>NW_027491320.1:0-1200000 GCF_021521415.1 Bidens hawaiensis
CACACCGTGGAGTTTTCATGTGCTACACAACCAACTAAGCCCAAAATGCGTTGATGGATTTAAAAGCCAGGCCGGTAGGGCATTGCTTATGAACCAAGTATCTCTCTTGTCCATTACCGATATGCGATTTGCCTAGGTGTTTCAGTTGGCCAATTAATATTATATGTATTGTTACATGAAAACAAATCTACTCTGAATACGCTAATATCGAGCATTAGGATTAAGGATTAGGATGGATTCACGGTGATCAAGATTGTAATAATCAAGAATGAAAGCACAAATATAGGTTGAATACACGAATCAAATGAGTCGAATTGATCGCAACGGTTGTGACTACTTATCAATAACCATGGTGATGGTTAATATGGCGCCTTTTAACAAATGATCACAACGGTTTATAGTTTTTTTTCCAAACGGCGCAACGGTTAATAGTTAACGGCTTTTGCAACATGGTACCACCCGATATTGGGTTGAGTTATTTAACAAAGGCCAACGAATATGAGAAGTGTAAGAAACCATAATTAATTGACATGTGTCATGTAGGGACAAAACAAAAGGATATTAAAGTAATAGTACACAATTTATCTCTTCACATGCAAGTCGCATGTTAATTCACCCATCATTTTTAAACGTCTATAACTTTTTCATATGATATTTTTTTTTAAAAATAAAGTTCACCATAACAACAAACATTTCACATGAGTATGATTTTGTTATATAAAAATAAAAAAAATTTACGTCATTGTGTCATTTTTGCTTACCATTGTGTCTTTTTTCGTCATTGTGTCTTTCCGTTTATCAATGTGTTTTTTCGCCATTGTATCTTTCAACTGATCATTGTGTTTTTGAAATACTAATAAAACAGCTGTGTAATAATATGTAAATATAATGAAAAATACCAAGTTACCAACTAATTATCTAATACATATAACACAATGATTAATACATATTACACAATAACGTGAAACGTAAAGCACAATAATGAATACATATAAAACAATGGCCTGAAACGTAAGACACAATGGTAAATATATATAGCACAATGACACGAAACGTAGAACACAATGGAATATACATATTACACAATGACTTGAACGTAATACACAATGAACATAATACTATTTTTCTCAACTTAAGTGAATGTTGAGCACAATGACTAAAATACAATGATAAGTAGAAAGACAAATGTTGAGCATAAAGACACAATGACGACCAAAAATACACAATGATGTAATATTTGTTTTAATTTTTATCTTTAATATGAACACCCATTGAAAAACACAACGACCAAAATATATAACACAATTCATAGAAAATTCAATTAAAAAGCACAATGGACAATCAGATAACATAATATAAAAAACCAACTAACTTTTTTTTATATAACAATATGATATTTATATAAAAGATAAAAAAATGTTTGTTATTATGCTAAAAAAAATAAAAAAAAAATGTTCTATGAAAAATTATAGACGTTTTAAAATGATAGAGGACATCACAAGTGTCTTGCATGTGGAGAGCAAAAGTCATCATAAGTAGATTATTACTTTCATACCATTCTCATTAATTTGTATTCTTAAATTAATATCCACCATCCTCTGTGGATTAATCCTTCTCATTTTTTTTTTATTTTTGTTGTACTTTGTATTTTAACTTTACCCCACTAACATAATCCTAATTATAATCTAAGTTACATAAGTTTAATAATACATATATTAATAATCCTAATAATGTTTGCCCCATTATACATATACTTAGGAGGAGGAGGAGGAGGAGGAGGAGAGTGGGAGTGGGAGTGGGAGTGGGAGTGGGAGCAGTAGCATTGCAATGTTGACGGTGACTTTTTTAGTGAAAGTAATTTTTCATTAGTTTTTTTCCTCATTATACAACTTGTGTTATACTTTGAAGAAAATAGAAATATATAGAGGAGCTACTGCTAGGATATTCAACTCGATCATTTGAGATTTTTATTCAAGATCTTCAAGTGTTGTTATGGTTAGTTAATTAATTATCCCATCATTAGTATCAACATCTTGGTAGAACAGCTTCTTGAAATCCTGCATATGCCTCACCTGCAAACATAATGCAACAACCAATGATCCATCTTCATCTTTGTCATGAAGAATCAAAGAAGAACCATCAGACTCATGTGTTCCTGGACCCATATGAATCTCCTTCCCCCATCCGAAATCAGCACCGTAGATTGGTAATGTTAACCAACTTATTACCCCAAGATTTGGATTCCCATAAAAAGGTCCTTCATCATCATTACTTGTTGGTACTAATTCTCGAAACTGTGACAAGTCATCTTGATTCTTCAAAAAATCAATCGCCGAGTTCACATACTCGTCATCAACCTTTTCTATTGCACCCCGTATGATACTTGAAACGTATCCTAATGGCTTTGAGACTATCTCACCCGAGCATCCAGTGCCGATCCCGTTTACAATAGCATTCCCAAAGTACTTTTGTGGCAAGGGAGGCCTCATCTTGTTACGAACATCGATACTAATGGCTAATGCAGTTGGCTGTTCAGGCTTGTGGTTACGCGCTTTGCATGAAGTTCTCCATATGTGTGCAGTTATAGCTTCATACCGTGTAAACCCACGGATAATCTCACTTTTATGACTTAGATTAGCTTCGTTTCGCAGTTTCTCAACTTGGGTTGCTGTTAATTTCAACATAGTGACCGCGGTTTCATTATGTCGCTCGTTTTGGCCATTTTGATCTATAAGGATTGGTGGTGGACCAAACTGTTCATCTTCAATCACCACAGATGATGTCCTTGGAGGATCGCCGGCTCGTAAAACTTTTCGATCAAGATATGGTGTTGATTCTAACAACTCTCCTCGACAAGTCCTAGCCCATTCTGACACAAAGTGAAGCGCACTTTGCCCGTCTGCAGCAACATGTGATATGTTTAAACCAATACATAATCCTCCACAAATGAACCTTGTGACTTGCAAAAGTAATAATGGGATTTCTTCAAGGGGTACATTTTGATAATCTATTGAAGGAATAAGTTGGTGATATAGTGGAGAAGGTAACAAACTATCCAAATCGGTAAGTTTAATATCTGCATAAGCTTCGATGAACTGCGCACCAGAAGCGTTACAATCAATCTCCAGACGACCTCCATCGACAAGAGATAGTCGGCCTGCCAAAGGGTAGAAGTGGACTAGGGTACAAGCAAGTGAGCTTTTCAAGGATTTAAGAACCGTGAGCCAATCCTCAGGGGTTTGGTTGTAGAAGTAAATGGTTGGGACATGAGTGGTGACACCAGTTTGGTCTAGTTCTGATAAGACTAGCTTACCAGACCATGTGCAGTCAGATGGTTTCACAATGCAAGAAGCCTTGTTGAAAACCCTCATTTTGGAGAAAGAGATATGGTTCAGAGAAGAAGTGTTGATGTTTGGGGGGTATTTAAGGGCCAAATGAAGCCATTATGATGGTGTGACCTAAACTTGTGCCTATAAAACATTGGATTTAAGGAGATGTAGAGGGCATGATCATTAGAGTTTACGTGTCTTGTTTACTGTACAAAAGGAAATGAAATCACAGATGTAAGATGAACCAAACTTATTAAAGAATGACATATCTCTGTATCATAAACTAGTTTTTATCTCTCGTATAATAGGGTTAAGTTTTTTTTCGTGTCTAATATTTCATTTTTTTTTCAAATTTTATGTATTATAAAAAAATTAATAATATACTTAGGATTTGATGATAAAATAGTTTCACAAATAAATGACATTTTATAACTCGTTTAAAAGCTATGGGTTTGGTAAGACTCATGACCCACTTATTTTTTTTTTTTACTATAAAATTGTTTCTTATTATAAAAAATATATTTTTCTTAAAAAATTGGATATTAATATTTAGTATATCCATACTTTATAAGATTTGCATATCAAATACTTGGTGAGACTTTTTTTTTAAAACAGTAAGATATTATAACTCGTTTAAGGTTATCTAGGTATGGTGAGACCCATACCGTGAATTCGGGTCAAATGCACTTGAAGTCTTCATTTACAAACAAAACAATATGGTGGCTTGAGTAAATGTAAGAAACAATCATAAAGCTTTAAATGTTTCGTTTATTTACGGGAGTTGTTTTATATTATATGTTTCTAATATTTATTTATGTTTTGAATTTTTAATTTTTTATTGTATGAAAGTTAATAATATACTTATGGTTTGATGATAAATTGTTTCACAAATAAATGAGATGTTATAACCCGGTTTATAAGCTATATGGTTTGATGAGACCCAAGACCCGTTTATTTTTTTACTATAAAATTGGTTTTTTAATTATAAATAACATATATCTTTTTAAACAAATAATATATTAATTTTTAGTATATACCTATTTTATAGGATTTTTATATCAAATATTTGGTGTGATTATGTAAGGCCCGGTTACCGGTAGCCCTACTTTAGTATTGGATTTACTCATAAACACAGTTTTAAATATCAGAGTTAATTAAAACTTTCGCGGAAATAATAAACTTCAACCAATATATTACATATCCATCATTCTTGTCTTTAACGAACATTCAAATCATTTAAACTTAAAACATTGTCTTTTAAAAACATCATAACATAACACTTCATTGAGATGTCAGTGTCTTCAAATCCATGCCATGTGCTTCCCCTCAAGCAAGTTGCCTCATTCTACTCACCTGCGTGCATATTAAAAGTCAGCTACGCTGAGTGAGTTCTAGTTAATCAGGCGACATACAATACATTCACATACTAGCATATGCACCCGAAGGTACATACCTTCATATTTTCTTACACACTTACTTACATACGTGCTTTCATTCTTTCTTTCGTACTTACATACATACTTTCATTCATACATATACGTTTTAAAGAGCATTCCGCCCTATAACCTTCGCCGATATTATTATGGTCGGTTCCCTACGTTCGCCAATATTATTAGGGTCGGTTCCCTACATTTGCCGATACTATTAGGGTCGGTTCCCTTCATTCGCCGATATTATTATGTTCGGTTCCCTACATTCGTGCCACTATAACATACCTGTCATTTACATACTTTCCTTGACAATATGTGCAATCTCCAAAGAGCGTTCACGTACCATCAACATTTCATACATTCATTGTTCATACATCGTACATATTCATACATACGTCATTCATACATCATACATAAGAATCATACCTTTAACTAACATTTGATGGCACATGCAATATCCGAAGATCGTTCACGCACCGTCAAGAAATCGTCATACATAAATCATACAAGGCATACACTTACCACCTATGGTAAGTGTATTGACTATCACATCGAGTATGCACACAACCCCGAAAACATAACAAGGAAGTGGGGCTAGAAACTCACCTGAACTCGATTACGTTCACCGTTAATAGTTATTCCCTTCTTTAGCTGTGCACGACTAACTGTATAACAAGTACATGTATCAATTATCTATCACTACCCATATCACGTTTCTAGTCTAATTATAACCCTCAACGAACGGGGGTCCGGGGGCAGCGGGTCTAGGGGCGGCAGCCCCTAGCAGGGTCCAAGGGGCAGAGCCCCTGGCTGGGGTCGAGCTGCCAGGTCAGCTTGGAAAAATTTTATTTCTGTTAACCGTCTTATCACATTTTCCATTAACATTTTAAATCATTAATTAATTTACTAAATTAAAAGTTCAAGGGTTAATGTGTAATTATATCATTCTTTTATAGGCCAGAGACTGATCTATCATTATTCCAAACATCCAGTTCGTTATTCCGTTCTTAACGAATGGGGATTCTTGACGAATTAGCCCCCATAACGAACTAACTATTGTAGCGAATTAACCCATCTAGCGAACTGACCTGCATAACGAATTGACCTCTAAGACGAACTGATCTGGTCAACGAATGAACCCTATAACGAATGGGGTTCATTCGTCCCTCTCTTAACGAATGGCCTAGTTCGTCCTTATTTCCTTAACGAACTACATGCTAGTTCGTTATTTTTCCGCTAACGAATTAGGGCTAGGTCAGAGAATGTCAGAAACATTCTCTGACACTTTAACCTCGTACATAACTTTTCCGGCGCCGCCACTGCCGGAATACCGCAAAACTCACCGGAAAAGCGTATTTTCACCGTTTTACACCGTTTTTCATCATTTTTCGTCACGTTCGACCCAGATCTGAGCTAGGGTGACCCCTAAGCTCATGTTAGGTTCGGTTTATACCCGATTCCACCCGAATCTCGTGACTTTAACGATGCAACGGTGTTGGCTCGTCGTTTTGTGATTATATGTAACGGGTTTAAGCTCATACAATATCATACTATCATACCTTGGATCGGGATGGGTTCTTCTTCTATGTTTCGGCTAGAGAGAGAGACTAGAGAGAGAGAGCTTAAGTGTGTGTTTTGGGTGGTGTAAGGGATATGTGTAAAATGAGGGATTTAATGATGATTATGGTTTATATATTTAGGGATCATGGGCTTAGGCCTATGGACTTTCCTTCTTTCTTTCATACTCAAGTCCATAACCCATATCCATTTAACCCAACACTAGCCCAACTCATATTCTAGTTATCTAAATCGATAACGACCCACTATAAAATAGACGAAATTTATTTTATTATTATAACCAAAAGTAGGATGTTACAGATTAGTTTTTAATTTAATGAGATGTTATAACCCGTTTAAGAAATATATGGGTTTGATTAGACCCATATCCATAAATTCGAGTCAAATGCATGAGAAGCCTCCATTTAAAAATCAAGAAAATCTGGTGACTCCAAAAAAGGGGGAGCGACCACATCGCGACACGTAGGATTTTATTTTTTTCGTTTATATATATTATAGATGTTATGTTTTTGGGTCATGTGTGGGATTAATATGACAAAACTAACCGATTACTAATATTATCACAATAGCAATCGGCCTTCTGGCCCGATGTAATGGGGGTGATGATTAAAGGTTGTGATCATAAAGTCTTGAGTTTGAAATCTGATTTAAGAGGGCTTTTTAATAGTGATAAGTTTTCTCCTTGATAGTAGAGATGAGATCGGGACCGTACCGTACCTATACCCATACCTGTACCCGAAAGTATCCGTACATAAAAACAGTAAATCTTGGTACCCATACATGTACCCGAATTATATGGTATGGTACGGGTACGGGTACATGTACTTTGGGTACGGTACTCGCTTTGGTACCCCTTTATTCTTTTAAAAAAAATCTCCGCTAAACTAGGTATAGGTAACGTTACGGTACTGGGAATAAATTATCTATAATACCAAAACCGTAATACCATAACAGTAATACCGGAACCAAAACTAAAAATGAAACAAGTCAACCATAATATAAAATTCATTCAAAATCAAGTAATGAATACCAAAACATGCAAAATATAAAAAATTATCAAAATCTTTAAAACATAAATAACTTATACAAAGAAATTCAACATTCATTTAATTTTCGTTAGTCATATTTCCATTTTTTTCTTTGTTTATTGTTTCCTCAATTTCTATAGAAAAACAAGAGAGAACGTTAATATATGTTATTTAGGTTGTGTTTGTTTTTGCTTATAAGGTCTGCAAAGAGCATATGTCCGCGGGCGCGAAGACATAAGCTCTTGAAGATTGTTTGCTTAAAAAAAAGATCTGAAAACTGCTTTTATGGTCTTAAAAAATAAGCTAATATCACCATCTTCACACTTCTTCACACTTCTTAACATCATACCAACACCCAATGTCCAACACGGTCCGCCACCACCACCATCATCCACCGTCAGCCGCCACCACCACCCACCACCACCATCCACCACCACCACCACCACTACCCACCGTCTGTCGCCACCGTCCGCCGCCGCCACCACCACCACCACCGTCAACCACTCACCACCGTCAACCCTTCACCACCACCACCATTCATCACCAACACCACCCCCGTCGGCCACAACCACCATCCACCACCACCACCCACCATCCGTCGCCACCACCATCCACCACCACCCACTGTCCGTCGCCACCATTATCCATCACCACCACCCCCCTCCACCACCACCTGCCACAACCATCCACCACCACCATAGTCCACCACCCACCACCACCGTTCATCACCACCACCACGCATTTTCGATCACCATCACCGTCCACCACCCACCACCACAATCGTCCATCACCACCGCCCACCGTACACCGCCTACCACAATCGTCTACCACCACCCACTTCCATAGTTCGTACACCACTACCAAATATTTTAGCAGTACACAAACATGTTAAATGACTTTTATCTACTGTAATATATATGACCGGTAACTAATTTTCAGCTTATGCAGACGATATCCAGTTTATAAAACAAATAATATTATATTTTCATATTGCAGACCTTCAGACCACATCTTCAGTTGCAGACATTAAATCAGAGGAAATCAAATTGCAGACAATTTTTGTCTTAAAAAACAAACAGCACCTTAATGACACTCACAATTACACATATATGAAATAAAAGTATACAAACACACAATATATGAATATACACATATAGATTGAGAAGTAACTTATTCAACTAATATATATTATGTTTTAAAAATCCCGCTTGAAAGTTAAGTCATGAGTGTTGAAAACCTAATAAAAGCTTCTACATATTCTAAACTCGTACCAGTACCCGTAATACCCGTACCTGTACCCGAAAGTACCCGTACCTATAATCAGTAAATTTGGGTACCCATACAGGTATCCAATATACACGTACGGGTACAGGTACGTGTATTTGGGAAAAAAAGCTCATCCCTACTTGATAGCAATACTAGTTGAGTCAAACTTAGCGTTAAAATTCGTATGCACGGTTACTATCTCGTCTTATAAAGACTCATTCGGATAGTGGGGTAGTTCCAAACAAGATTATAAAAACAAATATTATCACTATCATAATGCTAGCCAGACAAAAAATAAAATACTTAATAAATTATAATAAGTGGTAAATTACATAATAAAAACTATTATTATTATTATTATTATATTTAAGAAGTTTAGTGTGACAATGTAGTGCAAATATATTTTGGTATATTTGATAATAGTTTCACGCTTTAACGATAATGATGTATTTGGCTGGATGGTTGTTGAGTTGTTGTGTAAACCTTGGAAATTGTTAGTGAATTTACTATGTCCCGAGTTCGAGGGTCTGTCCTAACTTAGGATTATTGTTTTATTTTTTTAGTATGTGTTATTACTTTTGTCTTTCAAGTGTCAACATTTGATAAAATGGTCATGAATTGGGAAGAAGACATATTAATATTTTATTATGGTTATAAATTTAGGGATGGAATTGTTTTGGTTATGGTATCGTAACGAATGTACAAAAACCAACAAAATCACCATGTGTTGTTTTAGTTCCAGTAACGTGACGACAAGTAACGGAATTTTCGTAGACCGACCAACTCAACGCAAGGGATCGATAACTGTTGCGTTTTTCCAACTTTTGATTTTTACCGGCTAACGCCGCCCCATTTGTCCACCTCGATTTTTATAACTTTTTTGTTTTATTTTTGGTACAATAACGCACGAAACCGAAACCGAAACCGACCAAATTTGCGTCGACTACATACTCGACGCTTGGGTTTTACCACCGCCCATGTTTTACCAACTTGCCCCGGCGCATCGCGCCGGGCGACACACTAGTTATTATTATTATTATTATTATTATTATTATTATTATTTACAAGTTTGGTGCCGCAAGGAACAATTGCCGCACCCAATTGGTAGGATTTTTTTTGTTATTTTTAGTTTCGGACCGCAATGAACGTAATGAGAACCTACTGTCACACCCTGACCAAAGGTGGCGGAACATGCCGGAGTGAAACGGATTGCCCATGAACACATGACACTATTAAAGTGAAAATATTTAAACAACTCATTAATTTCATTCAATCACCAAAAGTACACATCTTGTTCATACAAATAACACCAAATATAAGAATTTAATTATTCATTCTTCTAATAACCTAAAGGGTCTCAAATAAGATAGCATCTTCAAACTCCAATCAACCAATAATTAAAGCTGTAACAATGCATAAAATAATATTTGTCAACATGAATGTTGGTGAGCAATTTCATAGTTTTGAGTATATATAATATGAGGCGAAATCCACATACGTATATGAGACTATAAATAAAAGCAACAATTGCGGTATATAAATCATAAGTAAATGTGGATCCTTTCTAATCGGTAATAACTGACATAATCGGATAATGTGGCCCTATTCTACTAGCACAAGGATAAAGTAGTTAGGGTGCGTATGATCATACTTATTGAGGCTCCACAACAACATAAAAATAAACACGCATGCACGTAAAGCATATGAAACATATAACACACAATAGAGCAAGGATTTTAAGTATCTTACACCCTAGTGTTTGTGGTTTGAGGAAAGAATGTTATAAATCATTCTTGTTTTGAATAAGTATGCATGTTACCCCTAAAGTATAAAAAAAACGGGGGATGAAATGTAGTCACTTGAAATAAGTAACTTGAATGATAGTTTGCGATAAAAAGGGGAATGGTAAGTTCAACGGGCAAGATCCAGATTAAAAAGGGTCTTGAGTTAGTAGATGGTTTTAATAATTTTAAAGTAAAATAACTTGACAAGTAAAATAAATAATTAAAGTTTGAGAATTAAAGTGTAAATACATAAGAATTAAAGTAATAGTTTTAGAAAGTAAGTTTACTCGAAATCGAGTCTCGGTATTCTATTCATTAGTTTTACTTAACCTTTGTTAAGTAAATATTTGGGTAAGGTTGCAATATTGCAAGATCCTTTGTTAGATAGACACCAAAACGAGATTTACGAGTGTTCGGATTTGTTGGTTAGAGTCTTGATAATTGGTCAAGCTCGAAGCCATGATTCCAAAGTAATAAATGTTATGAGATAACTCAACGAAATCAAAAGAAACTTAACCAATTGTGTAGTTCTATTAAGGAGAACCTTGACGTCCGTTAAGCGAGTGTTTGGTTTTCTCGGTCCAAACTTGCTATGAGATCAAGTTGGATCTGACATGCCAAGTATTTTGAGAAAATAATTAAAATTAGTTTATAATATTGTTTTAGATAAAAATAAGAGATTCGGGCCCAAAACACAACTAGTGTGTCTTAAGCGAGTGAACTCAGTTTTGTTCGGTCTTGGTTCGGTCCTTGACTCGGAGTAAGACCGAGGATGGTTACCACATACCCAATACCATAGAACTTATTAAAATGAACTTAGAATTTCGAATATACAAATCTTACATGTATCATATTATTAAATCATTTTAAATATAAAGCATCTAAACGAGAGTTCGGTCTTGGTTCGGTCCTTGACTCGGAATAAAACCGAGGATGGTTACCACATACCTAATACCATAGAACTTATTAAAATGAACTTAGAATTTATAATATTCAAATCTTGCATGTAACATATTATTAAATCATTTTAAATATAAAGCATCTAAATGAGAGTTTGTTCTTGGTTCGGTCCTTGACTCGGAATAAGACTGAGGATGGTTACCACATACCCAATACCATAGAACTCAACAGAACAAACTTAGAAACGATAATATTCAAGTCTTACATACAATATGTTAACAATAAAGTATTTAAACAAAAATTCGGTTTTGGTTCGGCTCTTGACTTGGGATGAAACCGAGAATGGTGGCCACATACCCAATACCATAGAACTCATTAAAATGATTTGGAAACTAAAGTAATTAGAAACTAAACAACATTAGTAAGCTTGCATAAGTTAAAGCATAAATTAAAGCATAAATTTAAGTTTTTTACAAGGACTATAATAGTCCTCCATGAAGCCTTGCCTAGCAATACACCTAAACCGACATGGCCGGAGAAGGGAAAACCAAGGAAATAAGGGGAGTATGTTTTAGATAAATTATAATAACAAGCTTTAATTAACAAGAATTATTTAGAAAAAAACATTAGTATTAGTTTGACCTTGAAGAGTCAAACTATCAAGAACTTGAAGAATGGAATATTTGGTTCTTAGATTGAGAGAGTTTGGAGAAGAAAGAGCAAACCAAAATGGGTGCATGAGACTTGTTTTTATATTGGAAGTAGTATAGTTTACTCATAAGGGGTATTCTTGCATTTCATTAGCTAAAAATGGTCAAACAATGCACAAAACAACAAGAGGTGTTTGACACAATTAGTCCTTTAATTTGTTTTAAGTCATTTTTAGCCATAAAGAGGTGTTTTAACGTACCAAAAAGGATGTTTTCTTGATCCGACATTTGTGTAACATAAACGAACATAAAACCCAAGATTTTATTAATAACGAAGGATCCAAAAGACCAAAAGGGGTCGGGTTTTCAATACAAAAACAAAAACAAGTTAAACCGAAAATGAAGAATGTCACAGTCTTCCCTACTTTAGGAAATTTCGTCCCGAAATTAGGAAGAATCTGTAATAAATAAATGTGGGTACATCTCTTTCATCTTGTCTTCTCATTCCCAAGTAAATTCAGCGCAACGCCGTGATTCCCAACGGACTTTAACTAAACGGATGCGGCTACGTTTGTTTCGTTTCTCAATTGCGGTCCATGATTTCAACGGGTTTTTCTATCATTTGCAAGGTTTCATCGATACGCACTCGTCGAGAGGTATATGAAGATTACCTTCGACTAAGCATTTTTTTAGGTTTGAGACATGAAAGGTTAGATGAACACCGGTAAGTTCTTGCGGTAAATCGAGCTTATAAGCTACTTTTCCAATCCTTTCGAGGATTTTGAATGAGCCTACAAAACGAGGGCTAGTTTTCATTTCTTTCCAAAATGGACTACCCCTTTCCAAGGGGATACTTTGAGAAGGAGAAGGTCGCAATATTGAATTCGAGAGGCTTTCGCCGTTTGTCGGCATAGCTCTTTTGACGACTTCTAGCAGCGAGAAGATTTTTGCGGATTTGATCGATACAATTGGTAGTGTCTTGGACCATCTCGGGACCGGTTATTTGGGCTTCACCAATCTCATTCCAACAAATTGGGGAACGACACTTACGGTCATAAAGAGCTTTGAAAGAAGCCATATCAATGCTAGAATGATAGCTATTGTTGTAACAGAATTCGATAAGCGGAAGATGAGAATCCTAATTTCCACCGAAATCAAGAACACAAGATCGAAGCATATCTTCAAGGGTTTGACTATCGGTTTGAGGGTGATAAGCGGTTCTAAGATCAAGCGTGTACCCAAAGCTTCTTGAAGCGATTTCCAAAAACGAGAGGTGAAACGAACATCACGATCGGAAATAATGGTTAACGGAATACCATGGCGGCATACAATTTCACGAACATAGATTTGCGCGAGTTGTTCAACGGAGTACTTTTCTCGGATCAGGATGAAGTGATCCGATTTGGTTAATCGATCAACGACTACCCAAGTACTATCATTTGGCGTTTGGGCGGGGGGTAATTTGGTGATAAAGTCCATAGCAATGTCTTCGCATTTCCAAACGGGGATAGGAGGTGCATTGGGCTCGATAGATGCAGTCTTGAAGATCGGTTTGGATGATGATGCTATGAAGCTGAACGGATTTGACATTAACTTTACGACTAAGGCCATAGGCCACGACATTCGCCTTACCGGAATGGTAGCGAATTTCGCAATCGTAATCACTAAGTAATTTGGCCCATCGACGTTGTCTCATGTTGAGATATTTTTGGTCAAATATGTGTTGAAGACATTTATGATCGGTGAATACAACGCATTTCGTGCCATAAAGATAATTTCTCCAGATTTTGAGAGCGAAAACAACGACACCAAGTTCGAGATCATGAGTCTAGTAATTCTTTTTGTGAACCTTAAGTTGTCTCGAGGCATATGCAATAACTTGACCTCATTGCATGAGAACGCAACCGAGACCTTGGTTGGATGCATCGCAAAATACCACAAAGTCGACATTTCCATCGGGAAGGGTTAAAACGAGAGCATTGCAAAGCATATGCTTTAGAGTTTGGAAAGCTTCTTCTTGTTTCGTTCCCCATTCATAAGGTTTTCCTTTATAAGTTAGTGCGGTGAGGGGTAACGCGATTTTGGAGAAGTTTAGAATGAATCGCCGATAATACCCGGCCAAACCAAGGAAAGATCGGATTTCGATTTTGGCCTCGATTTATCCAATATTTTACGGCCTCGATTTTGGCGGGATCAACATGAATACCTTTATCTTTGACGACGTGTCCCATAAATTGAACTTCCTTTAACCAAAATTTGCATTTTGAGAACTTGGCATAAAGTTGTTCTTTTCTTAGGAGATCGAGAATGGAACATAAATGATGCTTATGTTCGGCTTTGGTCTTGGAGAAAATGAGGATGTCATCGATAAAAATAATTGCGAATTTGTCCAAAAATGGTTTGCAAACATGGTTCATGAGGTCCATGAATACCGCGAGTGCATTGGTTAATCCAAAAGACATAACTAAGAATTCGTAATGTCCATACCGAGTATGAAAAAGGGTTTTAGGAATGTCGTCTTCATGAACATGCAATTGATGATAACCCGATCGAAGATCGATTTTGGAAAAACAAGTTGCGGATTGGAGTTGATCGAAGAGGAGGTTGTCGATTCGAGGTAAGGGTACAATTTGTTATGGTGAGTTTATTGAGTTTATGATCGTCGATACACATGCGAAACGAGCCATATTTCTTTTTTCATGAAGAGGACGGGAGCGCCCCAAATGGAAGAGATTGTACGGATAAAGCCCTTATCGGAAAGTTCTTGAAGTTGGTTCGATAACTCTTGTAATTCCGAATGAGCTAAACGATATGGAGCCTTGGCTACGGGAGTCGCGCCGGGCACAAGTTCGATTCGAAATTCAACTGGACAAATGGGCGGGAGACCAGAGACGTCTTCGAGAAAAACACCGGGAAATTCACAAACAACGGGAGAATCTTGAATTTTCTTTTCTTCGGGATCTTTCACCACCGCTTGGGCTAGGAATGGAACATACTTTTGGCGCAAAAACTTACGAGATCGAGATCAAGACATGAGGTTGAGTTTCTTGGGGATCGTTTTGCCAAAGACTTTGAGGGATTTGCCATTGATGAGCGGAATTCGAATAAATTTATCATAATAAACGACTTCAGCACGGTGCAAATCTAACCAATCTATACATACTATGATGTCGAAGCTTCCCATTTGCATCGGGATGAGGTCGATGGAGAATTCGCGCTTGCAAAGAGTGCGAATGCAATTTCGAATGACCGAATAGATGGTGATGGAGCTACCATTGGTGACTTTGATAGAAAAAGGGCGAGAAAGTTTAGTGCAAGGTACGCCAAGGAAGATTCAAATTTAAAAGAAACAAAACTCCTATCATCTCCGGTATCAAATAAAATTGAAGCTAAATGCTCTTTTACTAAAAATGTACCGTTTGGCAACTTGATCTTGGTTGGCATTCATCATAAAAGCACGCCCTTGGTTGTCATGGTTGACTTGTTGAGCCGGAGGAGGAGAAAGGGCTTGCATTGCTTACGGGTGTGGCGGAGGAGGAAGGGCTTGCATTTCTTGGAGCGGTTGAGCCAAAAGTTGCGGGATTTGAGGTTGACATGCTTGAACTTGGTAGGCTTGGGTTTGGTAGTAGGGTGTGGGTATGATTTGGGATTGGTTAACAAACGCAAGTCGGGGACAAGCATTGCGGAAATGATTCGGGTCTCTACAATTGAAACAAACTCTAGGTTGAGGAGGAGGATTTTACGCAAACGGTGCAGGTCAGTTTTGATTCGTTGGAGCAAATCTTGATGGAGCGGGTTGCCCACGGGAGGTTTCCCGACACACGTTGCTAAGGTGACCATAACGGTTACACTTCATGCAATGGCGGCAAGCGGAGTAAGATGGATGATGGCGTTGATAAGTGTTACACAAGGGATGAGTGCCGGAATACGGTTTTCGGTTTTGGAGTGCCTGGGATTGAGATTGAGGTTGGGATGGGTGAGTGACGGCATAGTTTCGGTAGTTGGGTTTGCTATTTTTCTTGGAGTGGTGGGATGAGTTGGAGTAGTTTATAGATTGAGGTTGCGAGTCAACTTTGGTGAGGGTTGATGGTCCAGGTGTACTTTTCTCATTGGGTTTCTTAGAGCTTTTGATGGTGAGGGTACCGGCTTTAACATGGTTTTCGGAAAGAGCACCAGCTAAGGTAATTGCATCATGGAGTGTTTGCGGTTTAATATTCATCATCGAGTCTCAGATTTGCATGGGCAAACCACCGACATACTTGTCTATCGCCCATTCGAGGGGAGTGAACAAGTGAGGAACCAAGAGACTAAGCTCATGAAAGCGGTTGGAGTAGGCGGAGTTGTCATCACTCTCTTGCTTAGGTTCCCAAAATCCGGATTCGAGTTTTTGAAGTTCATGTTTTGGGCAAAATTTCTTCATCATGACTTCCTTGAGCTTGGTCCGTGAGTAGGCCATAGCTACTTCCGCCCCATTGGCGAACATTTTGGCCATTCCACCAAGTGCGGGCGGTTTCCTTGAACATGCTAGAGGCGTATGTGGTTTTCTTGGGTCCGGGGAATTCACAAATATTAAAAACTCTTTCCATCTTTTCGAACCATTGCAACAAGGTAGTGGCACATTTCATGCCATGAAACTGAGATGGGTTGGCATCGGTAAAATTTTTCAAGGCGAAAGGTGTGGGGTTAGGTGTGGTTTGAGTAACGATAGGTTTGGTGGCTTGAATTTGAGTTATTAGTCCGGGAATAACAGCGGCGATTTCTTTAGCAACCATAGCGGCCATCTGACGACCGGAGTTCGGCTTGCAAGTGTGGCGTCGAAGAGGAGGCATTCTAAAATAATAAAAGAGAAATTATATAAGTTTGGGGTAATTGATATAAGTATGAGGGAAAAGAGTAAATATGAGAGTTTAATGATTGTGAGTCCTAGAGTTATGAGAATGAGGATGTTATATTTTTTTTTCTTTTGTTAGTAAATCAAGTAAATAAATAAAATGTTAAATAGTTTAAATATTTGAAGTTTGAATAATGTGTTAGGGTTTAAAAGCGGGAAAACTTGCATGAACCACCATGACTAGTTGTCCCAACATTAAATCTTAAAAATCATGGTAAAGTGTGGAGTCGAACATGAGCACGAAATCACCGTGTTTTACACGTTTTGTCCCAAATATCGTAATAACATCAATAACAAGTAAACAATGAGGTTATCGGGATGTTGAAAACATTAGTCCACATACCACCGTGGCTCTTATGCTTCCAACAAAAAAATATAAGCAGGCAACCGGAACGCTTGCATTCGACAATTTAAAGTTGTTGACATGTATAATACGGTTTGTTGGCCTAGAAGATGAACACTACAATTCAACCATCCCAGGTAAGTAAATCACCTTCGATTCTTGGAATCTTTTTGTCAAATGATCGTTTCATAGTGTTTCTCCTCCTAATGTGGCTACAAACCCGTTATAGAGTCAAGCTTTAAGGAAATTATAAATAGCGGGATCCAAATTTAGTTTGTGATCCATTACAAAAAAAAAAATAAAAATCTACTTTTTGCATTAAGGTAAGGATAACTTGGAATACTATGAGAGTGTGTGCATGTGTATAATTTTGGGATTAAATGAAATAAATAAGTAAATAAATATGTAAGTGTAATGAACAATCAAGTAGGGTAATACGTATAAACAACACGTATAAGGACCCTAAAGCAAAACCATACTAGGCCGTTACGTCTAACCGCCTATCCTATAGTCTTGGCTCTGATACAAATCTGTCACACCCCGACCAAAGGTGGCGGAACTTGCCGGGGCGCAACGGATTGTCCATGAACACAATACACTATTAAAGTGACAATATTTAAGCAACTCATTAATTTCATTCAATCACCAAAAGTACACATCTTGTTCATACAAACAACACCAAATATAAGAATTTAATTATTCATTCTTCTAATAACATAAACTGTCTCAAATAAGATAACATCTTTGAACTCCAATCAACCAATAATTAAATCTGTAACAATTCATAAAATAATATTTGTCAACATGAATGTTGGTGAGCAATTTCATAGTTTTGAGTATATATAATGTAACAACCTACAAATTTCCAAACCAATTTTGACAATTTAAGAAGTTGAGGGACCAATTAGTCATTTACGTAAAATAAATATATGTAAACTCTTATGAAGCGACACATGTTCGATGACTAATCGCATGAAAGCGACACATGTCCGATGACTAATCGGATGAAATCGACATGTGTCCAATGACTAATCATATGGAATAACATGTGTCGCCACATGTCAACATGAAAGGACATGTGTCATCACAAGAATGAATGGTGGCGAGCGACGGTCCGACTGAGTATGTGAGATTCAACTATAAATATTGGTCATGGGTTGTTCATTTGTGACATTCCGAACACCAAACCATTCTCACTTTCTCGAAGTTTGTGCCATATAGTTGGATTCCCGACCCCACTCTAGAGTTTTGACGTTTCATACCCCGACACCCTACTTATAGTCGAAGTACTCCTCGTTCGTTCTTAAGCGTTATACCCATTTTAAGGTAAGAGTTATGTTTAAGATATTTCAACTCATAACTTAGATCCTAGTCGATGGCATAGCCGAAACCTTGAAAATTTTATAGATATGTTTAAGCTTTTTATGTATAAACTTTACAAAAATAGACGTTTCTTTATTATTAAGAAACATAAATTTTTACATATAAAGGTTATTGTCAATTGACCTTATTCTAAAGGAATACACGTTAATTTTTTTTATATATAAAAGATAATTGTAAATCAGAAAAACATGACGGGCATGTAGTAACTGGAAGGGTGACAATATCGGTAGTCGAGTCTCTTGTCTAAGGAAAGTAACTCATATAAATCCCAATCAACCGCGGGACCCGTTTACTTTCCTAGGGAGCTTGATGAGAGTGTTCGAACCTATTAGGCCAAAACATGCTACATCAAACGTCACATGAACTAAAATGTTTTAAGTAATCATTATGAATAAATAATGTTTCTTCTAAAGGAGGAAACATAAAAGTTTTATAAACACGGTTTCTTCTATAGGAAGAAACGTATAATTTAGATGATTTCTTCTATAGGAAGAAACGTCAATATTAAAATAGGATTTTATAGACTAAAGATCTACTGTAATATTTTAACAATAAAATATGCATTCAAGGTTTAAAGCTATTTAACCAGATTAAAGGTCTGAAGCTAGATCATTTGATCTAGATAAATTATTAAACAATTATTCTCGAACTATAGGTCCGAGGTAATCGTTCATCAAATATAGAGAAGTTGTTAATTGAGCAACTCATCAAAAGGTGAATACACCCCCAACTCTTTTAAATTATTTAATCGAGTCATTTCAACGAGTCAAAAAGTTTACATGGGATTATTGATCCCTTAAAACTTTAGTAGTCACTGGCTCTCAGGCTAGATATACAAGTGTCTAGATCCATTCATATGTGGCCAGAGGGTAGGCATACCCCGCCACGCTTAGCATCATGTCCATGCTCATTAAGCCGGTCTATAGGGCTGATAAGGCTTGATTATGTGATATATTTGGTACGCCGATCTACAGGGCCGCTGAGTTGTTACGAGTGAAGCTAAAGGTTTATTTAAATGATTAAGTGTCGGTGTGTTCACCAGCAATTGTCGTTGACATATTTTATAAAACTATTTTACTGGTATTCAGTAGAAAGGTGTAGTAGAAGATGGAGGATATAGCCGTTAGACGCATTTGATGGCTCAGTTTGGTTTTATTTATGTAAAAGATGTAAATTAACGTTTTATCACTTTTAATGTTTTGTAAGACAATACCGGGTATTTAACTCCCGAGTTTTCTATAAATGAATATTTTAAAAAAGAAAAAACTTCTGCTACGCAACACATACTTTGATTTATTTTCAAAATAGGTACCAACTATGGACACACGCCTAGGCCCATGGAGCCGGGTGTGACAGGTTGGTATCAAAGCCATCGGTTTTAGCGAATTACGTATTTGAAAAAAGTACCTAGGCTTAAACCAGTTTAAGTTAGGTCTTGTAGGGATAAGATAGGTTGATAATCTCTCTTATTCTTTCGAAACCAACAACTATGGATATTATATGTATTCTAGTACTTAAATAAGATTTATATCTGTTTATAAATCTCGCTATACTTTTATGGTAGAATGTCTGGGCAAAACCCATCAAACACTGAAGCTTCAAGTAAACAAAGTGTCAGTAAGCGTACATTAGAGAATGGATAAGAGATTCCCGAGAAACTAATAAATAAAATTCAAGAGATGATAGCAAATGCAATGAACCCGCTCCTTAAAACAATGAAGGAAGGGTCAGCATTCAAAAGCAAATCTCTATAGTCCAAAAAAACTGTCAAAACTCGATCTCGTCCAAATACTTCAATCCATCATGATGAAAGTGTGTACAAATCAAATGATGACAATAATTTCAATTGTAAATTCAAAAGGTTAAAAATCGAAGGTTGTTGCTTTAGAGTTTTCAAGGCATATGGCCCGAAGAAATTTTATGTCAACAAAGGCGCCATAACAGCTCTACGGTGGCTCGAAGAGATGGAGTCAATCATAATCATCAGCAAATGTACTGAAACAGAGAAAATCCAGTACTATTCACAGAAGCTCAAGGGGGAAGCATTAGAATGGTGGAACACTCTAATTATGTCGAAGGGAAGAGAGACTTTATACCAGATGAAGTGGGAAGATTTTAAAGAATTGGAACTTCAAAAGTTCTGCCCGATGCATGAAACTGATCTGATTCAAACAAAGTTCCTAAATCACAAGGTGATTGGAACTAATCTAAAAGAATACAATACTAAGTTTCAAGAGTATTGTAGGTTGGTTCCACAATTGGTAACACCCGAGTCTAATAAAGTAACTCGCTACATTTGGGGGTTACCTCGAGAGATCAGAGATATGGTGAGATCCCATTTACCAAAAACCGCCGATTCAGCAATGGAATTGGCTGGGTATTTGATGAATGGTCTCATCAGAAATAAAGAAGAAAACAAGAAAGGTGAAATAGGTGACAAGAAGGAAAATAAGGGAAACGGTTACAAAAGGATAGAAAAGAAGAAAAGTGAATTTAACCCCACCTACCCAGTTTGCAAAACCTGTAAAAGAAGGCATATGGGGAAATGTCGATTTGAAGCACCAACAGTTTGTGACAACTGCAAGAAACCGGGTCACGTTTCTCAAGACTGTTGGAAGAAGAACATGACTTGCTACAATTGTAAGGAGATGGGGCATCTCAGTTTTGATTGCCCTAAGAAGATAATGATGGGAGGAGGTGCTAATGGAAGTGGCACAAAACCAGAGGCAAAGAAGGGAAACGCGAGAGCATTTGGCCTCAACACCAAACAAGCCACAGAGATACCGAATGCCATCACCGGTACATTTCTAGTTATTAATGTCTACGCTAGGGTATTGTTTGATTCGGGTGCAAACCAGAGTTTTATAGATTATAGCTTTTGTAGTCTATTAAACGAACCCTTAACAAAATTAGACAAAACTTTAAACGTAGAAACGGCTAATGGTGACCTAGTAGGAATTTCTGAAATATTAGAAAATGGTAAAATTTTTTTAGCAGGATATGTCATACCTGTCCAATTGTTGCCCACGACATTGGCTGGTCTTGATATAGTCTTAGGTATGGACTGGTTATCGGATAACCAAGCCCGTATCATATGTGACAGAAAAACCATAGAACTTCGAGCAATAAATGGAAAAATAATTCAAATAGCTGGAGATAAAGATGCTGGTCAGGTTAGCACAATCTCCAAGATTAAAGCTAACAAATGCATAAACCAAGGATGTTTAGCACTTATGGCATAGGTAACCGAAGAATCCAAAAAAGAAAGAAATCAATGATGTGCCAGTAGTAGCCGAATTTCCAGATGTATTTTCTGAAGAGCTACCAGGAATACCACCAAATCGAGAAGTTGAGTTCAAAATTGATTTGATGCCCGGAACAGCTCCAATAGTTAAATCTCCATACCGACTTGCACCGACAGAAATGAAGGAGCTAAAGAAACAACTAGACGAGCTATTAGAAAAAGGATTCATTTGACCGAGTTCTTCACCTTGGGGAGCTCCAATTTTATTTGTCAAGAAGAAAGACGGGTCAATGAGAATGTGCATCGATTATAGAGCTTTGAACAAAGTAACTATTAAGAATCGATACCCGCTACCTATTTTGATGACCTATTCGATCAACTCCAAGGAGCGAGTTTCTTTTCAAAAATAGATTTACGTTCAGGATATCATCAGTTGAAGTTCCAAGAAGAAGATATGCCCAAGACTTCCTTTAGAATAAGGTATGGACATTACGAGTTCACGGTAATGCCATTTGGACTTACTAATGCTCCAGCCGCATTCATGAATATGATGAACAGAATTTGTAAACCATATTTAGATAAATTTGTAATCGTATTCATCGACGATATACTTATTTATTCTAAATCAGAGGAAGATCACAAAGTTCATCTTAGAATTTTACTAGAGTTACTTAGAAATGAGAAGTTGTATGCTAAAATCTCTAAGTGTGAATTTTGGCTTCACGAAGTACAATTTCTTGCCCATGTTGTCAATACAAGTGGGATACAAGTAGATCCTTCAAAGATTGAAGCTATAGCTAAACGGGAGATCCCTAAGTTGCCAATCGAAGTCAGGAGTTTCTTAGGTTTGGCAGGATATTATAGAAGATTCATAGAGAATTTCTCCCGAATTGCCGTCCCACTGACTACATTAACTCGTAAGAATGTTAAATACGAGTGGGGACCAAAACAACAATGTAACATTATGAAAATTCCGAGTTCAAAATGTCAACTTTCCAAAGTAAAAGGACCAAAAATGCCAAAATTCCAAACCTTGGGGTTTAAAATGAAAAATCTGTTTTCTTGTCCCATCGCGTTACGTGACGGGACAAAAGGACAAGCCATCGCGTATCGCGATGGGTCTTGGTCAAAGCTTCTAGAAGAAGTCAATAGCGATACGCGATCGCTGTTAACTTACGTTATCGCGTATCGCGATGACGTGGCCTGACACCTCTGGCACCAGCTCTGCCACGTGTCCACACGTGGCACACCGTCAACCACGTGTCCCGACATGTGGCACTTCGTCTGCCACGTGTTAACACGTCGCACACCGTCTGCCACGTGGCAGACCTACGGGTGCCCAGGAGGCCGTCGCGTACCGCGACGGGATCCAATTTTTGCCAATTAATAGAAGGCCACGGGATTCATCATAACTCACACCAAAACCTGATATCTCTCATCTCTTTAGCCTCTCTCTAGAATATATAAACCATACCTTCGATCCGCCTCGATAAACGTGCCATAATACCTCGATTTCCGTGTCCTGATTCTCGATTTCCTTGCCGACTTTTCCTCGAAGTTCGTGCCACCCTCCACTCGTATACCAAGAAGGCGTTTGTTATCATGGCGATGAGTCTCGAGAAGCGTTCCAACGAGTGTTAAAGATTGGTAGTTTCGTTTGGCGTACAAAAGAAAGTGTTGATCAAGGAGGCAAAAGAAATCAAAAGGCATGGGAGTGCTGCTCGAATCCTTAGGGTTTCTAAAACGCCAACAAGGTTAGGCGTAATGTCAAATGAATATAACAAAATATTATATTAAAGGCTTAAGCCTTAAGTCGAGTTTATACTCGATACCTCGATAAAAGAAAAGAAAACATAACAAAGAAAAAGTAAAAGATATGTTGTGATAAGATAAATATATATATATATATATATATATGTGTGTGTGCAAGTATATATATTCTTTGTTATGAAAATATTATTTAAGTATAATGAGTATTCTTAAATAATAAAAGAAAAAGAATACGTTTCTTGGAGAAGAAGAAACATCGGGTTTTATAAATAAACTAAAGGTTTATAATTACTTTTAAACTAAAGGTTTTCAAGTAAAAGAGATTTATGAACTAAAGGTTCATAGAGGTAAAGAATATACGACTAAAGGTCTTAAGCCGGATTGTATCTCCGACTAACAAATGGTTATACTCGTACTATAGGTGCGAGATAACAAGGGAAAGACCCTCGGACGGTGTTGAAGCCGATCCCAAAGCAAAAAGCTGAACACACCCCCAAACTTTTAAACTTGTTTTCAAATGAGTCAAACATGTTATATGAAAATTATTACAAGGGATTACGTGTCCCTAAAACCATTATAAATGAGAGTATAAACCTAGCCCTCAGGCTGTGGTATACGTGTGTCTGGATCCTTACATATGTGATAGTACGCGATGGGCACATCGCACCACCCTGATCGTAGGACGCTTTCCCGCGGGAAGTACAATCATTGTGTATACTTACGGGTACTTAACTAATCGAACGCTGCGGTGTTTGCTGAGGCGACCTAGAGTAGTGGCTCGGATTTCGTTTTGTATAAACTTGAATATATAATGGTGGTGTTTGTAATGATAAAACAAGTAATCTTTTGAACTTAAACGGGAATCTTTTATAATCCCGTCTTTTATAATATTACAACTTTAAACCACAAGTTTATAAGTCTTTCGCTAATATAACATAACTCTGATTTATTTACACTTTTAGTACCAACTATTGGTCGCACTCCTAGGCCTAAGATGGGGGTGTGACAGGTTTGGTATTAGAGCCATCGATCTTAGCGAATTGGGTATCATAAAACAATACCCAAGCTTCGATCCAAGTATAGTAATTAATTTATTATTTGTCTTAGAGATAAGATAGGATGGTAACCTTTTCTTTCCCTCCACATTCTAAACCACCCCAAATATTAGATGTCATTCAAAGCTTATATGGAGAGTTTTATGCGCAAGACTAAAGAAGCCGGAATTGGCGAACCTTTCCCCGAAGACAACATGAGTGACGGTTACTATGAAGCATACTTCGATCAAGATGTAGAACATGACTTGACCAAGCCGGTATACTATCCTGGAAGCAGACACCATCCGATAGACGTACCTGATAGTCCACCGAAACAAAGAATTGAACCACCAAGGCACTCAAGCTACCATCCACCAACAATAACCATGTACCAACCCTCTGAAGTACCGACGTACCATCCATTGGAGATCCGCACTTACCAACCATAAGAAATACCACAGTACTACCCAGCTGGATACCTACCAAATCCTCACCCATCCTATGTCTTCCTCTCAAACCGACCAATAAAGAAAGTACCAAGATCCCCATCCTCCGAATGGATGCAGTGCCACTAAGATCAACGAAGGTGGCATAGTGGAAACTCCACCATTAACGAAGTCAACTCTCAACCCACCAATGGTGAAGGGCCATCCCGAAAACCGAGAATGAGGGTGATGATGCCCTATGAAAATTTCAAAATGCCCCCGATGATCAATGACACCACCCAGCATATGGAAGAGGAAGAACCTGAAGATGATGAAGAACCTATGGAAGAAGAGGAGCCAGAAGAGGAGCAGGACCCCGAAGAAGAGGAGGATCCTGAGGAAGAGTATGAACCGGAAGAAGAGCATCCCGATAATCCCAATGAGATATCAACATTGATGGATGGATCACACACTTCCCAAAAACCTAGCTACGGTTCTGTGGATCCTTATAACCGATATCTCGAAAATCTCAAGAACCAAGCATCAACAAGCTTCCCACCATTCCAAGGGGAGATTCCATCAATAGAAGAGCAAGCAAATGAGATCCGAGAACAGAACGAAGCTGCTAAAGCTTTCTTCTACCTTTCATCCGACATGACCGATGTTCCGTATCCAGAACCAATGAATCACTACGAGATGGTGACGTTGGGTTACCGTGACCCACCTCCACAATATGGATACCCCAACAAGGTCCCACAATCGTATGAAGAGCACTTGGACCGCACTCTGCACGAAACAGATGATTGGAGGAAGAAGGTGGCTGCTGAAGGAAAGAAAAAGAAGAAGATAGGAGCAAAGCTTATTTATAAGTGTAACAAGCTGACAAAGATAGTGAAAAAGTTCATGAAGGATTGAATTGATAGAGAAGGAGATAAGATGGAAGTATGTGTGAAAAATAGTTGAATGTGTTATATGTATAATAAAGAACGCTGAGACATTCTTATGTAAAGATAGGTCTATAAATATATATATATCGTGTGACACGATATATATATATATATATATATATATATATATATATATCTTAGTGTTGTACAATAAAAATATATACAAATTATGATATATATTGTTATGAATAAAATGTTGTATTAAGAAAGAAAATTTTGTTGAATTTCAGATATAAATCGAAAAGAAAAACAATAAAATGTCTGAACAAAGTAACAACAACGAAAATGTTAGAAAAAAAAGAGAAAGAAATAAGAAAAGAAAAGGGGAAAGACCCTGTGGGTAATCAGGAAGAAGAAATTCCCGAAAAATATATGAATAAAATACAAAATATGATTAAGGATGCGGTTAGAGAAGAGTCCATGGCTAGGTCTCAATCTAAAAATTAAAAACGTTCTCATTCCGTTAATCCTTCCCGAAAGTTCGTTAAGTCTCGTCCGAACCCGTCTCGATTCGAGGAAAGTGTTCATGAATCTAACTCCGAAGGAGGAGTTAGACAAGAATTCAAGAAACTTAAGATTAGTGGGTGTTCGTTCAAAGATTTAAAATATTATGGACCGAAAGAGTTCCATGGTGACAAAGGAGCCATCACGACCATAAGATGGCTTGAGGAAATAGAGACGATTGTGTTAACGAGCAAGTGTACCAATGAAGAAAAGCTTCAATACTCTGCCCTTATGTTTAAAGGAGAAGCGCTCGAATGGTGGAATACGATGTTGATGAGTAAGGGGAGAGAGATGATGTTTAATATGAGCTGGGATGAGTTCAAGGCTGCGTTGATGGGAAAGTTTTGTCTCATGCGTGAAACCGACCAAATCCAAACTAAATTTTTAAATCTTAAGGTCGTGGGGACGAATCTTCGTGAATACAACACCAAGTTTCACGAATATTGTTGTCTAGTTCCCCAGCTAGTGAATCCAGAATCTAGCAAGGTTACAAGGTATATTTGGGGACTGCCGCGGGAAATCCGCGACATGGAGAGATCACACTTACCACAAACCGCTGATTCCGCGATGGAGTTAGCTGGTTATTTGATGGGCGGCATGGTCCGCAACAAGGAAGAAGATAAGAAAGTTGTGTCAAGCAATGACCAGAGAAGGACTGGAGGAAACAATCGATTCAAAGGCAAAGGCGTAAACCAAAACAGATTCAATACAAATGCCACGCCGTGAAAAATCTATAAAGGTACAACAGGGGTAGATGTAACTTCGCTCCGCCTTCAAAAGTGTGTGAAACATGTCAACGACCGGGTCATGATGCTGTTGTCTGCTGGAAGAAGATGATGACGTGTTACAATTGTAAGGAGATGGGGAACTTGAGTTTTGAATGCCCAAAGAACAAACCCGCGACTGGTGGTGCGGGTGGAAGTGGCCAGAATAACAAGGGAAACGCGCGAGTCTTCGTACTCGACACAAAGAAAGCCGCTGACATGCCGGGAACCATTACCGGTACATTTCTAGTCAACAACACCTATGCAAGAGTTTTATTCGATTCGGGTGCCAATTTAAGTTTTATAGATTATAGCTTTTATAGACTATTAAACGAACCTTTAACAAAGTTAGATAAAACTCTAAGCGTCGAGACTGCTAGTGGTGAAATCGTTAAGATCTCCGAAGCCCGTGAAAACGGAAAATTTAATTAGCTGGTTATATTATGCCCATCCAACTCTTGCCTATGGCACTCGCTGGTTTTGATATAGTACTTGGTATGGATTGGTTATCCAATAACCATGCTCGTATCATCTGCAACAACAAAACTGTTGAACTTCAATCCCCCAATAAATGAACGATTCGAATTTAAGGGGACAAAGACGCTGGCCAAGTTAGCATAATTTCCATGATTAGGGCTAACAAATGTTTAAATCAAGGATGCTTAGCATTCATGGCCTACGTCACTGAAGAATCAAAGCCAAAGGAGATAAAGGACGTACCTATAGTCTCTGACTTTTCCGATGTCTTCCCTGACGAACTTCCCGGAATCCCTCCCGACCGCGAAGTAGAGTTTAGGATTGATCTTATTCTCGGTACCGCTTTGATCGCCAAAGCTCCGTATCGCTTAGCACCAACCGAGATGAGGGAGTTAAAGAAACAACTCGATGAGCTACTGGAGAAAGGTTTCATTCGACCGAGTTCGTCACCATGGGGAGCGCCAATCCTATTTGTCAAGAAGAAGGATGGATCCATGCGGATGTGTATCGATTATCGTGCGTTGAACAAAGTCACAATCAAAAACCGATATCCACTCCCTAGAATCGATGATCTTTTCGACCAACTTCAAGGTGCTAGATTCTTTTCAAAAATTGATCTTCGTTCTGGCTATCACCAACTCAAGGTCCAATCCGAGGATATTCCTAAAACTGCTTTCTGAACAAGGTATGGCCATAATGAGTTCACCGTTATGCCATTTGGACTTACTAATGCACCAGCTGCGTTCATGGACATGATGCACCGAATTTGTAAGCCTTACTGGGATAAATTTGTGATCATATTCATCGATGACATATTAATTTATTCTAATTCTAAGGATGATCATCAAATCCATCTCCGAACTCTGCTCGAAATTCTTAGAACCGAGAAATTGTATGCTAAATTTTCAAAATGCGAATTCTGGTTACATGAGGTACAATTTCTTGGTCACATCATCAATTTCAACGGTATTCAAGTCGATCCCGCTAAGATTGAAGCTATCTCTAAGTGGGAGATCCCAAAATCGCCAACCGAAATCCGAAGTTTCTTAGGTTTGGCCGGCTATTACCTCAGGTTCGTTGAAAACTTTTCTCGAATCGTTGTTCCTCTAACCTCCTTAAATCGCAAGAACATCAAGTATGAATGGGGACCAAAGAAACAAGAGGCGTTCGATATACTCAAACAAAATCTCACCCAAGCACCTATACTGGCCTTGCCAGAAGGTACTGAGGACTTTGTTGTATTTAGCGACGCATCTCACTCCGGTTTGGGATGTGTACTAATGCAACGCAAGAAAGTAATCGCTTACGCCTCTCGTCAACTTAAGGTGCACGAGAAGAATTACACAACTCACGATCTAAAGTTAGGCACCATAATCTTTGCACTTAATATATGGAGGCACTATCTTTATGGAGTAAGATTTACCGTGTACACCGATCACAAAAGTCTAAAACACATCTTCGATCAAAAAGAGCTTAACATGCGTCAACGGCGATGGATGGAAACACTCAACGACTATGATTGTGAGATTGTTTACCATGAAGGCAAAGCCAACACCGTGGCTGACGCCTTAAGTCGCAAGGAACATGAAAAGCCAAAAAGAGTCCGAGCGTTGAGGATAGAGCTCCAAGTTAATCTCCTCGAACAAATCAAATCTGCCCAAACTCAAGCCATCGCTGAAAACCAAATCTCTGATGAGAAACGTAACGGCACCATTGACTCGCTAGTAAAAGGTGACGATGGTATTCTTAGACTCGGTAATAGAATTTGGGTACCAATCGTTGGGGATTTATGTGAGAAAATTTTAAATGAGGCTCACAAATCCAAATATATGATGCATCCCGGGAGTGACAAAATGTACCATAATCTCAAGGCAAACTATCGGTGGAATGGAATGAAAAGGGATGTCGCTTCGCATGTGGCGAAATGTTTAACATGTTTAAAATTCAAGGCTAAACACCAAAATCCTTCAGGATTGCTTCAGCAACCCGAACTTCCCGTATGGAAGTGGGAGTTAATAACTATGGATTTCATTACCAAACTCCCTAAAATGGCTCGACAACACAACGCAATTTGGGTTATCGTGGACCGATTGACAAAGTCCGCACATTTCATACCCATTAACGAATCATACTCTATGGATAGATTAGCGCGTATCTATGTAAACACCATCGTTGCTTTTCATGGAGTACTGCTATCTATAATCTCTGATCGAGACAGTCGTTTTACGTCTCATTTCTGGAAAAGTTTCCAACAAGCACTCGGTACAAAACTAAACCTTAGCACCGCCTATCATCCGCAAACCGATGGGCAAAGCGAAAGGACGATCCAAACGTTGGAAGACATGCTCCGAGTTTGTGTGATTGATTTAGGTGGAAGTTGGGATGACCACTAACCCCTAATGGAATTCTCGTATAATAATAGCTATCACACAAGTATTCAAGCCGCACCATTTGAGGAGTTATATGATCAAAAATGTAGGACGCTCGTGTGTTGGTCTGAAATCGGAGACAATCAATTGTCTGGACCCGAGATAGTCCAATAAACCACCGACAAAATTCTTCAAATCCGAGAACCACTTAAGACGGAACGTGATCGCCAAAAGAGTTACGCCGATGTCCGTCGTAAGCCGTTGGAATTCAATGTTGGTGACAAAGTTCTTTTGAAAGTCTCGCCTTGGAGAGGCATTGTGCGCTTCGGAAAGAAAGGAAAGTTAAGTCCTCGATTCGTTGGACCCTTTGAGGTACATGAACGAATCGGCACTGTTGCATATCGTTTACGACTGCCCGAGGAAATGCAAGGGATACATGATGTATTCCATGTTTCGAATCTGTGTAAATGTTTAACCGATGAATCTTTAGCCATGCCATTAAAAGACGATGAAATAAATGAGAAATTAAAATTCGTAGAACGTCCAATTCAAATAGAAGATTCGAAAACAAAGAAATTAAAGAGAAGAATATTGAAAATTGTGAAAGTTAAATGGGACTCGCGTAGAGGGCCCGAATATACATGGGAACTTGAATCGGAAATGAGAAAGAAATACCCCCACTTGTTCTTGTAAAGCAATCTCGAGGACGAGATTTATTTCAAGGTGGGGAGGAAGTAACATTATGAAAATTCCGAGTTCAAAATGTCAACTATCCAAAGTCAAAGGACCAAAAATGCCAAAATTCCAAACCTTGGGGTTTAAAATGAAAAATTCTTTTTCTTGTCCCATCGCGTTACGCGACGAGACAAAAGGACAAGCCATCGCGTATCGCGATGGGGCTTGGTCAAAGCTTCTAGAAGAAGTCAACCTTGATACGCGATCGCTGTTAACTTAGGTCATCGCGTATCGCGATGACGTGGCCTGACACCTCTGGCACCAGCTCACACGTGGCACACCATCAGCCACGTTTCCCGACACGTGGCCACACGTGGCACTTCGTCCGCCACGTGTTAACACGTGGCACACCGTCTACCACGTAGCAACACGTGGCAGACCTACATTGTGACTGCCAGGTCTACGTAGCGCTACGCGACGGGTGCCCAGGAGGCCATCGCGTACCGCGACGGGATCCAATTTTTGCCTATAAATAGAAGGCCACGGGATTCATCATAACTCACACCAAAACCTGATATCTCTAATCTCTCTAGAATATATAAACCATACCTTCGATCCGCCTCGATAAACGTGCCATAATACCTCGATTTCCGTGTCCCGATTCTCAATTTTCGTGCCGACATTTCCTCGATGTTCGTGCCACACTCCACTCACATACCAAGAAGGCGTTTGTTATCATGGCGATGAGTCTCGAGAAGCGTGCCAACGAGTGTTAAAGATTGGTAGTTTCGTTTGCCGTACAAAAGTAAGTGTTGATCAAGGAGGCAAAAAAAATCAAGCGGCGTGGGAGAGCTGCTCGAATCCTTAGGGTTTCCAAAACACCAACAAGGTTAGGCGTAATGTCAAATGAATATAATAAAATATTATATTGAAGGCTTAAGCCTTAAGTCGAAGTTATACTCGAGACCTCGATAAAAGAAAATAAAACATAACAAAGAAAAAGTAAAAGATATGTTGTGATAAGATAAATATATATATATATATGTGTGTGTGTGTGTGTGTGCAAGTATATATATTCTTTGTTATGAAAATATTATTTAAGTAATAATGAGTATTCTTAAATAATAAAAGAAAAAGAATACGTTTCTTGGAGAAGAAGAAACGTCAGGTTTTATAAATAAACTAAAGGTTTATAATTACTTTTAAACTAAAGGTTTTCAAGTAAAAGAGATTATGAACTAAAGGTTCATCGAGGTAAAGAATATACGACTAAAGGTCTTAAGCCGGATTGTATCTCCGACTAACAAATGGTTATACTCGTACTATAGGTGCGAGATAACAAGGGAAAGACCCTCGGACGTTGTTGAAGCCGATCCCAAAGCGATAAGGTGAATACACCCCCAAACTTTTAAACTTGTTTTCAAATGAGTCAAACATGTTATATGAAAATGATTACAAGGGACTACGTGTCCCTAAAGCCCTTAAAAATGAGAGTATAAACCTAGCCCTCAGGCTGTGGTATACGTGTGTCTGGATCCTTACATATGTGGTAGTACGCTATGGGCACATCGCACCACCGTGATCGTAGGACGCTTTCCCGCGGGAAGTATGATCATTGTGTATACTTACGGGTACTTAACTAAATCGAACGTTGCGGTGTTTGCTGAGGTGACCTAGAGTAGAGACTTGAATTTATAAATGTGATTTGACTTTGTTATTCCTAAGCCACGATGGTCCGCGGTAGGCGTAGTCTCGAGGGGTAATAAAGTAAAAGAAAATATTTTAGCGTCAACATGTTCACCAGCATTCGTTGCTGACATATTTTATTTACATTTTGCAGGTGAACAAGATTAGAGCTTGGGATGTCGAAGTGCTATTTATATATCCGATGGCTCGGATTTTGTTTTGTATAAACTTGAATATATAATGGTGGTTTTTGTAATAACAAACAAGTAATCTTTTGAACTTAAATGGGAATCTTTTATAATCCCGTCTTTTATAATATTACAAATTTAATCACAAGTTTATCAGTCTTCCGCTAATATAACGTAACTCTTATTTATTTACACTTGTGGTACCAACTATTGGTCGCACTCCTAGGCCTAAGATGGGGGTGTGACAAACAAAAAGCATTCGACATGCTAAAACAAATACTTACGAATGCACCAATATTGGCTTTGCCAGAAGGTACTAAAGACTTTGTTGTATACAGTGATGCTTCCCAAACAGGTTTGGGTTGTGTTCTTATGTAAAGAAACAAAGTCATAGCTTATGCTTCATGACAACTGAAAGTACACGAAAAGAACTATACAACTCATGATCTGGAGTTAGGTGCCATAATATTTGCATTGAAATTATGGAGGCATTATCTTTATGGAGTAAGATTCATAGTGTACACTGATCATAAGAGCTTAAAGCATATCTTTAACCAGAAAGAATTGAAGGTGCGTCAAAGAAGATGGATGGAGACCTTAAATGATTATGATTGCGAAATAGTCTATCATGAAGGAAAGGCTAATGTTGTAGCAGACGAATTAAGTCGAAAAGAGCATGAGAAACCCAAAAGGGTTAGAGCATTAAGATTAGAACTACAGATTGATTTGATGGAACAATTGAAGAATGCTCAAAAGAAAGCAATAGAAGAAAACAAGATTGATGAGGAAAAACGAAATGGTACAATTGACTCGTTAGTCAATGGTGAAGATGATATTTTCAGACTTGGGAATAGAATCTGGGTACCAAATGTAGGAGACTTACGTGAGAAAATTATGAATGAAGCTCATAAGTCTAATTATATGATGCATCCCGGTAGTGATAAGATGTATCAAAATCTTAAGAAAAACTACTGGTGGAATGGGATGAAAAGAGATATAGCTTTGTATGTTGCCAAATGTTTGACTTGTTTACAAGTTAAAGCTGAACATCAAAGGTCGTCAGGCTTATTGCAACAACCAAAATTACCAATCTGGAAATGGGATATGATAACCATGGATTTTAACACTAAACTGCCAATGACTTCACGTCAAAATGATACTATCTGGGTTATTATAGACAGATTAACAAAATCTGCCCATTTCTTACCAATGAAAGAAACATTCTCAATTGATAGATTAGCACGTCTTTATGTAGATAACATTGTATCTTTACATGGTGTGCCACTATCTATCATTTCAGACAGAGACAGTCGATTTACGTCTAACTTTTGGAAAAGTTTTCAAAATGCCTTAGGCACACGTTTGAACCTTAGCACGGCCTATCATCCCCAAACTGATGGGCAAAGTGTAAGGGCGATTCAAACATTGGAAGATATGCTCCGAGCATGTGTGATAGACTTAGGAGGAAGTTGGGATAACCATTTACCTCTAATGGAATTCTCATACAACAACATCTATCACACAAGCATTAAGGCTGGACCGTTTGAAGCGTTATATGGTCATAAATGTAGAACACCGGTGTGCTGGTCTAAATTAGGAGATAATCAAATGTCTGGACCAGAAGTAGTCCAAGAATCAACTGATAAAATACTTCAAATCCATGAACGCTTGAAAGTAGCGAGAGACAGACATAAAAGTTATGCTGATAATCGTCGGAAACCCTTAGAATTTCAGGTAGGTGATAAAGTAATGCTAAAAGTATCACCTTGGAAAGGGGTGGTCCGATTCGGAAAGAAAGGCAAATTAAGTCCACGTTTCGTAGGACCATTTGAAATCACAGAAAGAATTGGAATAGTCACCTATCGTTTACGTTTGCCAGAAGAAATGAGTGGAGTGCATGATGTATTCCATGTCTTAAACTTGCGTAAATGTTTAGCTGACGAAACATTAGCAATGCCTTTAAAAGATGTTGAAATTAACAAAAATTTGAAGTTTGTAGAACAACCTCTAAAGATAGAAGATTTCAAGGTTAAAAGACTAAAGAGGCGAAAGTTAAAGTTAGTTAAAGTAAGATGGACCTCCCAACGAGGTCCCGAGTTTACCTGGGAATTACAGTCTGAAATGAAGAAGAAATATCCCAACATATTTGATCAATCTCGAGGACGAGATTAATTCAAAGGTAGGGACGATGTAACAACCTACAAATTTCCAAACCAATTTTGACAATTTAAGAAGTTGAGGGACCAATTAGTCAATTACGTAAAACAAATATATGTAAACTCTCATGAAGCGACACATGTTCGATGACTAATCGAATGAAAGCGACACATGTCCGATGACTAATCGGATGAAATCGACATGTGTCCAATGACTAATCATATGGAATGACATGTGTCGAGACATGTCAACATGAAAGGACATGTGTCATCACAAGAATGAATGGTGGCGAGCGACGGTCCGACCGAGGATGTGAGATTCAACTATAAATAGTGGTCATGGGTTGTTCATTTGTGACATCCTGAACACCAAACCATTCTCACTTTCTCGAAGTTTGTGCCATCTAGTTGGATTCCCGATGCCACTCTAGAGTTTTGACGTTTCATACCCCGACACCCTACATATAGTCGAAGTACTCATCGTTCGTTCTTAAGTGTTATACCCATTTTAAGGTAAGAGTTATGTTTAAGATATTTCAACTCATAAATTAGATCCTAGTCGATGGTATAGCCTAAGCCTTGAAAAGTTTATAGATATGTTTAAGCTTTTTATATATAAAGTTTACAAAAATAGACGTTTCTTTATTATTAAGAAACATAAAGTTTTGCATATAAAGGTTATTGTCAATTGACGTTCTTCTAAAGGAATACCGTTAATTTTTTTATATAAAAGTGTAGGTTCCAAGCCGGATCTACACAGGAGTATCTCGTAACACGAGGGTGCGGAATCCCCACGTAATAAGATACGAGCGTAAGATATATTAAACGTTGAGACGATACACAAACACACGTTACAATACTAATAAACACGTTGTATTGCAACACTTTCACACGTGATATCACCAATCACAAAAACACGTTCCGGAAAACTTTACACAAACAAAGCCGAAGCTGAGGTTATATAAACCTCGACAACTTCGCCTAACATGTTAGGCGAAGTTTTCATAACTTCGCTTGTCCACAGGTTCGCTTACATCAGGCGAACTTGTGAGATACCATATCTAAAACCAAAACAAACAATCTAACACGATTACAGACACATACAAAACGCTAGATACTGAACTACTGACACTATGCACCAACAGACTCCCCCTTGGCAGTAGCTTTATATCTCTATCTTCAATCACGTGTCTTGTAATCCCAAAAATCTAGTGTCACCAGTCTTCAAGCATGAACGCCCTCTCTGACACAAACAGAAACCACTCTCTGATATTTCTTAGCTTCATCTTTCCATGCAGAAATATAGAATATCTTTTTCTCGTTTAGCACCTGCAAGTCAGCTTGAGACAAATTTACCAAGTGCATGGGATCATACACTCTCAGAATTTCTTGTTCATCTTCATCTTCCATAACCGCTTCAGCTGTTTGGCTATCGACATACCACCACTTTAGATTCTTTAAAACATCCTTGGGCATTGTCTTCATCGGCACTTCTTTCAAACACCGAATCGGCTTATATTTCATTACCATCCAAGGTTTGCCATCAGCTCTCATTCCTCTTTCCTTATCTTCAACTAGCTTCCCTTTCTGCGGCTTTAACAACTCAAACTTTTTCTCTTTGATACTTTCTTTCCACACAATCTTCCCAATAATTCTGGCCATATTATCATCACTTCTATTAATCAACCCCAATTTTGCCAAATCCTTCACCTCACACTCAGGCAAGGTATTCAGAGATCTCAACATCCTCTTAAAGTACTGAATTCCATCAAAGCGTTTAATCACAAATAACCTCACCTGCTCATCATACAACCAGCATATAATACCCTTCTTTGACTCAGCATACCCTTTGATATTGTAACTCTTTTTGAACATTGTAGGAACCGTGGCTTCTTTGTCTTCACAAACCACTAAGCGTAGCCTTCTTTCCATCTCGGCTGCTCCTCCCACTCAGACTCATCTAACACATCCATATCTTGACTCACGTTTGCCTTATCAACTTCTGGAATATCATGTTCTACACTGTCATCCACAATCTCTCCTTCTTCTATCTCACTGTCAATCACAATTTGTTCTCCTATCTTTTCAATTTCCTCAACAGGTAACACATCGTCATCACCCACAACATCATCATCCAACATCTCCTCATCATCCACAACCACAACATCTTCACCACCTGATCCACCTGCTGTACCAGTTGACTCCCCCTGAGATGTGGAAGTCCCAAGAGTTTGTTCAGTTCTTGGCAACTCACCACCTGCACCTTCCGATGCATTGGGATCATCGTCTATATCATGTCTTTTCTTTGTTCTCAACTCATCGCCCTTGTAGCTCGTCTCCCCCTGAGATGCTAAGAACTGCTTTAGAGCATCAAAAAGTTTACCGTGCTCAACCAGGAGGGACGATTGGATCTGATTTTCTGCTACAAGGTGCTGGATAGCCTGAGTCTGGATCAGATTGATTCTAGACTGTTCAGCCACTACCCGTTCAAGTGCAGCTATCCTTTTAAAGTCAGACAAGGTAGCATCAAAATCGAAGCGAATGTGAGAAACGTCTTGAGCATACGGCGGAGGTATTCCCAAACTAGCAGGAGTGTCAGAAACAGACTGAAAAGTAACCGCGGGTGGTATTGTGACAGATAACCCCGCAGTAGCAACCAATGTGGACTCAACAAATCATGCAACAACCTCCGATGGAGTAATAGTAGGAGGTGGCAAGGAAACTATCTCTGGAGCCGAAAACTGAAATGAGGTCGGTGGAAGACCAAATGATGAAGATGTAGTCACAACGGGAACACTTGTGGTGATCGGTCCTTTCACAGTCATCGAAGCAAGAACCATGGTCATACCAGATAACGAGGGTGGAGAGAAACGAACCATTCTTGAGCTTTCGCCAACTCCTGACCTCTCACCAGCTCTGACTTTCCTCGATCTTTGTATCAATTTGTCTAACTCCTCCTCATAGTCAGATTCACTGTCATCCGAGTCTCTCTTTCTCTTGCCATGTATTCTTTCTTGTTTGACAAGAATCTGTTGTGCTTCAGCCATATCATCAGTGGAGGAGTCAGAATCGGTTCTCTCAGAATCTGCTACCGACGTAGCTACCATCGATACATTTATACCAGAAACCTCAGCTACTGAGACTTGAACCTCTGCAGCAGGATCAACTCTCTCCATATCAAAGAAGCCTTGGCCCCCAAAAGCAGCTTCAAGATCTACCTGTTCCTCCGGAGCCACAACAGGATCAGCAGGCAATGCTTGCTGTACCACCGGTGGTGGTTGAGGAACATCAGCCTGTTGCGGTGCCGGGTCCCGAAATTCATCTCTAAGAGGAGCAACATAAGAAGGGTTTATCAAATAACCAAATAATGGAGTATGCCGGGGATGAAGCTTTGGTTTGCTACGTGCGCTGGACAACCTACATTGTGCAAAGATCCTCTTGCTTACACTCTCAATATAACGGATGGGACGTCGTTGAGGTAGTGTAGGGGCTACATGATTTAAGATCATCTGTAAAAATCTCGGGTACATTAGAAACCGTTCACGAGCGACCGCGCGTCTCTGACGGTCGATTTCATAAAACACCATCTGACTGACGCTGTAGGGCTTGTTGTAAGTCAGGGCTGTCATAGCAGATTGCATTGTTGCCCCCATTCCATCAGTGCCAGCTTTACGACCCAACATGCATACAATCATCACGTGCATCAGAAAGCACCACTGATCCAGCAAGAATCCCTTTCGCCTTTGAGTTGAATAAACGAAAAACGTCAAAACAATAATTGGTGAATAAACAAAAAACGTCAAAACAATAATTTTGTGATAATTATGTGTTAGACTTATGTGTTATGTGATAACATGGTATAAACGTTAACTCAATGTGCTAGAACTAGTTAGTTAAGCTAGAAAAGTAACATTTGGAAGTTGAGGGACTAAAGTGTAACATGTTATTATAAATAATAACATAAACTAAAACCCTAACACTCTTTCTCTCCCTCCCAAACCCGACGGCAGCTCTAAGACCCCCCCCCCCCTTGCGATCGGCCTCATATACACACATACAATCAAGATTGTTCAAGTTTGATTTAAGATTAAGGTGTTAGGAAGGTATAAACAACTATCCTATGCATCCTCTATGCTTAATTTCGATTTTAATGGGTTAATTATAAACCCTAGGTCTGATTTTTATATGTGATGGTGTTCATGTGTCTTGTTTTTATTGAAAGATGTATTGATTGTCGAATTGATAGCTAGTATTGGTGCTATTGCATGTTAATTGTTATGTCTTTGAGTTTGAGATCAAATAAAACCCTAACCATGTGTGTATGGTGTAATTGATATGCATGGATAGTGGTTATAGTGTCTAGAATGTTATATGAATGAATTGTTGTCCATAGATAGTTAATATGTTGAGTTTGGATGCAAACAGTTTCTGGACAGATTGTGTTGTTGATGTTCAATTGACTGTAACGTGGTGTAAATTTGAAAATTGGTTGAGATAATTGATACTACAGTAAACTAGGTTGAGTCTAGTTTCTAAAGAATGTAAATTTGAAATTTTTGGACGTGTAAAAGTTAACCTTTATGATTTTACAAAAACGTGGTGCAAAGCTGAGTTGTTAGACCTGCTGTTAGGTTGTTTTGTAAATGTTATATCTCATGAACCACCAGACCAATTGGGTTGGTTCCACTTCTGGAAGTTGACTTGTTGAGTTAGGACCTAACCCAAGTGGTCTTGCATTTGTTGGATTTTTCATTTAACGGGAATTTCAAATAACATTCTGTTGCGCATGAATTTGACTGTTATGAGCTTGCTGTAATGTTTTGATCATTATGAGAAATCTATGTGGAATAAAAATAAAATAAAACATGTTCTGGAAACCTAACACATATATGCTTTTGTGATGATTTTTGGTAAATTAATTGAGATGCTATGATCGGTGGAATAGTACAGTCTTTCAAGTAGAATTTCTGTCTTGGTGAAACTAGCTGCTGAATTTTGTGAAAATGCATGAAACATGATACTTGCTATATAATTGTTATGTTTTGACCAAATTGCCCCTGTGGGGAATACTTGTTAAATAGTTGTCGTGTTTTGACCAAAATGCCCTTGCGGGGAATAATTGCTAGTTAATTGTTATGTGTGACCAAATTGCCCTTACGGGGAGTAATTGCTAGTGATGTACATTATTAATACATGACACGTAAATAATTGCTCACACATGCAACGTATCACAGATGTACTTGTTAAAGTCACACACGATTCACAAACGAAACACGAAATATATTATGTGCATAGGTATTATGTGCCGAGTCTAGAGACTCGATAATATTTCCGACACTTAGAAAAATCTCTTTGTTGTTTTAGAACGCTAGAGAGAGTTTTTCTGTGACACGCATCCTTTGGTGAATTATTTTGGGAAATACTTCGCAAACAGTGAGTTTCACTTACCCCTTTAAACTGTTTTAAACGCTTTTCACTTAGGGAGATAACATACTCCGATAAACGCATTTAAGATTTTGTTAGTAAATTATATATCACTTGTAAAGGCTAAGTGGCAAACGAAACATTTGAAGTCCTACACATCGAACCGGTTAATATTTGGAATAGCGAGTCACTGTTGAGTAGTACTACTGGGTTTGACAAACCCCACCCAACGCTAAACTCGACTGGAGGTCGAGCGGGTGTAATTTTGGCTAACAAGTACCATGGTCTGGATGACCTGGTGACAAGGCACTTGATAAACAGTCAGCTTCGGTGTCGAACATTTAGTAATACTTGTTTTATAGGCTAGCTACCTATAGATATATAATTGATTTAACACTATCTGGTAAACGCTGAACGCAGAACGCTGAACGCAAAACGCTAAACGCTTTATTTTATATAAACTTATGAACTCACCAACCTCGTGTTGACACTTTTAGTATGTTATTCTCAGGTAGCCGAGGCGGGCGCGCGGTATAGGATCATGCATTGCTTGAAAACGCTTTTGTTTATGCAAACTATTTTAAATTGTTATCATTGGGTTTTAAGTCGTCCTGCGTGACGCAACATTTGTTTTATGGTTTTTACGCTTCCGCATTAATTACTCGTAAACGTTTTGTGGTTTGAAAACTTTGTTTTATGGTTTGATTATAACTAATGAATCCGATCCTATTAGTTCACACCCTCTGACGGTAAAACTCCGTTAGTGGATTTTGAGGGTGTGACATGATCTCGCGAAAATCATCGATACCACTGGCATCCGGATCCAACGTGATGTACATGTTGTGACCCGGAAAGAATTGTCGGTTGTTGTCACCACCTTCGTCACCACCTGCACCACCAGCTCCTGCTACAGCCGCCATATCTGCACAACAAACGGTCTAAGTTAGAACATCGACAACGCAGATCATAACATCGCCTGTTACCATGAGCGAAGTTATGATAACATGTTATGTGCAGGCGAAGTTATCCATATGGCGAAGTTAATTACAACTTCGCCCTGTTAACAATTAGAACTTTTAAATTAAATAAGATAAGCAGTAGGCGAAGTTAAACATAAGGCGAAGTTGAGTATAACTTCGCCTCACCCTAACTTCTCCTGAGACCAACCAGGCTAATTAAGTAATTAAAATAAGCAGGCGAAGTTATGCCTAGGGCGAAGTTGAGAACAACTTCGCCTAAACCCAACTTCGCCTGAATATGAAACGGCGAATTATTGATGTCTGATCATGGTATTGTTTAGTGAATTTGTGATTGAAAACATGAAAAGATGTTACTATGGAGATCTAGGCGATCAGATGATTTACGAACACATTAGACACAGATTGGTTATCGGGTGTTTAAAGGGTTTCATGAACAAAGTCACAAATCGGACCAAAACGACATCTGATTAACACCATTGACAAGAATTACAAGTCAAACCGAGCCTACACACCTTTAACACGGATTAGAAAACAAATAATAACAAGGATCGATTCGAGGGTTAAGTTCGCCGAGGGTTAGGAGAATTATTAAGTTCGATGTGATAAAGTGCAAAGGATTTGACCAGGTTGACCCTATATATAGTTTTGAAAATACTCAGGCGAAGTTAAGGTTAACTTCGCTTACCCTTAACTTCGCCCCTGAACAACTTCGCTTACGAATAAGTTCGCCTATTTTATTTACAAAACAGGCCCTTATAGATTAGATCAAAGTTCAACTTTCTTTTAAAATTCTCCATTAAACATTTCAACTTTACGATCAAAGAACCAAGTAACCAAGTTTTAAACCATAAAACAAAATATACAATTTAAATTTTAGTAAATAAATAAACGGGATCAAATTTCAGTCTTGACGGGACCGGAATGTTTTAGAAAAGATCCGAACAGGAATCATACTAATTCAATGGCTGTTACATAGATCAATGTTCAGCGGTATTATGACATGAAGAAACAGGTTGTAAGTAGGTATAAAACTTAGTATGGTTTTCATCGCTTCTGTGATTCGGATTAGGTTCAATTAAGCTCAAAATTTAGATGGACATCACATGAGAGATTGTGATGCCTCCTATCTATTCTCAAAGCGTATTTGGCTTTCCCCAAGTCACCCCAAGTTGACCTCGACCCGTAGTGTCTGATTAAACAGTAAGTACATATCGATCTTTAGAGTCTTCTTCTCGTTCTCTTTCTTGCCTCTTGATTGATAATTATAACAACATAAGCTTCAGAAGGCTTAACAACAATTTTTTTTTTTTAATAAAGATATCAATACAGCTTCAAATAGTAGACTACTGCAAGTCCCAAATCTGGATCACTGCAGGTACTTGACACACCATCTTCTCGAGAATCAGAACACTCACGGGCTCGTGTATGACTGGGTAATCACTTTTTTGCCTATCATTCGGAAAGATGTATATGGAGACATGCACAATTCAGAGTGATTCTCCACATTAAATAGAGGAGATTTAGTTTGTATCACTTCTACTTTTACGCACCATATAAAGCTACCATAACTTACAATGGCTGTTCTAGAGTCTTTTATGCCTAATAACTTCACCAGTTAAGCACACAGAAATAGTATTTTTATCACTTTCCAAGTTTGGATCAATTTTCTTTTAAACATTGTATTGAAACTTCTTACGAAGTTATAGACTTGAAAAATTATATCATCTCCCTTAAAAAAGTTTTAAATTCTATCGCCCCGATCAAGTCAAAGTCTTCAGGTAAACGGCTATCTTGAAGATCCAATGGATCAGCTGAGTATGAACTGAGTATGAACGACTATTTTTCAAGTATGTGTCCTTCTAACTGAGTATGAACGACTATTTTTCAGCGAAAGAATAAAAACACATCTTAAACCACCCCGGTCACTTTCAGTCATCTGGTTAATGGCTATCCTCATAATCTACTAGTAGAAGTAAGGACCAAACGTATCTGAAGATATGTCCTTCAAACTAAAGCAACCGACATAATTCTAAGCGATAAAGATGTTTTTTTTTTTTTACAAACGAAAAAAAAAACCAGGTTACACGGGATTGATCATCCCATTAAGTTCAACAACATTTTGAAAACGAGTTCGGTCAAACGCTTTAATAAAAAGATCGGCGAAATTATCCAACGAATCAACCTTTTCAAGCACAATTAATTTCTTCTCAGCACAATCCCGTATAAAATGATGACGAATGTCAATATGTTTCGTTTTGCTGTGTTTAACGGGATTGTTAGTTACTGAGATTGCAGCAGTGTTATCAATGCAAATAGGAGTTTGAGTGAAATTCAGACCGTAATCGCGCAATTGCTGTTGAATCCAGAGCAGCAGTTTGATGCTGCCATGTACTCTGCTTCGCAGGTGGAAATGGCTACCGAGGTCTGCTTTTTGCACTGCCACGACACCAATCTTACTCCCAGAAACTGACATCCACCGGTTTTTGACTTCCTGGTCTGATTGCAACCTCCATAGTCAGAATCTGTGTAAGTGACCAAATCCAGTTCTCCCCCTTTCGTGTACCACAATCCCAACTTAGGCTTGCCTTTGAGATAACGCAAGATCCTCTTCACTCCCTTCATGTGAGATTCCTTCGGGCTTGCCTGAAAACGAGCACAAAGACAAACTGCAAACATAATATCAGGTCTAGATGCAGTTAAATGCATTAAGGAACCTATGATTGCCCGATATTGGGTGGGATCCACGTCTTCATCACTGTCAGAATCTGCACCCAGTTTGTGATTGACACAAACTGGAGTATCAAATGAAGTGTTGTCCTCCATCTTGAAGCGTTTGAGTACGTCATGGACATATTTTGTTTGGTGAATGAACATCCCATCTTTCTTCTAATCAACCTGCAATCCCAAAAAGAAAGTTAATTCGCCCATGGCGCTCATTTCAAACCTCTTTTTCATAACTGCTTCAAATTCCTGACACATGGCGACTCTTGATGCAGCAAAAATGATGTCGTCCACATATACTTGAACGAGTAGAAGATCTCCCCCTTTTCTCTTGACAAACAGTGTGCTATCGATCTTTCCTCTTTCGAACCCATTCTCAAGCAGATAATGGGACAGAGTTGCATACCAGGCCCGAGGTGCCTGATGTAGCCCATATAAGGCTTTACTCAGTTTGTATACATGATCAGGAAAATCTGGGTCATGGAAACCTGGAGGTTGTTCAACGTACACCACCTCATCGAATTTTCCATTAAGGAAGGCACTCTTCACATCTAACTGGAATACTTTCATCTCTTTGTGTGTAGCAAATGCCAAAAATAGACGAATTGCCTCCAATCTTGCCACAGGAGCAAACACTTCATTGTAATCGATTCCTTCTTGCTGATTGAATCCTTTTACTACCAGCCTTGCCTTGTTCCGTATGATTATCCCTTTCCCATCTCTCTTACATTTAAAAACCCACTTTGTACCAATAGCATGTACATTCTTTGGTTTTTCAAGTAATTTCCACACCTCCATCTTCTTGAACTGTGCTAACTCTTCTTGCATGGCTTCGATCCACGAGCTATCCTTTAAGGCCATTTGATAATTCTTTGGTTCAATCTGGCTGATGAAGCAGGTGTACAAGCATTCATTTAGGATACCCGTGTTTTTAATGCTTGCATAAACACATGTGTGTTCATCCAAACTTATTCTTGTTTGAACACCATCAGACAGATTACCCAGCACATTCTCCAAAGGGTGATTTTTGTGAATTGCAATAGTCTGAACCGGACCGACTTCCAGATTGTTTTCTAAATTCGAAGAGAGTTCATCAATGGGTGATTGTTGTTGAGAGTGAAATGGATTGTAGAATTCTTCTTCAGTAGGGGCAGCAGAAGTATCAACGGCACTTGACGAAGAAGGTTGACTTTCATCGTATCGCGGACGTTGCACAACATTTTCCTCCTCGTCATACAAAATCTCTGAAGCAATTTTCTCATCAACTTCTGCAAAATCCAAGTAAGGCATATTAAAAGATTTGAAAAGTTTATCATAGTCGAAAGCTTCAGCGGGTCCCATGCTAGGCTTTGGTGATTTGTAACTTTTAATGTCCGTGTTACATACCACATCAACCTTGCTGTTTGATAAATTAAAGACTCTTCTGTTGGGTGTACCAACAACATATCCGACTAAAATACCTTCGTCGGCTTTCTCACCAAATTTTGAGTTTGTCTTTAATATCGTACATGGGGACCCGAAAGGTTCGAGACCATTCAAGTTTGGCTTTCTACCATGCATAAGTTCATAACAAGTTTTATTCAATCTTTTAACAGTTAAAACACGATTAAGGATATAACAGGCTATGGCAACAGCTTCAGCCCAGAACACCACGGGAAGTTTAGCATCAGCCAGCATGGTTCTGGCTCCTTCAATAAGCGTTCTATTCTTCCTCTCAGCCACCCCATTTTGTTGCAGAGTATACGGGGCGCTGTACTGATGGTCTATTCCTTTCTGTAAGCAGAACATCTCCATCTGGTAGTTCTTGAACTCTGTACCATTATCACTCCTGATGTACTTAACCTTTCTCCCAACAATATTTTCAACCTTGGTAATCAAGTTAATTACCAACTGAACTATCTCATCTTTTGCCTTCAAAAAGTATACCCAAGAGTATCGTGAGTAATCATCGGTTACAACCAAGCAGTATGACGTTCCTCCTAGACTCTTTACATTCACTGGACCAAAGAGATCCATGTGAAGTAGGTCTTGTGTACTGACGATTGAGTTAACCTTCTTGGAGTGATGAGGTTTCTTGTGTTGCTTTCCCTTCTTGCACGACAAGCATTGATCTTCAAAGTTAAAATTCTTCAAGGGAACACCAAGCACCAGCCCATTCTTGACAATGTAATTCATTTCGCGAAGATGTATATGCCCCATTCTTCGATGCCATAACTCGGACTCAGACTCAGTTGCCTTTGACAAAAGACATGACTCTTCTGTTGTCATTCAGTTGACCTCATATCCATTACATACGTGTTCTTTTCTCTTGGATCTTTCATCACCACCCATGCCTCTGGTATCTTGAAACCAGGATAAAGGACGATTGCCTCGTTTTTAGTAAAATGTACCGTATACTCTTTGTCACATATCTGAGACACACTCAACAGGTTATGTTTCAACTCTTCTACAAAATTTACCTTCTCTAACTTCATTTTTCCATTTGTTACCGTTCCTATTCCACTAATGCTACCTCCACTCTCTCCAGCGAAACTAACCCTTCCTCCTTGAACAGATTTCCAGTCACGTAACAAATTCTTGTTGCCAGTCATGTGCCGGGAACAGCCACTGTCAACTACCTACAGATTGTTTATAGATCTGTTCGACTGTTCCTGCACAATTAAAGAAAAAGATTAAAATCTGGGGACCCAAGACCTACTGGTCTTGGGTCGGTTAAATCTGTTTACCGGCATCCAGTACTTTGGTTGCCCAAAGTCAGTTTGAGGATGGTTTCTGTAAGTTCTGTAAGGAAACCTTCTCGAGGATTGACTATGAGGCCATCCAAACCTTAGTGAATTAACTGAATTATAATTGTTGGTTTGGTAGTTAACTGGGGAAAAATAAGACCGATTTCTTTGAAATCTTGGATTAGTCCCATGTCTGAAATTTGTGAGTTCGCATTCTTACCAGCATAATAATTATCATTCGTTTTATTCTCAGTTTTCGGAGGCCTCATACCTCTAAATTTTCTCTGGTTTAGAGGGCAATCAGCAATAAGGTGTCATACTTGATTGCATCTGAAACAACTTCTGTGTTCAACTTTCGTCTCAACAGTTGTTTCAGATGTTGAGGTTGCATTACTACCCATTTGTCTAACATATGGTGGGACAAACGGATTTAGGGAAGAATTCTTTTCATTTGGCTTATATTCCTCCCCTCGTTTCAGTAACACTACCTCTTCTTTTATCTCACCCGATTCGGATGACTTGTCCGAATTTGATGAGACAGAGCTAGGAACAGAAATCTCAACATTAGAAATTGGCTTACTCGTTTCGCTCTTATTAACTTCAGGTTCTTTAGTCGAAATTTTGACTGGAACTGTCTGACTAATCTCAACATCAGCAGATTTCTGATTACTAGGATTATAAGTATAGTTATTGTTATACGGTGGTGGAACTTCAGAAAATCCAATTCCCCCTTTGTTAACTGGGGAACGTTGAACACTTATGATGTGATCAAGCATTGCTGAGGAATTTCTAAATTGTTCAATTTTTCTGTTTAGTTCCACCACTTTTACCTGGTAATTAGCTATCTGTTTATCTCTTTCAGCAATTAGTTTGGTTTTTTCTTCTAACACTTCATAACTAAGATCAATTACTTGTATTTTATCAGCTAGACTGGCTTTAAGACTTCTGACATCCTTTTCACTAGCTTTTATTTTTACCGAGTAATTGTTTTCTCTAGTTTTAGTGTAGTGGTGATCTTCATTTAACATTTTAAATTGTGCGTCCAAACTAACAAACTGATCAGTTACTGTTTTCAATTGTTCAGACAGATTTTCACATTGTATACAATGAAGTTCAGAACTTACCTCAGAGAGCTGATCGTTCACTTCTGCCATATATGCTTGATTTTCTCCCTTCTCCCTCTCGCTTCCTCCAGTTTCGATGTTTACCAAATTTGCCTGTTCGAACACTTCTTCAACCTGTATATTCCAGTTGTATCCACCATTCTGTCTAGATACCATAGCCCTATTATCACTACCTCCCCCATTTTGTTGTGCAGGCCTGTTCTGACTTCGTTCGACTCTCTCATTTGTACATTCCTTAGCAAAGTGACCATTCTGTTGACAGTTATAACATCGAACCTTTGACTTATAAAACCCTGGTCTTTCTCCAACGAACTTTCTACCCGTTTTCTTCATGAATCTCTTTACTCTTCTTACTATCATAGCCATCTGCCATTGCAGATCCATCTCTTCCAAATCATCACCATCGATCTGATCATAGTCTTCATCCAAAGTTGCAGGGTCGACTATTTTACCTTTGATATAGTTCTCATAAGATGCAATGAAGGATGCATAGAGAGCAAACTGTTGTTCAGCTGATTTAACACTCATGGGCATCTGTGAGTAGTTGTTGGTTGGAACATTTGTCGAGAAATTTCCAGTTGTGGCTTGAGGTTTTGAAGAATTACTTCCTCCAGCTACGAAACATACGTCCCCATCCACGTTGAGAATCACATGACCATCTCGAGTTGAGTTTGAGTTTGATTCTCCTTTTGAGTAGTAGGCAGAGGATTCTGATTTTGAACTTGAACTTGGAGTGACTTTCGCACCATACATTCCCGGATCCTGAACCTGATCAGTTGGTGTCTCCTTCCGAACCATGTTAAGTTCGAAATTTCGTAATTTATTGACTGCTGTTTCCAAATCTATGTTGGCAAACTCTTTATCTTCTCTCATCAAAACCGTGTACATTTCCCATTTCGGTGGAAGAGCATCAAGAAGTTTCTCTACTATCTCTTCTTCTTTGTATTCAATGGAGTAATTACTAAGTTCGGTCATCAGGTGATAATATCTTGTGATGATATCGTCAAGTGATTCATTTTTCAAATACTTGAATACAGAGAATTGGGTTTTTAGCAGCTTTGTCTTGGAAGCACGTATCCCCACATTACCTTCATATCTGTTTTCTAGTGCTTCCCATAGCTCTCTAGCAGTTTTGTACTTCTTGAAGGTATGAAGAATCTCTTGTGGAAGAGCCATTGTTATTGCTGCATGAGCTTTACTCTCTGTCTCATACATTTTCTTTTCCTCCTCTTCCATCTTACTGTACTTCTTAATTTAATCACGACCTTCAAACAAGGATGTTGGTGGTATATATCTGTCTTGAATGCACACCCACATCTTAGAATCTTGATATTTCACATACTGTTCAAACCGATCTTTCCGAGCAACGAAATCGGTACCCTTAAGCATTTTTGGAGCTTTAGTTGCTGAACCGGCTTCTACCACAACTAGTGTGTCTTAAGCGAGTGATTCGGTGGCCTAAACCACAACTAGTGTGTCTTAAGCGAGTGAACTCGGTTTAGTTCGGTCTTGGTTCGGTCCTTGACTTGGAGTAAGACCTAGGGTGGTTACCACATACCCAATACCATAGAACTTATTAAAATGAACTTAGAATTTATAATATACAAATATTACATGTAACATATTATTAAATCATTTTAAATATAAAGCATCTAAATGAGAGTTTGTTCTTGGTTCGGTCCTTGACTCGGAATAAGAACGAGGATGGTTACCACATACCCAATACCATAAACTCAATAGAATAAATTTAGAAATGATAATACTCAAGTCTTACATACAATATGTTAACAATAAAGTATTTAAACAAAAGTTCGGTTTTGGTTCGGCTCTTGACCCGAGATGAAACCGAGAATGGTGGCCACATACCCAATACCCTAGAACTCATTAAAATGATTTGGAAACTAAAGTAATTAGAAACTAAACAACATAAGTAAGCTTGCATAAATTAAAGTGTTTAACAAGTACTATAATAGTCCTCCATGAACCCTTGCCTAGCAATACACCTAAACTGACATGGCCGGAGAAAGGAAAGCCAAGGAAACAAGGGGAGTATGTTTTAGACAAGTTATAACAACAATCTTTAATTAACAAGAATTAGTTAGAAACAAATATTAGTATTAGTTTGATCTTGAAGAGATAAACTATCAAGAACTTGAAGAATGAAATACTTGGATCTTAGATTGAGAGAGTTTGGAGAAGAAAGAGCAAACCAAAATGGGTGAATGGGACTTGTTTTTATAGTGGAAAAAGTATAGTTTACTCATAAGGGGAATACCTGCATTTCATTGGTTAAAAATGGTCAAACAATGCACAAAACAACAAGAGGTGTTTGACACAATTAGTCCTTTAAGTTTGTTTTAAGTAATTTTTAGCCATAAAGAGGTGTTTTAACGTACCGAAAAGGATGTTTTCTTGATCTGACATTTGTGTAACATAAACGAACATATGACCCAACATTTTATTAATAATGAACGATCCGAAAGACCAAAACAGGTCAGGTTTCCAATACAAAAACAAATACAAGTTAAACCGAAAATGACGAATCTCACACCTACCGAATGTGAATTTTGTTTTTATTATTTTTTTCGTTATTTTTGTTTTAGTTACGGTATCGTGTCAAACGCGACCTGAACTAACCGAATTCGTGTAGACTCACCGCGTTTTGTTTTAGTTCCAATACGTAAAGAAAATCGACCGAATGCTGATTTTGATTTGTTTTAGTTTTGGTACCGTAACGAACATGATGAAAACCGACTGAATTCGCGTAGACTCAACTGCCTTAATGTCCGGGATCGATAACTGCCGGGTTTTACCAACGATCGAGTTTTACCGACCGACGTCACGCCATTGGTCCACCCCAATTTGATAATATTTTTTTGTTTTATTTTTTGTCTTAATTTCGATACTATAACGCACATAACCGAAACCGGCCCAATTCATGTTGACTTACCTTATCAACGCTTGGGTTTCACCACTGCCCGGGTTTCACCGACCTGCACCTGCCCGGCACAATGCCCTGGGGAAAATACTAGTTATTAATAAAAGACAACTTTGGTGTGACAAAGGTCTAATTGGGCAATTTGACGGCACCTTATTAGTCGACAAAATTTTGTTTTTAAGTAGCGTTTGGTATGCATGAACGAGATACGGTATGAAATGGGCCATTATAAAGGAATAAAAAAATGTGTTTTGTTGGTCAGTGGAATGAAATCACTCATTACCATGTTCATTCCGTCCCTTTAAAACCCCATATTCATTCTATCCACCCCTTATTTTTTTTCCTTCCATTATTCTTTCACACTATATCACAACTCTCCTACCACTATCGCCGCTGCCTGCCGCCGCCACTACCCACCGCCACCACCACCATTGTAATCTTACAATGATGCCCACCACTGCCACCACCAACCATCGCTCTCGGCCATCACCACCACCGCTCGCCCACCACCACTGCCTGTCGCCAACCACCACCGCCTATCGCCAACCACCACCACTGTGACATCTGCCCTGATCCGACCCGACCCAGGTACCCGTTTCCCTTATCCGATCTCTTTCTTTTATGATTTAATATTTATTTATACTTATATTTTACTTTTAATAATAAAAATATATATTTCCTTCCCGCCTTTTTCTCTCTCTTTCTTTCCGCCGTCCCCTCCCTCTTCCTTCTCTCATTCCGCCTTCTTTTCCCTCTTGTCGCCGTCCCGCCCTTAAGCCTTGTTTCCCTCAACTCTTTGCTTGTCCTTTGGTTCTTCCCGCCTAAGGATGTCTGCAGCTCCACGCGCCAGACTCCTTACATGGAAGCCTGCGTGAAGACATCTTGTTCCTGCGATGCGTGAAGAGAACTCTTCTCGCAGCGCGCTAAGAATGCATGTTCTTCCCGCAATGCGCTAAGAATGTATGTTCTTCCCGCGATGCGCTTAGAATTCTAGTTCACGCAGCACGCTAAGGATGCGATTCTTCCCGCAGTGCGCTAAGGGTTGTTGTGCCAGCCTTCGCGCTCGCGCACTCAGCCTTCCCGCGCTTAACCCTTGTATCTTCTGTTTAAATCTAGCCGTTTGCTTTTGTGTTGTCTTATCTTTTGAGCCGTTGACCTAACCCATCTAATGTCTGAATAGTTACTTTCGGCGCAGCATGCGCACCAACCCCATTGGTTGACAGATAAAGTGACTGACATAATCTTTTGAGATCTGCTTTTGCCATGCTTGACCAGTACCTTTATCTGATCCGCCCATGCTTTTTACTGTTCCCTGTCAGCTTTATCTTGCCCCCTGCAGCTGCCATATCTTTTGATATCTTTACTTTTCAGAACTTTTTACCGTTGATATCTTTTCTTTTACTTTTTGAGATCTTTTCCCCTTTTTCTAGGGTTTGTGTCTCCTAGGGTTTTCCTATATATAATAATAATATTTTCATAACACATCACACACAAACACTTAATCTCTCCTGTTCTCTTGCTCCTTGCTCTCTCTGCCGTCTTCCTCTCTGCCTCCGTCTTCCTCCCTGTCCTGCCCTGCTTTTCCGGTAATATATATATATTATATAATAATTTACTTATTAATTATGCTAACTTATTATCAAGACTTAAAACAGATCGTTAAAACAATAATCTTAATTATAGGTTAACTTTGCTTGTTTAAGAGTTGATTCTTGCATATCTTTCACCGCATCGTTTATCAAGTGAGTTATCTCGTATCTAATCCCTTTTTATTTTAAATGCTTTGGGATGTTCATGTGTTCATACAAAACTTGAGTCTTAAACTGTTTATGAACTTTAGTCGCGCAGTATCCCATGTGTTGAGGACGTAGACTTGGCTGTTTATTTGTATGTGTGGATCATTAACCGTATGGACGGTCTATTCCGCAGTTTTCATGGTACCATTAGATGAACACGGGAGAACATTCGTTTATGATTTTCTCTTTTGTTTACACATGCACAGTTAGTCTTGTTTGTGAGCTCAATTGTGAGCACTGGCAGTCTTGTCTCTTAGAGTTGGTCCCGATCAGATTACACCCTTGTTGAAAACCAGACATACACATGTTGCGCGCAGATTTATTGTTATCTATGTATTGTATTAAACTTGATTTCTCACCAACACGCAAGTGTTTGACGTTTATTTTAACACATGTTCAGGTTTGCAGTAGCTGTTTTGGAGCTTGTGGACACGTAGGACGTTTTTACTTTTGGACCTAGAATTAAAATGTATCAAGACAAGTTAATGTTGTTTGAATGTTATAATTTATAATATATTGATTTATGTTTGATTTATGTTCTTTATTTTCCCCGCTGCGCGTGCGCGATAAAATGTGTATTAATAAATATTGACACCAATAGTGTCACGAGTAATGAAACAATATGTGGCGCCCCGATGTATAATCCGCCTTTGGTCGGGGTGTTACAGATTGGTATCAGAGCTCGTTGACTTTAGGATAGGTGGTTAGACGTAACGGCCTAGAATACCTAAGAGTCCCTTCTCGCGCATGAGAGAAATCTCATGTTTGCGCGCTTATTGTTAATTACTCGTTATTTATGAATATGCTCGCACTTGCGCAGTATATGATTTTATGTTCTATTTCGCGATATTTCGATTTTGGTTGAATTTCGATTTTTATTGATTTTACTTACATATTCGTTTGTGGGATTTGAAAATCCGAAAAGTCATGGTGATACATGAATAGTTGATTTTCAATTTCCATTTACGATTATGTTCTGAGGTTGGAGACTTGAAAAGTCATGGTGATACATGAATTGTCAACCTCCAATACTCATTTTCTTGTATATTTTATATTGAAGATTGGAAAGTCATGGTGATACATGAATCGTCAATCTCCAATACTCGTTTACTCGTATATTTTAAATTGGGAATTCGGAAAGTCATGGTGATGCATGAATTGTCGATTTCTGATTCGAATTTGTTACCTTTATTAAGTCTGCATTTTGGGTCATTTATTTTACTTTAACTTTTGATAGCATCTAACTCCGTGAAACCAAGCTTTATAAAGTTATACTTTGCGATAAAACCAAGATATTAACTAAAATTAAAACTTTTATAGAATGCCTCCGCTATCTCGCCGATTTCAGAGAAGAGAAGCCTCGCGCATGCGTAGACAGCAACGTTCCCAGGAAATGGCCGCCGCAATAGCCCAAGCTTTGAGCCAAAACAATACCAACACCTCGAGTTATAACATTAAGACATTTAATGCGGGTAACCCTCCAAAGTTCACAGGTCTCGAAGGAGCCACCGTGATGCTCCAGTGGCTCGAGAAGATAGAAAACACTTTCCTTCACACCCAATGCCCCTCAGACAGACGAACCCTATATGCTTCCAGTGTCCTGGAATCCAGAGCGCTTACATGGTGGAATGGAGTAGCCCATGCGCGTGGCGCAGAGGCTGCTTCTAGCATGACATGGGAGGAATTCAAGGAAATTCTTACGCGAGAATTCTGCCCTCCCAACGAAGTAAAGCGCCTGGAGGAAGAATTTTGGAACCTGAAGCAATACAGTGGAGAAGCGCGCGAGTACGCGACGCGCTTCCATGAACTAAGCCTGCTTGTCCCTCACCTTGTTACCCCTTCCCGCCGAGCCATAGAGAAATTCCTTGGGGGTCTCCCCATGGAAATTCAAGATTCTGTATGGGCCAGAAACCCAGTAACCCTCCCTGACGCTATTGAGTTGGCCGCTGTGCTCAGCGACAACCATGTCAGAGCAGGAACTCTGTTCCTGCGGGGAACTGAGAAGACCAAAACCACCAAAACTGTCCCTGAACCCGCAGAAACCAAACCAGAACCCTCAAACCGTAACAACCTCAAGCGCAGGCGCAAGGCCTATGCGCTTACCAACCCGCCCATTGTCCAGCAACCCGTTTACCAACCCCCAGTTTACGCGCCTAACCCACTGTCAACCTACCCAGCACCTCCTGTGGTCCATAACTATACCTTAACCAATCCAGCACTCCCTGCCCCGCCAACTAAGAAACCTTACACAGGAAACCATCCCTTTTGCCCAACCTGTAGATTTCACCACCCAACCCAAACCCCGTGTCGACTTTGTAACCGATGTGGCCGTACTGGTCACACTGCTGAGAACTGTAGAGTCCTTCTCGCCAATCCAATTGCGCCAACACCACCAGTCTACCCGCAGAATCCACAACCAACCTACCAAAACCCACGACCCAGATCGTGCTTTAACTGCGGTGATCCCAGTCATTTCCGGAACGCGTGCCCGAGACTGCAAGTGCAAATCACACAAGCGAATCCGGTGAACCAGATTTCGAACCAAGTGACGCGTGGACGAGCTTTTAACATAACCGCGCACCAAGCGCAAGCGAATAATGACGTAGTTAATGGTACATTTTTACTTAACGGATTTTATGCTTCTGTACTTTTTGATACTGGCGCCGATCGAAGCTTTATCTCTCGCGCCTTCGAGCAGAAGCTTGCGCGATCCGCGCAACGATTTAAAAGAAGATTTTTCAGTTGAATTGGCTAATGGTGAAATTATTTTAATTAACTCAGTGATTAAAGATTGTACGCTTAATCTTAACGAAAACGATTTTCTGATCGACCTCATCCCTATGCCTCTTGGAAGCTTTGATGTTATTATTGGTATGGACTGGCTCTCGCATAATCGCGCCGAAGTTATTTGCGCCAAGAAATTGATTCGCCTACCTCGAGAAAATGGTGATCTTTACATTTACGGCGAAAAACCCTCCAGTGGTCTTAAACTTATGTCTTGCGCCGAAGCCCAAAGGCTCATGCGGAAGAAGTATATTGCATTCCTAGCCCATGTGGTTAAGCCTGCTGAAGAGAAGAAGCTTCGCGATATCCCTGTTGTGCGTGATTTCCCTGAAGTTTTTCCTGATGATCTTCCTGGTATCCCTCCCGCTCGTGAAGTCGAGTTCCGTATTGATCTTGTCCCTGGTGCTTCCCCCGTAGCTAAATCTCCTTATCGTCTTGCACCCGCTGAGATGCAAGAATTGGCCAGCCAACTTCAAGAGTTGACTGCTAAAGGATTCATTCGCCCTAGCTCTTCGCCCTGGGGTGCTCCGGTGTTGTTCGTTAAAAAGAAAGATGGATCGTTTCGCATGTGTATTGATTACCGCGAGTTGAACAAACTCACCATTAAAAACCGGTATCCCTTGCCGCGTATTGACGACCTCTTTGATCAACTCCAAGGTGCCTCTTGTTTCTCGAAGATTGATCTCCGCTCTGGCTATCACCAGTTGCGCATCCGCGATGAAGATGTTCCGAAGACTGCTTTTCGAACTCGTTATGGCCATTTTGAATTCTTGGTCATGTCCTTCGGTCTAACCAACGCACCCGCCGTTTTCATGGATCTAATGAATCGGGTGTGTAGGCCTTTCTTGGATAAATTCGTGATCGTGTTTATCGATGATGTTCTGGTGTATTCTAAGACCAAGGCCGAGCATGAGCAACATCTTCGGTTGGTGTTGCAGAAGCTTCGAACCAAGCAGCTCTATGCTAAGCTTTCCAAGTGTGAATTCTGGTCTGATGAAGTACAGTTTCTTGGTCATGTTGTAAACAAGATGGGTATTCATGTCGACCCATCCAAGATTGAAGCAATCAAGAACTGGATTACGCCATCCTCTCCTTCTGAGATCCGTTCCTTTCTAGGCTTAGCTGGTTATTACCGGCGCTTTATTTCGAACTTCTCGAAGATCGCTTTGCCTTTAACAGCTCTGACGCACAAAGGTAAACCGTATATTTGGGGCTCGAAGCAAGAAGAAGCCTTTCTGACGCTCAAGCGTTTGTTGTGTAAAGCTCCTGTTCTTGCGCTACCTGAGGGTAATGATGATTTTGTCGTGTATTGCGATGCATCCAACCAAGGTCTTGGTTGTGTTCTTATGCAACGAGGCAAGGTTATCGCTTACGCATCGAGGCAACTTAAGGTTCATGAAAAGAATTATACAACTCACGACCTCGAACTTGGTGCAGTTGTTTTTGCCTTGAAGATCTGGAGACACTACCTTTATGGTACTAAGTGTATCCTCTACACTGACCATAAAAGCCTTCAGCACATCTTTGATCAGAAGGAACTTAACATGAGGCAACGCCGATGGAACGAACTCATCAGCGATTACGATTGTGAGATCCGGTATCATCCTGGTAAAGCTAATGTGGTAGCCGATGCGCTCAGCCGAAAACCCTGCCAACTTAACTGTATCTTGCCGCGCACGCATCTTCACTTTGCGCCGATTCAAAGCAACCTTGAATCGCGTATTCGTGACGCGCAGCGCGCATCCATCAGTAACGGTAACCTTCGCGCCGAGTTAGCGTGTGGCGCGGAAGCGCACTTTGTCCCTAATCTGAGTGGAATTCTCTGCTATCTCAATCGCATCTGGATCCCCTTTGATGAGAATCTTCGCGCTGATATCCTGAGTGAAGCGCACAAATCTCGGTATTCTATTCATCCTGGCGCTGATAAGATGTACAAGGATTTGCGCATAACTTATTGGTGGCCCGGTATGAAAAAGGATATTGCTGTGTTCGTAGCTAAATGCCTGACTTGTTCTAAAGTGAAAGCTGAACACCAACGCCCATCTGGTTTGCTCGAACAACCAGAAATTCCTACGTGGAAATGGGAAGGTATAGCGATGGACTTTATTACCAAGTTACCTTTGACAGCAAGCAAACATGATAGCATTTGGGTAATAGTGGATCGATTGACTAAATCTGCTCACTTTCTGCCCATTCGTGAAAACTACCGTGTTGAGCATCTCGCGCAGCTTTATGTCAAGGAAATCGTCTGCCGCCATGGTACTCCTTTGAGCATCATATCCGATCGCGATGGCCGTTTTATATCTCGCTTTTGGAAATCTCTCCAATCTGCGCTAGGAACTCGCTTGGACATGAGTACGGCATATCATCCTCAGACTGACGGTCAGTCTGAGCGAACTATTCAAACTCTTGAGGACATGCTCCGATCTTGTGTTCTTGATTTTGGAGGTAATTGGGATTCGCACCTGCCTTTGATTGAGTTCTCTTATAATAACAGCTATCATTCCAGTATCGGTATGGCCCCATTTGAAGCACTTTACGGTCGTAAGTGCCGCTCCCCGATTTGTTGGAGCGAAGTGGGTGAAGCTCAAATCACAGGACCCGAACTTGTTCAAGAGACAACCGATAAAATCGCCAAGATCCGTGATCATCTGCTGACTGCCAGAAGCCGACAGAAGAGTTACGCAGATCGTAGGCGAAAGCCTCTCGAATTTCAAGTTGGTGATCTTGTTCTCCTCAAAGTGTCGCCCTGGAAAGGTGTTGTCCGCTTTGGGAAGAAGGGTAAGCTTGCTCCTCGTTATGTTAGTCCATTCAAGATTCTCGCGCGTGTGGGAAAAGTTGCCTACAGACTTGACCTGCCGCCCGCGCTCAGTAATGTGCATCCAACGTTCCATGTATCCAATCTCAAGAAGTGTTTAGCTGACGAGAACCTTCACATTTCACTCGATGAAGTTCAAGTTGATGAATCTATGCATTTCGTTGAGAAGCCTGTTGAGATTATGGATCGCGAGGTTAAGCAAACCAAGCGCAGTCGTATCCCTATCGTGAAAGTTCGTTGGGAGTCCAAGCGCGGAGCCGAGTTTACATGGGAAAGGGAAGATCAAATGAAGATCAAGTACCCGCACCTGTTCTCTGCGCAACCTACTTCGAGATAAATTTCGGGACGAAATTTCTTAAAGTAGGGGAGACTGTGACATCTGCCCTGATCCGACCCGACCCAGGTACCCGTTTCCCTTATCCGATCTCTTTCTTTTATGATTTAATATTTATTTATACTTATATTTTACTTTTAATAATAAAAATATATATTTCCTTCCCGCCTTTTTCTCTCTCTTTCTTTCCGCCGTCCCCTCCCTCTTCCTTCTCTCATTCCGCCTTCTTTTCCCTCTTGTCGCCGTCCCGCCCTTAAGCCTTGTTTCCCTCAACTCTTTGCTTGTCCTTTGGTTCTTCCCGCCTAAGGATGTCTGCAGCTCCACGCGCCAGACTCCTTACATGGAAGCCTGCGTGAAGACATCTTGTTCCTGCGATGCGTGAAGAGAACTCTTCTCGCAGCGCGCTAAGAATGCATGTTCTTCCCGCAATGCGCTAAGAATGTATGTTCTTCCCGCGATGCGCTTAGAATTCTAGTTCACGCAGCACGCTAAGGATGCGATTCTTCCCGCAGTGCGCTAAGGGTTGTTGTGCCAGCCTTCGCGCTCGCGCACTCAGCCTTCCCGCGCTTAACCCTTGTATCTTCTGTTTAAATCTAGCCGTTTGCTTTTGTGTTGTCTTATCTTTTGAGCCGTTGACCTAACCCATCTAATGTCTGAATAGTTACTTTCGGCGCAGCATGCGCACCAACCCCATTGGTTGACAGATAAAGTGACTGACATAATCTTTTGAGATCTGCTTTTGCCATGCTTGACCAGTACCTTTATCTGATCCGCCCATGCTTTTTACTGTTCCCTGTCAGCTTTATCTTGCCCCCTGCAGCTGCCATATCTTTTGATATCTTTACTTTTCAGAACTTTTTACCGTTGATATCTTTTCTTTTACTTTTTGAGATCTTTTCCCCTTTTTCTAGGGTTTGTGTCTCCTAGGGTTTTCCTATATATAATAATAATATTTTCATAACACATCACACACAAACACTTAATCTCTCCTGTTCTCTTGCTCCTTGCTCTCTCTGCCGTCTTCCTCTCTGCCTCCGTCTTCCTCCCTGTCCTGCCCTGCTTTTCCGGTAATATATATATATTATATAATAATTTACTTATTAATTATGCTAACTTATTATCAAGACTTAAAACAGATCGTTAAAACAATAATCTTAATTATAGGTTAACTTTGCTTGTTTAAGAGTTGATTCTTGCATATCTTTCACCGCATCGTTTATCAAGTGAGTTATCTCGTATCTAATCCCTTTTTATTTTAAATGCTTTGGGATGTTCATGTGTTCATACAAAACTTGAGTCTTAAACTGTTTATGAACTTTAGTCGCGCAGTATCCCATGTGTTGAGGACGTAGACTTGGCTGTTTATTTGTATGTGTGGATCATTAACCGTATGGACGGTCTATTCCGCAGTTTTCATGGTACCATTAGATGAACACGGGAGAACATTCGTTTATGATTTTCTCTTTTGTTTACACATGCACAGTTAGTCTTGTTTGTGAGCTCAATTGTGAGCACTGGCAGTCTTGTCTCTTAGAGTTGGTCCCGATCAGATTACACCCTTGTTGAAAACCAGACATACACATGTTGCGCGCAGATTTATTGTTATCTATGTATTGTATTAAACTTGATTTCTCACCAACACGCAAGTGTTTGACGTTTATTTTAACACATGTTCAGGTTTGCAGTAGCTGTTTTGGAGCTTGTGGACACGTAGGACGTTTTTACTTTTGGACCTAGAATTAAAATGTATCAAGACAAGTTAATGTTGTTTGAATGTTATAATTTATAATATATTGATTTATGTTTGATTTATGTTCTTTATTTTCCCCGCTGCGCGTGCGCGATAAAATGTGTATTAATAAATATTGACACCAATAGTGTCACGAGTAATGAAACAATATGTGGCGCCCCGATGTATAATCCGCCTTTGGTCGGGGTGTTACAACCACCACCTGCCATCACTCCCCGCTCCCGCTCGTCGCCGCCGCCGCACACCACTGCCATCACCCACCATCACCATCTTTTTTGCTTGCCGCCCACCACAACTACCCGTCGTCACTCACAACCATTTTTATTTTATTCCGGTTTTTATAACTTATCAAACAACAAAAAGTAATAATTCGTTCAATTCTCACATGGTAACCAAACATCTCAATGGAATGGTAATGATCTATTCCATTTCTCGTCCATCCCCCCCCCCCCCCCCCGCCCATTCATTCCATCGCCCATTCCATTACCACATACCAAACATACACTTAGTTTTAGTTTCGAACCGTAACAAACATAACGTAAACTGGCCAAATGACAATTTGTTTTCTCTTTTTTGTAATTAGTTATGGTACTGTAACGAATGTGACGGAAACCGACCGAAACCGCGTAGACTCACGACAATTTGTTTTGAGAAAATTCCTAAAATGATCATTTTCAAGAAAGAGAAACCTAAAATGGTCCTATTTTCTATCAAATCCCCTAACTAATCCTCTGAAATCCATCGCCTCCGCCAACTTGGTTTTCACGCCGACTGATTTTGAAAACCAATCATAAGCTGCCACATCTACTCAAATCTGGTGTCCCTGTAAGTTTTTCATACCAAACTAGCGTATACGGCGCCTTACCACCCAGATTAAAGACGTCGGCGGTGACAACTGCCATGTTGTTTCCGTCGCTGACGATGTTTTTCGAAATATATTGTAAAGAGTTGATAAGAAATAAAAATGTTTCTATTTAATCAATGATAAAATTCTTTTAATATTAGAAAATTTTTACCCTTTAAAAACATTTTGTTACTTATCAAATTTACCTTATTAATGTTTTAAAATTCTTACACTTAAAAAGTTATTAAACTATCATTATTAAATGCTTTATAATAAATATACATAGATGTATAAATATATGTAAACTGTATGAGAAATATTAGAGATAGTCGAGTTACTAACATCATCCAATTAAGTATCTTAATCCAATCATGACGTTCGACTTAAAAAGCTATTCCCCGTCTATTTGAAAGTGTCCACATTTCCTTTTTAGTTTGCCCCATTACAAATGTCTACTTTCAAAATTTATTAACTAATTTCCAAGTTTACCCTTACACAAATCAATCATTCAAACTTTCTTAAATTTTGTCTTTTTATATATATTAAGGGCATTATAGTCATTTGTTAATCAAAAAGTATAATCATTCAAACTTTCTTAAACTTTGTGTTTTTCAAACTATGACACTTATAGAGAGACAGAGAGAGTATAAAACATGATATTACTAAATTCGTTAGATATTACTGAATTCGTTATCATTGTACAACCAAATGTCAACCCAAATTAGGATAGTAGTCATTAAAATTAAATTTACGTAAGTTATTATTTACTAATACAAAAAATATTTTTCCTTTCGCTCAAGTCATCTAGCTGAGTAGCCAAATGGCATTCCTAGGGGTTCAAACGAGCTAAGCTATTTACAAGCTATTTGACGTTGGATTGATAAAAAAACTTGAAACGAGTTAAGCCGAGCCTTTAATGAAGCTTGACTAGTTATCGAGCTCAAGTTTTGTATGAGAATCTCGTTTAGGCTCGTCGGGCTTAACGAGCCTTGTCTAATTTTAAGTTTGACCTGTTTTTGACTTCTATACAAGGTTGTCTCCGAGAATTGTTAAAATATTTTAAGCCAAAGACGAAAATATTTTGGGCCTTAATGGGTTTAAACAATTTAATTTTTAAATACATGGTTATAGTTTGGATTCTGTAAAATATTTTTGTATAAAAACATATTTAAAAATGTCTCAAATTCAAGACAAACTTGGCAAACTTAAGTTTTTTTTTTCACTAAATATAAAAGTATATAAAAAATGTGTATAATAAATTAATTAATAGATAAGTGTGGCTAAAGCTTGAAAAATCAACTCAGTAGCCAAAGAGATCGAATCAAAATTGCAAGAAGACGACGATTCCAAAAAATACCATTTCGCTTTTTAGCTTGCTGCAGAATCAAATCAAACCCTTGTTCATAAATCAGATAAGTTTTTAAAATCCAGGTTCAAGCAGAGACGGATATAGAAAACTTTTTTACGATGGGCACAATACGTTAGAACGGTCCAACCACTTTAGGGTTCTAAAGCTAGATAAAAAAAGTCGGAGGACTTTCTAAAGTTTATTGGGTTTAAATTTTATATTCACATATATTATTTATTTTGCTTTCTTTAGTTTTTGAATCACTCTGCACATCTACCGATTTGTATATGCTAAATTAATAGTATATTATTGATATATATAAAATGGTGAATTATGTCTAATTTCATAAAAAATTGGCCCAAAAGGTTTCACTCCAACAATCTTGTTTGGATTTTAGTTGGTAACTAAATAATAGTAAACAATCAACACAAATATATAAGACGGTAACAAATAAGAATCTTGTTTTTGTTTGACTTGTAAAGACATCACCAATTCATTAAACAAGAAAACAATCAAATCATCACTCCATCAAACAAGCTAAAAATGATGTAGGAAAAAATATGTAAACAAGAAAGCAAGTCTTCTCTGGTGTGCATAAAAATAAAGAAAAAAACACTTGCTTGATTTAACATAAAAATTAAACTAAAACCAGCATACCTTTATTTAACTAATATAGTATAATCTATCTATTCTAATAAAAGACTACTCATTTTTGTCACTTGTCAATCTCATGGCTCTCCTTATCTTTTATCAACCAATTTTAATATATGATCCTTATCTTTTAAGCATTTCAATATATGATCCTTAACTTTATTAAATGTAAATTATAACTAATTTATTCATTAATTTAATGATGATATAAGAAAATATCAAATTTGAAGTTGCGTGTGTGTTATAATAAAATTTTAACATATGTAATTGCAAATTAAAGAAAATAAATGTGCATCACTTGTCGAAGAATTTGTATTTGTATAGTAAACTACAAATTGTTTTTAAATTGGAATTTGAGCAGCAGTGCATAATTTTTTTTATTTAAAACTGGTTTCAAATTTGGATTTAAAATTTTCTCATATGCATTTTAACTCAAGAAAATATGTATTTTCTTAATTTTCTCCAAACATTTTGTATAAATATTGCAAACATGGAGAATACTTATTATATATATATATATATATATATATATATATATATATATATATATCCTGGTGTTTAGTATTAAATCATTGAAGTTGATTACTATAATTATAATCCACATGTATAACAATGTACTTAATGAACTATCTATCTTTATTTATATGACGTTTTTGCGTAGTATAAAAGCAATAAGAAGATCAATATGTAGTTTTCAATATTTTTTTCATAACTCAAACCAAAATACTTCAAAAACATATATTTTATGACTTGAATTATACTTTTTTTATACATTTAAAAATATTTAATTTAATATGGTTTATAAGACAAATTACCTAATTAAAAGCCTTCAAAAATAAAAACCAAAGAATCTGTTTCAATCTCATTCTACTATTTTCGCTTTTCAATAATCATTTAGGATATTAAAACCTAGAACATCGTTTTCATCAGTTATTTGCATAATTTCAAAATTATATTAACTTATTAATTTTTTTATACAAATACAACGAAATGTGTTTATGTTAGTGTTACATGTTGGTCGACACATAATTAAAGTGTTTACTATGATTTATATTCAAAATAATAAAGCTATACACAAAAAATTATAAACAGGTTCTAGCTATAACATTTATTATTAAAATATATAATAAAATTCATTAAAATTCACACATTAATGATAATATAACTTAATAGAACTATTTGTTATTTTTATTTAATTAGTTGTAACTTAATCATGCTTCTCATTACATTTCAAGAATATTATTCTATTTTCACATTAACTAAAAAAAATAGTTAATCCGGTTAAAAATCATTTACCATGCTTCCATAAAATCCGAGATCTTTGCTTCATTTTTTACCCTATAAGTTGTTAATATATACATATATTAATTAAATAATTCAACAACTCCTCATAATATTAAATAATAACACAGGATTTGTATTCAAATTGTAAACATTTCTTATCTAATACTTTCAACTATTATAAATAAGAATCATTGTCTTCACTTTATGTAACTTTAAATCTTCTAATATGTTGCTAACTCAGAATAATCACTGTTATTTAAACATGATTTTAATTTAAGGTTAGTGTGTCTTTATCATCTTCTGTTCATAAGAAATGAAATAAATCATTCTGTTATATTTTAATTTTCGGTTTTATGTATTTCTTGATTATACAATTGTTAGTTGTAAAATATAAAATCATTAAAATATTTGTTATGCATAGAATATTAATGACAACAAATTTATCATAGCCAATCAATTTCAAATTCTAAATATTATAAGGATGATTATATCATTAAAGTTCAGGTAATCTGATTTTTGGGATAATCATGGTTTTTTTTAAAACATGAGCAAATGATATCAAATGACATCATATTAATTGATTAAAATGTATGAAATTTTATGTGTATGAATATTTTTTTTAGTTTCATGTATATATTATAATTTATTAATGGTTGGTATGTACTTGAATAACCTTATTTGTCACACAGACGATGTAAAGCCCCGTTCCCAGTAGCCCTACCTTAGCGTCGGATTTACTCATAAACACAGTTCTACAAATCAGAGTTTATTAAAACTTTCGCGGAATATAAAACTTTAATCATTTGTTACAAAACATTAAATCTTTTTTTTGATACCAAAACCCAAAACATTATATTTAAAACATCTTTTCTTCTATCTTCACATGCTAGCCGTTCAATCCATGCCATGTGTCATCCTCATGCTAACTCTTCAGTCTGATCACCTGCGTGCATACTAAAAGTCAGCTACGCTGAGTGAGTTCTAGCTAATCAAGCAACTTATCATACAACCACTACATGCATCATCTACGTATCCGAAGACACGTAGCACACTATCTGACCTGCTCACCTTACCACTTAACCTCTTATTACCCCTACCGCTTTGCCACTTTAATAACGAATGACGTTATGCAACTTTGCCACTTTAATAACGATTTACGTTATGCCACTTTGCCACTTTAATAACGAAGTCACGTATAGGTTTACCCTACCACGTACTATCGTCATGCCACTAACACTCTTACTAGACTCTTGCCACTTCTAACACACTCTACCTCTACTTGTCTACAACACACTTCATATCATTACATCATTTACATAATAACCAAGTTACATCATAACATTTACACACACTAATATCCACTTGACGATCACTATCCTTGGCGATACGTGCAATATCCGAAGATCGTTCACGCACCGACAAGCATTACATACTAGCTACCTCGTATAACATCTATAGCATACACTTACCACATAAGGTAAGTGTATTCACGCTTCACATCTAGTATTCACACAACCCCGAAAACATATCAAGGAAATAGGGCTAGAAACTCACTTGAATCCCGCTACGTTCACCGATAGTAGTTAATCCTTTCTTTAGCTGGCACGGCTAACTGTATAACGATTACACATCAATTAACTATTACTATCTATATCGTATTTCTAGTCTATTTACAACCCTCGACGAACGGGGGTTCGGGGGCAGCGCCCCTGGCAGCGGGGTCTAGGGGCGGCAGCCCCTAGCAGGGTACAAGGGGCAGAGCCCCTGGCTGGAGTCGAGCTGCCAGGTCAGCTTGGAAAAATTTTATTTCTATTAATTGTCTTATCACATTTTCCACTACGATTTTAAATTATTATCTAATTCACCCACTTGATTGCTATAACGAATTAAGCCTAATTCGTTATCACAACACTGCCTAATTCGTTATCTTGACTTAGCGGACTGAGTGAGCTAATTCGTTATCTTGCCCTGACGAATGGACGAGTAATGAATTAGCTAACATGGTCTGATTCGTTATCCTCATTCGTCATTTCTCCTTAACGAATCACTTAGCGAGCTGCTTCTAGTTCGTCCTCCCACCATAACGAACTGGCTACCCTTCCGTTAACGAATTACCGCTAATTCGTTAAAATTCCGTAACGAATTAGGGTTAGGGTTTTGTCAGACGTCAAACGTCACATTTGATGTGACACAACCTTCGGCGCCGCCGTTGCCGGAAAAACGTGAATCTCGCCGGAAAAGCGAGATCTCACTTGTTTCACCACCGTTTTCACCGTTTTTCGTCCCGTTCGATCCAGATCTGAGCTAGGGTGATCCCTAAGCTCATCTTAGGTTCGGTTTATACCCGATTCCACCCGGATCTCGTGACTTCAACGGTTTAACGGTGTCGGCTCGTCGTTTCGTGACTAAATCTAATGGGTTTGAGTATAAACAACATCACACTATCATTATCTCGGGTCGGAAATCAATTCTTCTTCTATTTCGGCTAGAGAGAGTGAGTAGGATGAGAGAGAGCTAAGTGTGTATTTTGGTGATGTATGGAGTATGAGAAAATGACTGATAATTGGTGATTTAAGGTTTATATTATTATGGATCATGGGCTTAGGCCCATGGTCCTTCCCTCCCTCCTTCATAGCCCAACTCCATAACATCCATTACCCAACACTAGCCCAACCCATACCAACTCCTTTTTCTATTTAATTATTTCTCGATAACCCGAGTAAACTTGCCCTCCATTATTAAATAATATAATTAATATGATTTTGGAAATTTCGGGATGTTATAGACGACTACAACTATACATGATTATATCAATAGTAATAAATAGACTTATATGTTACCTTACCAAGAGTTACAAACAACATAGACTAAAGATATTGATTTTTGATAAACAATGTATGCCGATCAATACAATCACGAATGCAGTGTACAATGAATGTTTTATATATTTGTAACATATTTGTGTAATCTTAGTTATGTTAAATTATAATTGTATTAACAATATATTATTATTTTGCTAACTGTTTTTCACTTAATGGTAAAGTTTAAAATTCCATTAATTACCTGATTAAGACACGGGACTTAAACAAATAACAAAACAAAACTATATTTAACAAGCTAACAGAACATAGCAGGTCACATTTGACCATTTGTCGACAAGGGAATAGTAAACAAACATTAAAATAATATAAAATATTATTATTTTAAAGTTCTTTTTTGTTAGACCATTATCATCATCATCATCATCATCATCTTATCTATACAAATTCCCCTCTTCGTCTTCTACACAAAATCTGCAGCTCCTCCTTGTTGGCCGTCTTCTGCTCGCCGGAAAACATTCCAACTATAGGGTGGGCAATTAGGCTTAAACAAGAAGATTAAGGTACTAATAAATACATGCTGATTCTTATTACCTCTTACACCAAAGTTAATTCACCATATTCCTATCCATTTTGTTTTGGCCCCTTTTTGTTCAATTTTATATCACAGTTTTTCCGATTTGAACCTCTTATATATATATATATTCAGATATGGAAGCTATCTCTGTTTTCTCTCTTCCTGTTGAGACCAAATTCATTCCTTTGAAGGCGGTATGCGTCCGTAACAACTCACACAATACCGGCTCCGCTCCAAAGGCAACCACTTTTTATGTTTCTTGAATATCTTTTTTCACTTTAGTTTTTAACTCCAACTGATGTATGTATGTGCATTTCTGTTATTATTATTATTATTATTATTATTATTATTATTATGTGTAACTAAGGCAAAAGTTTATTTGAAGTTTAGTAGTTACTGTAGGCAGTGTTGCAAAAATCCCGATTATTCGCTAGTCCCCACCCCATCGCCCGACTAGCGACTAGCGATTTTTACAACACTGACTGCAGGTGCACCAAAAACATTGTGTATCATTTAATTTTCACAAATATATTGGTGTTTTGTGATTGCATATATGCTTTCAAAAAGATAAGCTAATTTCTGTTGCACCAGGCTTTTAAAATACTCAGTAAGCAATAAGTAAAGAGCTTGGTTTGTTTCGAGCTCTACTTTTAAACTTTGAGCCTGGCTCGTCTGTAGTTTTTCATGCTCGAGCTCAGATCGTCTATATTTATTTATAACTAATTTATATATACTCATAATTATTTTATATATTTATAATTATTTTTATATTTGTTTCATTATAATTTTATATATAACATTACATATATTATTTTGTTATTTTTATCATAGTTTTATACCTAACTATAATTATTAAATAAATATACTACATAAAAGTTATATAAATAACATGCTCGTTTAGGATCTTGAGCTCGATAAGTGAAGCTAGGACATGGGCTCGTTTACTAAACAAGCTTATTTTTAGGCTCGAGCTCGTTTAAGCTTGGCTCGATTCGAGCATTTTTGTGAGCTGATCTCAAGTAGCTGGCAAGTGGATTGGTTCTTTATATGCTTATAGCATCTGTTCTCATATACTTTTAAACATGAGTATACGTAATGTCTATGATAAAATTGGTTGATTTAAAAGTATCATAATATGAATAATTCATTATGCTTTCAGTGTTTCTCATTTTTCTTTTTGGGTTCACTTGACATATATTCCAGGACCGTACAAGATATGGAATTTTTAAAAACGTTAAGAACCCTAAAGACTCTGCTTCTATCATTCAAAACTTGAGCAAAACGTGTTTGATGCTGTACTATGCTGATAATGGATTTTTCACTCAAGCAGATGCAGTGTGGAATGAACTTATAAACAGTGCTTATAGTCTTGATATTCATGTAGTTGCAAACATAATTGATGCTTATATTCAGGCAAGACTTTTTAAAGAAGTAATCAGAATCGTACGCCAAATTAGCATCAGGCATCCTCAATTAGAACATCAAACTTATGTGCACGCACTGTTTTCTTTCGGTAAGATTGGAGAGCTTGAGCTAATGGATTATACATTGAAGGAAATGGTCTCCAAGGGGTATCCTGTTGATTCTTCTATAGGCAACGCTTACATTGTGTATTACAGTCGTTTTGGCTCAGTAACAATGATGGAAAATGCTTACAAGCGTCTAAAAAGTACAAGATTTTTTATTGAAGAAGACGGGATTAGGGAGGTTTCTCATGCTTATATACGAGAGAAAAAGTTTCATAATTTGGGTAACTTTTTAAGGGATGTGGGACTTGGTAGAAGAAATTGTGGAAATCTTCTTTGGAATATGTTACTGTTATCATATGCTGCAAATTTCAAAATGAAGAGTTTGCAAAGAGAGTTCTTGAATATGTTGGAAGCGGGATTTTATCCCGATCTAAATACGTTTAATATTCGAGCCGTGGCGTTCTCGAAGATGTCTTTGTTCTGGGATCTTCATTTAAGCCTTGAGCATATGAATAATAATGGAATTTCCCCGGATCTTGTTACTTACGGGTGTGTTGTTGATGCGTATTTGGATAGAAAATTGGGAAGAAATTTGGATTTTGGTTTGAGGAAAATGAATGTGAAAGATTCCCCTGTTGTTTTGACCGATCCGATTCTGTTTGAGGTGTTGGGAAAAGGGGACTTTCATTCTAGCTCAGAGGCTCTTCTGGAATTTAACATGCAGAAAACGTGGACTTACAAGGATTTGATTGCAATATATGTTAAGAAAAAGTTTCGGAGCAATCAAATTTTTTGGAATTATTGATGGATTATGGTGCTTTTTAGTTAAATCTTGAAGAATGTGACTGGATGAGTTAAATGACCGAAACACCCTTCTAAAAGTTCTTTGAATATAGTGCGGTGTGTTGCAACACGATGATTATTTCCGTGCGTGTTGCAGTATCAAAAGGGAAAAATGTCACCAAAGTAAGTCTACATCTTTCAAATATTGTTCATTTATGCCTCTGTTTTGTGCTCCCTAACCTGCAAACGGAAATGTAAGAATACATATAGCTCTTTTTTGTGTCGGGCATGTGCCGCTAATTACTCGTCAGATATAGGGTACGCGTGTTGGTTTGTTAAAAATTACTTGTTGGAATTTTAAATACATTTCTTACTATTCTAATGTTTATATAATTATATTACTTAGGAAATTTAAAATATAATAGTTAAAAATTAATGGATTATTATTCTTTTATCGAAGATAAAAGAAAAATATCGTAAAAATAAAGTATTTACAAGTCTTGTTTTAGTAATGGGTATGTACATTTCGGGTAATCGAATTAGGTATCACTTAATGCCTACACTGTGATTTTGGTGAGATAAACGACAGTGAAGACGCACACATCACAATTGAAGGGCAGGTGGTCCCGCAGGTAACGAAGTTCAAGTATTTAGGATCATTTGTACAGAGCGATGGGGAATTAGACAGTGATGTGACCCACCGAGTTCAGGTAGGATGGTGTAGATGGAAAGCAGCCACAGGTATATTGTGCGACAAGAGTTTCCCGACTAATCTGAAGGGAAAATTCTATAGGGTGGCAGTTAGACCTGCAATGCTATATGGAACAGATTGTTGGGCCATCAAGAAGGCACAAGTGCGGAAGATGGAGGTAGCAGAAATGAGAATGCTACGTTGGATGTGTGGGCACACAAGGCTAGACAGAATAAGAAACGTTGTGCTTCGCGAGAGATTAGGGGTGGCGAACATAGCAGACAAGATAAGAGAGTGGAGATTGAGATGGTTTGGACATGTAAAGAGAAGACAGACGACGAATCCTGTTAGATCCGTAGAAAACATTACTATAGAGGGGAGGAGGGGTAGAGGACGACCGAAATTGACTTGGGATGAGAGGATTAGGCATGATTTGATAGACCTAAACCTCTCCGAGGACATGGTTGAGGATAGGAATTCGTGGAGAAGTAGAATTAAAGTTAAGGATTTTTAGAGAGAATTGAATACCTTAGGGCTTAGACTTAACTTATTTAGGTCACATACCATAATGGTATTTCCCTTACATATTTTATTATTATTATTATTATTATTATTATTAGCTTTTATATTGCGGTTAAACTGTGACCTTATTATTAATATTATTATAATTAGTAGTAGTTTTTTATATAACTGTTAAACTTTGATTTCCTTTTTTTGCTTCATACACATGTTCTTAGAGCCGAGGGTCTCTCTGGAAGCCACCTCTTTATTCCTTTGGATAGAGGTACGGTGTGCCTACATCCCACCCTCCCCAGACCCTACCTATAACTCTGCTGTCGGTGGGATTTTACTGGGTATGATTGATTGATTGATTGATTGATTGATTGATTAATGCCATATTTGTAAACCGCAAAAATTTTGAAATTAATTCCATTCCCAAGTGCCCGTTCATTACCTTATACACATTAAATTACACATACTTTATACATTAATTATTTGCGAACTCGGCGTTTTTATTAGTGAAAACGTATGTTTGATCGATGCGTTTTAAACAAGCTTTATTTCATGTTAATTATTAGTTTAAATGCATTATGAATATTATTATTATCTTTATTTTGTTATAGGTTGTAAAGATATTATTATCTAGATCGAGCAGTTGATAACAATTGAATGAATTTTCAGTATCTTGCGATGATCCATGAAGTAAAAATGCACCAGCAAGAAGAAATATTTTTGAATATTTGGCAGAGTCCCACAATTATGGATTTATGTTTGCATTACCTTGGGGTTATGTAAAGTGAAATTTGATGGACTATCTTACATGTTGGTTCCTCATAAAAAAGTCAATGGCACATGAAGGAAACAAATAAACAGCCCCCAAAAGGATTATTAGTGGCCCTGGAATAAAATAAATAATCGAGGGCCGCTAAAATTAGTGAAGCAGGCATACAGAGACCTCGAATCTCAGGGCTGGGGGAATTCAAGAAGGAAATCAAGCAGCAGACATGCGGCTGATTTAATTTAAACTAAAAGGTTAGTAAATGGATTTTCTATTTTGTTATGAATGGTAACATTTATCTCATCTCTTTTCTTGACTAAGAGTAGCAATTCTTGTTATCTTCTATATTTAATGAGAATCTTGGCAGGTTTGACTTTTTAATTGACTTTTACTTATGACCATATGTTTTTAGTAATCTGTTGTTTTATGATGTGTATAGATGCTTTCTCATATTGTTGACTCGCGTGCTTGTGTCATTCATGGTGTGTAGACGTACCTCATTGAATTGATATGACTATTTTTTAGCTTGTTGATTTCTTGTTTGCCGAGTGGATGATTGATGAACTCAGTAGTGTAATCGGTCGAATGAATTAGTGTGCTACACTGCTACCTTAGGCTTAAATCTGAATAAAAGAATTTAAGTCTACGTTAAGATCTTTTCTATTCATCAGTTAAGTTGATTATAGGCTACTCCAGTGTGAGGTGCATCGTTTTTTGTTTTTAGGTGGTTTCAAGTAATAAGTGATTTGGTTAACGCTTTGGTGATTAACATGCGTTCATAGGGTTTAACTTTTCTTTGATTATGGGCTTATTGAGCCTTTAGCAGGGAGTTAGTCCGTTCTCGACACAACTGTTAATTCTTCATTGTAGTAGGTCTTAGGATAGCAAGGTAGTGAACTCTTTAAGTATTTGCTCGACTAATGCATCTGCAGCGGGAGGTTAGTTCATTTATGGAACAATCATCGTAAGTAAAGTCAGTTAAGATACTCAGTATTAGTTAGTCCGCTTTATTTTTATTGCGAAGTGGGTGAACTTGGGGATTTTTAATCACCTAATTATTTTTATTGCAAAACTTATGGATTTCTAATCACATAACATCCCTTCTGCCACATTTCATTTATTTTTTATTCAGTTATTACTTAGTTATAGATGAACCCCCAAAATTAGACCCCAAAAAGCGTTTTTTTTGGAGTCTTATGTTTTCGTTATGCCTCTGTGACACCTCGGAGTTAAACGTAACAAATAACCAACTCTTACTAACTAAGCTTGTGGCATACCCTTGGGAATTCTTCGGCCTTCAAGTGCTACTTCTGAAATTTTGATCTTTTAAGTCATATTAGAGAAGCCTATAAAAGAAAAATAATAACAAAAATTGGATTCTGAAAGCTCTAAGCCAAATAAAATTACATCGACGGAAATCACATAGAATATTTCTAGATCTCTCTTCTAATGAAACATGAAAAGTTAATCGAAATAATATACTGTTCTCGGGAATGAGATACCCCTGATCAACTCTTCAGTCATCCTTTAATGTTGCCGTAGGGGGTGTTCAAATTGCTTTTCTTTTGTTGTGTTTTCAGTTCATAAACAAACCATTTTTTAGGGTAAACCGAGCAATCTGAATATGACTATGTCCTGGTGACTTATACCTTCAAAGAATCAGTTTGAGAGTAGCTTCTTGAAACTGATTATTTTCTTTTCAAACTGCATAATATTTACTCAAACCGCAATCTCAAATACCTCCATTCATATGATGATGGACCCTTATGCGGCAATACATCAGAAGTGGCATGAGGTTCAAATCCGTTGAAATACACGTCTGTTTGATGAAGCCATGCCTAACCATCCAACAGTTTTGACCTTTGTTAATGATGAATTGAATCAGTATCCTGTATAGTTTTAGTTGTTGAGATCATCCGAGAGTCCTGCCATTGATAGCTTGTCTAGTTCACTACTATAAGTCGACTGAAAGTCGTCTTCTGGACCATCCTTTTCTTTCACCTCTTCAATCCTCTCCAACACCTGTTTGATATCCATCCTTTTCTTGGAATCTTTTTCGCAACAACTCAACCCGATCTTCAACAGCTTGATCATCTCCCCTTCATTGCTCTTATCGCATCCTGTCATTTCCTTATCCAACATATCAACATCAGACTCCTGATCTACCACAGAGTTGATGAAATCTGTATTATCCGTGTCATTTCCTTTGCTCTGGTGGAGAGTGTACACGGGAATCTTCCCTGTCATGATCTCAAGTATCAAGATCCCTAGGCACCATATGTCTGTCCGTTTAGAGATGCGGCCAAGCTGATTGTACTCTGGTGACTTGTATGCCATCATGAGACTACGCGCGTGTTCTGGGTTGATTACTGGGACCAGCCCGTAATCAGTGAGTAGTGGCTCGTAATTCTTGGTGAGAAGGACATTTGAAGACTTAAGGTGACCATGAGGCACAATTAGGCTTGGTAGCTTATTGTAAAGATCTTGAAGCCCTCTCACTACCCCTTTTACTATCTTCAACCGCGTAGGCCAGTCTGGGCGTCCAATTTCAGCACACCGGTTACCTGGGATCACCACAATAAAGTTATGAAGTATGGACCTAGGGTTTTGTATAATAGGTACATGTGTTAGTTTATATATAGTTTCATTCATACCATGATAGTTGTTCAATTATTTGATTTTGCGAAAAGGGGTCTAATTTTAGGGTGCGAGGTTGAGCGGTCACTAACTCACCCTTCTTAAGATAAATAAATGGTAAAGAACCAACTTCAAAATCTTTTTTGTCACTATAAATCTTTACTCTCTACCACCACACCTTTAAATGCAATTAAATGCCTCAGATAAACATTAACAACTTAGTGACTGACTAAGCTAATGTTGTCCACATAAAGAGTAATTGGATAGTAACAAGGAGTTAGGGAGGTGCTATTAATAAGTCAATGAGAGAAAACATACGATGGAGATGGAAGGCTAAGCTAATGTTGTCCACATAATTCGAAACCAAAAGCTTCTCATCTTTTCTGTAGTAGAAAGCCACAAGTGGTAGTATATTTGGATGTTTCAGCCTGCTTAATCTTTTCATTTGTTGGTAAAACTCTTCCTTTCCAACATTATTCATTTGCTTAAACCTCTTCACCACCATCACTTTCCTGCCTGCGATTAAAGTCTTGTAACTGGCTCCAAACATCCCACTTCCGAGTACAGCTGCTGATGCCTTCAACAAGTCTGCAAGATCAAACCTTTCCTCGTCTTCCGCCAAGAAAGTCAGATTCAAGGAAACATCCGCTTTATTTCCATTATGAGCGAATGCTCCTCCTTTTTCCTGCATGCTAAGGTTGGCGAAAGCTGTTATTGAACCATTGTTTAGAACTTCTACTGGAATATCCTGGTCGCGGCGGCAACATAATATTGCAACAGCAAAAATCAATGCTGCAACCGCGACTACCACCACCAATGCTATGGTGATGATCATGGGGGGTGTAACCTTCTTCTGACATTCGCCCAATGGCGGTCCACAAAGTTCATTGCCTGTTCCATGAAGAACCGTCACAAAGCTAAGATATTTTGTTTTAAGATGTTACTTTTGACAGGTCATAGAAATTATTCATCATTTGACAATTTGATGCCCAAATGTATACATGTGTAATGATCCATATCCATTGAATTATTATTATTATGACTTTGCAACAAGCATTGTCAATGGACATTCTATTCTATCATAATGAATCTGTATAGGATAAAATTATAAAACATGTGAATCTATTATTCACCTGAAAATTGGCTTGCAGGAAAATGCTGAATTGCTTCTGGGATATGACCGCGAAGATGATTGTTTGCAAAATTTGCCACTTTCAGTTTACCTGGAGCAAATTTGGGGATTTCACCCTCGAATTGGTTGCCTTGGAGCCTCAACTCTTTTAGTTCCGGCAGTCGGGTCAATGACGAAGGGATCTGGCCCATGAGCTCGTTATTTGCCAGATCTAGCTTCTCGAGCCATTTCATACCCTTGAAAGCATTGGCGGGAATCTCACTAGAAAACTTGTTATTTGCCACAGATATCTCTTTCATTCCATCAAGCATTCCAAAATCAGGGAAGGTACCCTTAAAGTTGTTGTTATTGAAGCTTATGCTCATCAATGATGACAATTTGGATAAAATATTCGTGTCGATATAACCTTCAAGCGACTTCTTCTCGAGTTGTATGCCCCAGACAGTCCCATTGGTGCAAACAAGGCCTTCCCAGTTGGCCGTATCATTATTGCATGGGCTCTTCATCGCAGTCCAGGAGGTTAACTTCTCGCCGTTGGACAGGGAATCCTTGAACTCAATGAGGGTAGCGGAATCCGAACCTTTCGCATGGTGGATGGTCGAGATAACGAGGAGGAGGACAAGGAAACGACCTGAATGGGCCGACATGGAAGACGAGGTCGAGAGCAGTGGTGCGCGCACATACAAGTGCGCGCACATACAAGTGCGCGCCCATTGAAAAGGCTATTGTAGAAGGCAATGGTGGCTGTTGCTGGGCTTACCGAAACTTAAATGAAATGAGTTTGTGTGGGCATGAAAAAAGAAAGGTGAAAAGAGAGAAAGAAAGACATGTTAGAGAATAGAGAGGAAATGAAGGTGCCATGAATAGTTTTCTTGTCCTGTTTTTCATGAGATGTATGCGGGTTTCAAGATCTTCAATTAGTTAGGGAAATTATAGGCAGGAATTTGTTCCTACATAATATCATTTCTAGTAGTTAAAAGACTAATTTGCCACTATTTTGTTTTTCCACATTTATTTTGTTTAGACATGCTAAGTAACACACCCTTCAAATCTAACCAGGGTTTTACCTGGCGTGTTGTGTCGGACTGTTATGTGTTTGATAAAACACGGGCGCTGCTACCACGAGTCCGACATGAATTTGGTTGATATCGACTACGTTCGTTACGGTACCAAAACTAAACGAAAATAACTTTGTCAAGCTAATGTTTAAAGCAAATTTAAGAACAAAACAAAAACATGGGCGTGGAGGCAGCGAGTCGACAAAAACTTATCAGTTAGGTTCGTTAAGATATTGACAGGAAAAAATCAACAAAATCAAGTTGTAATGTGTCTAAAATGCTTTGACGCGTCTTTTGTTTGTTAATTTCTTTTATAATTTGGATAAGAAACGACTATTATTTAAATCTATAAACTTGAAATACCAACTTAAACACATATTTAGAACTAATTTTGCAGTTAAACAGTCTCAAATAATAGTCCCAACTAATGACATGACTAGAGACAGTCTCATCTTTTAACATATTTATTCATATCGGTTCGTTCGCGACTAACAAAATCCTAATGTCGTTAGTTGCAGATCATCGGAAAAACGTTTTTGGCTGGAAAGATCACGTTTTTCGTTAGAAAAATTAACATTTTCATCCCGAATTTCTTTGTAACCTTAGATACGATGTTTAGGAACTCCTCTTGTAAAAGTCTCAATTATTGAGGTCGCCGAAACCCTAGAGCCACTGTCGTAGCTAGTTGGTGGTGCTCAAGTGGTGGTGATTGTTGGTGGTGAGCAGTGGCGGACCTTGAGCATCTACTATGGATGGGCCGAACTTTACGAGACCCAAATTCTTTTTTCCTACTTCTAAGTTTCAGTCGAAAATTTGGTTAGGGTCGGGTTAAACAATAAAAACTCTATATTTAAACTTTCAACTAAAACACCAATTCCATTGTTCAACTTTAAACTCAATCGTTCAAACTACCATTCTTACACAAAAAAACATGTTTTTAAACAAACAAAGACGAAAAGCGAGTTTATTGATAGCGTTTCTTATTTTTTTTTTTGGGTTAAAAAATTATTAGGCTTGGGCTTAATGTGTAAACAGAACCTATTTAAAAAAAATCATTTGTGAGCCGAACACAAACAATATGGATGGGCCCAACTTAGTACATATAATTTTAATTTTTTTTCATTTTTTCGGAAAAATTACCCTACCAAGCGTAAAAGATGGATGGGCTGAGGCCCATGTTGCCCCCCCAAAAGATCCTCCAATGGTGGGTGGTAGGGGTGTGCATGGGTCGGTTTGGGGCGGTTTCAGGCCAAACACATAACCATAACCAAGATGTCGGTTAATAGATAACCATAACCATAACCGATCCGTTATGGCGGTTTCGGTTAATCGGTTTTGAAGGTTATAACGAGTCGGTTATGGGTCGGTTAACCGTGATCAAACCAATGTATAATTGAGCCTAAAACTTTGGTACTTAAAACAATTAAAATGACATGACATAGTTAAAATATATAATTCTTATAATATTAATAGTATATATTCAAACAAACGATAAATGGATTAACTTTTTAGTAAAATTAAATCATATAGTAAAGTAATGAGAGCGTTATTAGTTTATTATTTTCTTAAATTTTCTTCAAACTATCAATCGTGTGTCTAATTATACCGCATAATGCTGAGAATCTTGTAAATGGGTCGGTTCGGTTTTGGCGGGTTTGAAATTATCTTTAACCAAAACCGACCCGTATTTGGCGGTTTTCAAAAATTCATTAAACCGACCCACTGGTTATGTCGGTTATCGGTTAAAATCGGTTCGGTTATGTCGGTTATGGTTCGGTTAATGGTTATGGCGGTTAATTTGCACACCCCTAGTGGGTGGTGTTCATGTTGAGTTTTTCAACGAAAAATGTGAGTTTTTCGGGCAAAATATTTTTCCAACGACTGCAACTAATGGCGTTAGGATTCTGTTAGTCGAGGATCGTTGGGAACATATATATTAAAGGATGAGACCATCGCCAGTCATATCGTTAGTTAAGTGTGTTATTTGCAAATAATGAAAAGTTAGGATATATTATTTAAACCCATATGGAGCAAGAATGTTTGGTTAAAATCTCATCTTCAATGTATATATTATTCTAAACGTAGACATACTTTAGTCTATCAAAGTAAGGAAACCCTTCAACTACTTAGGTATAGACAATGTTTTACAAAGGGTTGGATCTACGTACTAAAACACGAGTTCATGTAAATACATTGAGTTTCGGATTTTCAATCTACTTACCTGATAAAAGAGAAGCTCCTTTTTTCATTTAACAAGACATGGCACATTCTGATTATTTCTTAATAAACTTTAATTAATTCAAAATTATCAATACACATTTACAAACGATTTCAAATTCCATATCACGGCTGACATTTACAAACTAATTCAAATCCAGATCTTACTTTCTTATTCAGAGATACGAAACTCACATATTCTAACCCAACAATTTAATAACTCGATTATCCCATCTATTTGTGTTTCGGATGATAAAATTGCTGCACCTTTTATAGAGTTAGTTTAATTTTTATAGATCTAGGGTTACATTCAAATGATTATTTGCTTCCGATTTCAGCGAAATCTAATTTTATCATCCGCGTCGTTAGTTAATTACTTTGATTGTAACAGTTCAGGCAGTTGCCTGATCGATAAATTAGTGTTAAATTTTTCTTTAGCTTATCCTGTTTATTAATTTGGGTGTTATAGGGGAACATGATGTCAACTAGAGATGCACAAACCAGTTTAAAATTCAAAACCAGTTTGGTCAACGAAAGTCAATACCGGTTTATGATCGGTTTCATTTCGGGTTGAAACCGATCTTTGACCAATTACGACTGGTTTCGGTTCGAGTTTTGCTCGGTTAATCGGTTTGGAACCGGTTTTGGTGGAGAAAATTACAAACCGGTTCCAAACCGGTTTCTACATAATTGGTTCCAAACTGGTTCGGTTTCGGTTTGATTTTAGGTTAGGGTCGGTTAACTTAACCGATTTATTTGCCAACCTCTAATGTCAACTCATGCAACGACATTTTAATGAGGGGTTTCAAGTGGGTGCGTTAACATCCTCCTGCTGGTATCAATTTTTTTATTTGTTTTTAGAAGGAAAAGCACAGCTTGATTTATATTATTTAAACATTTTTAAAGTTTGAGTTTGATTTATATTATTTAAACATTTTTAAAGTTTGAGTTTGATTTGTGCTACATCGAAACAGAAGGCAAATAATGTGTTTGATGACATAAAATGTTTAATGCCTTTTTATATGGAATAGGTTTTGCACAGAGAGAGAACAAATGGTTTTTATGAGACACAAGATTATGCAGAGGTAATATTCATTCTTTACTCTTGATGCTTATAAGTTTGTAATTTATATGCAAGATTTTTTTTTTCATGGGCTCATATTAAGTGGAAACAATTGATAGAACCGAAACCTTCTTGGGTATCATGTGGGAATCAAAAAGTAACGTTGGCATGTTTCAATCAATAATTTAGTATATTGAATATGCGTTAATATATTTATTGGTAGACTTTTAATATTTATACTATATGAGCATTCACGATTTGATTCTAAGTTATGTATATAATGATAGTTTAGAGAGTCTGCCAAAGCAGCCATTTTTCATACTGATGTAGTGACGTTTAATTCATTTTATGTTCACAAATAAAATCGTTTAGCGAATGAGAAACTGCATTGTATTTCTTTTTTTGTTGGATTTCTCTTAACCTGCGCACCTTATATGCTAAATTAGGATATTTTTTTACCCGTATGATTGTTATTTGTTTATCCATGTTTACTTATTTTATATTTCTATGCAAGGGCGTATAATTGGGCCACCTGCATCATTAACTTTTATGGCAGGTCATATATAATGTAAAATTTGATTAAGCAGTACTTCGTTTGACACGCATAGTCAATATATGTCTTTGTAATACGCCTGTTAGTATTTTGTAAATTGTATCTCATGTTTGTTTCTTTATCTTCCTTAGCATTATACAAGATATGAGAACATGGAAGAGTCGGTAATGAATGATCATGAAAGGGTGACTGCATTGGTGACACTTACAGATGTATTATTATAATTTTTAATGTTGTTAGATGTTTATAGTTGCATATTGTTCTCAAAGACAAGTTTTCATATTTTTTGACTATTTTTTGACTTCTTTGGATGCCTATTTTGGTCTTCATTTTCTTTCGAGGCTTTTGGGGCATTGGTTGAAGTTGAACTACTTTCATGATTCATGTATCTGTACTAAATTGATTTTTTGACCTTTATAGTATTATTTAAAGATGTTAGTTTTCTACATGTGTTTGGTAATATTTTATTCTTAATCATCTTGCAAAAAATACATTTGCTAGGATTTCTTAAGAGAGGGGTCCTACCAAATAGTTTTCAAGTTTGGAATACTTGATTTGTAATAAACTCTTATATTAGATGCAATTTAACTTTCTTTGAACCTGTAGGTTGGTTGGGAGATATCTATTTCCTCATATTTTGTTTAAATGTAATTGGTTTTAATCATATATTGGTTTTAAATAAATCTTCCTTTTAAAATGTTTTGCAGCGGTTTTACAAATTTAAATTCTACTTATCATATATTGGATTTGTACTTTACATTAATAAATATTAGAAAATTTACAAAATGAACTTTATATCTTCATATTTCCAATACTGTGTAATATACGGGCTTATAGACTAGTGAAGTAAATATAGAAAAACACAAAGCGAATCCATAGATAAATATGAAGTGAACATACCGAAGCAGCGCTCCAGCGGTTAAAACGTTGTGTTTGGATCTGTATGTCGCGAGTTCGAGTTTAGACACAATGTTTATTTTTTTAAACGAACCATCACTGCCTTTCCTGGTTAGAGTTTAAAAAACACATATTTTTTTGTTTTTTTCCTATTTATAAACAACCATCGCTACCTTTCCTAGTTAGTTTAAAAAACACAAAAATAACCACAACACTGCCCACAATACTCATAATGCGAGAGCTAACAATCTGAAAGATGGTGTTGAATTGCCTATTGTGTTGGTGGTTGAAACTGAACAAGAAACATGCGGGTTTTAATCCAAGAAAAACAATCGAAGTTGGATTTAAACGTGGCTGCTAAGACCCACGTGTGCTAGCAGGGAGAAGAGGATACTATTGAATTTATTGAGTGTTGGTTTAGCCCCCCAATAGTATGAACAAAAACAATTAATCTATTATTGAAAGTGGAGAAAATAAATACAAAGAGATGGAAGTATGCGACGTGTAAAAGAGAACGAAATAGAAGCTACACTTTACTCAATAAACATGCCTGCTAACATGCAACGTACCAAAAGACTAATTCACCAACTAACTCCATATTCTCCTAAGACATCGGTAAAAGCAAACAACTATTGACCAACTACTTAACTATAAACAATAAAACAAATAAAGTGAAAACAACCATACTCTTTCAAAGAAAACTTCTAAACGTGGGTTAATTAAAACCCTTTATTCCATCTTGACTGTTAACTTCTGAGTGACCCCTGACTGACTTGACCTATACTTGACCTGAAACGACCCGAAACATCCAAATTATATCCAATAATCACCCCTTATCTTGAAGTTTCGACTCATTATTATCTTCAACAAAAAGCAGACAAATCATCATTATCTTGGGCTAAATTGAGAGCCTCTTCCTTCAGTTCATTATTCAGACCCTCCCACGCATAATGCCCATAACAATTGTACACTTAATATGACTTTTATCTCGATGCATACCGTGTTCCTTTCGGTCTTCATTAGATTGTACCGACCTCCTCAACCTCTACGTTGACCGCCTCTTCCTTGTCCATGTTGATACTTACCAAACTCACCACGCTTGGTTCTCTCTTCCCAATCCTCCTTTGATAACAACTTTCCTTGATCATCATCTTGTTCATCACAAACGTTAATCCTCTTTTCATAAGCCTTCAACCTACCCACAACTTCCTCAAGTTACATGTTTTCTAACTCCGAATATTGCTCAATCGAAACAACAGTATGCAAAAACTTCTTAGGAACAGATGTTAACAACTTTCTTACCATAACCTCATCCTCCAAGCTAGACCGTAACATCCCGAAATTTCCAAGAATAATATTTTATATATTATTTATCTATGATGGAAAAGTTTACTTGATTTAGTAGAGACTTAATAAAATAAGAGATTGAAGGTTAAGTAGGCAATTGAATGGTAATTTATATGGACCAAAAAGGAAAGATGTGCCTTAGGTCCACATGCTTAAGGGAGTATAAATACCCCTTAAACCCTAATCCTTTCCATTTTTATCTCTACACCATAGCCTACACCTTGAAAAACACACACAAACATTATCCTACAACCCGAGCCAAAATCCGAAGGTGGAAACCCGAGCTTGTTGGTGCTAGAACGTTGTGACGAACCAAAACAACATCAATACTAGACCGTGTTCGTAAAATGACTCGTTTAAGGTACGTTTATATCGAGAACTTGTTCGTTTAAGTTTGGATTTAGTGTAGAATTCTTAGATCTGTTTGAGTTTGGTAAAAACGAATCCAACACAACAAACCCCACTGAAATCCGTTAACGTTTGATAGGTTAATTGCTAACCTAAAAGACCTGTAATATAGATGCATCAATCTCACCCATTAGAACGTAATATTTAGATGTATGGGTGATTGAGGTTTGTAGGCGATGTGATTGCGAGTTCAATGATACCAAAATCGTGTTATTTCGTCAAGAATCGGGGGTTTAATCGCAGATCTGAGGTGGGTTGACTGTTGGGTGTTCTTGGCAAATTTGACTTTGACCTCTGAGTCAAAGTCTGGATAAGATTGATTCCATTCATTATGATAAGGTAACAAATTAGTTAACCAATTCGTCATGGCAAGATAACGAACCAGTTCCCAAGTTCGTTATGATCAGATAACGAATCAAGTGGTTCGTTACTCACCCAATTTGTTATGTTAAGATAACGAATCAGGTCACGTCAAGATAACGAATTAGCTAACGAACTAAGATAACGAACCAGCTAGCGGATCTGATCAGGAAAGATAACGAACTAATCAACCGAATTATATCATGTAAGATGACGTATCAGATAACGAATCAGGTGATTCGTTACTCACCAATTCGCTAAGTTCTTATAACGAATTAGACCACGAATCAGGCTACGTTCAGATAACGAATTAGGCTTAATTCTCTATAATGAATGAGTTAGAGAATAATTTAACCCCAGCCAGGGGCTCTGCCCCTTGGACCCTGCTAGGGCTGCTGCCCCTAGAACCCCTATGCCAGGGGCGCTGCCCCTGGACCCCTGTTCGTTGAGGGTTATAATTAAACTAGAAATGCGATATGGATAGTAATAGTTAATTGATACGTGTAATTGTTATATAGTTAGTCGTGCACAGCTAAAGAAAGGAGTAACTGTTAACGATGAACGTAACCGCATTCAGGTGAGTTTCTAGCCCCACTTCCTTGTTATGTTTTCGGGGCTGTGTGCATACTCGATTTGAAGTGTGAATACACTTACCTTAAGTGGTAAGTGTATGCTATAATGCTTGATATATATATATATATAGATGTTGTGAATGGACGTCTATCGATGCGTGAGTGATCTTCGGATATTGCACGTGTAGACAGGGAAGGTAACGTTAGTCGGTGCGTGAACGATCTTCGGATATTGCGCGTACCGCCAATGGAAATGATCTCCAAGTGGTTATTAGTGTGTGTAAATGTTATGATGTAACTTGGTTATTTTGTAAATGATGTAAAGATAGAAAGTGTGATGTAGACAAGTAGAGGTAGAGTGTGATAGAAGTGGCAAGGGTCTAGTAAGGGTGTTAGTGGCATGACGATAGTACGTGGTAGGGTAAGCCTATACGTTCCTTCCTTATCAAAGTGGCATAACGTGAGTGCGTGGTAGGGTAAGCCTATACGTGCCTTCTTTATTAAAGTGGCATAACATGAGTGCGTGGGAGGGCGAGCCTCTATGTGCTTTCGTAAACAAGTGGCTAAGTTGTAAGGAGCAGTTAAGTGGTTAAGTGGTAGGGTGAACAGGTTAGACAGTGGACTATGTATCTTCGAATACATGTATAATGCATGTAATGGTTGTATGGTAAGTTGCTTGAGTAACTAGAACTCACTCAGCGCAGCTGACTTTTAGTATGCACGCAGGTGAGCAGAGTAAAGAGCTAGCATGAGGATGGCACATGGCATGGATCGAACAGCTGGCATTTGAAGATGGAAGAAATGAGGTTTTAAATATGATGTTTTATGTTATGATTTTAAAGAAAAGATTAAATGTTTTGTAATGAATGATTGAAGTTAACAGTTCAGCGAAAAGTTTTAATTAACTATGATTGTAGAACGGTGCTTATGAGTAAATCCGACGCTAAAGTAGGGCTACCGGGTTCGGGGCCTTACATAGACCCAAGACTCTTGTACTTTGTGGCAATCACACTTAATTTGCCCGAAAACTCATCCACCGTCTCATTTTCTTTCATTTTTAGAAAATCTAGCTCGGTTCTAAGAGTATGGACTCTTGTCTTCTAAAATGGCTAAAAAATGCATTTTGAAACTTCAGGGGCTAAATCTGGTAAAAAAACCAAAACTTGGTAAACTTGCTCCTTTGCGTAGTGCGAAGGAACACCTTCTTGCCACTTAGCGTAGAACGAATCAACACTGTTTAAGCCAAATTCTTTTTCGATTCTCGTTCAATGCTAAATCTTTCCTTAAACAACCCAAATCACGAAAATTGAGCTCCAAGATAACTAACCTGCTATTTTAAAGTGTCTATGTTCATTTTTTGTTGATTACACCGAGATATTGAAGTTATTAAACCTAATTTTGTCATTAATATATTATTCATCTTCCTAATCGAGTTGATATCTTTTTCAAGAAGTCTTACCTCTTCCTATTTAATCGAACCATATCTCAAAACCCTGAATCACCACTGCAACATCAACCACCATCTCTGTAATCCACGAAATTTCCTTCCTCCATTGCAGGTTTATTCAATATCTTCAAGTTCTTCAAGCCTTCATTGACTTTCAAGCTTCAAGACCTTTTGACTCGTGTTTTCACATTATTCCGTAATCTTTCCTGGTAAGTTTTCTTCATGAAAAACGTTGGGTTTTACCTAACTTAAATATCTCTCAATAAATTTACTGATTGATGGAGTTTTGTTAGTCAATTGCTTTCCGACCCGTTAAGGGCATTATAGTCAAACATATTTGAGTTGTCGATTTCTCTACTTTCTGGTTGGAACTAGCATTCGGGCCAAAATACTTTTATGTTTGTCTTGAAATTTTGAGTGTACTGGTCAGAACTCGACTTCGGACTTGAAGTTAAGATTCTGAACAGTACCAGCTGGTTTAAATCTTTAAAATCTCATAACTTGAGTTTTATATCTCCGTTTGATATGATTCCAACGACTATGTTCTCATTTTTAATTACAGTTTACTATATCGAAGTACCAGGTCGGTTCGTGTTGGTATAATCAGCTCGCTTAAGGCTCGGGACTCGTTTAATATCTTTATTTTATCGTTTAAGTCACCTAATTAATAAGGTGAATAATCACTCCCCTATGTTATAGATTTTAAATTTTTTGAGGACCTTATGCGTACCTTACAATACTTTTATGTATCTTAATACATCACTTGCAAATCTCATATATTGTGTTGTTGATCAATTGAATGTTTATATGCTAGTTGCTTGCTTGCTCATTCGTTTATTTATCGCATTCAGAAAGGTCCATCATAATCACTTTAAAGTACGATCATACGCCGTCTTAGTAGTCATCGACCATGTTCGTGAGTCATGGCCAAACGTCACCCTTATTTGTATTTATTTCATCTTAGTAGCCATCGACCGTGTTCGTGAGTCATGTCTAAACGACACTAATTACTTGCTTTCATTTAATTGTTGATACTCATAACATTGATTTGCGTATTTCTTACATATTATATTATTAGTGTCAAAAATCTGGTGATTACTTACTCAACATGTGTTGTTGACGAACATATATATATATATATCTTATACATATATTATAGGTTATTCTTCGGATGGTTAAAGTGTTTGAAGATCATTTAGAAAAGACTTTAGGTTATTAATAAAAATATAAGATGTTATTATTCCAATTGTTTGGTTTTATTTGTAATTGATTGAGACTTGTGTACTTGGTTGAATTTAAATAAATAAATTAGATATTGTCGTATAACGTTTGCATGATAATATGTTGTGAGTTGTGAACCAACAGTTTGCGCCTCGACATTTCCGCTGTAGGTTGGGTGTGATAAATTGGTATCAGAGCTGAAGGTTCGGCTCTAAGATAAAGGTATTAGAAATTTCCTAATAGCATGCTTAGGACCCTACACCCCTATACGTGCTTATGTGTGGATTTGTATGTTTATTTAAATGATTTACAGCTTATGCAATATTTATATATTTTATTATTAACCATGTACAAATAATAAAAAAAAACCATAGATTGTTCTCTCTGAAAAAAAAAACAACTCGAGGCTATCCATCACTCTCAAAATATTTTCTCTCTTAAATTTTTATAAAAAAACCCATAGATTTTTGTTAATCTTTAATTTATGGGAAATTCCTTAAGAATTTTATTGTTTTGTTTTTACTGCTTCACCCTAAAGCAAGGAAGTATGACAAGTTCTAGTAGTAACTGGAAAGGGGAGAGGACTGTTAGTCAGGCCTTGGCAAAATGATTCCGAGGATCAAAGGTAAGACGATATCCTTACCGATATTCCGAGGATAACCCGACCACAGTACTCGATCCTATAGGCCAAAGCGGAACAAATGTCATACGACCAGAACTTTAAGCAGTCAACGTAACCGGTCAAACAGTTACATTCTTTATATAAAAAAACTGAATTCACGGTGATTTCGTGGCTAAATTTGGAATTTCCAATTACTTTTATATTTTTATTTTTAAATGTTTAGTTGGGTGAAAAACCTATGTCAACCCATGGACACTCCAACTATCCATTTTCACAACCCATTTTAATAATGATATTTGTTGTAACATTATCATTTGTGGTGATTCATGAGATGCTTTAGCTACTTATATTTGGTTTTGTTAATTCGTTACATAGTTGGATCAATTAAAATGCCATGTAACGCTCATGGGTTGACCAAATTAACTGTTTTGATAATTTGTTAATTAGTTGGGCCATTTAAAATAGCATGGAACGCTCATGGGAGGCTCGACTCGCAAATTAATGTTACGTTATTTAGATGGGCTAATAAAATGCCATGGAAAACTCATGGGAAGCCGTACTCACAAATTTATTTTTGTATGCTAACAAGTTGGGAAAATAAAATGCCATGGAAGGCTCATGGAAAGCCTAACTCATAGAAGAGAGTTCATTTATTTATCTGATTTTATTTAATCAAAATTCCATGATTTGATTTATTCACTATACTTCAATTAATAAAAGTAGTTTTAATACCTTTGATCCGACATAATCATTCAGTTATAAAAACACAGTTATCTTATATCTTCTCTCATTCATTATATTTGTTCTCAAACATTCAAACACGTTTAAATTTTCATCATCAACTTTTAATTATTAACATTTTAGTACTTTATATTTTTGTTAATCTCATGTTTCTTCTCATATTACACACTTACCGTCCATCTTATAAGTCTTTATTATTGAATTTCAATTATTGTAATTTTATAATTATAATGAATTTTCCGTCATTTAATTTAATTTCCAACATTAAATTAAATCATCACTTAACTTAATTTTCATTATTAAATTGACTTTTCCTTCTTGATTGAATTTCCATGGTGATCCACGTACAACTCAATCACCCATTTCATTTATTGACATTTTCACGATTACTGTTGAAAACCTGTGATGGTTCGTGGGTATCTCAACGATCCATTTTCATATTTATTCTTCGTTATTTAGTTGAAATTACACGATGATTCGTAGATATTCAACACCCTACTTCAATTTTTGATACATCTTGAGAATTATGACTGTTTCGGTAATGACTTTTTTAATTGTTAGAATAGTCATGGTAATTCATGCAGCGCTAGCAGGGCTAAGGGGATAATATCGAATGTATTGGGTATTGGTTTCGGCCCCAAATAGTATGAACATAAACAATTAATCTATTAATGAAAGTGGAGAAAATAGATACAGAGATATGGAAGTATGTGATGTGCAAAAGAGAAAGAATTAGAAGCCACACTTTACTCAATAAACTAACATGCCTTTATATAGCCTAACATGCAACGTACCGAAAATTTAATTCACCAACTTACCCCATATTCTCCTAAGAATTTGATTAAAGCAAGCGACTATTGACCAACTACTTTAACATTAATAAACAAATAAAAAAAATAAAGTAAAAACAACTAGACTCCTTCCGAGCAAACTTCTAAACATGGGTTATTTTACATTTTACTTAGTAAACTAACATGCCTTTATATAGGCTAACATGCAACCTATGTTTTATATATAAAATCCTGGTTCCTTATTTAACAAAATAGTTATATGAAATTTATAAAATTTAAACAATATTCTTAAACTTTATTAAGATCCTAAGAATCCTGGTTCCTAAGTGTTTTGGAACCCATGTGTTTTCCAATGAATGACCAGCTCTATACACGATGAATCAAAATCATGGACCGGTCATTAATATTCCGAAACCTCAACATTTAACCAAACAAAAACTAAATATTATTAAGTATAATAAAACCATAACTGAAAACACATATTTTTGAACAAAACATATGGGTATAAACCAGACCATCCGATCTTGTCAAACTTATGAATATATACATATATCAGACAAATAAAATGTTTTGGAACTAAAAAACTGGCCATCGTCGGTAGCTAAACCGTGACTAAACCGAAAACTCAGTTTGAAACTATACAAATGGGCCATGAACAAAACCATATAACTTTTTAAAATAATTAGTTGATGCATAATATATAACTGGTCTCGAACTTTAAAAATTATTAAAAGATCTGATGCTCGATCATAATACGTCATCATAACGTGTAGATACGACATGATAAGGATCGATAACGTTGCGTTTACTATACTATATTATATGGCGGAATCATATAATAATGGAATTTACCACATGTTAAATCTAGTAATCATTAATATATTCATATAACATTGAAAGTACAAATGATGATCTCTCTTATCAGAATTACAAAACTATTTCAAAATATGACATATTAAGGCTATTTATACATTCACCCTATGAGCCGTATAAGTCTGTTGGCGTATAAGACTTATACGCTACGTATAAGTCTTATACGTTACTTAGACTTATACGCTCCTTAACAACCTTCTAATATTGACATTTTAGCCCCTTAACATTCTATAATGACATATTTAGCTTGTTTATCACTACAAGACTTAGCACTAAAAATTATGTTCTAACAAACTCCCCTTGGATATTGCTAGGTCCTTGCATCTTTAATCAATTCCAAAGAACTTCTTACGATAAGCTTTCCTCACTTCAAATGACGGCCTTGTTGATCCTTGTTGAGAAGTTGGACGAGATACTCCAATTGGCATATACTGAAACCAATTCCACGATGCCTGAGTAACCCTCTCCTGTCGTTCAGCATTCAAGTCAGCCTCAACTCTATTTTGTTCATCACTAACAACTCTCCAACTAGTTTCCCAAGCCCGTCTAGAATGTATCTTCTTGTCAAAACATAAATCCACAACTTTCTGGAATTGGTTGGCTTGAATCTTCTCTTTGTCATCCGAACATTGGATCTTGCTCGAATGTAAAACTTCTATGTCTCTCTAAGATCAGTTCACTAACCACATCGGGTCATACACACGTATTACATTATATTTCTTCTCACCACGATCCAAATAAATGCTTGCTTCACTAGTCAACGCTAAATTTGACCAAAAAGGAAATAAGGATAAAAATCCTGTTCCATTGGTACAACGGTATCAAGCGTAGCGAATATGGTCTCGAATATCTCAACGTTCGAATCAACTCACCTTCAGGATTATTTCGTTGACATAAACACTTTAGGTACCTGAGGTGTCCATTTCTTGAATCCCCTTTTCGCCTCATTAACCATGAACTCCCAAGCTTCTTTCACGTGTCCACTCTTCGGCTTGTAAAGTAGGTCATAACGCATACAAATATCATATACATCAAACCATGACAACGATTTAAGCTCCATAAAAGTATTAAAGTATTGGAATCCAAATAGTCTTCGAATGGCAATCTTTCATATCTTGCTCAAATATGCAATACTTATGCATCTCCCCAAAGCAACATCTTCTAAAGGTTTATCGGTAGGTGCACTTTTAGTTTCAAATTCCTGTTGTGGTTCATTAGTTTGAACATCACCACTAATAGAGTCGATCTTCTTTTCAGACTTACCAGATATAACATCAGCACCTCCTTGAGGAGTATCATCATCATTATCATCATCATCATCATCATCATCATCATCATCTAAATCACTGTAATCATCATCTGAACCATCAAAGTCTAATTTTTCTTCATCTTATTTATCTTTTTCCTCCTTTTCTTCCTCAATAACCTTGGTCTCATCAACAATAGTCTCAACAGGTACTACTATTGTCTCAACCATAGGTTCATTAACTTGGATAACCATGTCACTAGATCCCCCTAGCCTGCATAGAGGCATCTTCTTCAACATCATCATCAACAAAGATAAGATCTTTGATTTTAGATTTTCCCTTTTCAGCAGATTTTTCATTATCATATTCCATACGAAATAAGCTTTCAACAACACCAATATCACCTCCATATACCCTGTCAAATACAGTGTCACTCGCTTCAGCTCTATCAACTTGAGAATTAAGACGAATACCCAACTTCTTCTCGATGATTACAAAATACTACATATGTTCAACCAACCAAATCATCAGCTAACTTTCTTTTCCTTTCAATTTCAACCAAACGCTTCTTGATCTCCACATTCTCAACCCTAGCTCACTCGATCATTCTCCTCAGTCAAAGTTGTAATCCTAACTTCTTGATTATCCACCTTGTCTTTTAACTCATCGAATTCCTATCTAGTTGGACCATCCAATAACAAGTAAGCATCGAAAAAACTTCCAAACAATTGTTGAGACACATTGGGATCAACTTTAGGCGTCTCCTTGTGAACATGTTATTAAACTATAGGTGTAGATTTCGGAATAAACTTTTGAGCAGTTGGAGTTTTCATCAGCTTATCTATTGCATCATCCAGATTCACCTCAAACACAGGTGTCTTTTCAGCTTCAACATATCTATCTACAATTGTAGGTTCAGGATCTTCTCAACATTTATCTCCTGATCTTTAACAACCCTAACATCCACATTCTCTGGTTCGTTAATTAAACATATATCAATTTTAGACCTTTTAACCAAATGCTTTACGCGTTTCTTTTTCGGATTGCTTGAGTCGGGAACATAAGTAGCATCTGTATCAAACTTCTTATTTGACCACCTTTCCTTCCTTAATTCAAGCATTGATCGAGGATCACCCAAAATACTTATTCTAATTTCAAGGTCAGACTCAGTTTCCTCTCTAGATTGATCAACAGTTGATTCAGCATCAACAACAGGTTCTTGTTGTGGAGCAGGAGCAGGAGGTGTTATAGGCTCAACTTTAACAGTTCACTTTCGTTTCTTACTAGCCTTTTGTGATCGCTCAGCCTCATCATCCTCAGCCTTCACAAACCAACGACTTCCACCAATTGGAACAAAACTTTGCATATGAATTTTTGTTTTCTCGATCCGAATCACTACCATATTTCCTCCACTTGTTATCAACATGTGTAACATAGTTAGGATCAAATAAATGCCCCAATAAAGCACGAGACACAGGTATCTCCTCCTCCGACTTCTTCAATTTAGCACATCCCTTCACCGACATGTATATGTGCCAATTTCAACGCTTCACCATTCTTTACAATCTCAGGAAATTGACGCTCAACAATAAGCTGGATGAAACGTGGGTACATAAACCATTTGCTATCAAAGTAAATCTTCATATGCTTGAATATAACCTTACAAAAGTTATACCTCAGATTCAATCATAGAGCAGCGATCATACACATTTGATAGTCTAGAATATCTTCATAACCACCCTTACGATGTCCCAAACAATGAACTATCACATGCACCATAAACTTGAATTGTCTAGACAATCCCGTGTTCAAATAAGCAACTCTATTCACCTCGTTCCGGTTACCCATCCTCAAAAAACATCCTTTGACCATATATTCATTAAGAGTAGTAGGATCGGTTGATTCATCCCGTATCTCCAACACATCACGTAATACTTGCTCAGAAATAATGATCTCCTTCTTCTGTACCACGGACTTGATACATTCTTCTTCCAGTTTAGCATTCCTCCAGAATTCCTCCACAAATTCCTTAATGACTACAGTGTTAGCTGTAATTGCCTTTAAGATTCTCGATTGTAGAAAGAATGGAAATACAGGCCTGAATGGTTCCATCTTCTCATATGTTCCATCCAAAAATGCACACACATTATGATAAGCATCAAAATCTTTCACCATCTGCACACACGAACAAACAAACAATGTAACATCCCATTTTCTCGTTTCGGTTAATAAAATGAAAGTATGAGTTATTATGAGTCGGGCTAGTATTGGGTTAAATGGATATGGGATTATGGACTTGGGTTATGTAGAAAGAAGAAAAAGACCATGGGCTTAATCCCATGATCCATAATTATATAAACCTTAATTACCAAATAATCCACTCATTTACACATATTCCATACACCACCCAAAACACACACTTAAGCTCTCTCTCTAGTTTCTCTCTCTCTCTAGCCAAAATCACCAAGAAACCGAGCATCAACCCGAGGTTATGATAGTATGATATTGTAGAGATCCAAACCCATTAGATCTAGTCGCGAAACGACGAGTTGACACCTTTAAACCGTTAAATTCACGAGATCCGGGTAGAATCGGGTATTAACCGAACCTAAGATGAGCTTAGGGGTCACCCTAGCTCAGATCTGGATCGAACGAGATGAAAAAAGGTGAGATCTCGTTTTTCCGGCGAAATCGCGGTTTTCCGGCGACGACGACGCCGAAAAGGCGGCGCCAAAAAACGGCGTACGAGGCTAGCATGTCAGAGAATGTTTCTGACATTCTCTGACCTAACCCTAATTTATTAACTGAGAGTTAACGAACTAGAGGTAATTCTTCAAGTGATTCGTTAACGGAAGCTTAACGAACTAGCCTTAGTTCGTATCCCAATTCGTTAAGGAAAAGATAACGAATTATCCCCAATTCGTTATAGTCATTCATTTAAAAGGAGATAACGAATTAGAAGGTTCAATTCGTTACAGAGGGGTCATTCGCTATGAAGTTCAATTCGTCAAAGGACCGGTTCGTTATAAGGTTCAATTCGTCAAAGGACCGGTTTGTTATAAGGTCCATTTCATTATAAAGAACGAATGGGTCATTCGTTAAGAACCCAATTCGTTAAGAACCAAGTAACGAACTAGGAGTTTAATAAAATAACAGAACTGTCCCTGGATTTAGAGAAGAATGAGATAATTACAAAATAGCCCTTGAACCTTATTAATTTATAGAAGATACCTTAAAGAATTGAGAGGTTAACAATAAAATATTATCATGAAATCCTAATGGAAAATGTGTTAAGACAGTTAATGAAAATAAAATTTTTCCAAGCTGACCTGGCAGCTTAACCCCAGCCAGGGGCTCTGCCCCTTGGACCCCGCTAGGGGCTGCCGTCCCTAGAACCCCGCTGCCAGGGGCGCTGCCCCCGGACCCCCGTTCGTTGAGGGTTATAATTAAACTAGAAATATGTTATGGAAAGTGATAATAATTAGTACGCGTAATTTTTATACAGTCAGCCGTGCACATCTAAAGAAATGGATTACCATTAACGGTGAACATAACCGCATTTAGGTGAGTTTCTAGCCCCATTCCTTGTTTGTTTTCGGGGCTGTGTGCATACTCGATGTGATAGTTAATACACTTAACTTTAACGGTAAGTGTATGCCATGTACGATTTATGTGATGGATATTATGATATGATTGTGAATGAAAGCTTGTCGGTACGTGAACGATCTTCGGATATTGCACGTATTGACAAGGGAGGTATGTATATGAAATATGAATGTTTATGATAGATATATGTACAACATATGAGTATGTATAAATGATTAAAGAAATTTTATGTATGTTATGAGAATGTAAAGACAGTATGTACGAAGATGAAGAAATAAGGGATCAGACCCAGATAATATCTGAGATAGAGAAAAAAAGGATCAGACCCTAATAATATCTGAGATAGAGAAGAAAAGAGGGATCATACCCTAATAATATCTGAGATAGACAAGAAAGGGATCAAACCCTAATAATATCTGAGATAGACAAGAAAGGGATCAGACCCTAATAATATCTGATATATACAAGAAAGGGATCATACCCTAATAATATATGAAATAGACAAGGAAAGAGGGATCAGACCCTAATAATATCTAAGATAGAAAAAGACAGTAATTATATAGTATGAAAGTAATAAATTATGAACGTATGTATGAAGTTATGTAATGAAAGTAAACTAGTAAAGTAATTAATATGTATCTTCGGGTGCATAATTGAAGGTGAGTGTATGTATTGTACGATATATGATTAACTAGAACTCACTCAGCGTAGCTGACTTTTAGTATGCACACAAGTGAGTAGAATGAGACAGCTGGCTTGAGCGGGGACACATGGCAGAAGAATAAGAGTCTGGCCTCAGAAGACGCAAGTTGTTTTATGTTTAATGTTTTGATATTGAAAGACAAGATGAATGTTTTAAGACAAGTTATGAATTATTATCGTAATATTGTGAACGTTTTAATATTCCGCTAATGTTTTACTTAACTCTGATTATTAGAACGGTGTTTATGAGTAAATCCAACGTCCAACGTAGGGCACCGGGAACGGGGCCTTACAAACAACATGTTAGAAATGTTTACAAATATTATTAATTTGAAAATTTTTCTAAACGTATATGTTTATGAATGTGTAAGTTCATTTAAACGTATAAGTGTTATTGTTCACATATAAGTTTACAAACAGATAAGTGTTTGGACTTGTAAGTCATTACAACGTGTAAGTCCTAAGTCAAAATGTATAAGTATGACCAACGTGTAAGTGTGACCAACGTTTAAATTCTTTTCACAACAGATTAGCTCATTAGCGTGTAAGTCTAATAAATGTATAAGTGTTATGAACTTATACGCCGTATAACTGTTCAAAACACTTATGTGTTCATATATCAAACCCAGGTCAAAAATAATTTGGTCAAACCAGACCACAATTGTCAATCAAACTCGGATAACAAGATTCGCATAAACATCGACAACCATTTGAGACAAAAATCCATATGTCCAAATATCAAAAATAAGTCCAATTATATTCAGAGAGGTCATGTACCGTTCATCATCCTTAAATCAAACAAACCAACAGATTAGTCATGATTTATACTTTTAAAGATTCAAGTGGTGTGTGAATCAACAACAAAAATCACAATTCTCAATTACACTGAATGATGAACAAGATATACAGACAACAGGTTAAGAACTTTTATCACCGTATATGTCTCTTAAAGAACGTATAATATGAATATGAATAGACCATCGTATAACTCATATATATTGTTTTGGATAAAAATAAGCTTAGGATAATGTATCCAAAATCTGTTAAGTGGGGTTTAGTGCTAAATTTATAACAATGAATATATGAATGAAATTGAGATGAACACAACGATTTTTTGCGAGGAAAAACCCTTTGATCTTGTTCAGATCAAAAGAAAAAAACCCCAGGTGATGACAACTCGTCAATTAACAATTTATTAATCACAAAAAGGTTACAAGTGTTTTGGAAATTATGATCAATGTTACAACGAATGCTAATGTGTAGTAGAGAGAAAAATGAGTTCTGCTATGAGTGTGGGTGAATACAAGTGTCTTCTAATCGATCGTTATCTCAATGTATATAATGGAAATTACAATTAACAATAATCCCTATCTATCCGCCACTCTTCCACGACTCCTCCAACGTTCATTGACCACGTGCTAGGAGCTTCCAGTAGCGAATTTTATGGTAGACTCAGTCATAGAGTCATTACACTCTGTTGAATATTAACCTACACACATGAAACAATTGTTAACAATACAAACCTCTGAGGATCCTTGATCTTTGACATGGCTCTGGAACTCTTCAAGAGGATAACTGATCCAGACATATCTTCAAGGATAACATATACTCAGTATTGAAAATATCAGTCTTAATAATTGCCCCCAAATTAGCGGGTGTTTATGCTTTACAGCTGACATTTTGAAATTTGAATCTTCTACGAAAACTGAGTGATTAGACGGTTGCCAGAAATATTTACTATCTAGCCCTTGATATTAATCATAACCGACTATATATGCTATCCCTATATCTCTCTTATAACCACATATTCAGGCGACAAATCAGGTATCCTTTCTTTTCTCTTTACTTTCTTTGTTTTGATAATAATGTCAGTCGCTTCGTCTTCTTCACCTCCCTCTAAGCCGTTTGGCCAATCCTCTGTCAACTCCGAGTTGACAGAGATGCAACCACAGAACCTAATCACCAATCCATCTATCGAAATCTGCAAACTCACAAATCCCAAAATCGATGAGTTCCATTCTTTATTTCCGCCAAAAACCGTGTTCCGACCGTACGACTCCGGCGTTTGCTCCGACATATATTTACAGGCTTTGGTGTGTTTTCCAGCATGTCCATTCCTGATTGGCTAACGTTATCCGTTCCCTTCTTTCGCACAAAGCTTCTTCGAATCCACTGGCATATCCTACATCCAAGCTATGCCGATGCTTTGGAGAGTGTTAGGCACCATCAAAAGAATTATTGAGGACGAAAAAATCGACTTCGGTCTTCCAGAGTTGTCCTATCTGTATACTCTCACTACCCATGGTCCAGCCCGATTCCTTTTGAAATCCAAACCTCGACAACCCCATTCGATTTTAAAAGTCACTTTGAATGATTCATTCTGGAAACGTGACTCCATACCCCGAGGGACTGACCTTCCTTCATAGTGGGTCAGAAAGGGTAGGATCCTGGATCCTTTGTAACGATAAGATCTTTGATGACTAATCTAACTTTGCATCCTCTTTTTGTTTGTAGTTGAGAATTTCGCTTCGTTGGCTAAGTTACCTGGAACAGAAGAGAAAACAAAACGGTTCCTTGCATTGGATACCGAGGTCAGAACTTTCCAAGCCCATTTCATCGAAGCTTTTTGTGAGATTTCCTCAGATTCCAACATGTCAAGTAAGATTAGTGTAATAATTTGAAATAAATAATGATAGATAGAATACTTATCTGTTAATTTATTCTTGTAGGCGCCAAGAAGTCTCAGAAGTCTGCCAACAAATTCTCCTTGGAGGATATCGACAGTATGATTACTCCCCAAGATGTCAAAAGAGAAGCTTTGAAGGCAACAAATAGTTCCGAGCCTAAGACTGCAACTACCAGAGCCAATCCTCTGAGCCTGAAACCTACTTTAACGTGATCCTCACTGTAAGTATCCCGTATCCTGCTATTTTGAATTTAAGGATCCAATATCCTTCTAATTTTCACTCAATTGTTGTTTACAGGCTATGAACGCTTTAAAAGAGCATTATGAAAAGATTATTAGCCAAATGAGTGATAAGCTGTCTTGGTTAGGGAATGCGGTGGTCAACAAGGATAAAGCCTTAGCTCAGCTCAAGAGGCAGCTAGAGGATCAAGTATCCACAGCGGATGCCCAGCGCCAAGAGGAAGTTAAGCAGGCTACAGAAGAGGCTAAGATGTGGGCTGGCAGGTCGGTGCTACAAGCAAGGATTAAGATGGCAATGAAGGCCGGTGATCATGCTTTTGATAGGGCAACCTGGAATGTGCAGAAGTGGAAAACTACTCTGGCGGCTCTCGGTGGCGATGATGATATGGATATGGCCGAGGAGAATGAAGCTGGGACTAGTGGAGTCAAGGATGTGGCGGAAGCTGGTGAAGGAGCGGGTGCTGCGGAAGGCGAGAAAGTAGCTTGAATGGGCGATGAAGGATATAGTAGACAAGGCCCGAGCCCATTTTTTATGTTGATGTTTTGATGGATAATTAGGCTGTAATAGACAATAGTAATTAGGATTTAAGGATCGCTGATCCTCAAGACAATTCACAGGGGTACCGAAGTTGGATGGATCCTCTGTTTGTGGGGATGAAGCCTTTGGTACCTCTGACTTTTATTTTCATGCACCTTAACAACAATTAGTAACACCCTCTTAACCAGAGTGGATGGTCCATCTTTCGTATGGAGAAATCTGGGTTAAGGATTTTGGATAAGTCCTCATGACTTATGTTCAATAATATAAAACTTTTAACTATTTGCTTGTTATTGTGAAAGTTTGTTTAATATAGATTTAGCTTTATTGAAAATTTCAAAAATTGTTCTTGATTGAAAGAAATGTTCATGATAGAATATTCATTAAAATTTTTAAGATAGAATATTCTTAGCATTAATAAAAAGAAAACTTTAGGAAAGAACATTCTTAAACCCAAACTTTAGGATAGAATATCCTTAAAAATAAGGAGAATTTTTTAGGATTTAATGTCCTTAGAGGAATAATTCAAAAACTGTCAAGGCTTTAAACAAAAAATACTTATTGTTGGGAGCAGATTTTTATCCTCAGGATTGATCACGATTTTAGGATTTCGACCTATCCTGCCGATGCAAATATTCTGAGAATTATATTGACTAATTCAATTGTCCTTTATTATTTTTGTTTGTTTTGCAGATAAGACCACGTGTTTAATGTGATTATAAGAATGTGGGTTTGTAACGGCTTCGTCAACTCGAACGTGGGCAGCAACGGATCATGGGAGACTTAGTCTAGGGTTTATTCCAGATTTCTCGGAATTTCAGTTGTATTTTTCAGTTTATTTAAACGAACTGATATGATCATTTAGAACACCCATTTCACTTACTTAGCTATCAACACTCATTGTAAAACTTAGTATACGCTCGATTATCAGCTCCACCACTTGTAATCACCTTTTTTGTTATTAATAAATAGACGGTGATAGTTTTCACCATCCGGGGGGGGGGGGGGGGGGGGTTGTTCCGGAGATCCACACGATCAAGAGTTTTTTTCCCTCGAAATCAAATCATTGTGTTCTTCGTATTTTTGATCAAGCACTGTCACACCCCGACTAGGTAGTTGCGGAAGCGTAATACGGGAATGTAACAGATAACACTGGTATCAACCACATTGTTTATAAAGAAATTCATAAACTAATTTACATTATATTACATGGGTAGGTACTATGTTTACAAACTAGGTGAAAAACACATAACCGGTTTACGAGCTTCTTATTCAGTATTATATCAGCGTCTATTCACAGCTATTCAACTTTCCTTCTAACACCAAGCATGTAAGCAAATCATTCCACTTTTGCTTTACCTGAAAAGCATGTTAAAACGGGTCAACTACGTCTAGTTGGTGAGTTTCAAGTTTCACGAGTATTAATGAAATCAGTTCACGAGTTCGTAAAGTTTACAGTGTGTATGTATATATGTCTGTGTATGATGTATTATACTAAGCCACAAGTGAAACCGAAACGAGCTAAAACACATGGCCTCCACTGCCCATGCACTCCCGTTGGCATTTAACAGCCACTTTGCCCCAAGTATGTACTATGTCTAACACCACATAGCAGTATGTAAAAATATAATGACAATGTGCAACTGGGTTTACATATGTTCCGGCATACCCCTCCGGCTCTGTCAGTTGGGTTTGTCAAACCGATAGTACTATCCACACGTCACCGGCACGAAGTTATTCACTTGTGTTTGTGGGGACTTGTCAAGTGTTAGTACTTAGATAATCCACATCATCACACGTTTTCAAGTATTTAAGTATATGTAAACATGCTTTTCACCCCAAAAGTTCGTAAAACAGTTTAGAAAGTGGGGGTCGTGAAACTCACCTTATCGTAGTTTGCACAGAAATTACGTATCAATAAGTCAGATGCCTCGTTTATAGCCTGATTCCTATAAACGGTATCGTATCGTTAATACTAGTACAGTGTTCAAGCTAAGTCGGGCTGTATAGATAATCTAGGTATAGCTGTTAGGCCCAGAACATGACCATAGTCTTAGATTGTGACGTTGTATACTATGAAATGTTTAAAACTGGATTTGGCTCAGTTTCACCGTTTCCCGAGCCTAGCTCGGTTGATCGTTTATACGTTTCAGGATTAGGTAAGATCACATAAAACTTAAGTAAATATATTGATTGATAAAATAATTTGATTTATGAAAGAATTTTAAGGTTTCGGTGTTTGGTTTGATTGCAGGGTTCGTTTCCGTTTTCACACGGGTTTGATTATACAAAACGCGTACAATCCACCCGAATTGTCCGGAATTTTCGTAAAAAGTTCGTTTTTATCAATATCATTCAAAAATATGATATTTGACCACTTTTGACATTTTGACATACCAGTCAGTCCGTTAAACACAAAACTGCCGGTTTCGTTAAAACAATTATAATTTAAATCTTTGATTAATCATAACTAAATATGCACTTATATATAAATTATGTAAATTTTTGTAAAAATACATTAAGACATGGAGAATTTTATAAAAATATTTTCAGAAATTTTATGATTAATTATTTATTTATAAAAATTCATTTAATAGGTTATAATCGTGTAATAAATGGCCCGTTTATATCAAACGACCTCCAAAAAATCCGATAATTTTTACAAATTGCCTCAATGTTATTACATAGCCCCTGCAAAATTTCCAGAACCTAACTCTTTTGACAAAATGCCTTTTTGTGCGTTTTTCGGCTGTTAAAATTCGGTTAAGCCATGATTGCACAAACCATACTTAGGAATTTCCAATGATTCCCAAACTTTACCAGTGATCTTACCATCACATATTAAACTCCAAAACTAAGTTTCATAATTTTTCAATATGTTTAGCTATTTTTCCCAAATAAACGCTCATAAACGGAAATAAATTCACCAAATATTCTCCGTTTATCGAAAAATTACCAAATTTGAACAGGGACTCATTTATATGATCCCAAATATCCCTGCAAGTTTCACAAGCTAACAACAAGCACGTCACAACCTAATACTAAACAGCCCTTAAACGAGTGTTACGGGTTTACCTTGTCGGTTTTTGATGAATTTTGCTAGCTTAAACGACTTTCCGGGTCTCGGGTTGCAAACTCAGTATATCTACATATCATATAACATCAAACCAAGCATAAATCTTCCATGTAACAGCCTTGATAATTAGGGTTTCGGTTTTGGGTTCAAACCGAACTTTCTAACCGTAAAAACGTTGTATTCATGTTCTAATCCGCGTTTTTGACCAAAAAAGTATATGTTCCTGGTTTGTAAACATGTTCAACATCAAAGCATGGTTTTACTTGATTTTTAGGGTTTTTGGATGGTTAAACATGTTTAAAACTAACTAAAACATGTTTATAAGATTATAACTTAGTTAAAAGATGGTTAAAAGTTCATGGAAATGAATTTTACTTGTGGGTTTTGGGCAAGGGTTTGGAAGAACAGCTGAAGGGAGGTCTGGTCTTTAAGTTTATGGTATAAAATTAGGTAGCTTAATCAAGAAGTCTTGTAAATAAATATCTTTGGTGGGGGGTTGTGTGTGGCGGCCGCAAGTTCTAAGGGCCCTTAATGGGCTGTTTTGGCCCATTAATTTGATCATACAAGCCCAAACATGAAAAGCCCACTTCAAATTTAGTTCGGGTTCGGTTTTTCGCAAGAAAATTAATTCGGATATGAGAAATAGCGCAAAAACGAGTGTTTTTCAGCTTACTTTTGTAAAATAAGAAAAACGTACTGACTCGTTGTAAAATTCCAAAATATTTTCACGGATTGCTTAGAACATGTCATATAAGTGTTTTATAAATCTTTTTCGGCTTAACGGATGCTACAATGCTTATTTTGATATTAACGATTGCGTTTAGGCTTATAGCGTATCGATAAACGAAACCTTTTTCGTTTAAAGAGTTTTAAACGTACTGGGGCCTAAATATCAATATGTTAGCCTCTATAACATATATATAACTCGTATATGACCCCTCAGTATGTATACGGGTCATAATTAGTATCGGTCGGTTACTCGTTTAAGCACTACGAATTAACCGATTTATCGTTTACTTGTTACGTAATGAATATAGTATACCTCGTTTTGTCATGAATGTCACATTCTCCCCCCGTTAAGAAATTTCGTCCTCGAAATTTAATGTGTCATCGGTTTTCTAGGGAACAGGTGTGGGTATTTCTTTCGGAATTCGTCCTTTCGTTCCCAAGTATATTCGGGTCCTTGCTTTTGAATTCCACCGAACTTTTACTAATGAAATTTTGTTATGTCGTAACTGTTTGGTTTTCCCGTCTACAATTTCTACCGGTTCCTCTACGAAGTTGAGCTTTTCGTTGATCTGAACATCTTCCAGTGGTACTATTGTCGTTTCATCAGTCAAACACTTTTTCAGATTCGATACATGAAACACGTCGTGAATAGTGCTCAGTTCTAAGGGTAGTTTTAATCGGTAAGCTACGTGACCAATTTTTGCGACAATCTCAAAAGGTCCGATGTATCTCGGGGCTAGTTTACCAGTCTTTCCAAATCTTATAACACCTTTCCATGGCGATACTTTTAAGAATATCTTATCACCTATTTCAAAAGATAACGGTTTTCTGCGAACATCGGCATAACTCTTTTGTCGGTCACGGGCAGCTTTCAATTTTTGTTTAACCTGGTGAATCTTATCGGTGGTTTCCTGAATTAAATCAGATCTTGAAATTTGAGTATCACCCACTTCTGTCCAACATAGTGGTGATCTACATTTTCGCCCGTATAGAGCTTCATAAGGTGCTGCTTGTATACTACTGTGATAACTGTTATTGTAAGAGAATTCAATGAGCGGGAGGTGTTGATCCCAATTCCCTTTGAAGTCCAGTACACAAGCACGAAGTAAATCTTCTAAGGTTTGGATGGTTCGTTCGGATTGACCATCAGTTTGGGGATGGTAAGCTGTACTTAGGTCGATTCGGGTTCCCAAGGCTTCTTGTACTGCTTGCCAGAAATGTGAAGTAAAGTGACTGTCTCGATCGGAAATAATCGAAAGAGGTACTCCGTGTCGAGATACTATTTCATCGATGTAAATTTGAGCGAGTTTTTCGGTGGTGTAGTTGTTACGGATGGGAATAAAGTGTGCGGATTTGGTTAATCGGTCCACAATTACCCAAATTGCGTTGTGTCCTCGAGAGGTTTTAGGAAGGTGTGTCACAAAGTCCATGGTAATTTGTTCCCATTTCCATTGTGGGATTTCGGGTTGTTGTAACATTCCCGAAGATTTTTGATATTCCGCCTTTACCCTTGCACATGTTGCACATTTACTTACATACACGGCTATATCCTTTTTCATACCAGGCCACCAGTAAAATTCTTTAACATCCTTATACATCTTATCAGCACCTGGATGAATAGAATATTTGGATTTGTGTGCTTCATCAAGAATCAGCTTTCGGAGTTTATGAAGTGTTGGAATCCAGACCCGGTTTTTGTAATAATATACTTCATCAATTTTCCTTTCAAAATTCCTTTCATTTTCATGTAGTTCTTCTTTTTCTAGCTGATCTGCCTTCAAGGCCTCATCTTGTGCAACGCGAATTTGTTCGGTTAGGCTACTTTGAACAATCATTCCGAGTGCTCGTACCCTTAATGGTTTGATTCTGTCTTTTCGGCTTAAAGCATCAGCTACTACGTTGGCCTTACCCGGATGGTATTTAATCTCACAATCATAATCATTTAACAGTTCTACCCATCTCCTTTGTCTCATGTTTAGTTCTTTCTGATCGAATATGTGTTGTAGGCTTTTGTGATCAGTATAGATGGTACATTTAGTGCCATACAAGTAATGTCTCCAAATCTTCAATGCAAAGATAACCGCTCCCAATTCCAAATCATGGGTCGTATAATTCTTTTCATGTACTTTTAATTGTCGGGAAGCATATGCTATTACTTTCTTTCTTTGCATCAGTATGCATCCTAAACCTTTACGAGATGCGTCACAATATACCACCAATTCATCAGTTCCATCTGGAAGGCTTAATATTGGAGCCTCACATAACTTCTGTTTTAACGTTTGGAAGGCCATTTCTTGTTCTTCTCCCCATTCATATGCTCGATCTTTTTGAGTTAAGAGGGTTAGAGGTTGTGCAATACTTGAAAAGTTTTCAATGAATCTTCTATAATACCCGGCTAGTCCTAATTGACGAATTTCTCTTGGTGACTTAGGCACTTGCCAATTCTTAATGGCCTCAATTTTACTTGGGTCTACTTGGATCCCTTGATGGTTCACAATGTGTCCCAAAAACTGTACTTCTTGTAGCCAAAACTCACATTTGGACAACTTTGCGTATAACTTCTCTTGTCTCAATAATTTTAAGATTTCCCGCAAATGTTGTTCGTGTTCCTCCTTACTTCTTGAATATATCAAAATGTCATCTATAAACACTATCACGAACTTGTCAAGGTAAGGTTTGCAAACTCGGTTCATGAGGTCCATAAACACTGCAGGTGCATTTGTCAACCCAAACGGCATAACCAAAAATTCATAGTGACCATACCGAGTTAGGAAAGCTGTTTTTGGTACGTCTTCTTCCTGAATTCTTACTTGATGATAACCAGATCTAAGATCAATTTTTGAAAAATACTTCGCACCTTGGAGCTGATCAAACAAGTCATCAATTCGAGGTAAGGGGTATCTATTCTTTATAGTCACTTTATTCAATTCCCGATAATCAATACACATTCGGAAACTCCCATCCTTCTTCTTTACAAACAACACTGGTGCTCCCCACGGTGAGTAACTAGGGCGAATAAAACCCTGTCCAGTAATTCTTGTAACTGGTTGGACAGTTCTTGCATTTCAGAAGGCGCAAGTCTATAAGGTGCCTTAGCAATGGGTGCTGCTCCTGGTATCAAGTCAATACGGAATTCAACTTGTCGGGTCGGTGGTAAACCAGGCAACTCATCGGGGAATACATCTGAATACTCGTGTACCACTGGGATGTCTTCCATTCGTTTTTCCTCGGGTTCCTTAACTGTTACGCTCGCCAAGTGTAAAGTACAACCTTGGCGTAAATATCTCAATGCCATAAGTTGAGATATGAGAGGCAGTACCGTACCAGATTTCTCTCCTTGAACAATCATAGCTTCATCATTTGAAAGAGGTATCCTAACGGTCTTATCCTTACAGACAATTTCAGCTTTATACTTAGATAGCCAGTCCATACCGACTATAACATCGAAACTTCCCAATTCTACTGGAAGTAAATCAATAAGGAATGGGTGGTCGTTTAGGATAAGGGAACAGTTTCGGGCTATTCGGTTAACAAGTATAGACTTACCGTTAGCGAGTTCTATAGTATATGGTTTTGTTAGTTCACTAACCGGCATATTTTCTAAAGGTAAGAAGTTAACAGATACGAAACTTCTATCGGCACCCGTATCAAACAAAACTGAAGCATACTGACCCGAAACTAAGAATGTACCTGTCACCACATTCGGATCATGACGCGCTTCACCCGGTCCTAATACAAACGCGCGTCCCTTAGCTGCGTTGGAGGTTGATGCTTGTGCTTGGTTCTGCCTTCTCACTGCACCCGGGTTCAAATTGGGGCAGTATCTCCGAAAGTGTTCCGTACTGCCACATTCATAGCAGGCACGGAGGTTCGTGGTAGGTGGGGTTTGTTGGTTGGGTTGTGGGCGGGTTGGTTGAGGTCGAGGGAGTTGAGTTGATTGCGGTGGACGGTTAACAGTGTTGGTGGGGGTTCTACAGTTGGGGGCATAGTGTCCCGTTCTTCCACACTTTTGACAAATGATCGGTTTGCAATCACCCACATGATGAAAATTACATCTTCTGCACTTCGGTAACGTCCCTTTATAGGTCTCTTGTTTTACATTAGAACTGGTCATAGCATAACTTCGGGTATTCGGACTAGCCCGTTTGTTTTGAGGGTTTCCTTGCATTCTTGTCCCATAATCAGTTCGTTTTAAACTTGTTGTTTCACCTAGCATCCTTATCACTCCACTTCTCATCAGATCAAAAGTAACGACACCCGTTTGAGATACAGCACTTTCTAATGTCGGGTGGGCAACTGAATTCACTATGCTTCTCACAGCAGGGGTCAGTCCCCAAATATAACGTTCAATTCGTTTCGCTTCCGGTGTAACTAACCACGGAACTAAGAGGGACAGTTCGTTAAATGATTCGTGTATCCCACATGGTCCGCTCCTTTCATTTCCAGATTCCATAACTCGTGTTCCAACCTCTGAATCTCACTTTTAGGACAAAAATGCTCTAGCATGAGGGTTTTTAATTCAGTCCATGACATACGATTAATAGCATCTTGTCCCCTTATTTGGACTACCGTGTTCCACCACATCAGCGCTTGGTCTAGAAACATACTGGTAGCATATTTGACCACGCGTTTCGGTGGACACTCACTGATATTAATTACTGATTCGGTCTTTTCTATCCATTTAACCAATCCACTAGGTCCTTCAATACCCTTAAACTCAATCGGTTTACATGATGTAAATTGTTTGTATGAGTACTCCTGACGCGGGGGCTCTCGGTTATTATTATTGTTAGTTGTGTTAACAACCGGTACAGGGTTCGGGATATTATCAGGGTGCACAACAGGTTCTGGGTTCCCAGTGACATTCATAGTTGGGAGAGTGTTATTATTATTTATGACATTATCAGTATTCATCGGGGTAGTAACACCCGGGGCTACATTAGTGTCCGGCGGAGGTGTATTAACAGTGGCCGTGGTGGTGCTCGTAGGTTGATTAACAGTATTGTTAGCACGTATGCCTGCAGTGACTTGTGTTACAATTGTTGGTATCACTGCTTGTAGTTGACGAGCAATCATTGCGGCCACTTCCGCCTCAGACAAAGGGTTTGCTTTCTTCGGGGCCATTCTATAGAATAATCAATTATATAATAATCAATATCGTTTCACTATGATCAACACAACTTTACAATATTACAATTTCACAACACATAACTATGCCAAAGAAAACACGTTTGTATTAATTATAATCATTACTGTACATATGCATCCAAAATTAGTGCATAGGCTTAACCTGGTATAGGCCAGCGCTTGTATATGCGTATCAAAATTTGTCACTAAGTGACATGTAGACTTAACCCGATAAGGGCCAGTGCTTGAAATAGTACTAAACCACAAACAACTCCCAAGTCAGCCCAACATGCTGTAAAAAAATGCTGCTTGGGATATCAAAAGACTATATACATAAGACTAGACTATTATGTCCTATCCATTCTTGGTAACATGAAGCCACAACCAAACAACAGCAGCCACTAGGGCCGCATTAACTGCTAAGCATACGCCAGTAGTATCATCGCTCGATCCTGACGCCCGTGGCTGTGAGCACTGGATCTTTGCACAATTCTGATTTCCTGCTGCATATACCTCATGTGATCATACATATCATGTCTATGCTGGTTTAGGCTATTTATCGAATGTGATTGTTCTAAAAGCTGATCAGTTGCTAAACCAAACCATGCTGAATCAGAATGACGAGGTGGCTCGGGTATCGGGGCGGGTAAACCCCAAGTAGGAATAGGTATCTCAGTGACCTGGACACGTGATGTTTCTCCCCTATGGTACGTAGATCGAGGTGGGAGAGAAGTGTGCTCAGGTGGACGCACTGAAATGCGAGCGGTCTGACGGTTTCTAATAGTGGGTGGGGGTACTGGTGTATGCTGTACAGGTGGAGTAGGGGATCTGTGTAACACCCCGTAACCGCAGCGGAAACGTACACGGGATGCAACAGACACATCTGATATCAACAGCATTGCTTATAAAGAAAATACCACTACATTAATTTATAACATATTACATTGTTGCGAGTTGCGTTACTGTCTAGGTGTTACACACATATATTACCCATAAGACATTAATATATATTCATTACAAAATACAGAGCAGCAAGCTTCCAACAGGTAGCACAGATAGTTAAGCACATATCAATCATTCCAACCTGGGCATACCTAGAAAGCATGTAAAGAAAACGGGTCAACTACGAATAGTTGGTGAGTTTCACTAATTTAAATAAACCATAGATCAGTATAAAAATCATATATTAATGATGAAATTATGCTAAGCCCGTTAATGAAAACTCTATTAACCCAAAATCACATTAAATGACCCCCTGGGGACACTGTTAACCCAGAACATATCCAATAACCCCTGGGGACACTGTTAACCCAGTACATATCAAATAACCCCTGGGGACACTGTTAACCCAGCGCATATCAAATACCCTCTGGGGACACTGTTAACCCAGAACCATATCCAATAACCTCTGGGGACACTGTTAACCCAGAACCATATCCAGTAACCTCTGGGGACACTGTTAACCCAGAAACATATCCAATACCCTCTGGGAACACTGTTAACCCAGAAATATATCCAATAACCCTCTGGGAACTAAGTTACCCCAGAACAATTCCACCCGATAAACAAATTATCTATTCTATGCATCATACCATATATATATAAAAATATACAAGTGTTTCCATACGATCGGTATGTACTTAGATAATTTAACACAATCATGCTTTCCGCCCCGGGAAAATATTTAAAACAGTTCATTAAAAGGGGCTCGTGAAAACTCACCTTTTTGTGAGTCTGTGGGTAATACAATGAACAGCTACGTGCCTGGATCTGTAATATAATATCTAGTCGTTACTATATAATTCCCATAAACTAAATCCGTATTAATCGGTACATCTGGGGACATTGTTAACCCAGTACTGTACTCGATCCGGGGACAATGTTAACCCCGTGACACTCCTAAGGACTCAGATTGTGCCATTACTTAGAGTCGGACGGTCAAAATTATCATTTTTATGTTTTCCTTGATTTGCGTGCCTAGCACGGTCATCCGTTTTTAGTTTCAAAAATTAGTTTATTCACACTTAACCCAAAAATGGTGTTTGACTGTTATTTTAGTTAAAGTGATGAAATTAGAGCTCGGTTTGACACCCCGTTTGGCCGCGGGGCCCGTTTCCGTCATTTAGGTGCCGGAAACAGTAAAATCGGGTAAAATTACCCAAATCATCCGAATTATTTTCGGATGATTTATTTTTACTTAATTTACTTAGATTTATGAAAATAGTCCATTTTTAAAGTTTTCGTGTACCAGTCAGCTCGCTTATGCGAACTTTGCCGGTTTACACGTTTTAAGCTTTAAATATTTGTTTTTACGTTCTTTTTAGCACAAATAATTACCCGTTTAGTCTCGGGTCTTGAAATTTTGCACAAAACTTATTTTGACAGAAAGAAAATTTTACAAAATTTTTCCAGATTTATTTTCTTATATTTACAATTATTTATCTATTTTTAAATCTTATTAAAACACTAAATATGTCAAAAATACCAAAACACTTTAGAAAAATCCCAAATTTTTCTGGGATGATCTCTGTCATCCTCATAACTTCCTGGAATTTTTCCAGAATTTAAAACTCATTTTTCAAGCCATTTTCACCCAAAACCGAGCTAGAAAGCCCTAGAACTCGTTTCACCGAAAAGCCTACTTAGACTTTTCCAACTGAGCTCAAAATTTGTGGGTGACTTTTATATGTTATAAAAAGCTTATCTTAAATTTTCCAGAATTTTTCATCATGTTTAGCTATTTTTCACTATTTTTGGCCAAAACCGAGCATTAAATTCACCAAATATTCATCTTTTATCCAAAAATTACCAAAAATTCACAGATCTCATATTTTCATGTGTAGATCATCTCTGTGAAATTTCGTGACCTGAATCTAAGCACACGAAAATCTGTCCAAATCTCATATACACACGAAAACCGAACTATCTTGTGTTTTCTAGCTTTAGATCGCAAGGATCTCGGTTTCTAGCCTTTGCTAGCCGCTAGATACAACACTTACAAGCACAATAACACTATACCAAGCAAACTATACCAACAATCAAACCATTTCTTTCATAGTGTCGGTTTTTAAGTAAAAACAAAGGTTTTAACCGTAAAAATCCGTTCTCGACTCTTTTACTCATTTCTTGGACCAAGATCCCTTGTATAACATGTATACATCTCTTGATTATGCAAGAGTCGGTTTCATCTCGGACTTTTACCCGTCTTTCACATGGAAAACTCATTTTACACGATTTCAACCGTAAAACTTCGTTCTAAACACTTTTAACTCAACACTTGGATCAAGATCCTTTGTATAACTTGTATACATCCCTTGATCACACGAGAACCGGTTCCATCTCGGGTTTTCACCCATATTTCACTTGGAACCTCTTGTTCTTGCAAAACAACTCAAAATAAAGAAATCAATACTATGATTTAACCAACTAAACCATGTTTTTACCTTCAAAATCTTGTTAGAAATCAAGGAATTGGATGGATGTTTGAAGATTTGAAAGAGTTTGAGAGAGTTTTGGGAGAGAATTGATGTTAAAAAAAAAAATGAAATGTATAATGTGTGTGAAAGGGGGTGGCCGGCCTAAGTGGTGGTGTGGGGGGGCCCACATCTCAAACCATGGCCACATATTTGGATTACACAATCCGGATAATGTTGTGGATAGTCTGGTTCAGTTCGTTTCTCGTTTAAACTCGTAATTCGGCCTAAAACGAGCATAAAATGGTCGTTTTTCGGGTTAAAATGAAATTTACATAAAACTGGTTTAAAAACTTTAAAAACTTAACCCATGACATTAAAACATCATATTATTAATAATTACGCATCTTTTTCGGCTTGATTGATCGTCTCTTGCTTGGTTTGGTGTTAAAGGTTTCATTTAGCGTACCGACGTACCATTAAATCGAAATCCTTTTTCTGTGCTATAATTCACCTATCCCGAAGCATTAATACTTCGTAAATATCACTAAACATTTTATACTTCGTCTATAATGTAATTCCCGATTCGTTCGGGTTTCAATAACCGATCATTGATTACTTGTAATTCCAATACGATTCACTATATAATTGAGTATGATTCATACTGTGTACCATATATATTCGTATCAACGTGCTATAACTCATATAATCAATATTAAATAACACGTAAATAGTATATTCCGGCTAGGGTATACCTGAATTTGCCGGAATCGTTACATATTCCCCCCGTTATAAAAATTTCGTCCTCGAAATTTTACGCGTCAACTACTTCCTTTTGAGGAAATAGGTGGGGGTATTTCTTCCGAAATTCATCCTTTCGTTCCCAAGTAAATTCTGGGCCTCGTTGCGAATTCCATCTAACTTTGACCAACGAGATCTTATTGTGTCTAAGTTGCTTGATTTTACCGTCCACTATTTCGATGGGCTCCTCTACGAAGTTGAGCCTATCACTTATTTGAACACCCTCTAAGGGTAACACCGATGTCTCATCCGCCAGACATCTTTTCAAATTTGACACATGAAACACATTATGAACTGCACTTAGTTCATCAGGCAGTTCTAATCGGTAAGCTACAGGACCGATTTTTGCAATAATATCAAATGGTCCAATGTATCTCGGGGCTAACTTCCCCGCCTTTCCAAATCTAACCACACCCTTCCACGGTGATACTTTCAAATATACCTTTTCACCCTTCTCAAATGACAACGGTTTTCGACGGGTATCGGCATAACTCTTCTGCCGATCCCGCGCGGCTTTCAGGTTGTTCTTAATTTCAAGAATCTTGCTGGTCGTCTCCTGGACCAGATCCGATCTAATGACCTGCGGGTCTCCCACTTCAGACCAGCAAAGTGGTGATCGGCACTTCCGCCCATACAATGCTTCATAAGGTGCTGCCTTTATACTGCTATGGTAACTGTTATTATAGGAAAATTCAACGAGTGGGAGATGTTGATCCCAATTTCCCTTAAAGTCCAGTACGCAGGCACGAAGCAAATCCTCCAAAGTTTGAATGGTCCTCTCAGACTGACCATCGGTCTGAGGGTGGTAAGCCGTGCTTAGGTCAATACGTGTTCCCAATGCTTCTTGAACAGCTTGCCAAAGTTTGGAGGTGAAATGGCTATCCCTATCGGAGATGATCGAGATGGGGATGCCATGACGAGACACTATTTCATTTATATAAATTTGCGCAAGTCTCTCAGTGTTATAATTATTCCTAATTGGAATGAAATGTGCTGATTTGGTTAATCGATCCACGATTACCCAAATTGCATCATGACCTCGGGGCGTCTTTGGGAGGTGTGTCACAAAATCCATTGTGATCTGCTCCCACTTCCACTCCGGAATTTCCGGTTGTTGTAACATTCCCGAAGGTTTCTGGTGCTCCGCCTTAACCCTCGCACACGTCGTACACTTGCCGACGTATGTGGCTATATCCTTTTTCATACCTGGCCACCAGTAAAATTCTTTCACATCCTGGTACATTTTATCAGATCCCGGATGTATGGAATATTTCGACTTATGCGCTTCGTCCATGATTAATTCACGAAGGTCATGGAGGGTCGGGATCCAAATCCGATTTTTGAAATAGAGAATTTCGTCCACACGCTGTTCGAAATTCTTCTCATTCCCGTAAAGTCCTTCTTTATCCAATTGGCCCTCTTTCAACGCCTCGCGTTGAGCGACTCGAATCAAATCCGAAAGGTTCGACTGGACTATCATCCCCAACGCTCGCACGCGTAGTGGCTTGACTCGATCCTTTCTACTCAAGGCATCGGCTACAACGTTAGCCTTGCCGGGGTGATACCGTATGTCACAGTCATAGTCACTCAGCAACTCGACCCATCTTCGTTGCCTCATATTCAGTTCTTTCTGATCGAATATGTGTTGCAAACTTTTATGATCAGTGAATATGGTGCACTTTGTACCGTAGAGATAGTGTCTCCAGATTTTAAGTGCAAAGATGACTGCTCCCAGTTCCAAGTCATGAGTAGTGTAGTTTTTCTCATGAACTTTTAACTGTCGAGACGCATAGGCTATGACCTTTTTATTTTGCATCAACACGCATCCTAACCCTTTACGGGATGCGTCACAATATACAACAAATCCATCGTCTCCGTCGGGGAGACTTAAGATTGGCGCTTGACACAACCTTTGCTTTAGCGTTTGAAACGCCGTTTCCTGCACTTCACCCCATTCATATTTCCGATCCTTTTGAGTCAGGAGGGTTAAAGGTTGGGCGATGCTGGAAAAGTTCTCTATAAATCGACGATAGTATCCAGCTAAGCCTAAGAATTGGCGGATTTCCTTCGGGGATTTAGGCGCTTGCCAATCCTTAATTGCTTCAACTTTACTCGGATCAACGTGTATTCCTTGGTGGTTTATAACGTGGCCGAGGAATTGCACCTCTTGTAACCAGAAGTTACACTTGGAGAATTTTGCATACAACTTCTCCTGATCCAAAAGCTCCAAAATTAACCTCAAATGTCGCTCATGTTCTTCTTTACTTTTTGAATATATCAAAATATCGTCAATAAATACAATGACGAATTTGTCGAGGTAGGGTTTACAGACTCGGTTCATGAGATCCATGAACACCGCTGGCGCATTTGTTAGCCCAAAAGGCATAACTAAAAATTCGTAGTGGCCGTAGCGAGTCCGAAACGCGGTTTTCGGGATATCCTCCTCTTGAATTCTAACTTGGTGGTATCCCGATCTAAGATCAATTTTTGAGAAATAGCTCGCACCTTGTAATTGGTCGAACAAATCATCGATTCGGGGAAGAGGATACCTATTTTTGATGGTTAATTTGTTCAATTCCCTGTAGTCAATGCACATTCGAAGGCTTCCGTCCTTCTTTTTCACAAATAGTACAGGTGCACCCCACGGGGAATAACTGGGACGTATAAACCCCTTATCCAACAATTCCTGCAACTGGTTGGATAGTTCTTGCATCTCGGACGGTGCAAGTCTGTAAGGGGCCTTAGCAACAGGGCCGGCTTGAGGTAATAAGTCGATTCTGAATTCGACTTGTCGGGTTGGCGGTAATCCAGGAAGTTCTTCTGGGAAAACTTGTGGAAATTCGCGTACCACGGGAATATCGTCCACTCGTTTTTCCTCAGAGTCAGTGGCCGTCAGGCTCGCTAGATACGCCACACATCCCTGACGCATATATTTTAGCGCCTTGAGGTGAGATATAAATGGCATCATGTTGCCCGATTTATCACCCTGCACTAACACATCTTCGTCATCCGACACCCGGATTTTGACGAGTTTCTTTTCACAATTTATTTCTACCTTGTTGCGTGCTAACCAATCCATTCCCACTATAACATCAAAACTACCCAGTTCTACTGGTAACAAGTCAATCAGGAAGGATTGTTCGTTTAGAATAAAAGGACAATTCCGAACAATTTGATTGACTAACATGGTCTTACCGTTAGCAACTTCTACGGTATAGGGTTCTATGGATTCACTAACCGGCATGTTTGCTAATGACAGGAATTTAACGGAGACGAAACTTCTATCAGCACCCGTATCAAATAATACAGAAGTGTAATGGTCAGAAACAAGGAATGTACCTGTCACTACGCTGGGGTCCTGACGTGCTTCGCTCGCCCCTATCACGAAAGCTCGGCTTCTCGCCGGGTTGGACGACGATGCCTGACCCGCGGGTTGCCGCCCATTTCTTCCTTGATTCAGCTTCGGACAGTTTTTCTTGAAGTGATCTGTGCTACCGCATTCGTAGCAAGCACGACTGGTGGTCACCAATTGGTTTCCTTGGGGGTTTTGCTGTTGGGTTGGTTGGTTCCTAAATGATTGCGCACGGATAGGTTGCGGTTGACGGTTCAGGTTGTTCAAGTTTGTCCTACAACTGGGTGCGTAGTGCCCAATCCTGCCACACCGGTGGCACACCACCTCCTTGCACACGCCACCATGGTGGTAACCACATTTTCCACATTTAGGAAACGTTCCCCTCTGCGGTTCATGCCTTCCACCCGAACTAGTCATGGCGTAGTTCTGGGCAGTGGGTCTAGCACGTTTACCTTGCTGTTTCTCTTGGATCCTATTGTCATACGTACCTCGCTTTCCCCCAGCCGACTCTCCCGTCGCCTTTATCGATCCGCTCCTTAAGAAATCATACGTGACGATACCAGCCTGTGTCACTGCACCCTCATACGTCTGGTGCCCTCCCGCGTTAACTATACTCCTCACTATTGGAGTAAGTCCCCAAATATAACGTTCCACCCTCTTTGACTCTGGGGTGACCAACCACGGCACTAATCGTGACAGTTCATTAAACCGGTTGGTATATCCCAAGTGGTCCGCCCCATGCATCTCTAGGTTCCACAACTCATGTTCCAGTTTCTGCAATTCATTCTTTGGGCAGAAATGTTTCAAAACAAGATCCTTAAGCTCTGTCCAGGTCATGCGGTTTGTCGCCGCCTGACCTCGAGTCTGTACTATGGTGTTCCACCATGTCAAGGCATGGTCTGTGAACGTACAGGTGGCGTACTTAACGACACAATCCTCGGGACAGTTGCTGATATTCACCACTGACTCTATTTTCTCTAACCATTTCACTAACCCATTCGGTCCTTCCGACCCGTTAAACTCTAAAGGCTTGCATAACATAAAGTCCTTGATTGAACAACCCCTGGATGGTCCAGTGCGGTTGGTCTCTACAGTAGGTATAGGGCCATTACTGTCGGTAGCGACCACCGTAGGCGGTGCGTCATTACTCGGAATCGTGTTATCAGTAGGTGGAGGATTAGCATTGTTTTCCCCGCCATTATTTATGGGCGTTTGATTGCTCGGAGGGGTTGGATTAGACGAATTATTAATACTGGCGGCGATGCGCGATACTATATCCGGTATCGCCGCCTCCAACTGTTGAGCAATCAAACGGCTCACATCTACTTCCGATATTTTCGTTGATCGTTTCGGTGCCATTCTACACAACATCAAGAAAACACATATAATTAATACCATTCCAAATTATGAAACACAAAACACATTCCATACATTAATAAACATTAGTACATATTTCACAGACATCCGTTTACATACTTCCCAGTCATCATTACATAACTAAGTTTTAATACAAAGGGCCTATGTTGGTATCATCCTCGACATAACCCGCAATGGGTCAGTGCTTGAATGATACCCAAAAGTATCGATAATAATATGCCCTACAAGAGACCCCCTATGGGCCAGTGGTTGTATCATAACTAAACAAGATTCACTCCATGTTAGCATCACCACTAACTGCTCACATGGAGTATCAAAAAGCGGTTCAAGATTCTACCATCTAACACATCTACACATGGTGGTAAACCAACCCCACCAACACCGCCACCAGCACCACCAACACCGCCACCATAACCCGCATTCGGGTTTCCATCTGGCCGATCAACCAGTGGGAGTATGAGCACTCCCTCTTTAACTGGTTAATAGCATATTGGTGGTCCAGTATGCTGTCCCCGAGGTATGCCCGCCTCTGTACCCCCACGACCAGGGCGGCAGAGTGCTCGTTCACCTGTTCGGTGAGAACACGTAGCCAAGCCGCCAAGTCCCGTTCCTGCCTCGGAAGACCCCACACAGGTAGGGTCGCAGGCTCGGACTGGGGGCGGGAGGACTCGCCCCTATGGTAAGTGGATCTGGGTGGGGTAACGGTGGGCGGGACATACGGGGCACTGATCCGCGCCGTGAGGCGGGGACCGTGTCTGGGGGGAATCGGGGCGGTCTGTGGTGCGGGTGGTGTAGGAGATCTGGTAACCCTAGCAGGGGAGGGTAAACTAGCACTCCTAGTTGGGGTGGTCTGTCTAGAGGCACTATGACCAGCCTCTGAAGGCTCGGAGCTGGGTGCTAAACTTGGGCTTCCAGAGGCCCCGGAACTGACCTCTTCCGGGTCCTCTTCCGTCGACACACTAGGTGTTCTTGCCATTTTTACCTGCACACAAGTTAACAAACATATAGTCCCTTTCCATAGTGTAATTCATAATTAAATTAATCATGCACTTACTTATACAATTTTGCCACATAATAATATTGTTATACATTTACACATATGTTGCCAATTTTACCTATTTAAGTCCCCCGTGACTTCCCCTGAATTCCCTCGTGCAGACAAGTCTGTTATTATGTTCCGGACCATAATAACCCACTTGTCCAACCAAGTTCATCCCGATCTCGTCACAATATATTATTAGTTGATATTCAGATCCTATAATACTTGAGCTACTGGTTATATTTTAGGTATCTTTTAAAGACGTCCTAAATCTTTATAACCAATGGCTCTGATACCAAGTTCTGTAACACCCCGTAACCGCAGCGGAAACGTACACGGGATGCAACAGACACATCTGATATCAACAGCATTGCTTATAAAGAAAATACCACTACATTAATTTATAACATATTACATTGTTGCGAGTTGCGTTACTGTCTAGGTGTTACACACATATATTACCCATAAGACATTAATATATATTCATTACAAAATACAGAGCAGCAAGCTTCCAGCAGGTAGCACAGATAGTTAAGCACATATCAATCATTCCAACCTGGGCATAACTAGAAAGCATGTAAAGAAAACGGGTCAACTACGAATAGTTGGTGAGTTTCACTAATTTAAATAAACCATAGATCAGTATAAAAATCATATATTAATGATGAAATTATGCTAAGCCCGTTAATGAAAACTCTATTAACCCAAAATCACATTAAATGACCCCCTGGGGACACTGTTAACCCAGAACATATCCAATAACCCCTGGGGACACTGTTAACCCAGTACATATCAAATAACCCCTGGGGACACTGTTAACCCAGCGCATATCAAATACCCTCTGGGGACACTGTTAACCCAGAACCATATCCAATAACCTCTGGGGACACTGTTAACCCAGAACCATATCCAGTAACCTCTGGGGACACTGTTAACCCAGGAACATATCCAATACCCTCTGGGAACACTGTTAACCCAGAAATATATCCAATAACCCTCTGGGAACTAAGTTACCCCAGAACAATTCCACCCGATAAACAAATTATCTATTCTATGCATCATACCATATATATATAAAAATATACAAGTGTTTCCATACGATCGGTATGTACTTAGATAATTTAACACAATCATGCTTTCCGCCCCGGGAAAATATTTAAAACAGTTCATTAAAAGGGGCTCGTGAAAACTCACCTTTTTGTGAGTCTGTGGGTAATACAATGAACAGCTACGTGCCTGGATCTGTAATATAATATCTAGTCGTTACTATATAATTCCCATAAACTAAATCCGTATTAATCGGTACATCTGGGGACATTGTTAACCCAGTACTGTACTCGATCCGGGGACAATGTTAACCCCGTGACACTCCTAAGGACTCAGATTGTGCCATTACTTAGAGTCGGACGGTCAAAATTATCATTTTTATGTTTTCCTTGATTTGCGTGCCTAGCACGGTCATCCGTTTTTAGTTTCAAAAATTAGTTTATTCACACTTAACCCAAAAATGGTGTTTGACTGTTATTTTAGTTAAAGTGATGAAATTAGAGCTCGGTTTGACACCCCGTTTGGCCGCGGGGCCCGTTTCCGTCATTTAGGTGCCGGAAACAGTAAAATCGGGTAAAATTACCCAAATCATCCGAATTATTTTCGGATGATTTATTTTTACTTAATTTACTTAGATTTATGAAAATAGTCCATTTTTAAAGTTTTCGTGTACCAGTCAGCTCGCTTATGCGAACTTTGCCGGTTTACACGTTTTAAGCTTTAAATATTTGTTTTTACGTTCTTTTTAGCACAAATAATTACCCGTTTAGTCTCGGGTCTTGAAATTTTGGACAAAACTTATTTTGACAGAAAGAAAATTTTACAAAATTTTTCCAGATTTATTTTCTTATATTTACATTTATTTATCTATTTTTAAATCTTATTAAAACACTAAATATATCAAAAATACCAAAACACTTTAGAAAAATCCCAAATTTTTCTGGGATGATCTCTGTCATCCTCATAACTTCCTGGAATTTTTCCAGAATTTAAAACTCATTTTTCAAGCCATTTTCACCCAAAACCGAGCTAGAAAGCCCTAGAACTCGTTTCACCGAAAAGCCTACTTAGACTTTTCCAACTGAGCTCAAATTTTGTGGGTGACTTTTATATGTTATAAAAAGCTTATCTTAAATTTTCCAGAATTTTTCATCATGTTTAGCTATTTTTCACTATTTTTGGCCAAAACCGAGCATTAAATTCACCAAATATTCATCTTTTATCCAAAAATTACCAAAAATTCACAGATCTCATATTTTCATGTGTAGATCATCTCTGTGAAATTTCGTGACCCGACTCTAAGCACACGAAAATCTGTCCAAATCTCATATACACACGAAAACCGAACTATCTTGTGTTTTCTAGCTTTAGATCGCAAGGATCTCGGTTTCTAGCCTTTGCTAGCCGCTGGATACAACACTTACAAGCACAATAACACTATACCAAGCAAACTATACCAACAATCAAACCATTTCTTTCATAGTGTCGGTTTTTAAGTAAAAACAAAGGTTTTAACCGTAAAAATCCGTTCTCGACTCTTTTACTCATTTCTTGGACCAAGATCCCTTGTATAACATGTATACATCTCTTGATTATGCAAGAGTCGGTTTCATCTCGGACTTTTACCCGTCTTTCACATGGAAAACTCATTTTACACGATTTCAACCGTAAAACTTCGTTCTAAACACTTTTAACTCAACACTTGGATCAAGATCCTTTGTATAACTTGTATACATCCCTTGATCACACGAGAACCGGTTCCATCTCGGGTTTTCACCCATATTTCACTTGGAACCTCTTGTTCTTGCAAAACAACTCAAAATAAAGAAATCAATACTATGATTTAACCAACTAAACCATGTTTTTACCTTCAAAATCTTGTTAGAAATCAAGGAATTGGATGGATGTTTGAAGATTTGAAAGAGTTTGAGAGAGTTTTGGGAGAGAATTGATGTTAAAAAAAAATGAAATGTATAATGTGTGTGAAAGGGGGTGGCCGGCCTAAGTGGTGGTGTGGGGGGGCCCACATCTCAAACCATGGCCACATATTTGGATTACACAATCCGGATAATGTTGTGGATAGTCTGGTTCAGTTCGTTTCTCGTTTAAACTCGTAATTCGGCCTAAAACGAGCATAAAATGGTCGTTTTTCGGGTTAAAATGAAATTTACATAAAACTGGTTTAAAAACTTTAAAAACTTAACCCATGACATTAAAACATCATATTATTAATAATTACGCATCTTTTTCGGCTTGATTGATCGTCTCTTGCTTGGTTTGGTGTTAAAGGTTTCATTTAGCGTACCGACGTACCATTAAATCGAAATCCTTTTTCTGTGCTATAATTCACCTATCCCGAAGCATTAATACTTCGTAAATATCACTAAACATTTTATACTTCGTCTATAATGTAATTCCCGATTCGTTCGGGTTTCAATAACCGATCATTGATTACTTGTAATTCCAATACGATTCACTATATAATTGAGTATGATTCATACTGTGTACCATATATATTCGTATCAACGTGCTATAACTCATATAATCAATATTAAATAACACGTAAATAGTATATTCCGGCTAGGGTATACCTGAATTTGCCGGAATCGTTACAATCTGGGTGCTCTAACAGGTGAACGATAAGCAGTAGTAGCTCCCTGTCCTGCAGCATTCCTAGGGGATTCCCTAGGGGGATAGGTGTCACAACGGTAACCCGATAAGTCGGGTTGATCTGCGGGTACCTCGCGTGGAATTACCGCATCTGCACCTTCTTCTATTTCCTCTGGTTCCTCCTCCGTTTCTTCTTCCGGATCCTCCTCCTCCTCCTCAGGCCTTGTTGGTAGGGTATTAGGTAAACGATCAGTAGTTCTTGACATATTCCTGCAAAATGGTTAGTGATAAGAATAATATCCTTCTATATTAATCATAGTAAGATACGTGCATGTATTTATACACATAAGCACAAATAATCGTTTATATACACAGTTATTTATCTTTTATTATATTTTATACACATATGTTGCTGTTTTTACCTATTCGATTGTTTATCGACTTCTTCTCGAATTTCCTCGTACAAACAAGTCTGTTATTACGTTCCGGACCATAATAACCCACTTGTCCATTCGCGTTCATCACGAGAATCATTCGTGTATATTATTTAATATTATTTTATTCCCAGAGTTAATCGAGCCTACGGTTATCTTAGGGTATCCTAAGGGACATCCTAATTCTTTATAACCAATGGCTCTGATACCAACTTCTGTCACACCCCGACTAGGTAGTTGCGGAAGCGTAATACGGGAATGTAACAGATAACACTGGTATCAACCACATTGTTTATAAAGAAATTCATAAACTAATTTACATTATATTGCATGGGTAGGTACTATGTTTACAAACTAGGTGAAAAACACATAACCGGTTTACGAGCTTCTTATTCAGTATTATATCAGCGTCTATTCACAGCTATTCAACTTTCCTTCTAACACCAAGCATGTAAGCAAATCATTCCACTTTTGCTTTACCTGAAAAGCATGTTAAAACGGGTCAACTACGTCTAGTTGGTGAGTTTCAAGTTTCACGAGTATTAATGAAATCAGTTCACGAGTTCGTAAAGTTTACAGTGTGTATGTATATATGTCTGTGTATGATGTATTATACTAAGCCACAAGTGAAACCGAAACGAGCTAAAACATATGGCCTCCACTGCCCATGCACCCCATTGGCATTTAACAGCCACTTTGCCTCAAGTATGTACTATGTCTAACACCACATAGCAGTATGTAAAAATATAATGACAATGTGCAACTGGGTTTACATATGTTCCGGCATACCCCTCCGGCTCTGTTAGTTGGGTTTGTCAAACCGATAGTACTATCCACACGTCACCGGCACGAAGTTAATCACTTGTGTTTGTGGGGACTTGTCAAGTGTTAGTACTTAGATAATCCACATCATCACACGTTTTCAAGTATTTAGGTATATGTAAACATGCTTTTCACCCCAAAAGTTCGTAAAACAGTTTAGAAAGTGGGGGTCGTGAAACTCACCTTATCGTAGTTTGCACAGAAATTACGTATCAATAAGTCAGATGCCTCGTTTATAGCCTGATTCCGATAAACGGTATCGTATCGTTAATACTAGTACAGTGTTCAAGCTAAGTCGGGCTGTATAGATAATCTAGGTATAGCTGTTAGGCCCAGAACATGACCATAGTCTTAGATTGTGACGTTGTATACTATGAAATGTTTAAAACTGGATTTGGCTCAGTTTCACCGTTTCCCGAGCCTAGCTCGTTTGATCGTTTATACGTTTCAGGATTAGGTAAGATCACATAAAACTTAAGTAAATATATTGATTGATAAAATAATTTGATTTATGAAAGAATTTTAAGGTTTCGGTGTTTGGTTTGATCACAGGGTTCGTTTCCGTTTTCACACGGGTTTGATTATACAAAACGCGTACAATCCACCCGAATTGTCCGGAATTTTCGTAAAAAGTTCGTTTTTATCAATATCATTCAAAAATATGATATTTGATCACTTTTGACATTTTGACATACCAGTCAGTCCGTTAAACACAAAACTGCCGGTTTCGTTAAAACAATTATAATTTAAATCTTTGATTAATCATAACTAAATATGCACTTATATATAAATTATGTAAATTTTTGTAAAAATACATTAAGACATGGAGAATTTTATAAAAATATTTTCAGAAATTTTATGATTAATTATTTATTTATAAAAATTCATTTAATAGGTTATAATCGTGTAATAAATGGCCCGTTTATATCAAACGACCACCGAAAAATCCGATAATTTTTACAAATGGCCTCAATGTTATTACATAGCCCCTGAAAAATTTCCAGAACCTAACTCTTTTGACAAAATGCCTTTTTGTGCGTTTTTCGGCTGTTAAAATTCGGTTAAGCCATGATTGCACAAACCATACTTAGGCATTTCCAATGATTCCCAAACTTTACCAGTGATCTTACCATCACATATTAAACTCTAAAACTAAGTTTCATAATTTTTCAATATGTTTAGCTATTTTTCCCAAATAAACGCTCATAAACGGAAATAAATTCACCAAATATTCTCCGTTTATCGAAAAATTACCAAATTTGAACAGGGACTCATTTATATGATCCCTAATGTCCTTGAAAGTTTTCACAATCTAACAACAAGCACGTCACAACCTAATACTAAACAGCCCCTAAACGAGTGTTACGGGTTTACCTTGTCGGTTTTTGATGAATTTTGCTAGCTTAAACGACTTTCCGGGTCTCGGGTTGCAAACTCAGTATATCTACATATCATATAACATCAAACCAAGCATAAATCATCCATGTAACAGCCTTGATAATTAGGGTTTCGGTTTTGGGTTCAAACCGAACTTTCTAACCGTAAAAACGTTGTATTCATGTTCTAATCCGCGTTTTTGACCAAAAAAGTATATGTTCCTGGTTTGTAAACATGTTTAACATCAAAACATGGTTTTACTTGATTTTTAGGGTTTTTGGATGGTTAAACATGTTTAAAACTAACTAAAACATGTTTATAAGATTATAACTTAGTTAAAAGATGGTTAAAAGTTCATGGAAATGAAACTTACTTGTGGGTTTTGGGCAAGGGTTTGGAAGAACAGCTGAAGGGAGGTCTGGTCTTTAAGTTTATGGTATAAAATTAGGTAGCTTAATCAAGAAGTCTTGTAAATAAATATCTTTGGTGGGGGGTTGTGTGTGGCGGCCGCAAGTTCTAAGGGCCCTTAATGGGCTGTTTTGGCCCATTAATTTGATCATACAAGCCCAAACATGAAAAGCCCACTTCAAATTTAGTTCGGGTTCGGTTTTTCGCAAGAAAATTAATTCGGATATGAGAAATAGCGCAAAAACGAGTGTTTTTCAGCTTATTTTTGTAAAATAAGAAAAACGTATTGACTCGTTGTAAAATTCCAAAATATTTTCACGGATTGCTTAGAACATGTCATATAAGTGTTTTATAAATCTTTTTCGGCTTAACGGATGCTACAATGCTTGTTTTGATATTAACGATTGCGTTTAGGCTTATAGCGTATCGATAAACGAAACCTTTTTCGTTTAAAGAGTTTTAAACGTACTGGGGCCTAAATATCAATATGTTAGCCTCTATAACATATATATAACTCGTATATGACCCCTCAGTATGTATACGGGTCATAATTAGTACCGGTCGGTTACTCGTTTAAGCACTACGAATTAACCGATTTATCGTTTACTTGTTACGTAATGAATATAGTATACCTCGTTTTGTCATGAATGTCACAAGCACTCTACCTCACTTACGAATTTGATAAAAAAATTCTTTGTTAATTTTTGAACGAAACACTTATAATAAAGTTGTAAGTAGGAATTGTACCACAAGGTCTAAATGGACCTTAGTTACCAGAAGTGCATAATCTTCAGTGATCCTTGCGTAAGTAATTTAAGAAATTTGAATCCATATAAATTGATCTTCGTAACGAACTTAGGAAATCTATTGCAAATAACTTATAAAGTTAACCGGGATCAAACCCATTAAGCTGGCGACAAGCCCAAATAATAAACTGGGGAAAAGCCCGTGTAACTGGGGACAAGCCCGTGAACTGGGGTCAAGCCCAAACTGGTGTCAAACTGGGGACAAGCCCAAACTGGGGACTGGCCCAAAGATATGAATGTCAACTGGGGACTCGCCCAAACCGGGACGTGAGTGACGTGAAAATGCCAAAACCTTAGCTAACATGAAAATGTTAGAAAACTTTGTCTTGAGATAACGTGAAAACATTATAAACCAGTGGTATGGTACATCTACCATAAATCGTAGGATCCTCCATATAGCCGAAAGCAACGAAATTGTCAGCCACTAAACGTGCACTGGTCCTGCTGCCCGAACTATACGTTGGATAGCGTGCGCTACAGGCGAGAGTGTAGAAACTCTAATTAGTAAGAAAGGTGAAAACCTTTAAACCTTGGAGGATATGACCATCGGGGGTCATATCCAACCATGGGCTAGGCCTAGGGAAATAGTTTAGTACTTTAAATGTAAAGGTGAGGTGGCCAACCTCTTGATCATTGAATATCTCATTAATATCCTGCATTGTTACTCAAAACTTGGAAAATACAAATGTTAAGAATATGTTATCCTTAAATAAGCAAAAAATCAAAAATGAATAAGTGATTAGATAGATATTACCGATTTTAGGATCCTTTATCCTTTAAGAATATTTAATCCTCGGTGGATACTTGATCCTGATCAGAAAAAGTATTTCTTGAGGTGGATAGCATTCCATTCTCTTGGTAACCTGTTGCCTTCCATAGTGAGCAAATGATATGACCCCTTTCCAGCCTCTGACTCGATCTAGATAAGGACCTTCCCACTTGGGTGCTAGCTTCCCATCCACCGGGTTGGTTGTATTCTAGAAGGCTTTTCTTAAGACTAAATCTCCTCTCTAAAATCTCCTGATCCTTATACTTTTGTTGTATGCCCCAGCTACCCTTTGTTGGTATGCCGCCATTCTGATCTTGTCTAGGTTTCTGAGTTCTTCAACAGTATCCAAGTCTTCAAGAAGGATTCCATCATTGGCTTTAGGATCACGGATGCTTGTCCTGGCTGTAGGAACCACCATCTCTGTAGGGATCACTGCTTCTGACCCAAACTCCAATGAGAAGGGTGTTTGGACTGTTACATTCTTGGGTGTTGTCTTGTCGACCCAAAGAACATAAGGTAGCTCTTCAGCCCACTTGTCTTTCTTGGATCCTAGTTTCTTCTTCAAATTGTTGATGATTATCTTGTTACTTGATTCCGCTTGGCCATTAGCTTGAGGATGCACTGGAGTAGAGGTAATCATTTTGATGTCCCAACTGTCACAAAAGTTAGTGGTTCTTTTTCCGATTAACTGGGAACCATTGTCACAAATAATTTCTGAAGGAATGCCAAATCTAGTAATAATATTTCTTTTAATGAAGGATATCACCTCTTTTTTGCGAACTTGAACAAAAGCTTCTGCCTCTATCCACTTTGAAAAGTAGTCAGTCATTGCAAGCATGAATACTTTTCCTCCTAGTGCCTTAGGCAGTTTACCCACAATATCCATGCCCCACTTCATAAAAGGCCATGATGAGGATATAGGATACATAGGTTCTTCTGGTTGATGTAGGATGTTTGCATGCCTTTGACAAGCATCACATTTCTTTGAGTATTCCACGGCATCTCTCTTCATTGTTGGCCAGAAGTATCATATTCTAAGAATCCTAGAAAACAGGGCTCTTCCTCTAGTGTGATTACCATAATCACCTTCATGAAAGTCTTTGAGCACCTCTTGGATTTCAGGATCCTCGATGCACCTCAAGTATGGACCTGCAAGAGATTTTCTGCATGGCATATCATCTAACAAAACATGTTATGATACCTTGAGTTTGAAAGATTTGGGATTCTACGTGGCTGTAATCTCTCCAGTTTGAATGTATCTCTTAATTGGGAGGATCCAGGATCCTTGACTAGCTGAGGATAATGATCTGTTTGTCAGTTGTTATCTCTCCAACTTCTTGTTCTCCTATTGATGGTGAGAGTATATGGATGATTGGGATCTTCTTATCTTCTGGAAGTTTCAAGGATGAGGCTAAATTTGCTAAGGCATCTGCCCCAACATTTTCTTCTCTTGGTACCTGTATGATACTAAACAACTCGAAGGATTTTGCTAACTCCTTCACAATATCTAAATATTTGATCGTTTTTCACCTTTCATGGTATAAGAACTGTTAAAGTGGTTAGTTATAAGTAAAGAATCCATATAAATTTGAAGATACCTGATCCTCATTTGTTTGGCTAAAAGTAAACCTGCGATAAGTGCTTCGTATTCTGCCACATTGTTGGTGGCTTGAAATGCACATGCGATGGACTGGGGTATTATGTCCCCCTATGGCGATTTTAGTAGTATGCCCAATACCGTTCCTCTTACGTTGGATGCTCCATCTGTGAAGAGGATCCAAGGATCCTTGGTTTCTTCTAGTTGTTGGACTTCTAAGTCAGCTTCTTTTTGCATACTGCTAAAATCAGCCACAAAGTCTGCTAGTGCCTGCGATTTGATAGCTGTTATGGGCTCATATTGAATGTCATGTGCACTCAGCTTCACAGCCCATTTGTCCATTCTACCTGACAATTCTGGCTTTCTAAGAACGATCTTAACAGGATAGTTAGTTCTTAAAATAATAGCATGAGTCTCAAAATAATGTCTTAATTTAGTGGAAGCCATAATAAGTGCAAGAATTAATTTTTCTAAATGAGAATACCTGGCTTCTGCATCTAATAGGCTTTTACTTACATAATAAACGGGATGCTGTTCATCTTCATGATTCTTCACAAGGACAACACTTACAGCATTTCCTGAGACAGCTAGGTATAGGTATAAGGATTCTCTATCCACAGGCTTCATTAGAGCTGGAGCTGAGGATAAGTAATCCTTTAATGCTTTGAGGATGACTTCATGCTTCTCAGTCCATTCAAACTTTTTGTTTTTCCTAAGGATGTCATAGAAGTCTTTGCACTTCTCCGAGGATTTGGAAATGAATATGTTGAGAGCAGCTATTCTCCCTGTCAGTCATTAGGCATCCTTAGAATTTGCAGGAGACTTCAAATTGACGATGGCTTCTATTTGCTCAGGGCTTGCTTCTATTCCTCTTTTGGTCACCATGTATCCTAGGAACTTCCCAGCCTTGACACCAAAGTGGCATTTTGAAGGATTCAGCTTCATATTGTACTGATCCAGGATGTTGAAAACTTCTTCAAGATCTTTGAGGCGATCCTCAGCTTTCTTTGACTTCACCACCATGTCGTCTATGTATACCTCCATAGTCTTGCCTAACTGATCCTTGAACATCATGTTGACTAACCTTTGATATGTTGCCCCTGCATTTCTTAGTCCAAATGGCATAACAATATAACAGTATATGCCGGTAGGAGTCATGAATGCTGTATCCTCTTGATCAGATGGTTCCATATGAATTTGTTGAAATCCAGAGGAAGCATCCATAAAGGTGAGCATCTCATGTTCTGCCGTTGCATCCACCATGGAATCTATTTGTGGTAACGGGAAAGGATCCTTGGGGAATGCCTTGTTTAAATCGGTAAAATCGACACACACCCTCCACTTTCCATTCTTTTTTGAAATGACAACCACATTAGCTAACCATCGAGGATACTTAACCTCTCTGATCATACCGACCTTAAGAAGTTTTTCAACTTCTTCTTGTATGATCGTGTTCCTCTCAGGAGCGAATTTCCTTCGCTTATGATGGACAGGTTTAATAGATAAATTAAGGTCTAACTTGTGAGTAATTACCTCCTTAGAAATACCTGTCATGTCTGAATGTTTGAAGGCAAACATGGATTTTCTTCGCTTTAGGAAGGATATCATATCCTCCTCAATTTCACTAGGTATACCGGATCCTAGGAACACTTTCACATCCGGATCCTCGGGGTCCATGGATACTTCCTTTAAGTCCTTCTCATGAGCTTCCAACACGTCCCTAGGATGTTGCTGTGGTTGCTATGCTATTGGTTGTTTAGCTGCTGGCTTCATTGATGAAGAGTAGTAGTTCTTGGCTTCGACTTGGTCACCATCTATCCTTACCACTCCCCAAGGAGTTGGTAGTTTGATGCATTGATGGTAAGTAGAGGCCACTGCCTTCATCCCATGTAGCCAAGGCCTGCCTAAAATAAAATTGCAACAAGAAAGGTTATCTATAACACAAAATTTTTGGTAAGAGTTTAACCCTTCTATGTATATTGGGAGTTTGATATCCCCTAATGTTTTCTTGGTATCGCAACTGAAACCGACTAACACCGATGTCCTTGGGATGATTTCCGAGTCTGGTATATTCATCTTCTGGAGCACATCGTGTTGAATGATGTGCTCCGAGCTTCCACCATCGACAAGGGTCCTGCGTACATAATGGTTAGCAATAAACAAGGTAACAATCAAATCGTCATGATAAGGATCCTGGATGCTTGATTTATCTTCTTAATCAAAGAAAATCCTTTTGTTTGTTGTCAATGTGGTGGATATAACTGGTCTTTCCCCATTATCCAACTTGGTTTCTTGGCCATCCTCTTAGCTGTGGAGAAAGAAGTTCCACATATGTCTGAGCCACCGGAAATGAAGTTGATCAGTTGAGCATCTGGTGGGGGCGGAGTTGCTTTTTGAGGAACATCTTCAGGATCCTAGATCCTTGACTTTTTTCTTCCCAATAGTTCTTTGAAGTGGCCCTTGCTCAGGAGGTATCCAATTTCCCTCCTTAAACCGATGAAATCATCCGTCATGTGGCCAAAAGCCTCATGGAAAGAACACCATTTGGATTTGTCTCTGAAGGTGGTTGACTTTTCGTTCGTTCAGGGCCACCTCGCTTTTTTACCTAGATCCTTCATGGCACAAATTAAACCATGAGTATCTAATAAGAAACAATATTCTGAGATGCTGGGGTACTCCTCATCATCATCATCCTCTTCTTCAACAGCTCAAATGTTTTGATTGTTGAATTTGGAGTAGGGCTTCGAGTTGTTGTTCTTGAATGAGAATCCTTGCTTCTTGTCGGAAGATTCTTTCTTTGTTTACTTCCCCAGACGATCCTGAATCCTCTTGTCATCTTCCAACTGTTTGAACCTGAGTGCCCTGTTTCTGACTTCATCTAAGGACCTACAAGGAGTCATCACAAGATCATCATAAAAGGGGGAGCCCCTCTGAAGTCCCATCTTGAATGCATCAACAGCAGTAGCCATGTCAAGATTTGGGATTTCCAGATCTTCCCTGCCAAACCTCGTAACAAAATCCCTAAGGGATTCATCACTAGGTTGGATAACTCGGTATAAATCACTAGTTAACTTCTCAAATTTCCTACTACAGGCAAATTGACTGTTGAACAAGTTAACTAAGTGTGAGAAAGAAGTAACTGAAAAGGGAGGAAGACTTAGCAGCCATTTTAATGCAGATCCTCTCAGAGTGGATCCGAAGCCCTTGCACAAACAAGCCTCCTTGAGCCTCTCAGGGATTGGATTGATATCCATTCGCTCCCTATACTGTGCAAACGTGCTCCTCAGGATCTGTGGTCCCATCGTAAGTCTTCATGTCGGGGCTCTGGAATCGCTTTGGGATTTCAGCATCACAGATAGGTGGAGCAAATCTCGAAAACTTGTGGCTCCCCTCCGATATCTCAGGGATTGGACGGATCACCCAGGGTACACTGGATATCAAACCCTTAAGTTTCTGCAATTCCTTAGCCACTGCTTGGTTGATACCTGCATCCTGCATGAAACCACGATTAGCATCTAAGGATATGGGATCATACGTGTTACCTCTTTGTTGCGTAAAAGTTGGTGTTCCAGAAGAATGGCTGAGATAAGAAGTGTCCGTTACAGGAGTTGGTCCACCCAAAGCTATGGTCTGCATGTGGATTCCTTCATGAACCTTAGAGGATCGTTGATGTTGAACCCTAGAGGATCCTAGATCCTGGAAGAAGGATCCTTGATTGTGGATAAAGGATCATAGTGGTTGGGAGTTGAAGGATCCTTGAGGATATGATCCAAAGGATCCTGGTTGAAGGATCAATGGTCCTTGCTGAAAGGTCAAGGATCCCTGAGCTCGCTGACCCATTGACCCCGGTTGAAGGATGGATGATCCTTGCTAAAATACTGAGGATCCTTGAGCTATCTGAACCATGGACCCCGGTTGAAGGATGGATGATCCTTGCTGAAAAGTTGAGGATCCTTGAGCTGGCTGAGCCATGGACCTCGGTTGAAGGATGGATGATCCTTGCGCATATTAAGCCAAGGATCCTGGAGTAGTGAAATCCAACATCCTAGGCATTAGAGGAGTTTGATCCTCTGCCGGCCTCTTAGTCCTCTTGAGGTCTTCTATCTCCCGGAGGATCCTCTGGTTAGTCTTGGTTTGTTGTTCCATGTATGCTTTAACCTGCGAAAACATATTATAAACATCATTGTTAGTATTAACTACCGAAGTGGCAGCGGTAGTTTTCGAGCTCCGGAAGACTGGCAGTTGTGTCTTGTTCCCAGTAGCAGTAGCTCGTGGTGCTCCCGTGACTGGCGGAGGTATCAGTGGCAAAGTTCTTGATGATAGAGGAACCGAAGATGACATAGTTGACGGAGCAGAGGTTGATTGAGAGGCCATTGATGGTGATATAGGTATGAAAAGGTTGAAAATGATAGGGGTATTTTATGGATTATAGCACCAATTACCCCACGGTGGGCGCCAAATTGTTTTGGATAAAAATCAGCTTAGGATAATGTATCCAAATCTGTTAAGTGGGGTTTAGTGCTAAATTGATAACAATGAATATATGAATGAAATTGAGATGAACACAACGATTTGTTGTGAGGAAAAACCCTTTGATCTTGTTCAGATCAAAAGAATAAAACCCCGGGTGATGACAACTCGTCGATCACCAATTTATTAATCATAAAAAGGTTACAAGTGTTTTGGAGATTACTATTGATGTTACAATGAATGCTAATGTGTAGTAGAGAGAAAAATGAGTTTTGCTCTGACTGTGGTTGAATACAAGTGTCTTCTAATCGATCGTTATCTCAATGTATATAATGGAAATTACAATTAACAATAATCCCTATCTATCCGCCACTCTTCCATGACTCCTCCAACGTTCATTGACCACGTGCTAGGAGCTTCCAGTGGCGAATTTTACGGTAGAATCAGTCATAGAGTCGTTACTTTATGTTGAATATTAACCTACACACATGTAACAATTGTTAATAATACCAACCTCTGAGGATCCTTGATCTTTGACATGGATCTGGAACTCTTCAAGAGGATAACTGATCCAGACATATCTTCAAGGATAACATATCCTCAGTACTGAAAATATCAGTCCTAACATATATATATATATATATATATATATACTGTCCACATATACGTCCGTGTAAGTATTAGACTTATGCGCCATATAAGTCATACAGACTTATACGCTCGTATTTGTATAATACTTATACGTTATTACTTTCATCCAACGTTTAAATCCGACAAATTTCACACTTTCGAGCCCAATCAAGTCCAAATTAATTACCTTGATGAATTCACTTGATATTTAAAAAACTTTTGACTCAAACAAACATTTTTACATTTTTGAACTTAATCAAGTCCAAATTAATGCCCTTGATAAATTCACTTGAACTTTAAATCCCAATTTTGAATATTTTTGTCAAAAATAACCAATCGATTCAGATCCTCGGATATCCAAACCCGATTAACCACTCACCAAAATCGAAAATAATACAGAAATGTAAAATCTTTTTGGTTTATAAACGAATGTTGTAATTAAAACAAAAATACTTCAAAATAAAACTAACTACAAACATTTTTTTTGTGAGTTGAGCAAGGAATCATATTAATCGATATATTCTTCCATCACGGTTTTATAGTTCAACTTTATTATGTCTGATATTGTTAGTGCATGGTTTATGACTGGTGATTTGCAGTTAAAGTATTCAAGGATAAAGTATTCGATAGCTACGGAAAAGGGGGAGTCTGTTAGTGCAATATTTTGGTTGTCCGTAGCGATCGAATAAGTTATAGATAGTCTAGATTGAATATTTATTGTAAATGTCCCATTCGCTATGGTTTGTATAGCGAATGAGGTCCATTCGTTAGTGATCTAGGCTAGTTCGTTAATGTATAAGTCCATTCGTTATGGAAGCATAACGAATGAGGGCTAGTTCATTAAGTTATTACCATTCGTCATGGAATATTGACGAATGGAGTCTAATTCGTTATGGAGGCATAACGAATTAGAGTTAACTTAACGAACGGAGCATGTGGCCTATAAATAGGTGGTTCCATGCTCATGATTAAAAAAGATCACACATATGAGAGGTGTGAGGTCCTAGATCTAAGTTATATCCTCTCCATAACTTAATATGTAATTTATCCAATATTTATCAATAAACCGTATTTAAAGTATTCATGTTCGTATTGTATAATCGATGTATCGACGCGGCTAGATCCATGGTGGGTTCTCTCAGATGTTAAGCCGGTCATTGGTATTGTTTTCCACTTAAACTTTTATAACAAAAGATTCAGAGAAATCAGTGATACGATTAAGGTTCAGTTAAGCACAGAATATCAGAAAATGATCAGATTCTAATATTGATTCAGGCTTATTTTGATTTTCACCATGTCACCCCAACTTGATTTAACCTTAGAACTAGCAAATCAAAACATTTTTAAACTTTTTATTTAGCAATCATAGCAACAATTTTCCACAAGGCATACCCCCGTTATCAAGCAATACCCTAAGTTTCCTTTACCATGGATGAGTATGCACGATTTCATCTGTCAGCTTGCAGACATTGTATCCCATGGAGTTCGTTTCTTATTGGTATTAAGACGCGTGCAAGGGAGGAACAATGTATGATTAACAACGTGTTTGATGAAGTCAGTAATGTAAGTTGTACAAAGTAAAAAGCGATCAAGTTTAATGTCTTTTCAGGGTTTGCTCTTTGAGCACGTTTTTAAATATTCACCGATATGAATACCCTGATGATAAACCGCATAAAGACCTTAATGGTTCCAAAAACCTAGTGTATCCCATCAATACAGGATTTAAGGCCATAAAACCATACACCGTTGAAATGTAGATTATATACTAGATGCTTAAAACATTTTTTATTAACACTTTATTTTCGTGATCTACTGAAACATAAGGCTAGAGTATGATAGGGCTATTATATTTCTACCTTCATTACCAAGACTTTTGCTAGAATTTTAACCCATCTTTCAATTTGGCTAGTTAGGTTTATATCACTTATTCCTTACTTGTTTGTTTAAAATTCTACCAATGCACCGAACCTTAAGCAATAGACTTTTATACTTAGTATTTATGGTACTTGGAACAAGATGATTAATGTACTATCATTTTACTTTTATGCTCCAAAAACTCATTTTGAGGGGCATTTTCTATTGTTTTTGATTTTTTTTTTTTACATTTTTAATGTTTTTGGATTTTATACTTTTTCAAATGTTTGTGACTTTTAAGATTTTTAATTGTTTTTTTATTTTCCAAAACCATTTCTCCCCCCTAAAATCAAAAACCATTTAAAAAAATATATTTACAAAAAAATGTGACCCGTTGAACGGTTACTCAAGGTCGGAATCCATAACCTCGGATCACCCACTTTCCCATCTCCCATGTCCTTAATACCGTTAAGCCCCAAAAAATACAAAAAATATGTTTTTATCGAAAGCTTTAGTAAAAAGATCAGCTTTTTGTTCGTCGGTGTGAATTTTGTCTACGGTTATCAACTTTTTCTCGTTGCAATCACGGATGAAGTGATACCGTATACCCATATGTTTATTTTTAGAGTGACTTACCGGGTTCTTAGTTATGGATATAGCAGCAGTGTTATCTACAAAAAAAGAGTAGTAATAAATTTCAAACCATAATCGTGCATCTGTTGTTGTATCAAACAACTGGAAGCAGCCACGTACTCAACTTCACAGGTAGATAGCGATACAGTCGTCTGCTTCTTACAATGCCATGCCACCAACCTGCTACCAAAGAGTTAATAGCCGGTGGCGGTAGATTTAGCATTTAGCTTGCAGCTTCCATAATCCGAATCAGAATATGCTCTCAGCTCAAATACATCGTCTCGAGGATACCAAAGACCGACCCCTGGACATCCCTTCAGATACCAAAGTATGCGCTTCAATAATGATAAGTGAGAGACTCTTGGATTAGATTGATATCGGGCACACAAACACGTAGGATACATGATGTCTGGCCTTGAAGCAGTGAGGTACATGAGGGAACTAATCATAGAACGGTAGAGTGTTTCGTCAACCTTCTCCCCGGTGGGATTAGGACCAATTCCATGATTAAGAAGGATAGGAGTGCTGATTGGCGTTGAGTCATCCATATTGAACTTTTCAAGGATATCTTTGACATACTTTGTCTGGTGAATAAAGATACCATCAGACATCTGTTCGACTTGCAAATCCAAGAAAAACTTCAGTTCTCCCATAGCGCTCATTTCAAACTTTGATTTCATAACTTACTCAAATTCTTTGCACAGAACATCGTTTGTTGACCCAAAGATGATATCGTCAACATATACCTGTACTATCAGTAAATGACCATCTACTTCCTTTGTGAAGAGTGTAAATCGATAGTGCCACGAACAAAACTATTGTCTACCAGGTGTTGAGACAATGTTTCATACCAAGCTCTCATGGCTTGATGTAATTCGTAGATAGCTTTGTCGAGCAAATACACCTTGTCTTTGTGGATGGGATCGAAAAACCCCGGTGGTTGTCCCACACAGACTTCTTCACCCAATTTTCCGTTAACGAAAGCAGACTTCACATCTAAATAATAAACCTTGAATTCCAAGATGCAAAATCTAAGAAAATTCTGATTGCTTCAAGTCAAGCCACGAGAGCATAACTTCGTTGTAATAGATTCCTTCCCTTCTATTAAAACCAAGAACCACCAATCGAGCTTTGTTTCTAACAATGATTCCATTTTTTTCCCTTTTACATTTGAAAACCCACTTGGTATTAATGTACCTTTTGGCATCGGGTAGATCAACAAGTTTCCACACACCAAGTTTCTCAAATTGAAACAATTTTTCTTGCATCGCATTGACCCAACTTTCTTCTTTCAACGCTTGTTTATATGTCTTCAATTCAATTTGTGAAATAAAACATTTGAACGAGAACCAGTTTTGAAAAGGAGCAACTTGAGTGTAGTAATAACTAAGACTCTGGTCGATTTGACTTCGAGTTCGTACTTCAGAATTAAGATCACCAACAATATTCTCTTCCGGGTGGTATGACAAAGTTCGAGGAATAACTTCATCAGGAACCACCACATCGGTTGGAAGATTATTGACATTCTATTCACTAATCACTTCATCAGAAACAGGTGTCGGTTGAACAAAGCATAAGTTACATCATCATGATCTTCACTACCATCATCAAAGGATGGTGTAGCCGGTGTTTTTTCAAATGGATCATCAAAATCTGGTGCCGGGTCTTCAGTTAAGAGTGAAACTTTTGGTGTTGTAATTCTTCACTAATATCTTCACACAAATGTTTTTGAAATAACAGTGTGGCCATTTCATTAGTGATTTCTTTCAGAAAATGAGAAACAACTCCACAAGCTGTCATAGTCAAACATCCACGAATCGCCCTTTCATTGAATTGGTGTAGCATACCTTTGACAGTCAACACGTTGTACATGCATAATCCTGTTAATGCTAGGTAAGAATACACGCGGTAAAGGACTAGCATAACCAACAAAGAATCCCTCCACGGACTTAGCACCAAATTTACCATCATGATCAAGAACAGTACATTGTGATCCAAACGGCTCAAGCCACTTCTAGTTCAGCTTTCGTCGATTAAGAAACTCGAAACAAGTTTTGCCAATCTTCTTTACCGTTAGAACGCGGTTAAGAGTGTAACAAGCCGAGGCAACTACTTCTGACCAAAAGCTAACAGGTAGTTTCTGATCATCCAACATAGCCCTAGCTATGTCAATCAAAGCCTTAGCTGGTCTTCCTATTGCCGGCCTGGCTCTTCTTCCGGTTTGAGCCTTTCTCTTTGATGCGACAACCATTTGCTCCAAATATACCCAATCATCTTGTTCATAATTAGTACCAAATGTACCATTTGTGATTGGCCTCAAATCCCATTCATTTTCCATACTCAACCCCTCATGAAAAGCATTCAACAATTCCCAAAGAGCAATACCATGGTGAGGGCAAGTCTTGATCATCATGTTAAACCTTTCAAATGCTTCTTGAAACATTTCACCCGATTGTTGTTGGAAAGTTCTCAAACTACTTCTTGCATCATTTGTCTTTTGGACCGTGTAAAATTCTTCTGAAAATCTTTGTTGCATCTCGGCCCAAGTATAAATGGATGCTGAAGGCAAAGTGTAAAACCATATCCTTGCCTTGTCTTCCAAAGAAAATTGAAATAAGACCAACTTAATCTCATCCGATGTAAAACCTTGACCCCCAATCGTGTTGTAAATAGAGTCATATGTCTCCAAGTGAAAGTAAGGTTCTTCCATTGCTAAACCCTAATACTTTGGTTGACTTCGGAGGGAATTGGTTCTCACCTCAAATGTCCTTCCTTGTTGATTGTGAGGAATAGCCACAAGAGACGGATTATTACTGATTATCGGTTGAAAATGAGTTTCAATCCCCCTTACCATATCTCTTTCATGCCTTCTTGGTACCCCCCCCCAATTGGTACTCTTGGTTGACCCATTTGCCTATAGACGGGCCTTGGAGGTGCAAATTGTTGAAATTGTGGTTGGGGCATTTGTTGTTGAAATTGTTACCCTTGTGGTTGCACTTGTTGTGGAGCTTGTTGTTGTTGAATAACCGGTGGCGGTTGAACTTGTTGTTGAACAACCGCTGGTGATTTTCTATTAATTTCTTGCACCGGTTTCGTTTGTTACCCTTGAGCATAGGAAAATTTCCTTGATTCACCCTTTGACTTCCATCACCCCCCGTGTAGTAGCCTTCTACTTCATACCCCTCAAACTCCCCATCAAACCCATCACTATAACCATCACCTTGTGTTCTTGAATATTGCATGAAAGGCGGTGGTTGATATTCATAACTTGATTGTGGTTGTTGAAAGGTTGGTTGTTAGTTTTGTTGAGATGATGATGCACCAAAGGTAGGAAAAAGATTGGAAATAGGTGGCAATGTTAATGATATTGAGTAAGTGAGTTGAGTGTTCATAGGTTCGGTTTTGTAGGTTGGTTTTACTTCACTCGATGAAGTAGGTATGGTAGTAGAAAATGGTGGCGGTGGAATTGGTGGAGGTGTAGCTGGTACTGTTTGCCCTGGAGTAGGAACAGGTGAATCCATGGTGTTGTTTAATGCAGTTGTAGAACTAAGAAGCTTGTTCTCCCTAAGTAACACTCGGTTTCGTCTAAGAGTTCGTTCAATCTCAGGATCAAAGACTAGTGGTGATGACCTGTTAGAGCCTCTAGTATGCATACACCTGTAAGTACCAGCACACTAACACGACCAGCATAACCCAAAAATAACAAACAAATCTACAAAAGCTAACACACGTTGCGCACTACTCCCCGACAACGGCGCCAAAATTTGACGTGAGGTCGAAGACTCACTCAAAAACAAACCAAATAGAACTAATTGGATAGCAGTAAGTGGGTGTCGAACACAGAGAGTTTGTGGAAAATGTGTTAATAAGTAGCTTTGTTATCTGACTTTATTAAATTAAACTAAATTGCATAAAAAGTAATTTCAAAAATTTTGGCTGGTTGATTTGATTAAAAAAAAGAGCTGAAAACGAATAACAATTTTTAACTGATTCAATAAAAAATAATGCTCTCTCCCAATTTCAGGTTTCCAAGATTGATAATGTTAACTTTTACTTTTGCTTTTACTTTTGGGATGAACTACATACACATAATTCGTGATTATGTGTTTGATTGTGATAAAGGAGGACAAAGTACTTGGATTGTGAAAATGCAAGGTTGTCACTCGACAATCAGTTTTATATAGCCAACCCTAATTCCCTTCCAATAAATCCCGATTGCCTACGGCACCAAGAACTGATAGTCAAGAACACGAATTACACTATACTAACAATTACTAATCAAACACACAATCACCATAGCAATATAATCAAAAGATCAAACTACTATCCCACAAATAACATAAACAATTAACAATCATTCATTGAAAAACCTTACAATTCGTGAGAGAACACAAAGAAATTTATCCACAACAATTCGTTTCATCATCACATCAATTAGAGTATGCATATGAATCACAAACACCAAATCAATGATTGCAATCACCAAACTATTGTTCTTGGACTCCAAATTTACCTCTAGGTCGTTCTCAAGTGTTGGATAGATGAAAAGAAATGAAAAAACGACCTAAAATACAAAGGAAATCGACAGTTATGATTCCGAACCGTGGCCCACGGTGTGCCCACCGTGGGCCACTGTGATCACTACGGTGGACCAGAACCCCACAGTACGATGGGTTATGGTATGTTATGATTAGTTGGACCGTGGCCCATGGTCCAGATCGTGGGCCACGGTGGTCTTCAACATTATTCTTCTTTCTTATGTCTCTTTCAGCCCCTCCAGTCTCTGGTTCCTTCGGTTTTCTCTTTGTGCTCCATAGATGCTCCGGAACCTCCGTTTAACCTGCAGTTAACCACACAACAGTAGTTATATAGTACCATGAAGTTAACACCTACTACATAGGGTTTTATATCATTTAATCTTACTTACGGGTTATACTCCGATGCACCCGTGACTGAGAAGACAGAGGAGAGTAACAAGAAAGACGGTGAAACTGAAAAGGAAGAATCAAGTGAAGTTCGGTCTGTGAAGGTTGGTGAAAGGAGGAGGGACCGAGGTGGGTGCAACTACAAGTCATTCAAGGGTTGTAACCCACCGAAGCTGACATGTTTAGGGGATGCAATCGTTACTCTCCAGTGGATAACCGCTATGGAGAAGGTCATCCGAATTAGCGAGTGCCATCCCGATCAAGCGGTGGGTCATGCTACCCAGTCATTTGGTAAGGAGGCTATGTTTTGGTGGGAGACTATGGAACAGAAATAGACCCGAGAAGAGATTAAGGCCTTGAGGTGGGATGACCTGAAGGATATGGAAATGAAGAGTTTTTGTGCTGATGTGGAAGTTGAGAAGGATGAAATAAAATTTCTGAACTTTAGAGTGGGAAAGATGACGCACCGCAAGTACACCACGGAGTTTAACCACATGTCCAGACTGGTGCATGGCATGGTAAACACTGAAGCAAAGCGAATCAAGTGTCACATCATAGGACTTCTACAGAACGTTCACCCACTAATCAGGGCTAGTAAACCTGCTACTTTGACTCGGTTATTGCTGTGGAAGACAAGGTGGTGGAAGAAAAAAAGGAGGTTGCTTCAGCTAAGCGACCATGTACTCAGATGTGGAACCCCAAGGATAAGAAACAAAAGGTGTGGGAGAAAAAGTCATGCAAGACTTGTGGTAAGATGCATGGTGGCGAGTGCAAGTGGGGTACAGGCTTTGATGTTTGTCACAAATGTGGAAAGACGCATGGTGGGGATGCAGGCTTGGGTCTAATGTATCTTACAAGTGTGGTAAAGTGGGGCACTATGCTCATGAGTTCAGTGACAAACCAGCATGTTTTCGATGTGGCAAGACGAGCCACATGGCCAAGGAATGTACAGAAGCTGGAGGAAGCGGAAAGAAAGGTGCCGAACCATCTAAGCCAAAGACCAGAGCCTACATGCTGACCAAGGAACATGCCAAGTAATACCCTGACATGGTGACATGTATGTTCTTAGTAAACGGTATTTTTGCTTCTGTATTGTTTGATTCAGGTGCAAATAGAAGTTTTGTAGCTATGACATTTAGTAAGATAAAAAAATGGAATGTTGTCGTGTGCCTAAAACTTTACAGTAGAAACTGCTAGTGAGACTTCGGTTAGGTAATGAGAATGGTTAAGGATTGTAAGATAGAGTTAGAGGGACGTGAGTTCCCTGTTACCCTGTATGTGATGACCTTAGGAAGATTCCATGTAGTGTTGGGCATGGACTGGCTATCTGAGTTTGAGGCTCAAATAGCGTGTAAGGATATAATGATAAGGCTAAAATCTATGGATGGTAGTATTCTGACGGTTTACAGTGATAAAGAAAGTTATGGGCTTAATGTCATTTCGATGATAAAAGGCGAAGGTTTGTTGGGGCGAGGGTAAAGTGCCTACCTGGCATATGTTTTCAAAGCTACGGCTTAGACGAAAGAAGTGAAAGATGTTCCTGTTGTGCAAAACTATCCAGAAGTGTTCCCTAAGGACCTTTCTGGGTTGCCACCAGAACGAGAAGTAGAATTTCAAATAGACTTAGTACCAGGAGCACAACCCATAGAGAAAGCACCTTACCATCTAGCACCATCCGAGATGAAGGAATTAATGTCCCAACTACAAGACCTACTTGATAAGGGATTCATAAGGCGAGTGTTTCCCCGTGGGGTGCACCGATGTCATTTGTTATAAATAAGACGGAGCATGAGAATGTGTATAGAGTATCCTGAGTTGAATAAGCTTACGGTGAAGAACAGATATCCATTGCCACGAATTGGTGATTTGTTTGATCAATTACAAGGTGCTAGTTGGTTCGCATGAATAGACCTTAGATCAGACTATTATCAGTTAAAGGTGAAAGAGGCAGACATCCCTAAAACAGTGTTTCGGACGCGGTATAGACACCACGAGTTCCTCGTGATGTCATTCGGTCTAACGAATTCTCCAGCAACATTTATGGACATGAATAGGGTATGTAGGCCATTTTTAGACAAGTCAACTATCATTTTCATTGATGGTATATTGATTTATTTAAAGAGTGAGTCTGACCATGCTGAGCATCTAAGAGAAGTATTGGAGCTTTTGAAGGAAGAGAAGCTGTACGCTAAGTTTTCAAAATGCGCATTATGGTTACGTGAGGTACAGTTCCTAGGTCACGTGACAAATTGTAACAACTCGGATTCTCCAAACAAATATTTATTAATTAACCCGACCCGTTTTTATATTCGAGAAATTTTATTCGTAAAATATCGCGTTTATCGAGAATATTAATTATTAATATATTATTTCTTAATTCTTTATGTAATATATATTATTATTAACTTACAAATTATGACAATTTCTAACCTAAGTTAAACTTATACCCAAAAATGTTTCCACCTTCTAACTATGGGGACTTAATTTCAAATTCTGAAATATTATATTATTTTAACCCTTTTACCCATTTACCATATACAATATCCTAACCCGTATACCCATACCCGCGACCCGTATTTCATACCCGTATACCTAGCTTGGACCTCAATTCTCGCATTCAGCAAAATTGAATCATGCTTTTGATTATGCTTACCATAAAGACTCCACCGACTAATTTAATTAGGAAATCCGATCAGTTAAGATATGTATTGTCATAATTCGTTAACCGACATAAACTTGTACATTGAAATACATTAAAACGAGCATATTAATTCGATTAAACATAAACACAGTATTCTTATATCATCGACATCATACCCTCATCTTTAATTGTATTATCGTCACCTGCTAGTGTATGCTCTGAATCAAGTTGGGGCCGACCATATCGTGGTATAATTGGACATCAATTCATCAGTATTGTAGGTAATATTTTATATGATTTTACTCGCCTTTGATCGCTATTCATTAACCCTAACACTAATTAATCAAATCCTTAACGGTTTGTACGATTGCAAATTTTACGGTTCATATGGTTAAGGGATGATCTGATCTTTGTATATAATACTTCGCTCATGTCTTCTAACCATCTAATCAGGTAGCACAAATGGTGTTTGCGTGTTCTTCTTCAGTCGGCCAACGGCGCGGGTTCGAGTCCCGACCATGGCGGTGTTTGCTTTTTATTTTGGTTTTAATTGTTTTAACTTGTTTAAATGAATTATGATTAATATTAAAAGATAAATAAAAACTTATTTTACCAAACCGAAAAAAGGAGTGTTAATCTAAAAATACAATGTAATATTGTTAATTAATATATTATAAGGTTTAATTACAAGTATTTTATAAAAACCATATTTTGTACAAGCCTTATTATTATTTATTATCTAATATTTGCAATAAGTATTTAAAAGAAATCTTTATTAATAATAACTATATATATATATATACCTTAAAATGTGTTTTTTTAGATAAACAAATCTCGTTATATAATATGCCCAAAGTTTTATAAATGCTTATTTAAGTATTTAAATGTATTTTATATAAATATGAACAATAGAGCTTTGTTAATAAAATTGACAATAAATTTAAAAGAGATAAGTAATTTTCACGAGAATCCATTTGATCATCAAATCTTGAATCCTCTATCTATTTTTAGTCTCGTTGTTGTATTCTTACTTAATTTCCGTAATTACTATTACTTAGGAAGTTCGTTTGTTGAGCGTGGTTTATCACTATCTTGTCCTATTCATTCCCGCCTTGTTTATTTGCTAAGGTGAGTACCACATCCCCCCTTTTACTTATTTTCCACGTTTTGGGGACATATGCGTAAATATACTTTCTCATATATATTTATACACAAAACTGCAACTTTGTTTATGTGTTAACAACTTATACCTTACTTGTTTATGTGCTTATTTGCTTTGTATGCTTTCGCATTCGGAGAGGTCCAACATAATCCCAGTCTAGTATGATTATACGCCAGTCGTTAGCCTTTGTGCTTCTCGACATCTCAGTTATACTTGTTATACTTGCAAATGTGGTTATTTTGTTATTCTCATATGACTTGTTGCAGCTACGTATTTTTTTATATATAAACTATATGTACAACTAAACTGGTGTGTTGCTCACTCAACATGCGTTGTTGACAAAACTTTATTTTATACGCATATGCAGGTTGGTGAAGACTTAGTGAAGAATTTAGCTAGAATAATATTTTAATCAAGAAATATAAAATTTGTATTGTTGTATGAATTATGTACTTGTTTGTATTTGATTTATTTGATAATTGAATTCAATTAATAGAAATTGTCATTTAAATATTGTGCATGATAGTAACCTTGAGAGCTGTGGCAATCAGTTCGCACCCCGGTATTTCCGCCGTAGGTTGTGGTGTGACATAAATCCTGAAGGGATTACCGTGGACCCAACTAAGATTGAGGTAATAATGAATTGGAAAACTCCGCAAAACCCGACTGACATACGAAGCTTTTTAGAGTTGTCTGGCTATTATAGGAGATTCATTGAAGGCTTCTCCAAGATAGCCTCACCGTTGACCGGTATGACCCAAAAGTCTATAGTATTCAGTTGTGGTAAGTACCATGAAGAATCTTATGAGGATTTGATAAAAAGGCTCACACAAGATCCATTCCTTGCTCTACCCGAGGGTGAAGAGAATTTGGTTGTTTGTACTGATGCCTCGCATCGTGGGTTAGGTTGCATGTTAATGCAACGAGGAAAGGTGATTATTATACGTCCAGACAATTGAAGGTGCATGAGAGTACCTGCCTGACGCATAATTTAGAGCTAGCAGTAGTAGTGCATGCTCTCAAGATACAAATACATTATCTGTATGGTACTAAGTGTACTATTTATACAAATCGTAAGAGTTTAAAGTAGTTCTTCAAGTAGAAAGAGTTGAAAATGAGACAGAGGAGAGGGTTAGAGCTTAAAAAGGACTACGACTGTGATATCAAATACTATCCTAGTAAGGCTAATGTTGTTGCTGACGCACTAAGCCGTAAGAATGAGGAAGTCATTTCGACAATGAAGTCTTATAAGTTGATCATTGACTCAGACCTCTTCGGAGAGATCATCAAGGTAAAATCTGAGGTACTTTTAGACAAAGGGCTAATGAAGATGGAAGGAATTTATGGACAAAAAGATGAGTTGATGGACAATACTCATGGTGTGAAGAGTAGGTTTGACCGAATGTGGATTCCACGCCATGGAGATATCAGAGGTCAAATCCTAGATGAAGCTCATAAGTCAAGGTACTCGATTCATCCAGGATCCACCAAGATATATCAGGATCTGAAGAGAGACTGTTGGTGGCCGAGTATGAAGAATGATGTAGCAGATTATGTCAGTAAGTGCAAACTTGCTTGCAAGTCAAAGCAGAACACCAGAAACCGTATGGGAAGATGCAGTTGCCACACCCCAACCTAAGGCTTGAAATGCCAGGACGCGAGCTTTGGTTCACAGCTCATAAGGTACTATCATGCAATATTAAAAATGACAATATCTATTTATTTAATTTAAAAACAAATAACATACAAGTACATCAAGTACAAATAAATTGCAAAATAGAATCAGACAGTCTTGTATGTATTTAATCCTAAAAGTCTTCACTAAGTATCCTTAACAAACTTGCAATCAATCAAATCTAAAACTTGCATATGCGTATAAAATAGATATATTTTTGTTAACACTAGGTTTCGTGAGTATAACATTAGTTAGTTGAATACAATATAACATAAAAGAACCAAACCATCCCTTGTGAGATAATCAATTAAAGCTAATAAGCAAGTAAGGGTGTCGGTAGACGCGAGTCCATATGAACTGGGCGACGGCTAGTACGACAGTCGTGTGATCATATTAATAATGTGAATATGTTGGACCTCTCCGAATGCATTCAAGTAAGCAAGTAAACAAATAGCCAGTTAAGCAAGTAATTGATATACATACAAGGATCGATGGCGCACTAGTGAGAATAATAGATGATAGATAAATACTATACGATACGCACATGCCCCCAAAAAGATTTAAAAATGAGTAAAAAGGGGAATGAGTTACTCACCTGATTAGATGAACGATATACAAATGAGGATGATGTGAGAAAGACAATCATTCGGGATATACAATAATAATATGAGTTAATTGTAAATTACATAACATGTATAATAGATTCGGTTTTCGACGTGATTTGAGTTATGATTGAGATTATCATATTATGGATTTGAACGACTGATTTCTATAGTGATTATTATTGCAAGGATTAATAGTATTGATTATCATTTATTTATAAGATGATTGTTTTCATTATATTTAAAATACCATCAAATTATATTTGTTAGAAATAATTAAATAGTCTAAATAAATAAATTCACTATGAGTGTTTAGATAAATATATAGTTGAATGCATAAAAATAAAATAAATTAATATAATTAAATAAATTATATAAGTTTATAAAGTATACTTATAATATTAATATTAAAACAAATATAAATCCAATAAAAAATAAATCTTAATATGTAACAAAACATATAATGACGTATAAATATATAACTAATCTCAAATATTTGACGGAAAATACTTTTACACGTTTAACATCTTTGTTATACTTTTTATACAATAAATACATATGTATATATATATATATATATATATATATATATATGAATTTATCAAGATTTTAACGACAAGAACACTAGTATATACCAATAATAAGTGTTGGGTTTTAATAAAATAATGTTTATTTGTTATGTAATTTGTTATAAATAAATTATTTTCCTTAAAAAAAATTAAAAACATTAATTCAAAAACGGCCTCACTGAGGTTCGAACCTGCGACATCCCTGATAAAACAAGCCTTAACCAAACTTGCTCCTACCACTGGGGCAGGTGTCTCACCTGGTTAGGGAATATAAATAAAATTTAAATACAATAGTTGTTTATACCCAAATGATTATAAACCCTAAAAAACTCAATTGATCAATTTGTTAATGATTTGCTAAATTAATGTTAGGTTTAATATAATATTGATTAAAGTTAATTAAAAGCATGTATAATTTACCAGATTTTGTTACGAATTGAGGATGAACTACGAGCAGGTGTCGTTGGCCAAGAACACGAATCGGGGATGATAATGAGGGCTGCAATAACACAATTAAACATGTGGGTTTGTTTGACGACGGGTATATGATGCTGGGGGTGGGTTTAATTGCAATATCATGGTCGTTATCACCCATAATGATTACCGAGTGGTGTCGGCCAAGCAAAATCAGAAATACGAATGTGTTTTGATTGAATTAACATAATTAAAAACGTCGGTGTGCCGAGTATGGAAGGAATAACACGTATTGATTCATTTACCATGTTAACTTATAAGAATTGAGGTGCAAGAAACGATATGGGTAAACAGGTTCATGGTTTAAGGGTTTTGGATCATGAATATGGGTTGGGTAAATGGGTTAAGGGTTTGTAATATACAGATTTTGTAACATAGTCCCTAGACTATTGAGGTGGAAACAAAATAGGGTTAAAGTTTAGTTTAGGGTACAAATTGAATATAAATCAAAGTTATTATTATATTAAATAAATAAAATAAAAAAATTATTAATAAAATAATAAATATTCAATAGAAGTAATATTTTATTGATAAAATTTCCCGAACATCGGACGGGAGGGGTAAACGGATAAAAATATTAAATGGAAAAACCGAGTTATAACAATTTTCCCTACTTTAGGGATTTTTGTCACGAAATTAAAGAATACTATAACACCACTAACTTTTGAGAATTTGTTTTTTAAATATAATTTTTAAAACTTATCATAACATGAAACTTTGAATAGTCAAAACAACGCTTCAAATTAAAATACGATAACGACACTTATATATAGGATGTACGAATAGCATATCTCACATGTCCTTATCATCTTTACATTTGTATCGTTATCCCACCTACTTTTGATTCTATATTATGACACACAATTGTAGGTTTATTATTTCCATGCGAGGATTTGGATAATTACGTAGGCCTCTATAATTACTAAGATCGTCAGATGGTCCACATAACTCGTCCTATCGTGCGGGTGACAAACATTTGAAAAACATGATTTTTAGAGAAAACAAGAATCTTAATACGTTTTGGTTATAAATAGAAGATAGTCATTGCGTAAAAACTTGCTAAAAATGAATTAAATTTTTGAGTCGTTTTAACAAAATATTAAAATTTCCAAAACATCTTTTTGATATAAGGATATATATCTTAAGAGTTGGGATGGGTTAGGATTGAACGAGGATAAGCAACTTAAACAATAAGTACGGTATTATAAACGATTTCCTTTGAAATGATTCCTTATAGTGGAAATTGAGATGGGTTAGGATTGAACGAGGATAAGCAACTTAAACAAGAAGTACGGTATTATAAACGATTTCCTTTGGAAAGTATGATTAATTTTATTACCAAGATATAAACGCTTAAAATTGGTGGGTTATTCAAATTGTATTGTTTCAAAACCAAATTAAACAAAAAGTTTCTATAGTGTATGGTTGATTATACACAAAAATTTATTTAGATAAAACTGACGAAAGCAATAAAAGTCTTCTTTGAGAAAAGTTAATTAAGATTGATATGATTCATCTGATTTAAAATAACTTGATTAATTAGATCTATAAAAATTTTAATAATTGAAGTTGACTGAATTGAAATATTTTGATTCGGTTGCAAAGTAGGGTTTTATAGAATTAGTTTGGTAACTTTGAGATTGACGAACATAATTGAATCGAGAACACACATTGCGTAGGTGATTAGGATTTCCATAGTTGTAGCAATTACAGGTAGCAGAGTATAAAACTTGAGCAAACGTCGTAGCATGGGTTTTAGAATTAGACGGCATAGACCGTTGTGGAACGTCTCATGGTACGTGGCAAGTAATAATAATATAATCGAACGATTACATTGGGTACACAACATACCACATCCCAAGTTTCGTTGGTTTTTAAATAATTTGAGTTTAATTAAGTTATAGAAGATAAATGTAATTATCTAAAGTATGAGGGTAATAAATGTCATTAGATGAAAATTCAAACATGAAACCCTACCATATAAATGTAGCCAACATCTCATTCATAACCATCTTAGCCTCCAAACTCATTCTTTATCAAAATTCCGGATTTTGAGAAAACCACCCACAAAGACACAATGATTCTAGAAGACCTAACCATTGGATAGGTCTCAAATTTTAATCAAGTGTTCATGGAATATAAATGAAGATTTCCACCGATTAGATCTTCGATCAGGGGTTGGGAAGTCTGTTTTTTAACAGCAACACCGTAACAGCTAAAATAAAAGATTCCGGAAAATGTAGCGGCGGTTCTGGCAACAGTGAGCTGATGGGTTTGTAGATCGAGGCGAGAAGGTATCGTGGTAGCTTGAATCACTCGATGGTAGCTTGAATCACTCGATTTCTAGTTCGTTTGATATGGTTTTGGTCTATTCGAGTGATTTCGAACATAAATCTCAAAGGTCTGTTTTTGTTAAAAAGGTTTACTTTCCGTGCATGAACTTGCATGAAAACTGGTAGGATGATAAGAACGGGCCAAGATTATTGATAAAGTAAGGAACTTGCGAGTAAACGGGTTAGTTGGTTAGTTTCGGGTAAAACGAGTAGTGGTCGGTTTTGAGAAAAAGACGGGTAAACGAAGTCGGTTTTGCATTAAACTTGGTTGGATAGAAAATCGGGCCTTATTATGTAAGAAAAATGTAAATTTGAATGTAAAAAAGTTGTTCGGAATGAAACGGGACAAAAAGGTAACGTTTGGACCGGGTTAATGCAAGGAAATGATGTGGTTATAGACCAAGACTCGTTTCTTATGCAAGACGGGCAAAACGAGTCGAAAGGAAAGGCTGGAAAGTGATAAGAATGGAACCATATATGAATTGAGCCCTTAAGAAACTTGAATCGAATAGAAAAGTATTCGAATCAAATAGAAAAGTAATCGAATCTGTTGGTACATGTGTCAGTAGTTCATAGTCTAGCATTTGTAATCGAGTCTGTAATACAATTATGTTTTGATTATATTTATGTTTTTGTAATACGCGAAGTTGTCAACAAGTTCGCTATGGCGAACTTGTTGAATCAGCGAAGTTATTGACAACTTCGCCTGTGGCGAAGTTGTCGTTTATATATACTGTTCGGCAGAACAGTTTATATGTGGTGTTTTGGTCGTTTAGGGTTTTGTTTCAGTTATTCAGTAACCGAGTTACGTGTCATAGTCTGTAACAGTGACCTCGGGTCACGTGTTTGTTATCAATATAACGTGGTTGGTTTATTGCTTGTGTGTTCGATCTCTACATACTCTACACTCGTATCTACCCACGCAGGGATTCCGCACCTGCGTTGTTAGCGACGTCCCGTGTACGATCCGTCTAGGAGCCTACAATTGGTATCAGAGCCATTGGCTCGATTGTGAGGTTCGGGATTTCACGCGGGTGTAGAAAACGTCTCGTTTGACCTTTTCGCGGGACGTGTTTTTGTTGGGATTGTGTTTTGCTCGTGCTTGACAGTCATTTTCAAGCCATTGCATTGATCGGAAACTGCTGGATTGACGAAAACAGATCTGAACAGTTTCCTTGTTCATCGGGCGAAGTTACCGTTCTTCGGGCGAAGTTACCATTCTTCAGGCGAAGTTGCCGTCACTGGAATTAGGGTTTTCGGCGAAGATATAAGGATTAGCGAAGTTAACCACAACTTCGCTTACCTCATAAGTTCGCCTTAGCGAAGTTATCCGCAACTTCGCTTTCCACCCAAGTTCGCTTATCTTCTAAGTTCGCTCATTCTAAGCGAAGTTATTTTTAACTTCGCCAAGTCAAGCGAATTTAAGATCCAGCGAAGTTCTCTTTTCAGCGAAGTTAACTTTCAAGCGAAGTTACTCTTAACTTCGCCTACTGAGCTGTTTTAATATTTTTTTATTATTTTCAGGTTTTTCAGGTTTTCGCAAGGATGTCGTCAATTAACATCTCTGATTTGGTCAAGATGGAAGTAGAAGCGGGGTCTGCCACTAAGGCCCCGAGGCTGATGAAAGGAACTGACTTCGTGGCTTGGAAGGACAGATTCATCTAATACATTAAATACCAGGATGCCAAAATGTGGGTGTGCATCCAGGATGGATATATCCCTCCAACTATGCAATACGAAGGCAGGGATGTGGTTAAGAAGTATAGCAAAATGGAGGACGAAGAAAAGAAAATGTACGAGGCCGAAAGCAAGGCCCATGCTGCGATAACAATGGCACTTCCTCAAGAGGTTCTCCATACGTTCCGAAAGTACACTTCTGCGAGAGAGCTTTGGGATGCTCTTGAAAATAGATTCGAGGGGAATGTGGGTATCCGTGCATCAAAGATCAAACTCTTAAAGACCCAGTTCTCCGTCTTCAAATTTTTGAAGAATGAATCACTGGATGATATTATCACCAGATACTATCATCTAATGACAGAGCTTAGCAATTATTCGATTGCTTACCGAGAAGAAGAGATCGTTGAAAAGCTTCTCGATGCTCTCCCACCGAAGTGGGAAATGTACACCGTTCTTATGAGGGAAGACAGAGACTTTCCTAACTATGATCTTGAAACGGCAGTAAACAAGCTCAGAACTTATGAGCTTAATATGGTTCGAAAAGAAACACCAACAGATCAGATACAAGACCCTGGTATGTATGGTGCAAAGGTTAACTCAGGCTTAAGTTCGAGGCCTGAATCTGCTGCTTATTACTCAAAAGGGGAGTCAGGTTCTGACTCGTCTCATGAAGGAAACGTTTCTGTAAACTCGAATGGTGATGTATGTTTCGTTGCTGGAGGATCAAGTACTTCAAAGCCTCAAGCATCCACAAGTAGTTTTTCTGCAAATGCCTCAAGCAATAATTATTCCAAGATGCCAATGAGTGTAAAATCTGCTGAAGAGCAGTTTGCAGTCTATGCATCATTTATTGCTTCCTATGAAAACTACATCCAGGGGAAGATTGTGGACCCTGCTGCTCTTGATGAGGATTACGACCAGATCGATGCTGATGATCTGGAGGAGATGGATTTGCAATGGCAAATGGCAATGATTGTGAGGCGTGTGAAACGGTTTATGAACAAAACTGGGAGAAAGTTTGTTGGTGGTAGGCCCGGGTTCGACAAATCCAAGGTAAGGTGCTATAATTGTCAACAGTACGGGCACTTTGCCAAGGAATGCAGAAATGAGAGGGTTGAACGAGGACAAGGTCGGCCTACACAACACTCTGGAGTTAACAGAGAGATTAACGCCATGTTGACCAGAGAAGCAGGTGAGTATAACTGGAACCTGCATTCAAGTGGTTCTGGTGAGCAAGCGAACATGGCTGAGGCTGAAGTTAAAGAATGTGAGAAGGTTGATGGAATTGAGAAAGCTACTGAAGAAGAAACAACTTTCATGGCAGATGACAAGGATAATCGCTCCGAGGTAAGTACTAAGAGTATTTGTACTAGTTGTGAGAATTTGTCTGAGCAGCTTAAAACGATAACTGATCAGTATGTCCGTTTAGATGCTGACTTTAAAACTATTAAAGAAGATCACCATTTTACGAAAGCAAGAGAAACGAGTTATAAAATTAAAATAAAAGCATGTGAAAAAGACGTTCAAAGCTTAAAAATTAAACTTGCTGAGAAAATTGAAATAATTGATCTTAGTTATGAAGTTTTAGAGGAAAAAACAAAATTGATTGCTGATCGAGATAAACAGATTGCTGACCACCAGGTAAAGGTGGTGGAACTGAACCGTAAACTTGAGCAGTTCAGGAATTCCTCAGCCATCCTTGATCACCTCGTGAGTGATCAAGGTACCTCTGCAAAGAGGGGAGGAATCGGTTATCACGAAGTTCCACCACCCTTCAACCACAACTATACTTATAATCCGAGTGTTCAGAAATCTGTTGATTTCGAGGTTCCTCAGACAACTCCTATCAAGATTACAAGTGTAGAACCAAGTGTTAGCTGTGGCGAAACAAGTTCGCCTGTTTCTAGTGTGAATATTTCTGTTTCGAGTCCAGTCTCAGCGGATTCGGATAAGTTGTCCGAATCTGGTCAGACAAAAGAGAAGGTAAGGTTACCCACTGAGGGAGATAAAAATAAAAAGAGTTCTCCATTCAATCCGTACGTCCCACCTTATGTGAGACGAACAGCTGGTAACTCTGCCTCTACATCCAAACCAATGTTTGACAAGAAAATGGACAGTCGATGTTGCTTTAGATGTAACAAGTTAGGACATCTAGTTGCAGATTGCCCTTTGAAACCGAGATTCAGAGGAGTGAAGCCAAATACAACTGAGGATAAGCGTGATTTTGTTACTGCTAAAAATGAAAACTTTAAAAAATACCAAAATGTAACAAATTCAAGTTTTCATAAAAACAAACCTCAGTTTTACAACCAAACCAAAAGATATAACACTGAAAATTCACAAAGGTTTGGGAGGCTTTACCCTCAATCTGCAAGGAGATTTTCTAACAGGACTTACAGAAATTATCCTGATGCTAACTTGAGAAAGCCAGGGTACGGGACGTATCGATCCAAGACCAATTGGTCTTGGGTCCCAAGATTCTAACTCTTTGTTTTATTGTGCAGGAACAGTTGAACAGGGCTGCCAACAATCTTTGGATTGTAGATAGCGGCTGTTCCCGGCACATGACGGGCAACAAACACTTGTTGCAAGATTTAAAACCTGTTCAGGGAGCAAGAGTTAGTTTTGCTGGTGAGAGCGGTGGTAGAATTACCGGTAGAGGAACTGTGTCGAATGGGAGAATGACACTTGAGAATGTAAACTTTGTGGAGGAATTAAAGCACAATCTGCTGAGTGTGTCGCAGATTTGTGACAAAGATTACACTGTCCATTTCACAAAGAATGAAGCGATCGTATTGAAGCCTGGTTTTCAAATACCAGACGAATGGATAGTGATGAAAGCTCCACGTGAAACGAATACATATGTGATGGATATGAGGTCTACTGAAATGGCCACTGGAGAATCCTGTTTAATGACAAAAGCAAGCGAATCATAATCAGAATTATGGCACAGGAGAATGGGACATATTCATCTTCGGAAGATGAACTTTATTGTCAAGAATGGGCTTGTAATGGGCGTTCCCTTAAAAAGTTTTAACTTTGAAGACAAATGCATAGCCTGCAAGAAGGGAAAACAACACAAGAAATCCCATCTCACCAAGAAGATCAATTCAATTGCCGGTACTCTAGAATTACTTCATATGGATCTTTTCGGTCCAGTGAATGTACAAAGTCTAGGCGGTACTTCTTACTGCTTGGTGATAACTGATGACTACTCGCGATACTCGTGGGTATATTTTCTGAAAACGAAAGACGAGACGACTCAGATGGTGAAGAATCTCATTACAAAAGTTGAGAACGTCATGAGTAAATCAGTTAAATTCATCAGAAGCGACAATGGAACAGAGTTCAAGAACTTTGAAATGGAAATCTTCTGTCTTCAGAAGGGAATTGAGCATCAATACAGCGCTCCGTATACTCCACAACAGAATGGAGTGGCTGAAAGGAAGAACAGAACGTTAATTGAAGGAGCCAGAACTATGCTGGCAGACTCGAAGCTTCCTGTGATGTTCTGGGCTGAAGCAGTGGCTACAGCCTGCTATGTTCTGAATAGGGTGTTAACCGTTAAGAGACTTGGAAAAACTTGTTACGAGCTTATGCACGGAAGGAAGCCCAACTTGTGCGGTCTTGAACCATTTGGGTCTCCTTGTTCGATTTTGAAGACTAATTCGAAATTTGGTGAAGTAGCCGATGAGGGAATCCTAGTCGGTTATGTTGTTGGGACTCCCAACAGACGGGTCTTCAATACGTCGACTTGCAAGGTGGAGGTGGTTTGTAACACCGACATTACTAGTTACCAACCGCCAAAACCAAGCAATGGACCTGCTGAGCTTTTCGACTATGTTAAACTTTTTAAGTCGTTTAACGTACCTGATTTGGAAATTTCTGAAGAAGACGAAAGAGCTGTGACGAAGATGATACTTGATGAGGAAGAGAATCTATTGCAACATCAGATGTTTGAGAAATCTCAACCTTCCACATCAAACCCTATCGATACCCCTGCGGCCTCAACTGAAGATGAATTTATTAATCCTTTTCACTCTCAGCCAGAAACAACCATAGATGAGATCTCTTCAAATTTGGAAGATAATTTGCATGTCGGTACTGTTCCGACCACGAGAATTCACAAAGATCACCCATTAGAGAATATTATAGGTGATGTGTCCTCTGGTGTACAAACCAGAAGTAGCTTGAATGAGCACACCTGTGTTTATACAAGCATTAAGGAAACGGGTATACTGAACGAATGTTTGTACTCCTGCTTCATAAGCCAAATTGAACCAAAGAATTATCAAATGGCTTTAAAGGACAGCTCGTGGGTCGAAGCCATGCAAGAAGAGTTGGCTCAGTTCGAGAAAATGGAAGTTTGGACTTTGGTTGAAAAACCAAAGAATGTGCATGCAATAGGCACAAAATGGGTGTTCAAGTGTAAGAGAGATGATAAGGGAATTATCGTAAGAAATAAGGCGAGGCTGGTTGTTAAAGGTTTTAATCAGCAAGAGAGTATTGACTACAATGAGGTTTTCGCTCCTGTTGCCCGGTTAGAAGCGATTCGATTGTTTTTGGCGTTTGCTGCATTTAAAAAGATGAAGGTATTTCAGTTGGATGTGAAGAGCGCGTTTCTAAACGGGAAAGTTGATGAGGTTGTGTATGTTGAGCAACCTCCGGGTTTTCCTGACCCAGACTTTCCTGATCACGTATACAGGTTGAGCAAGGCGTTATATGGGTTACATCAGGCACCTCGTGCCTGGTATTCAACGTTATCGGACTACTTGCTGGAAAATGGTTTTGAAAGGGGATTGATTGACAGTACGTTGTTTGTAAAGAGAGAAGGATGTGACTTCCTACTGGTTCAAGTCTACGTGGATGATATCATTTTTGCTGCATCAAGAGTATCCATGTGTCAGGATTTTGAAGCTGTCATGAAGAAACGATTCGAGATGAGTGCTATGGGTGAACTAACTTTCTTTCTAGGATTGCAGGTTGATCAGAAGAAGGACGGGATGTTCATTCATCAAACGAAGTACGTTCATGATGTGCTGAAAAGATTCAAGATGGAGGACAGCTCTCCATATGACACTCCAATCTGCGTCAATCACAAATTGGGTGCTGAATCAGATGGTGACGCAGATGTGGACCCAACTCTGTATCGGGCGATAATAGGTTCATTAATGTATTTAACTGCTTCTAGGCCTGATATAATGTTTGCTGTTTGTCTTTGTGCACGTTTTCAGGCAAATCCGAAAGAATCTCATTTGAAAGGTGCAAAGAGGATACTACGGTATCTCAAGGGCAAGCCGAAGCTAGGGTTGTGGTACCCAAAGGGAGGAGACGTTGAACTGGTGGCATATACAGATTCTGATTATGGGGGATGCAATCAGAGTCGGAAGTCAACCACAGGAGGCTGTCAGTTTCTTGGAGGAAGATTAGTTTCCTGGCAGTGCAAGAAACAGACATCAGTTGCAATTTCAACATGCGAAGCTGAATACATGGCAGCATCCAACTGCTGCTCTCAGGTTTTGTGGATTCAGCAACAATTACGCGACTATGGTCTGAATTTCTTACTCACTCCTATTTTAATTGATAACACTGCCGCCATCTCAGTAATTAACAATCCCGTGAAACACAGTAAAACTAAGCATATTGACATTCGTCATCACTTCATACGGGATTGTGCTGAGAAGAAACTGATCAAGATCGAAAAGGTTGATACACTTGAAAATTTTGCTGATCTGTTTACAAAAGCGTTTGATAAATCTAGATTTCAAAACCTAATTGAGCTGAACGGGATGATCAATCCCGAGTAACCATGCCTTTGTGTTTATTTAAAAAAAAAAAAAAAAAATATTTTGTGTCATTATTGCTTAAAATTAGTCGGTTACCTCAGTTTGATGGACATATCCTCGGATATGTTTTGGTCCTCGTTTCGACTTAGAGAATGAGGATAGCCATTAAACGGAAGACTGAAAGTGACCGGGGCAGTTATGACATGTGTTCTTTCAGTTGCTGAAAATTAGTCGGTCATTCTTAGTAAGAAGGACACATACTTGTATGTGGTCGGTCCAGTTGATCCATTGGATCTTCAGGATAGCCGTTTACCTGACGACTTTGACGTGATCGGGGCGATTGAAATCAAAATTTTTTTTGGGAAATGAAATTACTTTTCAAGTCTAATACTTCGTAAGAAGTTCTTTGCTGTGTTTAACAGAAAATTGATCCAACCTTGGAAAATGATAGATATACTGATTGTGTGTGCTTAACTAGTGAAGTTATTAGGCTTAAAAGGCTTTAGAACAGTCATTGTATGTCATGGTAATTTTTATGGTGCGTAAAAGTGTATGTGATACTAACTTAAACTACTCGAATTTACGTGGAAACTCCTTAAGAGTTTTGAATGTCTTCACACATATCTTTTCGAATGATAGGCAGAAAAGCAACTACCCAGTCATACACGAGCCCGTGAGTGTTCTGATTCTCGTGAAGAAAGCATTTCAAGACACTGCAGTGATCCAGATTCGGGACTTGCAGTAGTTTAGTACTCCGAAATCAATAAGAATGTTTGGTTTAAAAAAAAAAAAAAAAAAAAAAATTATTATTATACATGTATATTTTTAGTACTTATGAGACATAGTAACAATCAAGACTTCTCAAGTCTGGAGTAAGAAGAGAAAGGGAAGCAGACAACGAGTATATATAAGTTAATCAGACACTATGGGTCGAAGTCAATTCGGGGTGACTTGAGTATAGCCAAATACGCTTTGAGAATAGATAGAAGACATCATTATCTCTGAGTTGTTGCCCACTTAAAATTTTGAGCTTAACTGAACCTTAATACGTATCACAGAAACGTTGTAAACCATTTAAGTTATTTACATGCTTGCAACCTGTTTCTCTATGTCATAATACAGCTAAACACGGATCCAAGTGACAGTCACATAGTTAGTATGATTTCTGTTGGGATCTTTTCTAAAACGTAGTAGTCCCTGAGTAGACTGAAATTTGATCCCTTATTTCGTTAAAATTTTTTATAAGTTTTTCTATTTTTGTAGTTGTGTTATTGTAAAACTGGTTACTTGGACATGATCATTTTTGTTTAACTCTTTTTGGAAACTTCTAATGTTAAGTGCAAGATTATTCAAACTTAAAGGGCTGATTTTGAAATTATGGGCGAAGTTATTGAATTAGGCGAAGTTGTGCTTAACTTCGCCTAGGCGAAGTTAAGCGTAACTTCGCCTGAACCAACTCTGCCCTATATAAGGTTTCTAAAACTGGAACAGTAACATATATTTCGAATTTCCGGCGAACTTTTAATCTGAACCATATTATCCGGCGATCTTGTTACATTCGTTTTCGATCTTGTGTTTCTAGTTTCTACTATACTCGTGGTATGTGTTGTCAATATCATTCCCAAACATACTCGTTCGGTATAGTTTTACCCGGTTCGAGACCTCGGGTCGTCGAACCTTCAAAACCAAGTTTTTCACCTTTGTGTTACGTGTTCATGGACGTCCTTTACGTCTCATATCATTAAATCTATGTTGTTATTCACTGATGGATCGTCAAATCGGTCCGAAAACATCGGATCTAAACCTTTGAATCTGAACAGTCGGCGTTTCAGATTCAGGCGAAGTTAAGGTTTAGGCGAAGTTATCCACAACTTCGCCAGGAGATTAATTTCGCCTGTGGCGAAGTTATCCGTAACTTCGCCTTGAAGCTTAATTTCGCCTGTCGCGAAGTTATCCGTAACTTCGCCTTGAACTCAAGTTCGCCTGTGGCGATGTTGTGATTCGGCGAAGTTATCATCAACTTCGCATATACCATTTTACTTAACAGTTTTTAGACGAAATTACAGTTGAAGCGAAGTTGTTCCCAACTTCGCCTCACCGTTAAGTTCGCCTGTATAGGTTTAATCACAACTTCGCTCGTGGTACTTAGCGAACTTGTGAGTTGCTTACACACTGTCTAACTTGTTTTGTTTGGTGCAGATATGGCTGCTGTTGGAGGTGCTGGTGGTGACGACGGTGATGAGCAACGACAATTCTTTCCAGCCCATAACCAGTACATCACTTTAGATCCAGATGCACGAGGCGTAGAAGACTACAGGGAGATTATCACGTTTCTCCTACGATCAAGAGTCTTTCACGCGCTCATAAATACACTGCCCATTTCTCTGCCTAACATTGAAGACTTTTGGCAGACAGTGTACTATGATTGCAGGCCTGAGCCTCCGGTGATGCGAGCAACCGTAAATGGTCATAACATACAGTTTTCCTCGGAAGACATACGGTTGGCTCTGCAGTTCGGTGAAGAAACAAGAGATGACCCAACGGAGTTCGTAGCTCCTTTCCGGGATGGAGCTTATTTGAGGATGGGTTATTCGGGCCCGCTGGGGGACTCGCAGAGGAGGAAAGGGTTTCTGCTGGATCAGTGGCGCTTCCTGATGCATGTGTTGATTGTATGCATGTCCGGCAGGAAGGCAGGAACAGATGGGATGGGCGCGACGATGCAGTCGGCCATGATAGCGCTGACTTACAACCGCAGATATTCTTTTAGTCAGCTAATATTCTACGAGATCGATCGTCAGCGAAGGGCTGTGGCGCGCGAGCGATTCACTATGTATCCTCGTTTCTTACAGATGATTTTAAATCATGTCGCTCCGTCGCTACCGCAGAGACGCCCAATAAGATACGTCGAATGCGTGACGAAACGTATCTTTGCTCAGTGCCGCACCTCGAGCACTCGTAGCAAGCCTGAGCTGCGTCCCAGGCATACTCCATTATTCGGATATCTCATCAATCCGGAGTATGTTCCTGCAGGAGGGGACGAGTTCAGAGATCCCCAACCACATCAGGCGGCAGCACCTCATGTTGTATCAGCTGCGCCTGTTGTTTCTACTATTGCCTCTGCTGCTGTGCCAGCTACTGTATCTCCTGATGTGTCTACTGCTGAAGACGTTGATCTTAATGCTGCCTTTGGCGTACACGGTGTGTTTGATATGGATGTCTCGGGTCCTCAGTTTGTGGATGTTACTAGAGCAGTTACTTCGGTAGCTGACTCCGATCTAGATGAAACGTTTGCTGAAGCGAGACGAATGATGGTGTCTCGGGAGAGAATTACGGGAAAGAGGCCGAGAACGGTAGACGAGGATGAGGACGAAATTGATGAAGAGGAGGCAGTGCAGATTGTGCTCAGACGTTCAAGAAGAGAACAGAGAGGTATGGGTTCGGGAGCTGGAGAATCTTCAAGGCTGGTACGTTTTGCTCCACCTGCCTTGTCTGGTATGTCTCTTATTCCTACTACAGCACAGGTTACTGCTGTCGAGACGTCGACCCTAGCAATTGTGTCTCTACCACCCCAACCGCTTAATCCACCGGTGGTAGTTGCACGATTTGTGGAGTCGACCATCACTACTACTGCAGGGTTACCAAGTGTACCACCTGCGGTCACTTCTGCTGCTGATGTCCCGCCAACTCCAACGCCTACTTCAGATTCCGAGAGGATTACATCACTAGAGCGGATTGTTGCTGATCAGACAAAAACCATTCAGAGCCTAGTGGAATCCAATCGACTACAAGCAGCCCTCCTGGTTGAACACGGTAAAATTATAGATGCCTTCAAGGCATTCTTGGCATCTCAGGGGGAGAAGACGTGTAGGGGTGACGAGTTGAGGACGAAACGAAGAGAAGATCATGACGATGATCCCAATGCACCGGAAGGTGCAGGTGGTGAGCTGCCAAGAACCTCTCAGGCTCTTGGGGCTTCCACAGCTGAGGGGGAGTCTACAAATGCAGCTGGTGACGATGTGGTAGCTGGTGATGATGATGCTGATATTGAAGATGTTATCGACGCATTGAAAGAGTTGGATGAGGAGGATGATGAGTTTATGTTTGAAGACGATGTGCTGCCAGTTGATGAGATTGAGAGGATTGGAGAGCAGATTACGGTTGAAAACATGTTGGAGGAAGGTGAGATAGTTGATGACTCCGTGGAACATGAGATTCCGGAGGTTGAGAGACCAGGTTTGGGTGATGAGAATGTGGAGGAAGATGCTGAGTGGGAGGAACAACCGAAATGGAAGGAAGGTTGTGCCCACTGGTTCGTAAAGACGAAGAAGCCGGCGGTCCCTAAGATGTTCAGAAAAAGTTACAATATTAAGGGATACGCGGAAGCCAAGAAAGGTATTATCTGCTGGTTATACGACGAGCAGCTGCGGCTCTTCGTGATCAAGAGATATGATGGCATTCAGTACTTCCAGAGAAAGTTGAGATCTCTAAACACACTGCCAGAATGTGAAGTAAAAGATTTAGCCAGATTGGGATTGGTAAACAGAAGTGAAGACAACATGGCTAGAATCATTGCGAAGATCGTGTGGAAAGAGTGCGTTAAAGAGAAAAAGTTTGAGCTACTGAAACCACAAAAAGGGAAACTTGTCGAAGACAAGGATAGAGGTCTGAGAGTTGATGGAAAACCTTGGATGGTCATGAAATACAAACCGATCCGGTGCCTTAAAGAAGTACCGATGAAGTTCATGCCCAAGGACGTGCTCAAAGATCTAAAATGGTGGTACGTGGATTGTGAGACAGCTGAGGCGGTAATGGAAGATGAGGATGAACAAGAAGTACTTCGGGTTTACGACCCGATGCATCTTGTTAATCTATCGAAGGCTGATCTGAAAGTGCTCAACGAGAAGAAGATCTTCTACATTCCTGCTTGGAAGGATCAAGCTAGGAAATATCAACGGGTGGTGTCGGTATGTGTTAGAGAAGGAGCGCATGCATAGAAATGCAAGATTACAAGACTCAAGATTTGAAGATAAAGATATGAAGCTACTGCCAAGGGGGAGTCTGTTGGTACATGTGTCAGTAGTTCATAGTCTAGCATTTGTAATCGAGTCTGTAATACAATTATGTTTTGATTATATTTATGTTTTTGTAATACGCGAAGTTGTCAACAAGTTCGCTATGGCGAACTTGTTGAATCAGTGAAGTTATTGACAACTTCGCCTGTGGCGAAGTTGTCGTTTATATATACTGTTCGGCAGAACAGTTTATATGTGGTGTTTTGGTCGTTTAGGGTTTTGTTTCAGTTATTCAGTAACTGAGTTACGTGTCATAGTCTGTAACAGTGACCTCGGGTCACGTGTTTGTTATCAATATAACGTGGTTGGTTTATTGCTTGTGTGTTCGATCTCTACATACTCTACACTCGTATCTACCCACGCAGGGATTCCGCACCTGCGTTGTTAGCGACGTCCCGTGTACGATCCGTCCAGGAGCCTACAGAATCAAATGAACAAAGTAATCAAATCAAATGGTCATTCGATTAGAATATGTCATTCGATTAGAATTTATCATTAAATTAGAATGCCATTCGATTAGAGTATGTCATTCGATTAGAATGCCATGCGTATAGAAGTTTCATTCGGTTAGAAAGATCATTTGATTAGAATTGTCATTTGATTAGAATAATCATTTGATTAGGACTATCCTTCGAATAGAATTGTGACTCGATTAGAATGATGATTCGATTAAATGATATAGTTAGAGGTAGTGAATTCATACTTATAATTCTTACACAGTTAGCCGTGCACAGCTAAGGAAGGGTATTACTGTTTAATACGGAGAAGAACAAGCCTAAGGTGAGTTTCTAGCCCATTTTATCTGTTCTGTTTTTCGGGGCTGTGTGCATACCACTATGTGTTTGTTGATACACTTACCTTAAATGGTAAGTGTATGCTATATGAATTACTTTTGAAAGATATATGAATGATATTGAAATGATGAACGAATGTAGAAAAGGTTAGGAGTATATATGTAGATGTTTATGAATATATGTATATACATATATGTGTGTGTGTGTGGGTGGGTCTATGTATTTATATCTAATGTATGTATGGCAAATAATGTATGGTTGTATGACAAGGAATGTATGGTTGTATGGAAAGAAGGGAACCAGGCCCTAATAATATCTGAGGTATGCGATAGTGTGGTACAAAAAGAAGGGCACCAGACCCTAATAATATCCAAGGATGAAGGGCACCGGACCCTAATAATACCCGAGGATGAAGGGCACCGGACCCTAATAATATCCGCGGATGAAGGGTACCAGACCCTAATAATATCCGAGGTATGTAGGGTGAAATGCTCTTTAAAGCATAAAAATAATTATGTGTGTATTAGTAGACTAATACAAGAAAGTATGTAAAGTATGAAAGTATGTAAGAAAGAAAGCATGAAAATATGAAATTATGAAAGTAAGAAAGTTTAAAGTATGAATGTATGTATGTATGAATAAAGTATAAGCAGGTAAGGTATTAATATCTGTCTACGGATACGTGTAAGTATGTATTTGAATGTAATGTATGTTGCCTGATTAAGTAGAACTCACTCAGCGTAGCTGAGTTTTAGTATGCACGCATGCAAATAGGATGAAGGAGTTGGCTTGAGGGGTCATATGACATGGACTGAGCTGACTGGCATCTAGTGAAGAAAGTTATGCCGTTTTATGTTAAGACAATTTGAAAGTTTAAAGACAAGATTTTAATATTTTGTGATGAATGTTTGATGTTTTTATTTTCCGCAAAAAGTTTTAATTCACTATGATATTTAGAACTGTGTTTATGAGTAAATCTAACGCCAACGTAGGGAACCGGGACTAGGACCTTATAAAACGATATGAGGATTGAATTAAAGAGTGATAGTGGCAAGTGAAGCATAACGAGCGAATTTTGACGTAAAGTTTATTGCTTGAGATGCTATGAATTTGTTGAGATTGATTATTAATTTGAATAATGGCATATAGTTGATGTTTAGACTTGCGCTTGTTGTTGTTGTTATGAGGATGAGCAGGGGTAATTAATTGAAATTACCAACAATTAGTTTAAGGAACAAGATTTAGTTTATTGTTTTTAGCATTTTGAATTGGAGTTACTATTGATTAATTTTGATTACAAGGATTTCTTGCTTAAACTTACTATGATTAATAACGACATGATTTTCAAGAAATGATTGATGAGTTGTGTAAACTTCATATGAAATATTAAGAAAAATTTATTTGAAATATGTTAAGCTAGTGTTTATTCATAACTTAAGGATAAGTTAGAATCTAAATTGATAATCAATGAGTTAATTTAATGAGTGAATGTTTTATCAAAGTTTGATATGTTTTAACAAATTAAAATTTGAGGTTGAATACTTGAAATATGTAGTTTATGTATATGATACCATGAGTATAAGAAAGCCATTTGATTATTAAATTGTGCAATAATATTATTTAAATTACTTGATATTTTGATAATATAATAACGTGATAAGATGAATATGTGAAAACCAATTCAATAATAGAGTGCAAATTGTTTTGATTGGCTCGTGATAACCAAGTCTTGATCAGTGAAGGATTTGTATCTGATCAAGAGAATTAAAATGTTTTGAGTGTATGAATAGATCAAATCAATAAATCTTGATTCAAAAGTGATTTAGTAAGTAAGTAATGGAATAAATGAATAATTGTATAATAGGATAATAGATAATAGAATAATTGAACAATTAAATCAAACCATAAATCGTTTCGTATAAAATCAAATAAATAAATAACGAATGTTCTTCGATGTGTTGGGTTTCCCATGAGCTTTCCATGGCATTTTGTTTCCCCAACTTATTAGCATACTGTAAGGCCCCGTTACCGGTGCCTCACTTTTGACATTTGATTTACTCATAAACGCAATTCTAAATATCAGAGTAAAGTAAACTTTCGCGGAATAATATAAAAGTTATCCATTCATTACAAATATTCATAACTTGTCTCTTTAAAACATAATTAAAACATAGTATCAAAACATCATGACAAATCTTCAGATGCCAGCCTCTTCAATCTTGCCATGTGTCCTGCTCAAACTAGCTATCTCAATCTGTTAACCCGCGTGCATACTAAAAGTCAGCTACGCTGAGTGAGTTCTAGTTAATCAGACGACATACAATACATTCACATACTTACATATGCACCCGAAGGTACATACCTCCATATTTACATACATACTTACATACACACATACTTTCATTCTTTCTTTCATACTTACATACATACTTTCATTCATACATTTAAAGAGCATTTCTCCCTATAACCTTCGCCGATATTATTAGGGTCGGTTCCCTGCATTCGCTGACATTACTAGGGTCGGTTCCCTGCATTCGTCGACATTATTAGGGTCGGTTCCCTTCATTCGCCGACATTATTAGGGTCGATTCCCCATATTTAGTACATTGTACCATACCTGTCTTTACATACCTTTCTTAATATTACATGCAATATCTGAAGATTGTTCATGTACCATCATCATAACATACATACATCATTTATATATAACATATATATATATAGTCATATCTTTGACTATCACCTGGCAGCACATGCAATATCCGAAGATCGTTCATGTACTAACATCATAACATACATACATCTTTCACTTATCATCTATACACATAAATCATGCCTTTAACTATCACTTGACGGTACATTCAATATCCGAAGATCGTTCATGCATCGTCAAACAATCATCATACATAAATCATATAAGGCATTCACTTACCACTTAAGGTAAGTGTATTAACTATCACATCGAGTATGCACACATCCCCGAAAAAATAACAAGGAAGTGGGGGTAGAAACTCACCTGAACGCGATTACGTTCACCGATTATGGTTAATCCTTTCCTGAGCTGAGCACGACTAACTGTATAATCATACATATATTAAATACGGCTCTAGCTCTTCTTATTATCTACTTAATTAGTCTCACGTATCTAAGTCGGTTTTACTTCATTGGATCATTACCAATTAGTTAATCGTTACTCGTTAACCTTTAAAGGTATCTTTCATAACTTATCAAAGTCCAAGGGTAATTTTGTAATTATATCATTCTTTTCTAAGTCTATGGACCATTTCTGCCATTCTTGTAAACTTAGTTCGTTATCCAGTTATCTGATTCGTTATTCAGTTCTTTAACAAATTAGACTTCTATAACGAATGGAGTTCTGATTCGTTATATCGTAACGAATGGAGTTCTGATTCGTTATCACCACTTATGGACCATCTTAACGAATTGAACTTTATAGTGAAGTGGTCCTTCATAGCGAACTGGCAATCATAGCGAATTGCCCAACTAGTTCGTTATTCTTCCTTAACGAACCAGCCTAACGAACGAGGGTTCTTCCGTAACGAACTACATAACGAATTGAAGCTCAATCGTTATTCTCACGTAACGAATTATGGTTAAGTTTTGTCAGAGAATGTCAGAAACATTCTCTGACATCCTTAAATACCCGAGCCGCCTTTTCGGCGCCGTCTTTCCGGCGCCACCGTGCCGGAAAACCGGGCGGTGGCCGGAAAAACGCTGTTAACCCCATTTCACACCGTTTTTCACCGTTTTTCGTCCCGTTCGATCCCAATCTGAGCTAGGGTGACCCTAAGCTCATATTTTGATTGATTTATACCCGATTCTATCCGGATCTTGTGACTTTAGCGGTTTAAGGTGTCGGCTCGTCGTTTCGTGACCATATCTAACGAGTTTAAGCTCATACGACATCATACTATCATTACCTTGGATCGGGATCGGTTTTCCTTGGTGATTTCGGCTAGAGAGAGAGAGAGCAATATGAGAGAGAGCTAAGTGTATGTTTCGGGAGGTGTATGGAATGTGTGTAAAATGAGAATTACTTGGTAATTAATGCTTATATAATTGTAGATCATGGGCTTAAGCCCATGGTTTTTCCTTCCTTCCTAACCCATGTCCATAACCCATATCCGTTTAACCCAACACTAGCCCGACTCATAATAACTCGTATTTCATTTATATACCAAAACTCGAAAAATGGGATGTTACACATACCAAACCAAAAAAAATGTGTAAGTTGGCCTCCTATGAGCGTTACATGACAATTTGAATGGCCAACTTGATTAAAGAATTAATGAATCAATTGAGTTTGTCGGCCCATGAGCGTTACATGGCGATTTAGCCAACCAAACTATATAACAAATAAACGAACTCAACCATAAGTAGTTGAAACATATCGTGTATCACCACGGATGATAATGTTCCAACAAAATATCGCAAATATAACTAATTGTGCAAATGTAAAGTTGGCGTGTCCATGGCGTCCCATGGGTTTTCCACCTGACTAGACATTTTAAAAGCAATAAAACACTGTTAGAAAAATAAAACCATTTAGCTGATTACGTTAACCACCTAAAATGTCGGATGTATGTCAATTTCCACTTTGGCGGGGAATCTTATCACATTCCCTAACTTTAAGGGAGAAAAGATCGAAAACAAAACTTAGGAAATTCTTAAGAAAATTTCCGACAATAAAAGGCAATCTAATAAAATTAAATAAAATATTTTGAGAATGAGACATAGACTTCGGAGTAATAAAATATTTTGAGAGTGAAGCATAGCTTCGGAGTTGTGTGTGCATGACAATAAAGATATACAAATAATTTAACCAATAAATAAGCACCTAATCTAGCAAGTAATTATGTAAGCTGTAAACACATAAATAAGCACAAAAGGTAAACAAATAAGAACGTATGGGGTCCTAATCATATGTCTAGGACTTTTTCTAACGACCTATCTTAAACCTTCGGCTCTGATACCAATCTATCACACCCCAACATAAGGCGGAATGCCAGGGCGCGAGCTTCGGTTCACAGCTCACAAGATAGTATCATGCAATATTAAAGGTGACAATATATATTTATTTAATTTAACAACAAATAACTTACAAGTACATCAAGTAGAAAAAAATTACAAAATAGAATCAGACAGTCTTGTATGTGTTTTAATCCTAAAAGTCTTCACTAAGTGTTCCTCACTAAGCTTGCCATCAATCCAATCTGAAACCTGCATACGCGTATAAAATAGATATATTTTTTTCAAAACTAGGTTCAGTGAGTATAACATCAGTTAGTTGAATACAATATAATATAAAAGAACCAAACCATCCATTGTGAGATGATCAGTTAAAGCTAATAAGCAAGTAAGGGTGTCGGTAGACGCGAGTTCAGATTAACTGGACGATGGCTTCTACGACAGTTGTGTGATCATATTAATAATGTGAATATGTTGGACATCTCCGAATTCGTTCAATTAAGAAAGTAGACAAATAGCAAGTTAAGCAAGTAATTGAGATACACACAAGGATCGATGGTGCACTAGTGAGAATAATAGATAATAGATAAATACTGTACGATACGCATATGCCCCTAAAAAGATTTAAAAATGAGTAAAAAGGGGAATGAGTTACTCACCACAGATTAGATGCACGAAACACAAATGAGGATGATGCGAGAAAGACAATCCCTTCGGGATATCCCGTCAAGGATTCCTAGTTGAATAATAATAATATGAGTTAATTGTAAATTACATAACATGTGTAATAGATTTGGTTTTTGACGTGATTTGATTTATTATTGGGATTATAATTTTATGGATTTGAACACTTGATTTCTATAGTAATTATTATTGCAAGGATTGATATTATTGATTATCATTTATTTGTTAGATGATCATTTTCATTATTTTTAAGATACCATCAAATTATAATTGTTAGAATAAATAATTAAATAGTCTAAATAAATAAAGTTACTTTGAGTGTTTAGATAAATATATAGTCGAATGCATATAAATAAAATAAATTAATTTAAGTAAATATATAATATATGTTATACTTATAATATTAATATTTAAACAAATATAAATCCAATAAAAAATAAATCATAATATGTAACATTACATATAATGACGTATAAATAGACAATTTATCTCAAGTATTTGAAGAAAAATACTTTTACACGTTTAATATATGTGTTATACTTTTTTACACAATACATACATATATGGATTTATACACACACACATATGTGTTTATGAAGATTTTAACGACAAGAAACGCTAGTATATGCCAATAAGAAGTGTTAGGTTTTAATAAAATAATGTTTATTTGTTATTGTAATTAGTTATAAATAAATCCTTTACTTAAAAACAAAATTAACAAAAATTAATTCAAAAACGGCCTCATTAAGGATAGAACCTACGATGTCCCTGGTAAACAAGCCTTAACCAAACTTGCACCTGCCACTAGGGCAGGTGCCTGGTTAGGGAATAGAAATAAAATTTAAATACAATAGCTGTTTACACCCAAAATACTATAAACCCTAGAAAACTCTATTGATCAATCAGTTAATGATTTGCTAAATTAATGTTAGGGATAATATAATACTAATTAAAATGAATTAGAAGCATGTCTAATTTACCATATTTCGCTACGAATTGGGGGTGAACTATGTGCAGGTGTGGTTGGCCAAGAACATGAATCGGGGATGATAATGAGGGTTGTGATAACACAATTAAACATAGGGGTTTGTTTGGCGACGGGTATATGAAGCTATGATGGGTATAAGTGTATAACTGAAATATCATGTTCGTTATCATGCATAATGATTACCGAGTGGTATCGGCCAAGCAAAATAAGAAATACGAATGTGTTTTGATTGAATTAACGTAATTAAAAACGTCGGAGTGCCGAGTAAGGAAGGAATAACACATAGGTGCAAGAAACGATATAGGTAAATGGGTTCATGGTTTACGGGTTTTGGATCATGAATATGGGTTGGGTAAATGGGTTAAGGGTTTGTAATATACAGATTTTGCAACATAGTGCCTAGACTATTGAGGCGGAAACAAAATATGGTTAAAGTGTAGTTTACGGTAAAAATTGAATATAAATCAAAGTTCTTTATTATATTAAATAAATAAAATAAGAAAAATATTAATAAAATAATTAATACTCGATAGACGTGATATTTTTTTAATATAATTTCCCGAACATCGAACGAGTCGGGTAAACGGATAAAAATATCAAATGGAAAAATTCGAGTTGTTACAGTAGCCATTGGAGATACCAGAATGGAAATGGGAACACATCACCATGGATTTCATAACTAAGCTTCCGCGTATAGCTAAACATCATGATACCATTTGAGTGATAGTGGACCGTTTAACGAAAAGTGTTCACTTTCTTCCTATATGAGAGAATATCTCATTAGAATCATTAGAAAATGTGTTCATAAATGAGAATGTGGCTAAACATGGAGTGCCATTGTCGATCGTATCAGATAGAGATACTCGCTTTACTTCGAGATTCTGGAAGAAGTTCTATGAAGCCATGGAACTAGACTAAATATGCGTATCATCCTCAAACAGATGGATAGTAAGGACTATCCAGACCCTTGAGGATATGCTACGTACTTGTGTGTTAGACTTTGGAGGAAGTTCGGATGATTATTTGCGCTTAGCAGAGTTCTCCTACAATAATAGCTACCATTCAAGTATTAACATGCCGACATTTGACATGCTATACGGTAGACGTTGTAGAACTCCCGTATGTTGGGGAGAAATTGGTCTGAAGGAGATTGGAAGAATAGAAGTTGTGCAAGAAACCTCTTCAAGGTTTGATCAGATCAAGGCAAGAATGAAAGCTGCTCAAGTCCGACATATGTCATATGCTGATAAGCGGCAAGGGCCGATTGAGTTTAACATTGGTGATAGCGTTATGCTCAAGGTCTCACATTGGAAGGGAATTATTCGTTTAAGAAAGAGAGGAAAGTTGAGTCCAAGGTACACTGGACCATTCAGAATCATAGATCGTGTGAGCGAAGTGGCTTATAAGTTTGATTTGCCAGAAGAGCTGGAAGGAATCCACTCTACCTTTCACGTTTCTCACTTGAGGAAGTGTCTAGCTGATGACACATCCCACATGCCATTAGTTGATATTGAGGTTTATGAGCAGTTAAACTATATCGAGCAGCCTGTTGAGATAGTGGACCATAAGGAACAACTCTGTCATAAAGTTATTCCCTTAGTTAAAGTGATATGGAAACACCGAATGGGATCGGAGTCACTTGGGAAGTGGAAGAGGAGATGCACAATTTCTACCCGGACCTGTTTAAGTAATAGTTAGGTTTCATGGACGAAACCTATTTTAGGGAGGGTAGACTTGTAACATCCCGAAACTTCTATGAATAATATTAAAATATTATATACGTTGGAAGAAATAATTTGAGTTAGTAGAAAAATAATAATATAATAATAATGATAAAAGGATGGTAGACTAAAATAGATGGAATTAATTATAGACTTAAGATGAAGATGAGCCTAAGGTCCATGGGCTTAAGGAGTATAATACCCCTTAAGCCCTAATCCTTTCCATCTCCATCCATTCTACACACTAGCCTACACCATCAAAAACACACACTTAAGCCAAACACTCTCTACACTATTTTATTCAACGATCCAAGACCAACCAAATGTAAGAAATCATTTATATCAGCTGACCCAACATTTTAGAACCCGACACCGCAGCCCCTGGATACCAAATGAGCCGTTTTAATCTAGATCTAGCTTTAATCAGGTGTTTAATCAATCAAAAACGAGCTTAAGGGCCACCTTAGCTTGGATCTGGATACCCTGAAACTACCTGGACCATAAACAATAAAATTCCGACCAACCGTGGAGGTAAAAGGAGACTGACGATGCCGGAATCACTGAAAAAACCCTAAAAACGTGTTAACGATGGGCTTACCTGCACATATCCACGAATATGTGCTCAACGAATAAATTGGGTGAGTATATGTATATACCTATACGGTGTATACGTATATACATATACAGCGGATATGTTACAAACATATCCGACAGATCTGTTGGACAACATATACGGCATATATGTTGGTTGACATATAGGGAAGATATGTTGGCAACACTTATACGGTGAATATGTGAACCCAACTTATACGGCGGATATGTGAAGCCCAAATTATACAGCGGATAAGTAATCCTAACTTATACGGAGGATATGTTAAGCATAAATTATATGACGGAAATGTAGGTTAGACATATACGACAATTTTTTAATGAAACGTATACAGGGGTTTGAACTTCAGTTTTTTAATAAGGTTTTAATAAAGACTTCAGTTTGAACCCCAGCCAAGGGCTCTGCCCTTTGGAACCCGCTAGGGGCTATCGGCCCTAAAACCCCACCGCCATGGGCGCTGCCCCTGCAGCCCTGTTAGCTAAGGGTTTTATTAACCTAGAAATATGATATAATTCAGAATAGTTAAGTGATGCTTGTTAATTGCTACACAGTTAGTCATGCCCAGCTGAGAAGAGGAGTGGCCATAAACTCGGAAAGAAACAGGACACATGTGAGTTTCTAGCCCCTTTTCTCTGTTATGTTTTTCGGGGCTGTGCGCATACTCCTATGTGTTTAGTTAATACAATTACCTTGAGTGGTAAGCGTATGTTGTATGACTGTTTATGAACGATATTTGAATGATATAAGAAAAGGTAAGAGTGTGTACGTATATGTATATGAATATATATATATATATATATATATATATATATATATATATATATAACTAAAAGTATGTATGGTTGTAGGGTTGTATGCTTAAAGGGTTGCAAACCCTAATAATATATGCGAAGGTTAAAATGTTGCAGACCCTAATAATATCTGCGAAGGTTAGAGGGTTGTTGATCCTAATAATATCTGCGAATGTTAAAGGGTTGCATACCCTAATAATATATGCTAAGGTTATAGGGCCAAATGCTCTTTAATCGTATAGATAGATTGGTATGTAATGAGAATGAAAGTATGAAAGAACGAATGAATGTATGCAAGTATGTATGAATGAAATATAAACAGGTTAAGTATGTAATGTGTATCTTCGGAGACGTATATATGTATGTTTGTGAATGTATTGTATGTTGCCTGATTAACTAGAACTCACTCAGCGTAGCTGACTTTTAGTATGTACGCATGTAAGTAGAATGAGACAACTGGCTTGAGGAGCACATATGGTTGAAGAATAAAGAAGAAGGCATCTGAAGATCTGAAGTTGTATGTTTTATGACGTTTTGAACTCTAAAATCATGTTTTATGTATGAATATTTAATGTTTTAAGTATTCCGCGAAAGTTTTAATTCACTTTGATATTTGGAACTGTGTTAATGAGTAAATCCAACGCCAATGTAGAACATTCGGACCGGGGCCTTACACTAAAATGCTTCTAAAATGTAAAACATATATTTTTCCAAAAAGTGGTATTTAAAATACTTTATCGTAGCGCTAGAAAATATTTTTGATGGATACAACACTTCTTTTGTCAAGAATGGTCGTATAAATGCGAATTATGGTTGAATCGACATAAACTAAACAAGCATTTTGAAAACTAGAAAAACATGAAGTTTATGATTTTCAACAAGTATAAGTTAATAAAACCTTCATTTGAGTGTTTTCTTATTTCAAAAAAACTACCCAAGTCTTTAACTTAACTTATGCCAAAACGAATGTTGAACGGAGTACGGGGACTAAACCTGTACGACACCCAACTTGCTGAATAATCAGACCTGGAAATAACATATTTTTTTCATAATATATATTTCTATAAAGTGAAATTTTTAGTTACAAGGTAACACATCTTGTTCAAAACCGACAACACCGGTAATAACTGGCATTGTTAAGAATTGCAAACTCATGACCTGTTGTTTCAAACTAAAGTCATTAAACTTCTAATATGAATAAAATAGAAAAATTCTATGGTCATTCGGTAACCCAAAACCTAACAGGAGATTTGAACTTTTCAAAAATGAAAACTTTATCGAAACCTGACAAGCGAACCGAGGTATATAAAACTCTGGTAAATTGAGCTATATAACTAAACTCACAACACAAGTATATAAACTTTCCATGAAAGGTAACGTTATTCACCGAAACCAAACACTTGGGCCAAAACTTAAAATTAACAAGTACATAATACCAATAAAAAGTATTACATTGTTGTTCAATAACTTATTATTGATTAATATATAAACTACGCGTAGTTGGTGGTTCCTAACCCGTAGTTGGAAGCTCATAAACTATCTTTCATTTATACATATTGCTTACGAACTAAGGTGTGATTCTTTTTGCCTCTTATCTTAAACTTTTGGGCTGGATACATGCTTTTAAATGTTTTACTTATGGTGTGATGTTTATCAAGAACTGTTTTCTACCATGTTTCTGTTCCACTTTAATTTACACAATCATTAACTCAGGGAGTGAGTCCAAGTTGTATGGGTAGTACTATTTGGGATACCCCCACACACAGTGACCCAAAGTTTGGTCAAACCACACTGAGGTCCACGAACCGTTGCGGCATATGACCAAACATTTAATTATTGCTTGGCAGGGTAATAATCGGGGACGCGTGACGTTCGGTTTTAAGTCCAGGGGGACATATGATCGGATGCAAGATTGAAAATGGACTTGATTGATGTGCACCATGCTTTATACTTACATACACACAAAGTTTTACGCTTTGATAACTTAACTCTATTACGTGTATGTGAGCTAAACTCACTAAGTCACAAACTTTTTAGTTGACGCTTTTTAGCATGTATTCAGGTGCCTTGTGATGGTAATTTGGATTAGCATTGTATTTAGTATGCCTAAGGATAGAAACGTATATCTAACAAGAACAATGAAGATTAGATGCCAAGAAGATTAGTAGAACCTAAGATGGGATCACAAGATTTTCAGAGAAGAGATACTAGTATAGTTACACATTGTCTTAAATACATAATTCAAACGTTGTAAATTTGTTTTTATCAATAATATTCCTCTATTTCATTTAATACCAATTTATCTATGAGATGCTTTGACCCCCCTTGACAGGGTGTGACACATAACACATGGAATATACTCATATGTGGGAACAACTATAATTTGGTCATTTATAAGTTCATTGAATCGTATGAAAAAGTTCTCTTACCCACTAAAAGTCAAGACCGAAATATAGGAAAATACCTTGATATTATTTTATGTAATAGAATGCTGATTTTTTTTCACGAAAGGTCTCATTTTTAATCTAGCAATATATATCTAACTCCACACTCCTATGAATTATTTATTATAATATCTTACATTCTTACTAGATTAAATAATCGTGTGTAATACTGGTTGAAATAAATAAATTTATTCAAACGATGGCATAATGTAAAATAAAAATAGTGTGTTAAATTGTTTATACAAATATATATATGTATATATATATATAGGGGGCGGGGGGCGGTTACTGTACAGTAATACCTTATCATATGATAGGTACGCGACCAGTTTAAGCATCCGGTGTAAAATTTAAAAACATGGGCCTCAATTCTTCTAAAAGGGTAAGATCGTCAAATAATCTCCCATAAACCATCCCTAAATCACTCCCAAAATCAACTGAACATGTCTTCAAAATCAAAAATCTTATAACACAACGACGACTAAGCATAATCAGAAAGTACTTTAAATCAACTAAACCACTCTACATTTAAGCGTAATCGAAAGTGCTAGGCGCCGAACGAAGATGGAGAAATTGAAGAGCCCTAAATCATCTACTTTGAGAAGGGAAGGAAGATCAAAGTAAATCATGATAGACCTCAGATTACAGAGAAATCAGGTGTTTTTTTTATGATTCATATAAGTGTTTTAGGTTTAATTAGTGTAAAAATGTAACCGTTGTTTATTTAAGCATTTGACAAGCGTTTGTGGTTCTTTGTATCATTTTCTATTTTTCTATTTACATGATGCTTTAATTTTGGTATTAAGCGTTTTATAAGTGTTTTAATGTCCGTATATCAAATTTTCCTATTTTGTTAGTATAAATGTGGTCATGAGCGTTTTATAAGCGTTCGTGGTTCTTGTATCAACTGCATCTATGTAATTAATCTAGATGTAGTGTTAAGCGTTTTATAAGCGTTTTATGATTCTTGTATCAACTGCATCTATGTAATTAATCTGAATGTATTCTTAAGCGTTTAATAAGAGTTTTATGATTCTTGTATCAACTATATCTATGTATATAATCTGAATGTAGTCTTAAGTGTTTAATAAGCATTTTATGACTCTTGTATCAACTGCATCTATGTAATTACTCTGAATGTAGTTTTAAGCGTTTAATAAGCGTTTTATGTATGTGATTCAATTAAAGGTAACAAGCCAGGGGAGAAAATGAATGATGCTAAATGAAAGACTGTTGATAAGAATACTAAACAACTTGACGCCGTAGTGAAAAAGGTTAAAAAAACATGTTGTACCAAAATCTGATTCAGACTTTGAAGCTCCAATTAACAAGTTGTTAACTCAGACTTTCAACGACCAAATAAGAAAGTTGTTAGAGAATAGAAGCCAGCTGAGAGGATACCAAGGAAACCTTTTGTTGAATTTATATACAAAAGCCTGAGAGTGAGATGTGCACCTTTTAATATTATTGATGCAGTGAAGGAAATGAAATCTGACCAAAAAACTTGTTTGGAAGCAATGGGTTTTGGGTCAATATTAAGACTACAAGGAAACCAAAATCCATCAATTTTGGGACATTGGTTGCCGATGAACTATGATCAACATTTTAAATTGAACATCGGGAGCCGTATTATTAAGATAACACCAGAAAAGGTGCATGAAGTGTTGGGGATACCAATGGGTAAAATACCAAATTTAGACAAGAGTAGAACAATATTGAGGGATGATACAACTACAGATCTGTTCAAAAATCAATTTTCGACTGCAAGAATAAGTATAAAACATGTGAGAGAGAAATTGGCTGAAGATCAAGGAGTTGGTGACTTGTTTAAGATTAATTTCCTTGTGTTGTTCAACACATGTATTGGATTTATAGAAAAATCAACAACATTCAATCAACGATTCATCACCGCAATCGAGACACTCTCAGATATTCCAAATATGGACTAGTTTAGCTATGTGATTGAAAACTTGAAGATGACAAAGGAAGACTGGAAGGACATCAACTATCAATACAACGGTACCATCACCTTACTTTTCATGCTTTACACACATGAGTTCCAGAAAAAATATGGTCCATTTGGGGCTCCATTCACAACAACTGCAATCAACTATATAACAACAAAAACTCTTAATAAGATGGAGATATAATTATATAATAATGGTCCTCCTTTAGAAGATGATGCTGTAAATGATTAAGATGAGGAATACGCTGTTGCGTATGACAATGTTGATATGGTTGGTGTGGCTGCTGACGTTGAGGCTGCAAACAAAGGAATGGATGAGACTACATTTGAGGTTGCTAATGTTGGAACTGCTGGATGAGACTGCAACTGAGGTTGCGGATGCCATTGGGACTGCAAATATGGAAAACATTTCGGACAAGAGAGTTGAGGAGGTTGCTGTTGCTGGTAAAGTTGGTGTTGTAACTGTTGGTGAGACTGCAGATGTTGCAACTGAGGCTGCTACCGCTTCTAGTACAGTTGGTGTTGAAGCTGCTGATAAACCAGCAGATAAAGAGAAATCTGCAAACAAAGTAATGAGTGAGGCAACTACTGGTGAGAAAGCAATGCATCATGCTAATGCAGATGACGAGAACCAAAAACATGGTGAGAAACTTGTTGTCATTTTCATCTAAAACTCTCTCATATGTATTTCATCTAATGCTTCATTTATAACAAACATTAATATATAATCAAACATATGGGCAAAGTGAAACTGAAACAGATAATGCCAATCACATTGTTGAAGGAGATTTTGAGGATAATGATGATGATGATGATGATGATGATGATGATGATGATATTTATTCATATTTGAGTTTGCAAATGTCATTGGGAACACACACAAAAAAGCTAGTAGACTATTATATAACCCCACTACAGTTGTCAAGGATATCTACGTACCTACCACCAAAAGAAACAAAGGAAGAGAAGGTGAGACATTTGATTACTTGAATATCTTAAATTAATTAATAACTATATTTTCATATTACAGTCTTGGAATAAGGAAATGGATAAAAAGTTAAAGAAACTTGATAAACTTTGCTCAGAAATAAATGAATTGTTCCGTGAAGGAAAGGATAAACATTCATCAAATCAGAATATCTTTGTTAGGTGTTGTGAATGGGAAGAAAGATTCAATATTAATGTGGCTCCCAAAACACAAGATTCCGAGACTATGAAAAACAACTCACTCTTTAATTTAGATGAGAAAAAAAATCTAATTCTCTTTCAAATTTCCACCATATGCACTTCTTAAAAAAATAGATATATATTTGAAAGTTCCCACTTCTTATACAACTGCCACAATTGATTCAGTTCATTCAGATGTCGTGGTTGGTGAAGAAGTTTTTGGTACTATTATAATTATAATTACACTAAAATGCTCCAAACGCTCATATTATTATTTTTAAGTTTTTAATGACAGAGGTGGCTGACATTTATAACCTTGCTGAAGAAAAGAAAGAATCTAGTGCAACTATTGACGCAGTTGTTACTATAGGGGTTAAGGGGGCTCATGAAGGTATATAATTATAGTAAAAACTTCTTTTAATACACCTTAAAAGCTCAAACAAACACTCATATTATTATTTTAAATTTTATATGAGAGAGGTGGCGGTCGTTGGTGATGCACCTTCATAAAACAAAGAATCTGGTGCAACTATTGATGCAGTTGTTACTAGAAGAGATGCAACTATTGATGAAGAAATTATAGTAACAGAACTTGAAGGGAATAATAATAAACTTGATGTAGTTGTTACTACAGTGGTTGAGTGGGCTAAGGAAGGTATTTAATTATAGTTAAATCTATTTTTATACACCTTGAACGCTCATCAAACGCACATATTATTATTTTTATATTTTTAATGAAAGTTACACAAGTTAGATCAAAAGAAGAACGTATGGAACATAATGTTGCAAATTCTCATAAGTATTGCTTTACACAGTGTGTAGTGGCATTACTAAAGAGCTTGAAGGTAGCAAAGGTTTTTTTACATTTTCATGTATAAACGCTCATAAGTATTGCTTTACAATTTCAGCTGGTACATCTCTTGGAGATGAGATGGGGCATGTTGATACAAATGCTTAGGTGTCTAGTACAATTATTAGTGAAGAAAAAGGAGGTGAACTCAGAGATGATGTTAATCATATGAAGACTGATGTAACTTTTGAAGAAATCTGAGTTAAACACACACACACACACACAAAACAAAACCACTTTGTAGAAGACAAATCAAGAATTAGTAAACGGATACAATGACTTGTCTTTTTGTTTTACAGTTAGTAAACTTGAAGAGAAAAACCAAGAATTAAAAGTTGACACCAGTTCATCTCCTAGTGAAAATTTCATAATACCGACATCAACCTCAAAGATAATACCCAAAATTACATATCCTGTTTCATCAGTCTAAGAACATGAAAACAAAGGTTTGGTGAAAGAAGAAAGAAAGAAAAGGCTACCTCCTACATTGAAATCTCCATATCTTGTAAAATAGGTTTGCATATCCACTAGTGTGACAGAAGATGAAAAAAAATAATTTTGGAGTATATATATATATTTTCTTGAAGACATATGGGAGGAGGTCTTCAAGTCCGATTACACAGATTCATTCAAGGTAATTTTGATAGATCTTGTCCATGCCTTTATTTAACAACAAATGCAATGGATGCATTCACTAAAATCATGAATTATGAAGAAAAGAAAAAATCTGCAGCATCACCATTCAGGTTTTTTTCTTCAAGCACTGTGCTGGTATGAATTAATTGACCTATTGACTTTAAACTCTTTTAAACGCTCAGTAAATGCTTGATCATCTACATTTAATTCTTATGCAGACAAGTGCCCATTATGATGAGACAAGTGGTTACACAGACAAACAAAGACTCGATATGTTTTCAGAAAACATTGTGAAACTCATGTCAATGTTTGATATCAAATCACTTAAGGAAGTTGGTATATTCCTTGTGCCAGTTCTACAAAATGATCACTTATTTGTGGTTTCTTTCAGTCTTCAAACATGAGTGATAGAGTTACTTGACAATAGTGCAAATCAGGAAATACCAGTCCATGCAAAGTTTAAAAAGTTAGAAGACAAAGCAAAAGTGATGACAATTTTTTTTGAAGAAAGATACAAAAAGACTCCTAATATAATGGTAAACATACATACCTTTAACCAACAAAAAAATGAGTTTCATATATCTATTATAAATTAGTGATATACTTAATGGCTCTTTTAAATTTTTTTTAGAAAAATGTTTTTTACATGTATCTTAAGAGAATCAATCACCCTATTGCTCCTCAAATCCAAATAGCTACAATCAATAGATTAACGACGGAATGGAGAACAACCGAAATGGAAAAGATTGTGGTGTTTTTGCTATGAGACACATGGAGACGTATGATGGGAAGAAACTGTGGGGGTGCAAATTTTTAAAGGAATGTTCTAAACAAATAAATTAGCTAAAAAGGTTGAGGGCAAAGTATTTGGGAAAAATCCTCCTCTCAGATGTAAACCAGAGAAGAGATACTCTTATCAAGAAGGCACAAGCATTTCATCAAAATAATAAAACTGTTTTAAATGGGTCAGAGTTGATTGCTGAACTTCAAAAAAGGAAACACCTAATTTGACTGATTTCAAACTAACCAGGATTTTTATGCAACTTTGTTATGTATTTTAATACATAGTCTTATGTTAGTAGTTTGTTATGTGTATTTTGAAACAACAAACTTGATGTTTTTAACACAAAAAATATATTATTATTACCAAAACACACAAAAAAACACACATCACTACATGATAAAAACATAAAAACGCTCGTAAAACGCTCACCACATAAAAACACTTGCACACACTAATCTAATAGTGACATGAGAAATTTTAACTTCAATTTCATTGAGCAGTTTATTTCAAGAATTGCCTTGCCTAATTCTTTATACTGATCAAGCTCTTTCTTTCCTAAATCAACCATAAACAAAACAGCAATATCTCGGATAGTACTAGCAGGCATTCAGATGAGAACTTTTGCAATAACATCCCTCGTATCCATATCATTTCTAAACATTACTAGTTCACGTGTTAGACTTAAACGACAAACTTTATCTACTACGATCTGGTCCTCAATCTGCTTCTTCAATACATCCTTATAAGATGGTGAAGATGATGATGATGAGCCATCCATTGTAAACTGAAAAATAAAATTTGAAATATGTGGACACAAGTTTAACAAAATATAGTGTATATATAACAAAAGGTTGACGGACCAAATAGTAAAAACAGAATAAAAAGACAAAACACCTGTAGGTTCACGGACCAAATAGTATGTGTTAAAACATAATTATCACACGCTTGAAAAACGCTCACACCTATAGACTCACGAACAAAAAAAAAATATGTGTGAGAACATAAGTATGACACGCTTGTAATACGCTCACAACTATTTTTGGTTAAAAATAATTTTTTAATCTAGTTTATTCAGAACTTAATTACATTTATGGCAACTTACCTGACAAAAACTGGGAAACTATTCAACTTCATTACATTAAATAACTCTATCTCAACTACCAAAAATTCAAATTTATGTCCAAAAACACAAAAAATAACTAAAAAAAGTTCTAGTTTATTCAGAACATAAGTTCACGGGACCATAAGGTCTCCCCATGCTTGTAATATGCTTGGGAAAAAATAGACAAAACACATTTAGACTCATTGATGAAATAGTAAGTGTGATAGACATAAATATCACACGCTTGTAATACGCTCACAACTGTAGCCGGTTAAAACTATTTTTTAATCTAGTTTATTCATAACTTAATTACATTTATTACTACTCACCTGCCAAAAATTGGAAATATTTTTGTGATGATAGCCTACATCGAACTTAATTATATTAAAATACTCTGTCTCAAACTACCAAAAATTCAAAAATATATATCCTACGCTTAAAAAACGCTCAGGACTTACTGTGATGATAATATTAAAAAATTAAATTGCATTAATTGCTACTCACCACGTAAAAGTTTATATGAAAAATATTTCTTTGATGATGATAGCCTACAATCAACTTAATTGCATTAAATAACTTTATCTCAACTACCAAAAATTATATTTTTTGTATATATATTTAACATATGTTTTGTTATTCAGTCACACTAACACTCAAAAACTTGAAAACACAAAAATGTATTCATCTAATAGAGCCGTGAAGAGCATTGTGAAAGCAAGGTTGGAGCTTGAGAAGCCTAAAGAAGAAAAGTTTCTCAACGCTATTGAAGAATCAAATAAATATGTGCTTGAGGAGAAATCAAAAACGCTTGATGCATATAAGGAAGTTCTGCTGCAACAAGAGAGTGATTTCAAGACGAAATCGGTTAAGTGTCTGAAACAACAATGTTCATGCTACGATTTGGTGTATGATACTTTGGTTGACACGGTTTCTACGGTGTCAAACAACATGGATTTCAAAGAAGTTGGGGTGAGATTATGAAGAAGTAGTGATGGGGCCTAAAGATGGGTCTAATTGGGTATGATGATGTTAGTTTTTTCTCTTATTTTGTTTTATCTGATCTTGTAACGGTACTTTACTATGGGCTCCTTTGCTATGGTCTGATGGTGTGTGATGGTATGTTACCTGGTGTTTTATAAATAAACAAATAACGCTTTGTAAAACGCTTGAAATTATATGCTTATCTAAAACGCTGGTGTTACGCTTATCTAAAAAATATTATATACCACACATTCATCAAGAATACAGTAAAAAACCAAAACCAATGGCTATCTCTTTCAAGCTAAACGTTCCAAATACGCTTCATTCTCGCTAAACATTCATTCTAGCTAAATGCTCGAAATACACTTGTAACATCCCGTTTTCTCGTTTCGGTTAATAAAATAAAATATGAGTTATTATGAGTTGGGCTAGTGTTGGGTTAAATAGATATGGGTTATGGACTTTGATTAAAAAGGAAGTAAGAAAAGACCATGGGCTTAAGCCCATGACCCATAATATATAAACATAAATTACTCATTAATCCATCCATTTCACCCATTCCATAAACCATCCAAAACACACACTTAAGCACTCTCTCATATTTCTCTTCTCTCTATCCGAAATAACCGAAAAAACCGAGCATCGATCTGAGGTAATAATGTTATGATATCCTATGGATCCAAACCCGCTAGATCTAGTCGCGAAACGACGAGCCGACACCCTAAACCGTTAAAGTCACGAGATCCGGATGGAATCAGGAATAAACCGGTCAAAAGATGAGCTTAGGGGTCACCCTAGCTCGAATCTGGATCGAACAGGACGAAAAGGCGAAAAAAGTTGCAAAACACGTTTTTCCAGCCACCGCCCGGTTTTCCGGCACGGCGGCACTGAAAAGGCGCGCGGATTTTAAGGATGTTAGAGAATGTTTCTAACATTCTCTGACCTTACCCTAATTTTAAGGATACCAAATTAACATCAGTTCGTTATGCACATTCGTTAAGAAAATAAAACGATTCAGCATCAGTTCGTTATGCCCATTCGTTAAGGAAATATAACGAATTCGCAGCAGTTCGTTATGTCCTTTGCTACAGAGAGATAATAAATGAACCCTCATTCGTTAGAAGGTTCATTCGTTATTGATGGTCATTCTTTATAAGGGGCAGTTCGTTATAAAGACTAGTTCGTTATAAGGACCAATTCGTTTTGAGGGTCAATTCGTTATAAGTTAAGGAGTAACAAATGAACGTCATTCGTTAACGAACCGGATAACGAATTAAGTTTGAAAGAATTACAGATAGGTTGATATGTTGTAAAACACACTTATTTTCCGTACCTTTATATCATCTTTTAATGGCTTAAGTATACAATAACTAATGTTTTTAAGTCGTTTTAACTTGATCTTACAAAGTTTACTATTTCGTGTAGGTTACGAGTTTTAAAGGAGAAAATGTTCGGGTTTTTAGAAGATAGCAGAGGCTTTTTGATCAAGATTGAATACTACAATTCAAAGCCCGACCCAAAATCCCATTGATGTAAACCCTTACATGTTATTATATAATATAACATAAAAGAAAAATAAAACCTAAGCAACCTAGCACCTCTCCCAAATTGTTGATCGGAAGTAAGAAGTTAAGTTTGTTGGTGTGTGGTTTGGTCAGCTAGGAGTTTTAATTTGTTATTGTGTTCCTTTTAAGGAAACACAAAGTATTTTTGTGTGGTGGGATTTAATCCCACGTGAACTGGCAGCAAAGAAAGAAACAACAAACATTTAAAACTCTAACACACCCTCTAGACTTCCGATCGGAATCTGCCACCAAGGGAAAGAAAGAAAAAGTTTTTTGTGAAGCTTGTGGCGGCTAGGAAAGGAAGGTGATCGTTAAGGAGACTTGTTACAGTAGCTAGGGTTCATATTCATCCATAAACTCAGCCATATATTTAAGTATAACTCTCATAAACTTTGTTATGTTGTTCAACTTTCATAACTAGTTATTTTGATCTTTTACTTTGAATTGTTTAGCAAGTAAAGTGAATATTGACTTGTGTTTCATTGTGTTTGAATCTTGAATGATTTTATTTATGTTTATGATGTTTAACTTAAGTATTAGCTGCTTTACAAAACTAATGTTAGGCTAAAGTAGTTAGTTCTACCTAGGTTAGATGAATATTGTTAGGTTTTAATGAGTAATATGGATTGTTGATTATCATGAGTTGAATTGTTAATGAAAAGTTTGGTTTAGAATTGAATTAGGTTGTGTCTATTGGCTGCGTTTTGATTAATTTTACTCAATTACCTCTTGCTTTGATTGACTGAATCGGTTTTGGTTAATTTTAGCTTGTTTGAACTCTTTACTTTGTGTTTAGAGATTGTTTGCGGGGTGTACAACCGTAGGTTTTATGTGGGTATGGTAATTAGTTAAAATCCGCAGGTAGGCATCTTCTTAGAGACCGAGAGGTGATAGGAAGCAAGGTCGTCTCTAGCTTTTACTTGTTTTGATTAGGATCGCGCGAGAGCGGGTTCGGTTCTTGTCGGGTTTGGGTTTGTGAGCGATTAGTTGACCTAGTTTAAGTTAAACTAAATTGTTCCTCTATCCTTGGTTGCGTAGTATTCGTCTCCATTAGGGTAGTGTGTCGGTGAGACCGAGAGGAGGGTCGACATTAGAACACGTTAACAATTTATTTCCCGGTTTGTTCTTATAATCAACTGAGTGTAAGTTAGGGTTTGTTGGTGAGACCGCGAGGTGATCTAGCTTTCTTGAGTGAACCTTAGTTGTGTCATCCTTAGGAACTTGTGTCGTGAGATTCTTCAATCCATTAGCTTATTATACCTTCAATAGGATTCTTACCTAGGTAGACGTTTTCTCCATTGATAAGTCTCATTCTCAAAGTTCGTCTAGTCTTCTTAAGTTAAGTCTTTTAAGTTAATTAAAGTAAGTTAGGTTAAATAGTTAATATTTAAAAATCAATTAAAAATATTATTCTTAGGTGAGTCTTAGTTAGGGTTAAGTTTTAAGAACGTTTTCACGTGTTCTTGTGTTTGATACTCGGACTTCCTTAGTGCTATACTATTAGTGATCGGTACACTTGCCGGTTTTGTGTGGTTTCTTTAGGAGACTTGTTTAATAAATTTAAAGCTTAGTTGTGAGTCATATAGAAAGAGCATCATTATACACACATCAAGTTTTTTGCGCCGTTGCCGGGGACACGGTTAGAGGCGTATTGAGAACGACTCGAGTTAGGACTTACATTGTTTGCTACTTGTTTTTCTTATTTGCTTTGTTTGTTAGTTTAAAATAGTTTAGCTAATTTTAAATTACTTTATTTATTTTAATAGTTGTATGCGACATACTCGATCTCTAGGACCACCAGAAACCAAAGGGTTTTCCGAACCAAAGAGAGCTCCGTGAGAGACGTCATACCAGACCGTTTCTAGTTCTTCTACATTCGTCGGTAATACATCCTCTTCTCCTACTTTTTCTGAACCCATCATTAGGGATAGGATCATGGGCGACGCAACACCACCAAGGAGGACAGTTGCAGACCGGGCCCGTCCGGTCGACGCTGGCGCGAGATCCAGCATTGCTCCACCAGCCATCGGAGTTCTCACGACTTGGTAGATCCTATCTAATATTCTAAACACGATTTATTATTCTGCTCAATTTCACGGGTTGCTCCACGAGAACCCACATTCTCATCTCACTCGCATTGCACGTATTTGCGACACTTTTCATCTTGTCGGTGTATCCGAAGACGTCATCAAATTCCGTATTTTTTTGTTCTCAATCGTTGATCATGCGAGTCAGTGGCTTGAGTCCCTCCCATAGGGATCCATAGCTACTTGGGCTACCATGCAAACCCAGTTTCTCGAAAAATACAAACCTCCGGCTAAGGCCGCTCGTTTGCGCAACCAAATTCATTCTTTTTCAGATGGAGGACACCGAGAGCTTCTACGAGGCGTGGGAGAGATTCAAAAATCTACTTGCTTCATGTCCGAACCACGGCCAACAAGACTGGGGAGTTGTTGAGAAGTTCTATAACAGAGTGACGTACGTAACTCAGAGTATGCTCGACACAGCTGTAGGAGGTAACTTACTGATGACGTAGGATACTGATGAGTGCATTTTGTTTAACGGGTTAGGCATGAGTGGATACCAGCGACCGCCCGCTAAGAGCACCAAAATCGTCAACTCCTTATCACGCGGCATGCATTCGGTCGACACGAGCACCACACTTGCAGCACAGGTTAAGGCATTGGCAAAGATCGTGAAGGACCTGCAGATGAAAAGTAAGTTATGCAAGATCTGTAGAGGGGGCATGATACCGTTCAGTGCCCCGTAGGTTTCCAGGAGGAGGCAGTCGACTTTGTTAATAATCCATACCGAAATCAAAACTCTTTCAATTCTTATAATTCGGGGTGGAGAGGTGACCAAACATCCAACTAGGGGAACGGAAATCAGTCCGGATTCCAGCAGTGTCAGAGTCTTTTTCAGGATTCCGGTGAGGGAACGAGTAGTGGGGAGAAGAAGCCCACGTTAGAGGAGATGATGACACAATAGACACATATGCTGTCGCAGGTTATGACTCGAGAGGATTCCCGTCACAAAGAAACTCAAGAGAAATTTCGGGAGCACGAGTCATTCATGAGGAATCAAGGACCGTCAATTCAAAACCTTGAGCGGCGGATGGGAGAGATAGCAAGTCATCTGAATGAGAGGTCGCCAGGAACACTTCCAAGTAATACCGAACAAAATCCGAAGGCGTTCGCGAAGGCAGTGACGACGAAGAGCGATGCAGGGGCACGTAGTGAGCCCGTGAGTTAGGAGGCGACAGAAAGAGTCATTGAAGAGCATGCGGTAGATGTAGAGGAGCAGGTAGACGAGGAGATTCAGTTGGAGTCTCCACCGGCCAAGGTACATCAGAGGCGCAACCCAGGAAGTATAGCACAGGCCGAGAACCAGCCATTACCCAGCACACCAGCGAGGGTCTACAAGCCTAGACTTCCATATCACGGGAAAGTCCGTAGGGTTAGAGACAAGGTGCAGAACTCCAAATTTCTTGACCTTTTGAAGCAACTTCATCTTAACATTCCATTCCTTGAGGCACTCACGCAAATGCCGAAATATGCAAAGTTCCTTAAGGATATTCTTTTGAATAAAGAGAAGTTAGCTGAAGTCTCTTCCATTTCTCTAAGTGTTGGTTGCTCTGCAGTCTTGCAAAGAAAGTTACCCGAAAAGATGTCCGATACTGGGAGTTTTACGATTCCCTGCATCTTGAGTGATAATACGATTGTTCATGCGCTGGCGGATCTTGGTGCCAGTATTAATATCATGCTGTATTCCGTGTATCGCAAGTTGATCCTAGGCGAACCGAGGCCTACCCGTATGAGTATCCAACTTGCTGATCGTTCTGTGAAATACCCCCGAGGGGTTGTCGGGAACATGCTTGTTCATGTTGACAAGTTCATCTTCCCGGTAGATTTTTTCATCTTGGACATGAACGATGACGATAGTGTCCCACTTATCTTGGGTCGACCATTCCTTGCCACTGCACAGGTGTTGATCGACGTCTGCGAGGGTAAGTTGATCTTAAGAGTTGGGGATGAGAACGTCACCTTTGACGTTCGACAGTCACTGAAGCACCCCAAGTCTGCTGATGACTCATTATACTTCATTGATACCATCATGGAACATGTTGGGGAGTTTTTCAGTGAAATCTGTGGAGGATCTGCCTCCGACACCCAGATTCTCGATAGGAAGATTCCAGATATTGAGATGGTTGCCATGACCAATTAGTCCTTAGATGACGACACTGAGTCGCAGATCCCTGAATCTGGCGTGTCTGCTGAGATCGTATGAGATGATCCTATGGACCGACCTTCTGTCGAGAGTCCTCCTTCTTCCTTAGAGCTTAAGGATTTGCCCGCCCACCTTGAGTATGCATTTTTAGATGAAGAGAGGAAGCTGCCAGTTATCATTGCATATGCTTTGACGGAGGTCGAGAAGGAGAAGTTGTTGAGGGTGCTACGAGAGCACAAAAAGGCTATTGCATGGAAGATTATCGACATTAAGGGTATCAACATTTCGTTTTGCACTCACAAAATCCTCATGGAGGAAAATTTCAAAACTGTCGTTTAGCCGCAACGGCGGCTTAATCCGAAAATGCAAGAGGTCGTAAAGAAGGAGATCATTAAACTCCTTAATGCGGGGACCATTTTCCCCATTTCTGATAGTGCTTGGGTGAGTCCAGTCCAAGTGGTTCATAAAAATGGTGGCATTACTGTCGTCACCAATGAGAGGAACGAGCTTATTCCTACCAGGACTGTGACGGGATGGCGAGTCTACATCGACTATCGCAGACTGAATTATGCCACCAGGAAAGATTCCTATACCCTTCATTGATCAGATGTTGGAGCGTTTAGGAGGTCAGCGGTACTACTGTTTCTTAGATGGTTTATCCGGGTACTTCCAGGTTCCGATAGCTCCCGATGACCAAGAGAAAACCACTTTTACCTGCCCTTACGGAACGTATGCCTATAAACGTATGCCGTTCGGACTGTGTAATGCTCCGGCCACATTCCATAGGTGTATGGTGGCCATTTTCAATGATATGATCGAGGACTCCATGGAGGTGTTCATAGACGATTTTTCCATATTTGGGAGTTCCTTCGATCATTGTTTGTCTAATCTTGAAAGGATGATGCCCTGCTATGTCGACACCAACCTAGCCCTTAACTGGGAGAAGTGTCATTTCATGATGCGCGAAGGCATTGTTCTGGGGCATCAGATTTCAAGTGCGGGGATAGAGGTTGACCGCGCAAAGGTCGAGACCATTTCTAATCTTCCCCCGCCCACTTCTGTGAGATCCATTCGTACCTTTCTAGGTCATGCTGATATCTACCGCCGGTTCATCAAAGATTTTTCTAAAATCGCGAGACCAATGACCAAAATTATGGAGAAGGATGCTCCATTTGTTTTTTTTGAGCAGTGTATCGAGGGTTTGATCTTCTGAAATACAAACTCATTAAGTCCCCGATCATGGTTGCTCCCGACTGGTCGTTACCATTCGAGTTGATGTGTGACGCGAGCGACTTCGCAGTCGGAGCGGTTCTTGGACAACGGAAGGATAAACACTTCCATCCAATCTACTACGCTAGCCGGACCTTAAATGGTGCACAGGAAAGCTGTACTAGCACCGAGAAAGAGCTTTTAGCTGTGGTGTTTGCTTTCGACTAATTTAGGTCTTATCTAGTTCTGTCCAAAACTATTGTTCACACGGATCATGCTGCTATTCGATATCTCTTCAGCAAGCAGGATGCTAAGCCTCGTGTTATCCGATGGATCCTGTTGCTTCAAGGGTTTGATATTGAGATCCGTGATAAAAAGGGGGCCGAGAATGTGGCGGCAGATCATCTTTCACGTCTAGAGGGAGTTAAGTTTGGAGATTCGGGGAATGTCACAGATCAGGATCGACGATCGTTTTCCGACGGAGAGTCTCATGTTTGTTATAGCACAGGAGGAAGGTTTCCCATGGTTCGCTGACTTCGCGAACTATCTTGCTGACGAGTACCTCCCGAAGATGCCTTACCAGAAAAAGAAGAAATTCTTTGCTGACATTAAGTTTTACTTATGGGACGACCCGTATCTTTTCCGCATCAGTGCTGATCTACTGATTAGGAGGTGTGTAGATGTCAAGGAAGGACGGCAGATTCTGAGCCATTGTCATGTGGGACCGACAGGAGGTCACCACGGTGTGAGTCCGACGGCGAAGAAAGTCTTTGATTCTGGTTTTTACTGGCCGCCTTTCCTTAAGGATGCTCATTTGTTCGTTAAGAGTTTGTGAGGTTTTCAATGTGTGGGGCATTGATTTCATGGGACTGTTTCCATCTTCACGTGGGAACAAGTACATACTCGTGGCTGTCGATTACGTGTATAAGTGGGTTGAGGCCAAAGCTCTACCCACGAATGATGCCCGGGTTGTAGTGCGTTTTCTCTAAAGTCTATTTGCTCTTTTTGGTATCCTGAAAGTCTTGATCAGTGATCGAGGTACTCACTTCTGCAACTCGCAGATGGATAAGGCGTTGCAGCGTTATGGGGTCACCCATCGGCTTGCGACCGCCTACCACCCACAAACTAGTGGGCAAGTGGAAGTGAGTAATCGGGGAATTAAACGTATTCTGAAGAAAACGGTTGGTTCAAATCGTCAGGATTAGTTCGACAAATTAGATGCCGCTTTGTGGGCCTTCCGTACAGCCTACAAGACTCCGACTGGTTCCACACTATTTCGGATGATTTATGGGAAGGCCTGTCATCTCCCTGTTGAGTTGGAACACCGCGCGTCATGAGCCCTTCAGAGGGTTAATCTTGATTTATCTGCCGCAGAGGGTAATCGTTTCTATCACTTACACGAGTTAGAGGAGCTCCGGGATCACGCATATGCACAATCATTTAGGTATAAAGAGCACACGAAGGAACTGCAAGATAGAAAATTGAAGGGTATTATGCAGTTCAAGTGTGGGGATAAGGTCTTACTTTATACCTCCCGGTTGAGGTTATTCCTGGGAAAGTTGAAATCCCGATGGTCGAGACCGTTCACAGTCACTGAGGTTTTCGCGTATGGCACGATTGAGATACAAGATCAAAGCGGGAAGTTTAAAGTGAACAGTCATAGATTGAAGCACTACATAGGTGAGCCGATAACTAATCAGACAGTCGAGGTGTTCTACCTTGACTCATTCACTGAGGCATAGACATGTTTTTTGCATCACTTGGGAGACAGCTCGAGTTGTAGAGTTTGTATTATGGTTTTCTTTGTTATCTATTTTATTTTTGTCATTTATAAAAAAATATTAAAAATACAAAAAAATTAAAAAAATAAAAAATAAAAAAAATCACAAACACAAAAATATGTTTATTTCTTATGTTTTTGCTTTCTGTTTTGTTCGCCGCTACATGCGAGCGAGTTTGAGTTATTGCAGGTATTATTATGCGCATGGTAGCTCTGATGGCGTTTTAGAACTGGTTCACCCGAGGTTGCGGCCGCAAATGAAATGTTACACGGTCATTCGATTGATACACAGCTAATGAAGAATCTGCATATAAACCAGGGGAGTAACTCGTTCTCTATTTTAATTTTAGCTATTTTAAGTTTTTATTTTTAATTTAATTTATTTTATTTCTTTTCCTTGTTCTCATCGAGGACGATTTCGTTCTAAGTGTGGGGATGGGAATTTATTTTACTTAGTTGTAGAAAAAAATTTAAAAATAATAATAATAATAATAATAATAATAATAATAATAATAAAATAATTAAATAAATAAAAAATTTTAAAGAAAAAATGTCCCTTAAGAAAATTGATTTTGTTCTACGTGAAGCAGGAAATGATATTATTACCAATGTGATAACGAACTCTCGAAACTTTTGAAATATATAATATAATAATAAAAAAAGGGATGGTTTGAATATCTGATTTGGGATGTGTCGGTAGGCCCAACTAGCTTTGATAGTCCTCTTTGGCAGTTTTTTTATATATAATAATTTAAAAACGGTGTAACTGAATTTTGATGCTTAGGGAGAATTACCATAATCTGAAAACTTTGAGATGGTAAGAATTATATGCACACAAAACCAGCACACCACCACATGTCCATCTTTTTACGATCTTAGAAATAGTTATATATTTTAAGGTGATATAAAAGATGAAAAAAAATGAAAAAAAGGTTTTGAAAGTTTGTTATGAAAGTTATGCATTTTATTCTCAAAAGTTGTTCAAGAAAAGCAAATTCTTGTGAAGAAAGTCATGTATTGTAAAATGTCAAATGAGCATTCGTTAAAGTTAGTAAAAGAGGCCAAAGATACACATACGAGACGGGACTTAGAGTTTACGTGTTACATTGGGGATGGTGACTCTGAGGATACACTATTGGGGCTTGAAGGTTCTTAGTCAATAAATATCATATTAGGAATTTATAGGACAAAGTCCAATAATATTTAGGAATAGCTCGTACGACCTCCACATGACCATTCATCCATCAAAATTTCACCGAGTGCGTCTAATTAGTACTATCAACGAGTCCTTGGCTTATGGTGATTTGTTGAACCAATTTGCTTCGACTCTAGTCTTCTAGCTCTCTTTGTCTAAGATGGGGTAGGTGTAGCTTTAATTTTTGGACATAAAAAGTTTAATGCAAAAGGGGGGCTTGATTGACTGGTGGCTGGGTTTAAGTGGACAATAATATCAGCAATCGCAGTCAATATGTCAAGTTGTTTCTTGTGCTTTGATAATGATTGTTAATCTGGGAGTTTGTTGTTTTTCACTTGGTTATGATCCTGTGTAGATTTCTTTTTCAGGGACGAAAAAGTCTTAAGTGTGGGGATGTTTGATGTGTCGTAAAACATACTTATACTCCGTACCTTTTTATCATCTTTTAATGGCTTAAGTATACAATAAACAATGTTTTTAACTCGTTTTAACTTGATCTTACAAAGTTTATTATTTCGTGTAGGATACGAGTTTTAAAGGAGAAAATGTTTGGGTTTTTAGAAGATAAAAGAGGCTTTTTGATCAAGATTGAATGCTACAACTCAAAGCCCGACCCAAAAGCCCATTGGTGTAAACCCTTACATGCTATTATATAATATAACATAAAAGAAAAAAAAAACCTAAGCAACCTAGCACCTCTCCCAAATTTCCGATTGGAAGTAAGAAGTTAAGTTTGTTGGTGTGTGGTTTGGTCAGCTAGGAGTTTTAATTTGTTATTGTGTTCCTTTTAAAGAAACACAAAGTATTTTTGTGTGGTGGGATTTAATCCCACGTGAACGAGCAGCAAAGAAAGAAACAACAAACATTTAAAACCTTAACACACCCTCTAGACTTCCGATCGGAATCTGCCACCAAGGGAAAGAGAGAAAAAGTTTTTTGTGAAGCTTGTGGCGGTTAGGAAAGGAAGGAGATCGTTAAAGAGTCTTGGTACAGCAGCTAGGGTTCATATTCATCCATAAACTCAGCCATATATTTAAGTATAACTCTCATAAACTTTGTTATTTTGTTCAAGTTTCATAACTAGTTATTTTGATCTTTTACTTTGAATTGTTTGGCAAGTAAAGTGAAGATTGGCTTTTGTTTGATTGTGTATGAATCTTGAATGAGTTTAATTATCTATATGTTGATGTTTATGATGTTTAACTTAAGTATTAGCTGCTGTCCAAAACTAATGTTAGGCTAAAGTAGTTAGTTCTACCTAGGTTAGATGAATATTGTTAGGTTTTAATGAGTAATATGGATTGTTGATTATCATGACTTGAATTGTTAATGAAAATTTTGGTTTAGGATTGAACTAGGTTGTGTCTATTGGCTGTGTTTTGTTTAATTATACTCAATTACCTCTTGCTTTGATTGATTGAATTGGTTTTGGTTAATTTTAGCTTGTTTGAACTCTTTACTTTGTGTTTAGAGATTGTTTGCGGGATGTACAACCGCAGGGTTTAAGTGGGTATGTTAACTAGTTAAAATCAGCGGGTAGGCACCTTCTTAGAGACCGAGAGGTGATAGGAAGTAAGGTCGTCTCATAGCTTTTACTTGTTAGGATTAGGATCGCGCGAGAGCGGGTTCGGTTCTTATAGGGTTTGGGTTTGTGAGCGATTAGTTGACCTAGTTTAAGTTAAAATAAATAGTTCCTCTATCCTTGGTTGCGTAGTATTCGTCTCCATTAGGGTAGTGTTTCGGTAAGACCGAGAGGAGAGTCGACATTAGAACACTTTAACAATTCGTTTCCTGGCTTGTTCTTAAAATCAACTAAGTGTAAGTTAGGGTTTGTTGGTGAGACCGAGAGGTGATCTAGCTTTCTTGAGTGAACCTTAGTTGTGTCATCCTTAGGAAACAGTGTAGTGAGATTCTTCAATCCATTAGCTTATTATACCTTCAATAGGATTCTTACCTAGGTAGACGTTTTCTCCATTGATAAGTCTCATTCTCAAAGTTCATCTAGTCTTCTTAAGTTAAGTCTTTTAAGTTAATTGAAGTAAGTTAGGTTAAATAGTTAATAATTAAAAATCAATTATAAATATTATTATTAGGTGATTCTTGGTTAGGGTTAAGTTTTAAGAACATTTTCACGTGTCCTTGTGTTCGATACTCGGACTTCCTTAGTGCTATACTATTAGTGATCGGTACACTTGCCGGTTTTGTGTGGTTTCTTTAGGAGTCTTGTTTAATAAATTTAAAGCTTAGTTGTGAGTCATTTAGAAAGAGCATCATTATACACACATCAAAGGTCCCAGCTCGACCCCAGCCAGGGGCTCTGCCCCTTGGACCCTGCTAGGGGTTGCCGCCCCTAGAACCTCGCTACCAGGGGCGCTTCCCCCGGACCCCCGTTCATTGAGGGTTATAGTTAAACTAGAAACGCGATATGGATAGTGATAGTTAATTGATACATGTAATTGTTATATAGTTAGTCATGCATAGCTAAAGAAATGAATAACCGCAAACGGTGAATGTAACCGCATTTAGGTGAGTTTTTAGACCCATTCATTGTTATGTTTTCGGGGCTGTGTGCATACTCGATGTGATTAGTTAATACACCTACCTTAAGTGGTAAGTGTATGTCTTATATGATTTAAGTATGAATGAATGCTTGACGATGCGTGAACGATCTTCGGATATTGCATGTACCGTCAAGGGATAGTTTAATGATATGATTAATATATATATATATATATATATATGATGTATGTACGCATGGAAGTTATAACTATGGATGTATAGAAAGGTATGGAAGGAATGGTTAGAAAAGAAACCAGCCCTAATAATATCGGAGAATGTAAGGAACTGACCTTAATAATATCAGCGAATGTAGGGACCCACCCTAATAATATCGGCGAATGTAGGGGTCCGACCATAATAATATCGGAGAATGTAGGGGACCGACCAGAATAATATCGGCGAATGTAAGGGACCGACCCTAACAATATCGGGGAAGGTTATATGGCGGAATGCTCTTTAAAATGTATATGTATGAATGAAAGTACGTATTTAAGTATGTAAGTAAATATGAAGATATGTACCTTCGAGTGCATATGTAAGTATGTGAATGTATCGTATGTCGTCTGATTAACTAGAACTCACTCAGCGTAGCTGACTTTTAGTATGCATGCAGGTTAATCGACTGAGACAACTGGCTTGAGAGAGACACATGGCAGGATCCGAAGAGGCTGGCATCTGAAGATTTGTCGTGATGTCTTGAATACTATGTTTTATGTTATGTTGTTAAAAGACAAGTTATGGATGTTTGTAATGAATGGTTAACTTTTATATTATTCCTTGAAAGTTTAAAATAACTCTGATATTTAGAACTATGTTTATGAGTAAATCCAACGCTAAAGTAGGGCAACGGGACCGGGGCCTTACAACACTTCACTAAAACATTCATTCTTGCTGCTGCAATGCATTGCGAGTTATACTATTGTGGCCAGGTACGTGACAAATCTGACACTCCCTATTATTCTTCCCAGCTCAACTAATGGCTATCTCATTCATTGATTTGATTCTTTTGTGTGAGCCACGACCCTTGTTCCTCATTCCAGTAGGCACACGAACAGTAACTTCATATGGTTGTTCAAATCTTAATACAACAGCAAATCTATCCCTTTTAGATGGACGTACTCTTTTCAAACCGAGTTTAGTTTGCTTTTTTAATTATCAACTTCATTTGATCTCTCACTTTTGTCAATTCATCGATATCTGCAACATAACTGTTGATAAGGTATTCACCGGCATATTTTATTTCTCTTGAAATTTCTTTGATATTCCTGTTCTTATCATTACCAAACTCTTAGATTGGAGCTGTTCTGATATTCACCGCGACCTCTTTTCTCCAACGATCATTAATATAGTTTTTCGGGAATTTCTTAACTTGATACAAATTCATGACATAGAAAATATGATGACACAATAACCATATTGTCCAAATCTTTTGCAAGTGATATCACAGTAGACTCTTCACCAGATTCACCATACTTCTTAAACAGAACCTAAAATATAATGAAAACGCTCAAGTTAATTAAACTAATGTTAAACAATTTGAAAACTAAAAAATGTTTTAAACGCTCAAAACTACCTCCAAGAATACTGGAAAATACGCTTTAAATCACATATTTTACACCTCAAATAACCTCCTTCTTCTTCAGAAACCTTGAATTGTGAAACAACACCAACAGTGTTATTAATTTCATCTTGATCATCATTAAAAATAAATCTTATATATATATATATTCTAACTACTTCCCCTTCAAGATAACCTTTGGTTACTAACTCCGGATACATGTACCTATTGTCATAATCACACCGCCTTCTATTGTATCTCTGTATCTCCATACAAAAATCAAAATGGTTGAAAAACTCAACTAGTGTTAACTGAGAATTTGTAGCTTGACGAAAAAAAATGGTTTTCTCTCTCTGGCCTTGATGTTGTACACATCAATCCAGAAAAAAGTTCGTCTATATTAAAAGAAGGTATCCAGTCAAATATGATTTCATACATATCAATAAGCCATTTATACTTGTGAAGCTCAAACTCAACCATTATTGTCTGCCATCTATCCTTAAATTCAGAAGGACTAATTGAATCCATCCACACAATAACACATATCTTACACTTAAATTCTTCATTATTGCATAGATCGGCTCCCACCTGATAACAACAATTGTTAAACGCTCAGGTAAAAAAAACAATTAAAACGCTCAATTGAAACTCTATTTTACCTTGTCAGCAACCTTCTTCATAATGTGCCACATACATAACCTATGCCTTGTATTTAGAAACACAAATTCAATAGCTTGCTTCATAGCCGGGTCTTGATCATTAACAATAACCTTCGGTGCACTACCAAACATTAATGTTTCCAATAACCATGTGTACGATTCAGTAGTTTCAGAAGCTAATAATCCATCATCGACAATCACACTATGACAATAGTTATCAATTGTTGTGAATGGTACAAAAACCATCTTGTACCTGTACATAAAAAAGTTATTAAAAAAACTTATTTATACATACAAAACACAAAGTAATAAAAAACTTTTATATTGCAAGTGTGTGGATCAATAACTTCTTGTTAGTCTTAAATGTAACATCAAAAGATATAATATCCGCAAATGCAAGATAATTACTCTTTAAAATCTCATCAACTCAAAAAACACGAATTAACTCACCATTGTTATTCACATCATATTCACATGAATAATTAGATGAAAATGTTTTCTTCACACATAATCTCTGAACAATCATCTCAGCATCATACTCTCTAATAAAACAATTCAAACCTTGTTTAAAATTCTTACAATCATCTTTAGTTGCACCAGTTTTTCAAAACCACTATACTGTGTCTCATAACATTGAATGCTTTAACATGTCCCAAGTTCAAATTAGACAACTTATAAATAGTTTCCTCTTGGGCATTTGTTAACTTCCTTGCTGACTGCTTATCACATTCTGCTACCATATCATGATTATGTTCTTCAACAAAATCATGAACTTTAAAAATTACACCGTCCATAGAATTTAACTGAAGTTGTGCTTTACAACAACAAATTGCAGGTCTTTTCCTCCTTTTATAATATGGCTTGTTTGATTCATTATAATCACCTTTCGAATCATAACTTTTGGTTGGCTTGTGACCTTCTTTACAACATGTAAAATACTTGGTCTTTCCCCATCATGCATGTACGATCCACCTTTCCGAACACCCAATCCAGCCTTCTTTGCATATTCACAATAAAAATCATATGCTTGATCTGATGACGAAAACATCATTCCTTTAACAAGTTTGTACCAAGAAGAAACTTCAGGAATAATATCATTTCCATTATCTTCAACTAAAATACATACATCATATACAAAAAAAAATTTAAAATAAATACATATATTAGACGCTCATGAAACGCTCATACTAATAGTATCATGTTAACTACGTTCGTAAAACACTCATACCAAACTTATATTACTATCATGTTATCTACGCTCGTAAAACGCTCACAACCTAAACTAAAATAAACTATCAATTTACGCTCGTAAAACACTCAATTACTAAACTTCACTTACTATCATGTTAAAACGCTCATAAAATGAATATCAGCCTCTACACAATCATGTTACGCTCGTAATACGATCATATTATAAACATCAAAAGCTATCATGTTAACACGCTCGTAATATGATCATATTCTAAACTTCAAAAGCTATCATGTTAACACGCTCACAAACAAAACTAATATATTATCATGTGATTGTTATATACAATTGTAATTGCTCAAAAAACCTAACATCATAGAACACTAACATGCAGAAGCATGTCCGATTAAACCATACTATACAATTAATGTCAATTATTTCAAACAGAGTAAAAACTTACATTCACAATCGTTTTCCATTTTAAAACCCTAGACCAAAAATCGGTTCAAAACCGGTTTGTAAACTCAACTGATTTGATTTCGATTTGAAAATTGTTTCGTAAAAAATTGATATGATTAAGCTATAAATCAGGATACGCGTAACCGTTTATACGTAAATTACTTAATTTAGATTACGTATCAAAAGACAATTGTACCCTTCTCGCTTAAAATAAACTGAATCTTCTCAACTGAATGCAACTGAATCGAAAGTTGAAATCGACGCTCCCTATTGTCGCGTACGTTTTGTATTCCATCTTCTCTCTCTCTCTCTCTCTATATATATATATATATATATATATATATATACGGTATTAAATTACATATTAAACAATATGAAAAGAATTTGCATGTTGAAATTCCTATGTCTCAACATACATCTTTTTATACAATATTTATAGTTTTATTTGTAACTTAATGTATCTATCTTCACATATGTTTAATCATTTAATGTCTTATTTTTATATCTATATTCCTAACGGCTATAATATATCAAATTGTACATATACATGCAATATCCGTTTTCTATCTTTTGTATTTGTTCTAAAAGTTCAATGACTAATTTTCCCTCTCGGATTTTCTTTTCTTCAATTATTTTAGGTCTCGAAGAATGGTATTGGCTTCGCCTTTAGGAATTTCGTGTTCTGATCAGATTGTAAAGTAGCACATTAAGTATCCAAAATCAAGAAAAAAACAACAAATAAATATGATAATTTGATGAATTTATTTTTTTAGGCTTTTTGTTGCTACTCTTAGGTTTTACCACCCGAATTCTCCGTGCAACGCGTGCTGGAAAGTCAGTGACATTACCATTACGACATTTTTAATATGATATTTTTTATTGTAAGTTACATGAGCATTGCTATTGTTCCATGCATTGTCAAACTATATATACTGTATGTATCTTGATGATGTTAACTCATGCCAACCGAACCCACATTAGTGCACCACCGCAACACAACGTTACTTAAACAGATCCGTGATTTTGGTGTCGTTAAGCCCCCATTGGGCCAAGTGGCGGCACCTGATTGGTCCATTCAATTATGATTTTTTTGTTTTAGTTTAGATATCGTACCGAATGTAACGAAAACCGACGGAATGTCAATTTTGTTTGTTTTTGTCCCAGTATTGTAACGAACATGACATAAACCGAGTTAATACACATAGACTCACCGCCTCAACATCCGGTTACGACAATGCTCGAGTTTTGACATCTCCTCATTAGTCCACCTGAATTTTTATATTTTCTTTTTTTTTTTTTTTTGTTTTAGTTCCGGTATCGTTACAAACGTGACCGAAACCGACCGAATTCGTGTCGAATTGATGTTACAACGCCCGGGGCCGACAAGGTGTGACATTCGTCAATTTTCGTTTCAAAACCCGGCCCAGTTTTTGATTTTTCTAAATTAAAATTGAATTTTCTTTTTATCATTAATGTGCCGATTTTTTTATGTTATATATTTCGTATGTAATAAATTCCCTAAATTTAGTAATTATATTAATCGTTATTAATATATATATATATATATATATATATCATATTATAAAAATAAACTTTATGACAACCATACATTATACTTACGTTTTTTCCTTGTTTGAATGTAACGTATGTAACATCATTTATGAATAACCTAAGTGCATCTTTTAATCTAAATATGTCATTTTTTTCCTACTTAGAGTTAAATTTTTTAATAAAGATGAAAAGTATCTTCTCACTCACTTTAAAACTTGGTCAATAATCATTCCACTAATTAAGTCATGCAGTAAAAAAAACATTAATTCACATCCCTCAATTCTTGTATAAGTAAAAGACCACCTTCACTATTTTCCCTTTCATATTTCTTTGCTAACTCTAAGAGTCAAAGAATTCTACCTCTTTTCCTCTCAAGACAAATTATCTGTCACACCCCAACCTATCACAGAAATGCCAGGACGTGAGCTGATTGTCCCCTGCTCTTAAGGTAATATCACGCAACATTGGAATTTCAATATCTATTTAATAAAATTCAATTAAAACAAATTATTCAATGCAATATCCAAAAAAAATAATTCACCAAGAAAAGATAAATCATAAAATGAATGTCTTGTTTATTTCTCTATCTTGATTCTTAAGTTTTCTTTCCAATCTTGAACTAACTTCACATCACACGATGGCCTGCATATGCGTTAAAAATAAAGTAGTTTTGTCAACACAAGGTTAAGTGAGTAGCACACCATTTTTGATGTATATATATAATAGATAATAAATGTGCAATAAAGTCAAATAAGTTCAGCAATTCAACCAATGAGTAAATAAATGAGCTGTCAAAAAGCACAAAGCTATTACGACTGTAATATGATCATACTATTCTGATATTTTGTTGGACCTCTCCGAAAGAGGTTCACATAAAGAAAATAAGCAAATAACAAGTAAGGTACAAATCACTAAGCACAAGTGACAATAGTTGCAGTTTGTGTATTAAATAGTAGGGAAATAAATATTAAACGCATATGTCCCCAAAACAAGATAAAATGAGTTTTAAAAAGGGGGAATATGGTACTCACCTCACTAGACGAAAAAAAGTGAAAAGAGAAATATTAAAAATGATGATTCACGAAAATCACGCGTTGACGACAAAGCCTAAAAATGATAATAGAATAAAAAGATACTGAGTTAATGAATCGGATAGGAGATTCGATAGTTAATATTTATTAAGTTATATATACTATTTAAACTTACTTAGTTTATAGCTCCTATTTAGCCTTAATTATTTTCCATGACGTAGTAACATTTTTATAAATAAAATACATCCTTCGAAATTAGTAAATCCATTAACTATATAAGTATATTAAAATATTTTATTATGTAAAAATAATATATGAGTAAAATACATTTTTTAAAAATTATTAGTTTGTTAAATATATATAAAGTTTACCTTTTTGTATATGTACACACACACACACACACACACATATATATATATTAAATAAATAACATTAATTTACATGATATTATATATACGTATATATACATGTATGTTTACATATACGTACGTACACGGATGAAATATGCGAGAAACACCAATATTATAGTTGATTCTAAGTAAAATAATTTATTTAATAATTATTATTATTATACTTAATATAATGCATTTAAAAAGAAAAATACCAAAATTATCTAAAAAAACAGGGTGACAAGGGCTTGAACCCGTGACCTGCCACTCCATAACCAACATGCTAACCAACTGGGCTAACCAGTACTTGCGTTAAATCACTGGAATTCTTAAATAAAAACAAACATAGACCCAAGTGTATACAGTTACAAGCCCTAACAACATTAATCGATTAATCTGATTGATGTTGTTTAAATTATAGTTAGGGTTTTGATGATTATAGTTAACTATCGATGGTAGGTTAATTATGAAGAATAAGAACCAGACAGAAACGTTGATGAATGGACAGACAAACGATAATAAGAATTCAATTAAATAGGGGGCTATAGTCGGCTAGGGTTTGATGATCGTATCTGATAATTTAATTAGATTATTACCAATGATCTCGTGTATAACAAGTGTTCAATAGTGTCGGCCAAGGTACTATGATCTGCATATTTGATTTTTTTATTCATATGACGTAAATGAGATGTCGGTTATCCATAAACGAGCAGAAAATTGTGGTCCTAAATAATCAAACTGATAATCGGGTACAAGAAATTGTATACGGGTCCGGGTTTGGGTTATGGTGACCCTGATAAAAAAAATGGGTTATAACAAGGTTACAAAATGGACCCTGGAGATTGAAGGTGGGTACAATATAAGCTAATAGTTTAAATTTGGGTTGAATTTTTCAATTTAAGAAAAATATAATTATAATAAATAAATAATAATATATTAATAATTAATCTTCTCAATAAACATGACTTTAAGAAAATAACCCGAACCTCGAAACGGGTCAGGTTTTAAAATAAAAATATTAATTCGAAAACTCGAGTTGTTACAGTCTCCCCTATTTTAGGGAATTTCGTCCTATAATTAAAGACACTATAACAACACCATTATATTTTGAGGAAAAGAAAGTTTTAAAGTATAATTTAAAAATTATTTCATAATACAGAACTTTAGATAGTTGAAGTAACGCTCTAAATAAAAATCCGATAAGGGCACTTATATATAGGATGTACCAGCGGCTAGGGGTGTTAATCGGGTCAACCCGATCGGGTTTCGGGTTAGTCGGGGCGGGTTAGTCGGGTTTTTCAAAAAAATATATGACCCGCAACCCGAACCTATTAAGGTTCGGGTTTGTTGGGTTCGGGTTAATCGGGTTTCGGGTTAGACGGGTCGGGTTATTCGGGTTAATCGGGTTACTCTATATTTTAAGTTGTTATTGTGTAGGTAAATGGTGGGTTGCAAAGAGAGGTATAATTTGTATAACCAACAATAAATGATTTTAAGAACCAATTGTTTGTCCTAAGAGTTACCTTTCTTTAACGTAATTAAAAGTATAAGCATAGATATTGAAATATGTTAACTAAATATCATTAGGTTTAGCAACATGTGATACGGTAGCCTACTAGCCACATAATGCAAAAGTGTAAAAAGAATAAAATAAAATTATTTGTTTGTGGCATAGTGGTTTATGTGAATGATGCGTAATGGGAGAAAGAACAAAGACTGTGACTTTTAAAAACTTATGGTCATGCTTCGTTTGAGAAAATCATTACTGTATTTATTTGCAATTAAGTCGGTGCTAACAAACCAATATGTAGTCCATTTGTTACTTTTCAACCATTCAATCTGATTTAATTACTTGGCCATGTTATATTTTTAATTAAACCAAATATATTTAAGTAACATAAAGTATCTAAAAAACTAATATATATCGTTACCACTAACCGGGTTATTCGGGTTAACCAGAAACACGAATTTTTCCCAAAAACTAACCCGAAACCCGACCCTATTAGCAATTCAGGTTATTGGGGTTCACCCGAATAACCCGATTAATACTATTTGACCCTATTTAACCCGAACCTAACTAGCTTATTTGGGTTCGGGTCGGGTTAATCGGGTTCGGGTATTTTGGACACCCCTACCAGCGGCCTATCCACCATGTCCTTATCATCTTTACATTTGTACTGTTATCTCAACTAAATCCGGATTTTCATTATGACACACAATTATTCGTATTATGATTTTCATGCAAGGACTTTGATAATTACGTATGCATCCATAATTACTTAGATCGTTGGATGGTCCACATAACTCGTCCCATTGTGTGGGTTACAGAACATTTGAGTAAAACATTATTTTGAGGAAAGGAGTTTTAATTAAAAAATCACCAATGTATAACATAATTCCAAAAGTAGCAATGGATTTTACTGAAGCAGGGATTATTTTTTTCAAGACATCGCAAAGATATAAGTATATAAAGCTGAAGAAGAGATAGCTTATAAATAGTTGACGTTAATGAAGGTAAAGAAATAAGATAGAAGTAGACTTCAATAAACAATCTATTTGAACAAAAGAAACATTATTTATTAGATTGAAGATAAATAGTTCAAATGGGGAAATGATTCAAAGCCATAAAGAGGCGTTACAGTACGTAATTAAGAAAGAGACAAAATAAATTAAGATAAAAGGGAATGGCAAAAGTCTTCACAGTCGGTGAGTAGCTTAATTGACGTGACTTGGAGCACCATGAGGAGTCGCATTCATAGGAGTTGGAGCAATTGAGGTAGATTGACTTGGGATAGTTTGAATAACGTGAGTTGAACAGTTTGCAAGAAGGTTGTTTGATGGAAATATGTCCGGTAAACTTGATCTTGCGTTGCGGGGTTTGTTAGTGTTGGGTTAAGGAAGGTTGACCTTGATTGATGGGGGGAGCTTGAGGGACATGAGGTTGATGGGTTTGAGCCTAGTGATCATGAGTCAAGTAGTAGGGTATAGTGGTAGTTTTGGCTTGATGAGCATGGATAAGTTAAGCACGTATTACGGAGATGATTTGGGTTTCCACAATGGTAACAAGCACAGGTATTAGGAACACCGGGTTGAGTGGATGGTAGGGTACCGTCTCGAGAAACGGGCGTCGCAAATCATTGTGGGGAAGTTGTAAGTATTGCAGATTGGGTGTGCTCCTTCGTAAGGTTTCTTTTTCGGGCAAGTTGAAGAGGGTCGCTGCTGAGTAGGAATGGTTGTAGTCGGATTTTTATGATTCTTATCGTGGGATGAGTGGAGGTAGATGATTTGTAGTCACCAGCAAGGGAATTAGTGGGAAAACTTGGATCGGTTGCATTGATGTTTTCAATTTGGGTCACTATCCTAAGGATCTCAGCAACTATCTCTTTGGCGATACAGGCGGCCATATGGTGGTCATCAGAACCAAACGATTGATGTCAAGGATGAAGGTGGTTTCTTAGATGAGACATTCTATGAGAAACAAACGTAAAGATTTATAAGATGAGGATAAGTTGAGGAAAACATCATAATAATAAAATGTTTAATTATGTGGATAACTTATAGTAACGTTGCCTTAAAAAGTAAGGGGATTTGTCTCATAAGGATTAAAAGTAAAAGATTATAAGATAAGGGGGTACATTGCGTAAATAGCTACTAGATGATGTAGTCAATATGATTAATGTGTGATGACTGTAACACCCCGACCAAAGGCGGATTATACATCGGGGCGCCACATATTGTTTCATTACTCGTGACACTATTAGTGTCAATATTTATTAATACACATTTTATCGCGCACGCGCAGCGTGGAAAATAAAATGCATAAATCAAACATAAATCAATATATTATAAATTATAACATTCGAACAACATTAACTTGTCTTGATACATTTTAATTCTAGGTCCAAAAGTAAAAAACTTCCTACGTGTCCACAAGCTCCAAAACAGCTACTGCAAACCTGAACATGTGTTAAAATAAACGTCAAACACTTGCGTGTTGGTGAGAAATCAAGTTTAATACAATACATAGATAACAATAAATCTGCGCGCAACATGTGTATGTCTGGTTTTCAACAAGGGTGTAATCTGATCGGGACCAACTCTAAGAGACAAGACTGCCAGTGCTCACAATTGAGCTCACAAACAAGACTAACTGTGCAAGTGTAACAAAAGAGAAAATCATAAACGATAGTTCTCCCGTGTTCATCTAATGGTACCATGAAAACTGCGGAATAGACCGTCAATACGGTTAATGATCCACACATACAAATAAACAGCCAAGTCTACGTCCTCAACACATGGGATACTGCGCGACTAAAGTTCATAAACAGTTTAAGACTCAAGTTTTGTATGAACACATGAACATCCCAAAGCATTTAAAATAAAAAGGGATTAGATACGAGATAACTCACTTGATAAACGATGCGGTGTAAGATAAAGCAAGAACCAACTTTAAACAAGCACAAGTTAACCTATAAATAAGATTATTGTTTTAATGATCTGTTTTAAGTCTTGATAATAAGTTAGCATAATTAATAAGTAAATTATTATATAATATATATATATTACCGGAAAAGCAGGGCAGAACAGGGAGGAAGACGGAGGCAGAGAGGAAGACGGCAGAGAGAGCAAGGAGCAAGAGAACAGGAGAGATTAAGTGTTTTGTGTGTGTAGTGTTAGGAAAAATAATGTTATTATTTATAGAGAAACCCTAGGGAACACAATCCCTAGGAAAGATCTCCAAAAGTAAAAGAAAAGATATCAACAGTAAAAAGTTCTGAAAAGTAAAGATATCAAAAGATATGGTAGCAGGGAAAAAGAGAAAAAGGCTGACAGGATTCAGAAAAAGGCATGGGCGGTTCAGATAAAGGTACTGGTCAAGCATGGCAAAAGCAGATCTCAAAAGATAATGTCAGTCACTTTATCTGTCAACCAATGGGGTTGGTACGCATGCTGCGCCGAAAGTAACTATTCAGACATTAGATGGGTCAGGTCAACGGCTCAAAAGATAAGACAACACAAAAACAAACGGCTAGATTTAAACAGAAGATACAAAGGTTAAGCGCGGGAAGGCTGAGTGCGCGAGCGCGAAGGCTGGCACAACAATCCTTAGCGCACTGCGGGAAGAATCACAAATCCTTCGCGTGCTGCGTGAAGAACAAGAATTCTAAGCGCATCGCGGGAAGAACATACATTCTTAGCGCATTGCGGGAAGAACATGCATTCTTAGCGCGCTGCGAGAAGAGTTCTCTTCACGCATCGCAGGAACAAGATGTCTTCTCGCAGGCTTCCTATGTAAGGAGTCTGGCGCGTGGAGCTGCAGACATCCTTAGGCGGGAAGAACCAAAGGACAAGCAAAGAGTTGAGGGAAACAAGGCTTAAGGGCGGGACGGCGACAAGAGGGAAAAGAAGGCGGAAAGAGAGAGAGAGAAAAAGGCGGGAAGGAAATATATATTTTTATTAAAAGTAAAATATAAGTATAAATATTAAATAATAAAAGAGAGATCGGGTCAGAGAACGGGTACCTGGGTCGGGTCGGATCGGGGCAGATGTTACAGTCTCCCCTACTTTAAGAAATTTCGTCCCGAAATTTATCTCGAAGTAGGTTGCGCAGAGAACAGGTGCGGGTACTTGATCTTCATTTGATCTTCCCTTTCCCATGTAAACTCGGCTCCGCGCTTGGACTCCCAGCGAACTTTCACGATAGGGATACGACTGCGCTTGGTTTGCTTTACCTCGCGATCCATAATCTCAACAGGCTTCTCAATGAAATGCATAGTTTCATCAACTTGGACTTCATCAAGTGGAATGTGAAGGTTCTCGTCAGCTAAACACTTCTTGAGATTGGATACATGGAACGTTGGATGCACATTACTGAGCGCGGGCGGCAGGTCAAGTCTGTAGGCAACTTTTCCCACACGCGCGAGAATCTTGAATGGACCAACATAACGAGGAGCAAGCTTACCCTTCTTCCCAAAGCGGACAACACCTTTCCAAGGCGACACTTTGAGGAGAACAAGATCACCAACTTGAAATTCGAGAGGCTTTCGCCTACGGTCTGCGTAACTCTTCTGTCGGCTTCTGGCAGTCAGCAGATGATCACGGATCTTGGCGATTTTATCGGTTGTCTCTTGAACAAGTTCGGGTCCTGTGATTTGAGTTTCACCCACTTCGCTCCAACAAATCGGGGAGCGGCACTTACGACCGTAAAGTGCTTCAAATGGGGCCATACCAATACTGGAATGATAGCTGTTATTATAAGAGAACTCGATCAAAGGCAGGTGCGAATCCCAATTACCTCCAAAATCAAGAACACAAGATCGGAGCATATCCTCAAGGGTTTGAATAGTTCGCTCAGACTGACCGTCAGTCTGAGGATGATATGCCGTACTCATGTCCAAGCGAGTTCCTAGCGCAGATTGGAGAGATTTCCAAAAGCGAGATACAAAACGGCCATCACGATCGGATATGATGCTCAAAGGAGTACCATGGCGGCAGACAATTTCCTTGACATAAAGCTGCGCGAGATGCTCAACACGGTAGTTTTCACGAATGGGCAGGAAGTGAGCAGACTTAGTCAAACGATCCACTATCACCCAAATGCTATCATGTTTGCTTGCTGTCAAAGGTAACTTGGTAATAAAGTCCATCGCTACACATTCCCATTTCCACGTAGGAATTTCTGGTTGTTCGAGCAAACCAGATGGGCGTTGGTGTTCAGCTTTTACTTTAGAACAAGTCAGGCACTTAGCTACGAACACAGCAATATCCTTTTTCATACCGGGCCACCAATAAGTTATGCGCAAATCCTTGTACATCTTATCAGCGCCGGGATGAATAGAATACCGAGATTTGTGCGCTTCACTCAGGATATCAGCGCGAAGATTCTCATCAAAGGGAATCCAGATGCGATTAAGATAACAGAGAATTCCACTCAGATTAGGGACAAAGAGTGCTTCCGCGCCACACGCTAACTCGGCGCGAAGGTTACCATTACTGATGGATGCGCGCTGCGCGTCACGAATACGCGATTCAAGGTTGCTTTGAATCGGCGCGAAGTGAAGCTGGGTGCGCGGCAAGATACAGTTAAGTTGGCAGGGTTTTCGGCTGAGCGCATCGGCTACCACATTAGCCTTACCAGGATGATACCGGATCTCACAATCGTAATCGCTGATGAGTTCGTTCCATCGGCGTTGCCTCATGTTAAGTTCCTTTTGATCAAAGATATGCTGAAGGCTTTTATGGTCAGTGTAGAGGATACACTTAGTACCATAAAGGTAGTGTCTCCAGATCTTCAAGGCAAAAACAACTGCACCAAGCTCGAGGTCGTGAGTTGTATAATTCTTTTCATGAACCTTAAGTTGCCTTGATGCGTAAGCGATAACCTTGCCTCGTTGCATAAGAACACAACCGAGACCTTGGTTGGATGCATCGCAATACACGACAAAATCATCATTACCCTCAGGTAGCGCAAGAACAGGAGCTTCACACAACAAACGCTTGAGCGTTAGAAAGGCTTCTTCTTGCTTCGAGCCCCAAATATACGGTTTACCTTTGTGCGTCAGAGCTGTTAAAGGCAAAGCGATCTTCGAGAAGTTCGAAATGAATCGCCGGTAGTAACCAGCTAAGCCCAGAAAGGAACGGATCTCAGAAGGAGAGGATGGCGTAATCCAGTTCTTGATTGCTTCAATCTTGGATGGGTCGACATGAATACCCATCTTGTTTACAACATGACCAAGAAATTGTACTTCATCAGACCAGAATTCACACTTGGAAAGCTTAGCATAGAGCTGCTCGGTTCGAAGCTTCTGCAACACCAACCGAAGATGTTGCTCATGCTCGGCCTTGGTCTTAGAATACACCAGAACATCATCGATAAACACGATCACGAATTTATCCAAGAAAGGCCTACACACCCGATTCATTAGATCCATGAAAACGGCGGGTGCGTTGGTTAAACCGAAGGACATGACCAAGAATTCAAAATGGCCATAACGAGTTCGAAAAGCAGTCTTCGGAACATCTTCATCGCGGATGCGCAACTGGTGATAACCAGAACGGAGATCAATCTTCGAGAAACAAGAGGCACCTTGGAGTTGATCAAAGAGGTCGTCAATACGCGGTAAGGGATACCGGTTTTTAATGGTGAGTTTGTTCAACTCGCGGTAATCAATACACATGCGAAACGATCCATCTTTCTTTTTAACGAACAACACCGGAGCACCCCAGGGCGAAGAGCTAGGGCGAATAAATCCTTTAGCAGTCAACTCTTGAAGTTGGCTGGCCAATTCTTGCATCTCAGCGGGTGCAAGACGGTAAGGAGATTTAGCAACGGGGGAAGCACCAGGGACAAGATCAACACGAAACTCGACTTCACGAGCGGGAGGGATACCAGGAAGATCATCAGGAAAAACTTCAGGAAAATCACGCACAACAGGGATATCGCGAAGCTTCTTCTCTTCAGCAGGTTTAACCACATGGGCTAGAAATGCAATACACTTCTTCCGCATGAGTCTTTGGGCTTCGGCGCAAGACATAAGCTTAAGACCACTGGAGGGTTTTTCGCCGTAGATATGAAGATCACCATTTTCTCGAGGTATGCGAATCAATTTCTTGGCGCAAATAACTTCGGCGCGATTCTTCGAGAGCCAGTCCATACCAATGATAACATCAAAGCTTCCAAGAGGCATAGGGATGAGGTCGATCAGAAAATCGTTTTCGTTAAGATTAAGCGTACAATCTTTAATCACTGAGTTAATTAAAATAATTTCACCATTAGCCAATTCAACTGAAAAATCTTCTTTTAAATCGTTGCGCGGTCGCGCAAGCTTCTGCTCGAAGGCGCGAGAGATAAAGCTTCGATCGGCGCCAGTATCAAAAAGTACAGAAGCATAAAATCCGTTAAGTAAAAATGTACCATTAACTACGTCATTATTCGCTTGCGCTTGGTGCGCGGTTATGTTAAAAGCTCGTCCACGCGTCACTTGGTTCGAAATCTGGTTCACCGGATTCGCTTGTGTGATTTGCACTTGTAGTCTCGGGCACGCGTTCCGGAAATGACTGGGATCACCGCAGTTAAAGCACGATCTGGGTCGTGGGTTTTGGTAGATTGATTGTGGGTTCTGCGGGTAGACTGGTGGTGTTGGCGAAATTGGATTTGCGGGAAGGACTCTACAGTTTTCAGCAGTGTGACCAGTACGGCCACATCGGTTACAAAGTCGACACGGGGTTTGGGTTGGGTGGTGAAATCTACAGGTTGGGCAAAAGGGGTGGTTTCCTGTGTAAGGTTTCTTAGGTGGCGGGGCAGGGAGTGCGGGATTGGTTAAGGCGTAGTTGTGGGCTACAGGAGGTGTTGGGTAGGCTGACAGAGGGTTAGGCGCGTAGACTGGAGGTTGGTAGATGGGTTGCTGGACAATGGGCGGGTTGGTAAGCGCATAGGCTTTGCGCCTGCGCTTGAGGTTGTTACGGTTTGAGGGTTCTGGTTTGGTTTCTGTTGGTTCAGGGACAGTCTTGGTGAGTTTGGTCTTCTCAGATCCCCGCAGGAACAGGGTTCCTGCTCTGACATGGTTGTCGCTGAGCACAGCGGCCAATTCGATGGCGTCAGAGAGGGTTACTGGGTTTCTGGCCCATACAGAATCTTGAATTTCCATGGGGAGACCCCCAAGGAATTTCTCTATGGCTCGGCGGGAAGGGGTAACAAGGTGAGGGACAAGCAGGCTTAGTTCATGGAAGCGCGTCGCGTACTCGCGCGCTTCACCGCTGTATTGCTTAAGATTCCAAAATTCTTCCTCCAAGCGCTTAACTTCGTTGGGAGGGCAGAATTCTCGCGTCAGAGTTTCCTTAAATTCCTCCCAGAGCATGTTGGAAGCAGTTTCTGCGCCACGCGCATGAGCTACTCCATTCCACCATGTAAGCGCTCTAGATTCCAGGACACTGGAAGCATATAGGGTTCGTCTGTCTGAGGGGCATTGGGTGTGGAGGAAAGTGTTTTCTATTTTCTCAAGCCACTGGAGCATCACGGTGGCTCCTTCAAGACCTGTGAACTTTGGAGGGTTACCCGCGTTAAAGGACTTAATGTTGTAACCAGAGGTGTTGGTATTGTTTTGGCTCAAAGCTTGGGCTATTGCGGCGGCCATTTCCTGGGAACGTTGCAGCGAACGTCTGCGCGCGGCTTCTTTCTTCTTGAGATGGCGAGCTGATAGCGGAGGCATTCTATAAAAGTTTTAATTTTAGTTAATATCTTGGTTTTAGCGCAAAGTATAACCTCGAAAAGCTTGGTTTCACGGAGTCAGTTACTATCAAAAGTTAAAGTAAAATAAATGACCCAAAATGCAGACTTAATAAAGGTAACAAATTCGAATCAGAAATCGACAATTCATGTATCACCATGACTTTCCGAATTCCCAATTTAAAATATACGAGTAAACGAGTATTGGAGATTGACGATTCATGTATCACCATGACTTTTCAATCTTCAATATAAAATGTACAAGAAAATGAGTATTGGAGGTTGACAATTCATGCATCACCATGACTTTTCAAGTCTCCAACCTCAGAACATAATCGTAAATGGAAATTGAAAATCAACTATTCACGTATCACCATGACTTTTCGGATTTTCAAATCCAACAAACGAATATGTAAGTAAAATCGGTAAAAATCGAAATTCAACAAAAATCGAAATATCGCGAAATAAAACATAAAATCATACACTGCGCAAGCGCGAGCATATTCATAAATAACGAGTAATTAACAATAAGCGCGCAAACATGAGATTTCTCTCATGCGCGAGAAGGGACTCTTAGGTATTCTAGGCCGTTACGTCTAACCACCTATCCTAAAGTCAACGAGCTCTGATACCAATCTGTAACACCCCGACCAAAGGCGGATTATACATCGGGGCGCCACATATTGTTTCATTACTCGTGACACTATTAGTGTCAATATTTATTAATACACATTTTATCGCGCACGCGCAGCGGGGAAAATAAAATGCATAAATCAAACATAAATCAATATATTATAAATTATAACATTCGAACAACATTAACTTGTCTTGATACATTTTAATTCTAGGTCCAAAAGTAAAAAACTTCCTACGTGTCCACAAGCTCCAAAACAGCTACTGCAAACCTGAACATGTGTTAAAATAAACGTCAAACACTTGCGTGTTGGTGAGAAATCAAGTTTAATACAATACATAGATAACAATAAATCTGCGCGCAACATGTGTATGTCTGGTTTTCAACAAGGGTGTAATCTGATCGGGACCAACTCTAAGAGACAAGACTGCCAGTGCTCACAATTGAGCTCACAAACAAGACTAACTGTGCAAGTGTAACAAAAGAGAAAATCATAAACGATAGTTCTCCCGTGTTCATCTAATGGTACCATGAAAACTGCGGAATAGACCGTCAATACGGTTAATGATCCACACATACAAATAAACAGCCAAGTCTACGTCCTCAACACATGGGATACTGCGCGACTAAAGTTCATAAACAGTTTAAGACTCAAGTTTTGTATGAACACATGAACATCCCAAAGCATTTAAAATAAAAAGGGATTAGATACGAGATAACTCACTTGATAAACGATGCGGTGTAAGATAAAGCAAGAACCAACTTTAAACAAGCACAAGTTAACCTATAAATAAGATTATTGTTTTAATGATCTGTTTTAAGTCTTGATAATAAGTTAGCATAATTAATAAGTAAATTATTATATAATATATATATATTACCGGAAAAGCAGGGCAGAACAGGGAGGAAGACGGAGGCAGAGAGGAAGACGGCAGAGAGAGCAAGGAGCAAGAGAACAGGAGAGATTAAGTGTTTTGTGTGTGTAGTGTTAGGAAAAATAATGTTATTATTTATAGAGAAACCCTAGGGAACACAATCCCTAGGAAAGATCTCCAAAAGTAAAAGAAAAGATATCAACAGTAAAAAGTTCTGAAAAGTAAAGATATCAAAAGATATGGTAGCAGGGAAAAAGAGAAAAAGGCTGACAGGATTCAGAAAAAGGCATGGGCGGTTCAGATAAAGGTACTGGTCAAGCATGGCAAAAGCAGATCTCAAAAGATAATGTCAGTCACTTTATCTGTCAACCAATGGGGTTGGTACGCATGCTGCGCCGAAAGTAACTATTCAGACATTAGATGGGTCAGGTCAACGGCTCAAAAGATAAGACAACACAAAAACAAACGGCTAGATTTAAACAGAAGATACAAAGGTTAAGCGCGGGAAGGCTGAGTGCGCGAGCGCGAAGGCTGGCACAACAATCCTTAGCGCACTGCGGGAAGAATCACAAATCCTTCGCGTGCTGCGTGAAGAACAAGAATTCTAAGCGCATCGCGGGAAGAACATACATTCTTAGCGCATTGCGGGAAGAACATGCATTCTTAGCGCGCTGCGAGAAGAGTTCTCTTCACGCATCGCAGGAACAAGATGTCTTCTCGCAGGCTTCCTATGTAAGGAGTCTGGCGCGTGGAGCTGCAGACATCCTTAGGCGGGAAGAACCAAAGGACAAGCAAAGAGTTGAGGGAAACAAGGCTTAAGGGCGGGACGGCGACAAGAGGGAAAAGAAGGCGGAAAGAGAGAGAGAGAAAAAGGCGGGAAGGAAATATATATTTTTATTAAAAGTAAAATATAAGTATAAATATTAAATAATAAAAGAGAGATCGGGTCAGAGAACGGGTACCTGGGTCGGGTCGGATCGGGGCAGATGTTACAATGACTACACGATGAGATAAGTCAGTTTAAAATTTAGATTTTTATTTGATTAAGTTAACAATAAGCTAACGAAATATATTTGTGGATGTTGGCCTCCCATGAGCTTCCCTTGGCAATTTGAATGGCCCAACAAAACTAACGAATAAAAACAACTGGGTTGGACAGCCCATGAGCGTTACATGGCATTTTGATTGTCCCAACTAATTAACGAATAAACAATACAATATAGTTTGTCGGCCCGATGAGCGTTACAAGGCGTTTTAACCAACCAAACTAAATAACGAACAAACGAGAGAAATATGAGTAGTTGAAGCATCTCGTGAACCACCACGTATGATGAACTCCAACAAAAACATAAAACAAACTGAGAAATTGATAGTAGGAGTGCCCATGGGCCAACTAACCATTTAAATAACAAAACATAATAATCGCAAAAACCGAATTTAGCCACGAACCACCGTGAATTCGGTTTAAAATAACCTAAGGTGTCAGTCGTATGACAATTGTGTTCCCGTTTTGGCCTATAAGCTTGACAACTGTGGCCATGTTATCCTCCAGGTAAGTAATAGCTTCTTACCTTGGGTTCTCGGAACCGGTTTACTAAGGCCAACTCAAAGTACTCTCCCCTTCCAGTTAATATGAGAACTTGTCACACTACCTATCCATAAGGTGTAGAGTAAAAAAACATTAGAAGGGTATTCTTAAGGAATTTCCTAAAAATAAAAGTCAATCTAATTTACGAAAAGTTTTCTTTGAATGTTGAGGCATAACCTCGGAGTTGTGAGTGTGTGCATAATAATACAATAATAAAAATTAATTATCTAAGAAAGTTGTAAACAATTAATTCGAACACATAAGGAAAAGATATAAGCACATATGGGGCTCCTAAGCATGTTAAAAAGGCACCACTAACGACATATATTAAACCTTCGGCCCTGATACTAATCTGTCACACCCCAACCAACGACGGAAATGCCGGGGCGTGAGCTGATTGTCCACGGCTCTCAAGGTACTATCACACACCATTGGAATTTCAATTTCAATTTAATAAAATTCAATTAAAACAAATTAATCAATACAATATCCAAAAACAAATAATTCATCAAGAAAAGATAAATCATAAAATGAATGTCTTTTTTATTTCTCTATCTTGATTCTTAAGTTGCTCTCCAATCTTGAACTATGCGTTAAAATAAAGTAGTTTTGTCAACACAAGGTTGAGTGAGTAGCACACCAGCTTTGATGTATATATATAATATATAATAAATGCACAACAAAGTCAAATGAGTTAAGCAATTCAACCAATGAGTAAATAAATGAGCTATTGAAAAGCACAAAGCTATTACGAATGTCGTATGATCATACTATTCGGAGATTATATTGGACCTCTCCGAACGCGGTTCACATAAAGCAAATAAGCACATAACAGTAAGGTACAATTCGTTAAGCACCGGTGACAATAGTTGCAGTTTGTGTATTAAATAGTAGGGAAATAAATATTAAACGCATATGTACCGAAAACAATATAAAATGAGTTTTAAAAAGGGGGAATGTGGTACTCACCTCAATAGATGAACAAAAGTGAAAAGAGAAATATTAAAAATGATGATTCGCAGAAATTACGCGTTGACAACAAAGCCTAAAAAGGATAATAGAATACGAAGATACTAAGTTAATGAATCGGATAGGAGAGTCGATAGTTATAATATTTATTAAGTTATATATACTATTTAAACTTACTTTGTTTATAACTCCTATTTAACCTAAATTATATTTCATGACATAGAAATATTTGAATAAATAAAATACATCCTTCAAAATAAATAAATTTGTTAACTATATAAGTATATTAAAATATATCATTATGTAAAAATATTTTATGAGTAAAATACATCTTTTAAGAAACACCAATATTATAGTCTATTCTTATAATACATTTTATTATGTAAGATATTAAATTCGTTACTTATATATAAATATATGTTTACATATACATACATACACAGACTAAAGATTCAAGAAACACCAATATTATTGTCGATTCTTAATAAAATAATTTATTAAATAATTATTATTAATATTATACTTAGTATAATGTATTTAAAAAGAAAAATATCAAAATTATCTAAAAAAACAAGGTGACAGGGGCTCGAACCCGTGACTTGCCACTCCATATCCAACGTGCTAACAAGTACTTGCGTTTAATCTTAGGAAAGCTTAAATAAAAACAAACAGAGACCCAACTGTATACAGTTACAAGGCCTAAGAGCATTCTCATTCTATCCATCAAAACACTCCCTATCCTTATAAATTAGAAAAATCTTCCAATTATTCACTCCATCCTATCCCCTATTCATATACCCTAACTCTAAATAATAAAAATGCACTACAGTAACTTTTCAAATATGAAAAGTTACTGTACCCTCCCCATCTCAACTGCATCTTACTTTCCCCCTCTCTCATCACTTCTCCCGCTCATCTTCTACACTGTGTTCCCGAGTTTCATTTAACTGAGGAAAGAGAAGGAAAAGGAGGGATGGAAAAAATATGTTGTGTTCCCGAGTTTCATTTAAGAAAAGAAAAGAAAGGAAAATTTAAAAGAGGTGATCCCGAGTTTCATTAAAAGAAAGAAAAGGAGGGGAGGGAAGAAAAAATGATGAGTAAAATAAAAGAATTTGTGTCTTTCCAAATTGGAAAGATTTGGAAGGAAAATAAGGTGAAGAGAAAGAGGTGATACCAAAAGAAAAGATAAGAAGAGAAAACTTTCTTTTCCTTGCTTTTCTTTTCATTAATGAACTCGGGAACACAGTGCTAGGGTTTATCGGATCTATCTAAACAAATCGAAGCAAACGAAAGGCAATTGATTCACTCTGAAGCAAATACCCGACCCTCTCTACCATCTCCTTTCACTCTAAAGCAAATCGAACACCAAAATCAAAGATTTCTTGTTCGAATTGAAGCAATTGGTCTCCCTGTGTTCATCGATAAAAGTTGTAATAGCACTACGTGAATATCGACCTTCGGCCACACATGTGGTCTGGGCGATTTGCCACACTTCGGCTTAAATATGTGGCTAAAAGGTCTTTTATCATGTTTGAATACCTTTCAAAATGTTTTGGCCACACATATTATTCTTCATGTGACAATTTTATACCTACTCAGGTTCTTTTCGCCACACCTTAGAAAAAAACTATGACAAAAACTAGCCACATTATAAAAACTTGTGGCGAAATGTGACCTACAGTCTTAGTTTGTTTGATCTTTGATACATGTGACCAAAAACACATGAATTAGCCACAAACTGTGACATCTAACTAGCCACATGTTTTAATAGTGTGGCCAAATGTGACAAACGGCTACTGTATTGATAAGAGAGGTGTCTAAAAGGTAAAAGATATAGCCACTTATATTACGTGGTGTGACCTAATGTCACATTTTCTAGCCACATTTTTAATAAAGTAGCGAAATATGACAAACAACCATTGTATTTATTAGTAATGTGGCTAAAACGCTTAAAATATATGGCCACTTATACGAGGTTGTGTGACCAAAGAGTAGTTTACTTTTATTTTTCCTAAGTTTTTTATTGTCGCGGATACACTTATTATGTGTGGCTATAGGTGATAAATTGTCACACTTAAATATTTTTAAGTGTGTCCAAATGTAATTAATGGCCACTTATAGGAGGTTGTGTAACCAAAGAGTAGTTTACTTTTATTTTTCCTAAGTTTTTTATTATCACGAATACACTTACTATGTGTGGCTATAAGTGATAAGTTGTTACACTTAAATATTTTTAAGTGTGTCAAAATGTAATTAATGACCACTTATACGAGGTTGTGTGACCAAAGAGTATCTTAGTTTTACTTTTTATAAGTTTTTTATTGTCACAGATACACTTATTATGTGTGGCTGTAAGTGAGAAATTGTCACACTTAAATATTTTTAAGTGTGTCCAAATGTAATTAATGGCCACTTATAAGAGGTTGTGTGACCAAAGAGTATGTTAGTTTTATTTTTTTTAAGTTTTTTTATTGTCACATATACACTTATTATGTGTGGCTATAATTGATAAATGGTCACACTAAAATATGTTTAAGCGTGTCAAAAACGTAATTAATGGCCACACGTTGATTTGACGAGTGGCGACGTCATCATTGCCTTTACAGTTTCTTGTGCCTCCAAATTCAAATTGTCAGGGAGATATACCGGCGGTTTCCGATGGTGTTTAAATACCAGTCACAATCACAATCACAATCACAATCCATAATCAGAATCCTCTATCACAATCACAATCCACCTTTCTTCCGATTATAATTTCCGATAATGGCTGCAGCTTGGCTCGAACGTGCACCGGGTGCTCAAGCCCCCATCTACTACGACTCCACATTTTTCACGATACGATTCCACTTTTTTTCCGGCGCCGTCTGGAGGAATCAAAGGGTGAGGTATATTGACTATGTCAACCCTCAAACCTTCACGTACCAACAACTTAACCGAATGGTTAGGTGGCTTGGGTACATGACTGTTGATTATTTCAGCAAAGAAATGGTAGTGCCGGGAATCGAGGTGGCGTACATCAAGTTGAACGACTTGGAGCACATCAAGGCGGTGTCCGTTTATGGGGCATTCCATTCTCAGGTGAATCTTCGCCTCCATAGGCTTAGGGACTCCACCTACACCTCCGATGGCATGTACGAAAGGATCATGCCCTCTCATACTCCAGAGGAGAATCCGGATGTAGATCCGGATACGGAATCTACAAGGAGGTCTACGATGGATGTCGATGTAGATTCTGAGACGGAGTCGGATGCTAGGAGCTAATTATAGTTTTATGTAATTTTTGGTTTTCTATATTAATGTAAATGTTATTATTGTAATTTTTATATTTTGGTATTAATATGTTATGTGAATTGATTAATCATATTAATTTTTTTAATACATAATCACTTATATTATGTGAATGTTATTATTGTAAATTTTATTATTAACTGTAAAGCGTGGAGCGTTTCCAAAGCGTGATATATATAACTGGTGGCTTAAATTTAATGATTGTTTTTTTAAAAAAAAACCTAATCACTTATATTATGTGAATGTTATTATTGTAAATATTATTATTAACTGTAGAGCGTTGAGCGTTTCCAAATCGTGATATTATTAACTAGGAGTTATTATTGTAAATGTTATTAATTATTAACTGTAAATGTTATTATTATATTTTGGTTTATGCGTATGTATAGCGTATTGGATGTAGTTTTTTTTAATTAACTTTAAAATAGATGTTAGTGTGATTGAATAACAAAATAGACCTAAAATTTAATTTTTGGTAGTTGAGACAATAATTTATTGTATTTCAGTTGATTTGTAGCATATCAAGTAAGATATACTAGTTTTTTTAGTTTAATTAACTTGAATGTAGGCTATTATTACATAAATATATTTCCAAGATTTTTGACAGGTATTAAAAGCGTACAAAGCGTGTGATTTACTAGTTTTATTTATTTTAATTAATTTAAAAGTAGGCTATCATTACATAAATATATTCCTAAGATTTTGGACAGGTAGTAGGTATAAATGTAATTAATTTCCAAAAATAATTAGCTTCTGTGCATTTCCAAAGCGTGTGGAAACCATTTTGACAGGTAGTATGCAGTTATAGTGTGTTATACACTCAACAACCAACTATATAACAATAGAGACTTTAATGACTGCAATAAAGCGGGTGACTGAAATTTATTACACTTCTATATATGTTATGTGAATTCCAAACTTGGCCAAGCAGAAAAAATCTAAGGTTTTCACATATCTTAAACTTCCCAAAGATCTTAGATTTTGATAAAATCCTTTCCAAAACTCAATGCCATCACCAAATCTTAAATCTAAGGTTACTGGTGATGGCATTGAGTTTGGAAGCGGTTTTTCAAAACTGAATTTTATTTGTTCAAAGGCTTCTTCAAAGTCTGGAGGGTACAATTTTGGTATGCAGGTTAGTGAAAAGAAGGGCATAATGGTCTTTTTTTATAAAATGAGTTGATAATGTTTTGCAGGAAACCAGCTGTTGAAAAGTATGTTGAAACATAACCAAATAGAGGTTGTGCAAGAAACAAAACCATCAGATGAGAAATGATGACTGGCACCGAACACCCTAGACAACATGATGCATATGTGGGCTTTCTTTGTATTAATGTAACTTTGATATCGCACGAGTTAGTTATGAGTGTAATGAATTTATTGATCTTACTATGGTACACTACAAGTCAATTGCGACTTTTATCGATGTGACATGATGTATGTTTGAACTTGACAACAATTGACCAAAATAGCCAGAAGATGAAATGAATTCAACAAACCGGCCTGTACGTATAAGTAGTAATAGTATTAAAAACAAACAATATTTCTTTAGTTTGAATTAATAAGTACAAAGTAAAGAATAGTGATATCATGTATCACAACTATAATTAAACATTATTTACATCTAACTAGCCGAACAAACACAACTGCTGGTCGACAACCCCGACATCGGTGCCAATCTCCATTATGAATAGTTGTAGGCTTTTCCCGGGCCTCAGTAATCATCTAGGGAATCATTACGAAGCAGTTGATTTGGTTGTACAAGTGGCAATGTATTACCCTCATGAGGTAAAGTTATCGTACTAAATTCCTCATTGACCTCGTCATACGAATGCCTATTATTCTTGGGTGGAGTCATGAGGACAACATGCTTTTTTCTATCCAGCTGATCTTGAACATAAAAAACCTGGCGTGCTTGCGAGGCCAATATGAACGGATCATCCTTGTGGCCAAATTTGTTTAGGTCGACCGACGTGTAACCAAGAATATCATGTTTGACATGTTTACGGTCAACCCATTGGCACATGAAGACCGGAATTCTTTTAGTATGATAATCTAGGACCCATATCTCTTGCAAAACCCCAAAATAAAAGTTTTGTCCATACGTCACCACGTCTTTTTTGATGTGCATGTCATCCGCCTCTACACCAACCCCGCTGTTCTGGTAAACTCTACCATCATGAGATTTTGTATGAAATTCAAAACCGTTGATGTCGTACGAGTTGTATTTGTAAACGTTGCGGTGTGCTCCGTGTGCAATCCACTTTACGGTTTCCGATACAGAACCTGGGGAGCCCGCTAACTCTCTTTCAACCTGAATTTCATTGCAGAAACTATAAAAGAATTTTAAAAATTATCGAAGACTTAATAAATTGATCTACCTTATCGCGTAACCAGTCACCAAACTTTAAAGTATGCTCCTTCTCTAGCAATGCTTGTCGTTTACCAGGCAGTTGGTTTTTCAAAGAGGTCTTTTCAAAGAGGTGCAGTTGCTGTACGCTAATGCCTTAACGTACAGTATATTCTGATTTAATATATGGGTGCGTTTGCTGAGCGTTTAAGTTTTCAATATACAGTAACTGCACCCTATATATATAATTTACAGTATATATGTTAGTAATACTTACTCGATATACGGCGCTATTTAAGGGTATTCTGCAGCACATAGAAATGTGCTCTCTTGAAAAGATCAGGAGAAACTTCAACTGATTTACGCCTGTGACAGGAATTGTCTCCCCATTATCATCATGCTTATCATGTGGAATACCAACAGTACACTTGATGTTTTTTTGTTATTCGCTCAGAAACTCGATTGTTTCTTCCGCAATGTTCTCCTCAGCAATGCACCTTTCTGGATAAGTTTTGTTTCGCACATGCCCTTTGATAACCTTCATACACCTGTCAAAGGGGATACATCCAACGAAAGCATGGTGGCCCACATAATTTTATCTTTCTTACAAGGTGCACGGTTAAGTGAACCATGACATCAAAAAATGATGGCGGAAAATACTTCTCCAGCAGGCATAGTGTAACTATTTGCTCTTCCTGCATCTTATCAAGCTCTTCTACAATGATTTCTTTGCTAAAAATTGACTTGAAAAAAAAAACAAAGCCTGATTATAGCATTTCTCATTGGTTCTGGCATGATGGATTGTATTGCAAGGGGCAGAAACTATTGCATAAGCATGTGATAATCATGTGATTTAAGGTCTTGTAGCTTCCTTTCTTTAAGATTCACCAAACTAGAGAAGTTAGAACAATACCCTAGTGGAGCCTTCAGTTTATACAGTGTTTCAAGAAACATGTCTTTTTCTTGCGCTGATAATGTGAAGCATGTTGAAGGCAGTTCTGTATTGTTGCCTTTTGCTTTCGGTTGCAACTCCTTTTTAATCCCTAAAAACTCCAAATCCTTTCTAGCTGCCAATCCGTCTTTTGTCCTTGCGGGAATGTTCAGCAACGTCCTGACAATACTTTCTGTCACATTCTTTTCAACATGCATCAAATCAATATAATGTTAGACAGGTAAATACTTCCAATAGCTGAGCCGTTGGTACCATATGTTGAACTTCTTCCAATATTGGTGTGGCGTTGTGTTATACCTTTTCCTCTTACTCCCACTTAGGGATTCAGATCCCTTTCCCCATTCATTGTTAATGTTTTTGACCTCGTCGTATATCTCTTCCCCTGTCATAGGCTCTTTAGCGGTTCTCATCTCCTCTTTTCCGTTGAACGTCTTTGTTTGTTTTCTGAAAGGGTGGTCATGTGATAAATACCTTCTGTGGGCAGCATAACTCTGCTTCTTTGTGTGATAAAGTCAAACACACTGAGTGTCGCCCCGACACACCACACAACCTTTGAATCCACTGTAAGGGCAACCACATAGTGTACCAAGAGCAGGGTAATCATTAATCGTCCATAACACAACTGCATGTAGTGTAAACTTTTCTTGTTTATATGCATCATATGTTGGCTCCCCGACCTCAAATAAAGATGCTAGATCGTCAATTAAAGGCTGTAAAAACACATCAATATTGTTTCGTGGCACTACGGATATTAATAAGGGAAGCATGATGAATTTTCTTTTCATACACATCCAAGGTGGAAGGTTGTAAATGACTGCTAAAACAGGCCAGCCACTATGGTTTCTGTTGCCTCTATGTACGTCGACCCCATCAGGGCAAACACACTAAGTGTCGCCCCGACGAAGATTTCTTGGATCGCTTCCGATGGTATCGGAGTACCTGTCATCTATGGCTTTCCATGCTGGTGAATATGATAGGTGACGTAAAATACCGGGTTTATTGGTACTCGTGGCTTGCCATGTTAAATTCTCTGTTGTGGTCTTTGATTGAAAGAGGAGCTTGAATCGTGGAATAATGGGAAAGTACCACAGTACCTTAGCGGGCGTGTTTATGTAAGTTTTGTTAGTCTTCTCATCCACCTTCCACCTTGACTTGTTACAAACTAGACATGCTTCCAAATCCTTGTAATCCTTATAGTAAATAATGCATTCATTGATACACACATGTATCTTTTTGTATCCTGAGCCCATTGCCTTCATCATCCTTTTTCCCTCATACATATTATTTACCATTTCGTTATCTGCAGGTAGCATCTTTTTCAACAATTTCAGAAGTTCATCAACGAACTTATGAGATACCCCGTGCTTGCTCTTCAAGTTGAGTAGTTGTACTAATGCAGACAACTTGGTGAAGTCAAGACATCCTTTATATAGGGGCTTCTCAGCGTCAACAAGTAGTTGTAGAAACTGTTGATACTTCTTGTCACATTTGAAATTGTCTTTTGTAGCATTTACCATTTCTACGGTTTCACAGGCATCTGTTGGAATGTTGGTGTCAACAAACCCAGTATTATTATCCTAATTAGTTGGAATGCAGGTGTAGGCAAACCCAGTATTATTAACATTAGTTGGAATGTTGGTGTCGGTTTCTCCATGTTTTATCCAAGTAGTATAACTCTTATCAATTCCAAACCTGTACAAGTTATGTTCTACATCGTCTACACTAAGAGATACGTGGTTCACACAACGAACACATGGACATGAAATAGAAATTGGTGGTGATGTCTCCTTGCAATTACGAACTGCAAAATGTAGAAATGCCTTAACACCATCTTTATATGCTTTACTGCACCTGTCACCTACTAACATCCAAGACTTATCCATCTTCCAGAAATTTTTTATTAACTGTGTCATCAATGATATATATATATATATATATATATACACACACACTAATTAACGCCAATAAATGTAACCGACTAATTAAAAGCAAAAATATTTGTTACACACCTGAGATTAATGAATCTGTTTGGTAGGATTTATATTGATGAGAGTTCAATAAATACACTAGCAGATCATTTATTAGGGTTTGGTGAATTTTTATTTGGTTCAATTAATACTAATTGATTTGGGAGTCTTCCAGAAGATAACTCGATTTATTGGCGGGTAAAAATGAAAATTTTAAACTTCTAAATTTCGTTATATAAATATTAGAAGAGGTTCTATTACGTTCTCAGGGTGTAGCTCAAACGGGTGAGACGCTTGTGATTAAACATAGATTGCAAATACCGCGGGTTCGAACTCTGGAGGGAACATATTTTTATTAATTTTTTATAATAACCTCTTTTCAATGAAATAAATACACTGTGATTTTGAAAACACTCAAACAAAACTACTCATTAAAAGGCCTTTAAATCCGTTCAGAAACATAAAAATACATCATAATAGCTGGTCTAAAATCATAACAAAGTTTCTTAGCTTTTAATTACAAAACTAATTAAAAGCCCTAAAAACAACAAGAAGCAAATAAAATACAATATCTTCACTTTTTTTTCTGATTCAATCAGTGAAACTACACTCCTTGCAAGTTGATCCTCTAATGACTTATTTTCCCTTATCAAAATAGGAATTATGTCTGTACATCTTGTGCACACATAAGATCTTGTGGACGAAACATAATCAGACCATGTAAAGAAATTCATTTTTTGCCCTAAGTTAAAAAATATAGAGTTTAGGGTCAACATTTGTAGATGAATTCCAACTTTATTTGCAATTTCACTAACCTGAGATGCACAATTGTAGAACCTCCGACCTGGATTTTTTGTGGTCCTTGATGTTCTTAGAATGTCTTCTTGACCACAAAAACAATAAACCTGAGATCGATTGTTACTGGATGTTGTGGTCCGCGATGAGGTTTCTTCCATGGTGAAAAAGGAGTTCTTATTGAAAACAAAACTAGATATATAAGTATATATATATATATAGGATGGTTTAGAAAGGAGTTGTGGTACACATGCGTGTTACCAACGTTTTAGGATATTTATATATGTCTTTGTACAGTAGCGTGTTGCAAGCGTAATAGACTCTTTTGAACATATATATAACATATTTTAAGCTAATTGATTACACACATTTTTAACAAAGAAAGATGAGAACCATTAATCCATATTTACCATTCATCAAAAGATGCATCACAAAAAGTACCATTAATTACAATACATAAAGCATTTTAAAATAATCCATATATTTACCATTCATCAAAAGATGCCTTACAAAAAGTACCATTAATTACAATGCATCACAAAAAAAAAAAACCAAAAAGAGAGAACCTAACATCACCATCACTCCGCCTTGTCCACAGTCTCCGCCCCCATATCCTTAAAACTCATGTTGGTTGACACCGTAGTTATGGTGTCAACCAGGGTCTCACACACTGAGTCGTAGCATTCAGACTGTTGTTGCTGATAATCAGCAACATTGCTCGAAACTCAATGTCGTCTTCCCACAACATGAGGTTACAGGATTGGAAGATGTTTGTTTTTTCCCAAGTGAGTGTAGCCCTAATCGCTTCGACTTTCTTCAACAAAGAGTCGTCTTTCTCTTTCTGAAAATCCATCGTTTTTTTCACTATGGCCTTCACGGTTTTCTCAGAAGAATTCATTTCTATTATCTTTCTGAAACTGTTAGTGTGATTGAATAACCAAACTTAATGTAGTTAAGTTTGATTTTTAGTAAGATATAGTAAGATCTAGTAAGATATAGCTTAACTTTAATGTAGGCTATCATTACCATAATATTTTTCCCGGCATTTTTGACAGGTGAGTATAATTGTGATCAATTAATTTTGACAGGTGATATAAATGCAAGTAATCTCTAGATTAAACAAAAACACATGAGACAAGTTTGTGCGTATCCCAAGCGTGGGACACCCTTTTGTTTTTTTATTACAGAGTTACTATTCGTCCGGTTGCGTTTCCCAAGCGTGGGACACCCTTTTGTTTTGTCTGTGAGTCTTTTGGTTATATATACCTATACCACATTTGTGAAACTCATATACCTACATAATTTTAAATTATTTTTTTTAGTTAATAATGGATTGCTCGTCATCATCATCATCATCATCCAGATCCTACAAGGATGCCCTTAGAAGGCATATTGAGGCTCAAATCGAGATAGATAAAGCTTGTGGGGAAACTCTTACTGAAGAATTTGTAAAGACTAGCAACAGCTTGAATGCCAGGAATGTCATTGCAAAAGTTCTTACTCGAATGCCCGCTAGTACTATCCAAGATCTTGCTGTTTTGTTTATGGTTGACGTAGGACAGAGAGAGCTTGACGAGTTAAAACTTTTGGGCAAGGCAATTCTTGAACTGAATTGCTCAATGGAATTGAAGTTGAAGTTTCTTATGTCACTCAGAGATTAGTATGTGATGGTGTTTCATGGTGTGTTTTTATGTGTGTAACCCAGAGATTAGTAGTAATAAAATTTGTATGTTTCTGATGGTGTGTTTTGGTAATAATAAAATATTTATGTTTGTGTTAAAACATTGATTCAACATGTAACTATTATCTTAAAGTGCATTACAAACTGTTAACAGAAGACTAGAGATCTCCATAACAAGTATCTTAAAGTACATAGCAGTCAGTTTTGAAATCATTCAAATTTTTTGTTGCCTTATCTTAAGTTCAGCAATCAACTCTTCTCCGGTTAAACGAGTGTCGTCTTTTTCATGGAATAGCAGTGCATTCTTGATAAGAGTATTTCTGTGTTGGTTTGTATCCGAGAGGAGGATTTTGCACAAATACTTTAACCTCAACCCTTTTAGCTGTCTTTGTTGTTCAGGGCCTTCCTTTTGGAGATTACACCCCCATGGTCTCTTCCCATCATATTTCTCCATGTGTCTCATAGCAAAAATACCACAATCTGTTCCATTACCTTTTGTTCTCCGTCTCATCTTCAATCTATTGATTGCTGCTACCTGGATTTGCTGAGTAATGGGGTGTTTGATTGTTTTAAGATAAATGCAAAAAACGTTTCTCTACACAAAATAGAAAGCAATTTAAGTATTTTGACAATTTTTATAACAGGTATGTATGCTTTTTAGGTAAAGGTATATATGTTTACCAGTATCAGGAGTCTTTCCGTATCTTTCTTCAAAATTCTCTCTAATTGCTTTTGATTTGTCTTCTAAGCTTTTAAACTTTGCATTAGCTGGTATTTCTTAATTTGCATTGTTGTCAAGTAATTCTATCACTCCTGTTTGAAGATTGAAGATAACCTCAAAGAAATGATCGCGTTGTATTATTGGCACGAGCACTATAGCAACCTCCTTGAGTGATAGAATTCCACTCCTTGCCATTTCTCTTTCGATGTTGTCTGAAAACACATCCAGTCTTTCTTTGTCTGTGATACCCCTTGACTCAGAATAATGGTCACTTGTCTGTATAATAATTAAAATGCAAATGATTAAAGCGTTTATTGTGCGTTTTCTAATAGTGCAAACAAAATAGATTAATTTGTACCAGCACATTGCTTGAAGCAAAGAATCTGAACGGTGATGCTGCAGATTTTTCCTTTCTTCATAGTTCATTATATAGCTAAATGCATCCATTGCATTGGCGGCTATATAAATTCCAGGACAGAAGCTTTCACAAACCACCTTGAACGATTCTATGTGAGTGGACTTGTAGACCTCCTCCCAAATGTCTCCAAGACAAAAAAAATATATACTCTGAAATTATTTCTTCATCTTTCGTGACACCAGCGGATACGTCAACCTCTCTCAGAAGATATGGAGAGTTCAGTGCGTCTGGGCTATCACTTGTTGACAATCCGGTGTCAACTGTTAAACATAAAACAACTCACATTAAATTTGACTGAAAATAATTGTAACTATAATTAAATACCTTCAACCCCCTTTGGTTTTTATTTATAATTAAATACCCTCTTTTAATGTCGCAAGCACTGTATTAACAACTTCATCAATATCTACGCATGAGACATTGTTTTCTTGACCTGCATCACCTGCATCATTTTTTACGACAGCCAAAGACGTAATATGTTCAACTGTGGTTATAATTAAACTGGTATATAAATAAGCTGGTACATATATGATATACCTTTCTGAGCAACCACTGGACCACCAACACCAACATCTGAATCAACTGCATCACACAAATGTAATAAGTTTAAAATAACAGCATAAGTGTTTTAAGAGCATTTTAATTATACTAATAATTAATTTAGTCCAAATACCTTTCTGAGCAGCCACTGGATCACCAATACCAACATCTGAATCAACTGCATCACACAGATGTAATAAGTTTAAAATAACAGCATAAGTGTTTTAAGAGCGTTTTAATTATACTAACAATTAATTTAGCCCAAATACCTTTCTGAGCAGCCACTGGACCACCAACACCAACATCTGAATCTTGTGTTTTAGGGACCACATTATTAGTGAATCTGTTTTCCCATTCACAACATCTAGCAAAGATATTCTCATTTGATGGATGTCTATCCTTTCCATGACGGACCAACTCGTTGATCTCGAAGCAAATTTTATCAAATTTCTTCAACTTGTTATCCATTGCCTTATTCCAAGACAGTAAAAAGAAAATATAGTTATTATTAATTCAAAAACATTTTCAATTTATCCCAGCCAGTGGTAATGGAGTTAAATAATAGTCAACAAGCACGATAGGCATTTGCAAACTTAAAGGTGAATAATCGCTTACATAATCATCCAAATCTTGTTCAGCTGTTTGATCGGCATTATATGTTTCAGATGCACTTTGACCATCTATTTTTTAATTACATATAATGTTGTATTACATAAAATGCATGTAGAGATAAGAGATACGAGAGTTTTTTAGAAGAAAATAACAAGTTTAATACCATGTTCTTGTTTCTCCTCTGCTGCAGTGTTTTCTTCAACTCAAGGCTTACCGGCAGCACTAACCGTCACAGCAGCGGTAGCAGCAGCAGTCTCATCAAGTCTCCTCCCGGCAGCACTAACTGTCACAGCAGCAGTATCAGCAACAACTGCATCAGCAGTCTCATAAAGTCCCTTCCCGGCAGCACTAACGGTCACAGCAGCTGCAGCAACATCAATCCTTTTCCCGTCAACACTAACGTCACAGCAGCAGCAGCAACCTCAGTAGCATCTTCTTCTAAGGGAGGACCATTATTCTCCAAGTATTTTTCCATCTTATTAAGAGTAGTTGTTGTTATGTAGTTGACTGCAGGCGTTGTGACGGGAGTCCCAAATGGACCATATTTTTTCTGGTATTCATGCTTGTAAAGCATCACAAGGAAGGTCATCGGACCGTTGTATTGATCGTTGATACCTCTCCATTCTTCCTTTGTCATTTTCAAATTTTCAATAACATAGCTGCACCAGTCCATATTTGGAATATCCGAGGTTTTATCAATTGCGGAGATGAATCGTTGATTGAGTGTTGTTGATTTTGTCACAAATCCAATACAGGTGTTGAACAACACAAGGAAATTAATCTTAAACAGTTCACCAACTCCTTGATCCGCGGTTAGTTTGTCTTTCACATGCTTTATACTAATTCTTGAATTTGTCGGGAATTGATTTTTGAACAAATCTGTAGTAACATCTTCCCGCAATCTTGGTCTACTCTTGTCTAAAACAGGAATCTTACCCATTGGTATCCCCAACACTTCATGTACTTTTTGTGGTGTTATCTTAATAACACCACTCCCAATGTTCAATTCATTTAAACGGTTATTATAGTTCATGAGCAACCAATATCCCAAAGTTGTTGGAGTTTGGGTTACTTGAAGTCTTAACATTGACCCGAAACCCATTTCTTCCTCACAAGTTCTTTGGGCAGTGGTCATTGCCTTCACTGCATCAACAATATTACAAGGTGCACACCTATTCTTCAATTTTTTGTCTACAAATTCAACAAAAGGTTTTCCCCTCTCGGCTTGCTTCTTTTCTTTAATGGCTTTCTTTTTCAGAGGCTGAAAGTTCGGGTCAGAGGTGCTGTGTTCCACCTGTTTCCGCTTTAACAACAACCTGTCGATTTTTGTGTCAAGGTCTGAATCAGAGTCTGCTTCCTCAACATGTTTTGTTTTCCCCACCGGAGCAACTTTTGTTGAGTCAAACAATTGACTAAAGGGGGAGATTGTTGAGTCAAAGATTTGACCAGAATGAAGTATATGGAAGATTGGAATCTTCTCAACCTCCTCATAATTCGCTAAGTATGGATCCGAGCACACCTTAGACATCCGAGCAAGGTTTTACTTAGCCGGGTATGATATTTTGTCTATCGGGCAAGGTTTACTTCAAGAAGTCTTCTTTAGTGGATATCCGAGCAGGGTTTGCAAACTAGTGCATTGCCGGGCAAGGTACACTAGTTTATGTAAATCCGGGCAAGGTTCACTTTATCAAGCAAGTTTGTTCTTCAGAGCCAAGTATATTACTCTTCCGAGTAAGGTTTGGTTAACCAAGTCCAAGAAGCCAAGTGATTGGAAGACCGGGCAAGGTATTCATTAATAAATATGGTCCAAGTAGGCTTGATGAAAATGGAATATCTCTAAGTAACATCGGGCAAGGTTCAACTCAAGCAAGGTATTATTCTCCCGAGTACACTTTGCTAATAAGTTATTTTAGCAAAAAGTTGAAATGGATCATTAAAGAACAAAGTTGCTCGTAAGGGTTTGTCGGGCAAAGTCTGGCAAAGTCAAGAAGACTGAAGTCTACCTGGACTCTTCAAGCAAAGTCTACCAGGAAACTGATCCCAGGCATACTTCTATGTTACCAAGTCCTGAAGGATGGCAGAGTACACAGCGTACTCAGAAAATGAAGATTTATGAAAAGCCTACCCGGAAGACTTTTTTTACACTTAGTTTATTTTGAATATGTAATTTGAATATGTACATTGTATTTAGGGTTTCTAGAAGGAATGACAGCTGTCCTAGGTTGGCAGGCCTATAAATAGAATGTTTAGGGCAAGCCGCCAGGGAGAGACAGATACACACGAGACACGATATTCACGGATAAGGATAGACAGACACATTTATTGAGAGAGAATATCGTGTGACGGCTGTCCTAGGATTCCTAAAACTCTAAATTGATTATCCACTTTGTATGATGAAAATTATATAGATGGAAATCTTTTGAGTGAATCCTGTGTGTGTTTTCTACCTTTGATTATTCATTGCAACTACCCTATTTGTTATTGATTCCGCCTTTAACAAACATTAATCTTTCTAAATATAGCAACCCGTCATTAACTCTCTTGTCGGCACATTAATCTGTGTGAGTTATGACATGATTAAGTAAGATCCAGCTGAAATCGAGGGGCCTGACAAGTGGTATCAGAGCCTGTTACTGCTATTTTGGAAAGATTGTTGCTGATGGAAGATTTAAAGAAGAATGACGTAAGCAAACCACTGTTCCATTGATTTGTGACGTCAGCAGCCCTGTTTTCATTTTTCTTCCAGATCTACAATCTACCGGTGTTTTCTCTTCCTTATTTCAATTAAAGTTCTAATCTTTATATCTTAATCTTGTTCTATTCACATCAGACACATCAGATCTGAGCATTCTGTTTTCAGATCTGATTATTTTGAAACTCTGTTTTTACAAAGAAACTGATTTTTGATTTCTCAAAATTTCTCGATATGAGGAACAAGAGGTGTCTACTAACAAGATACTAAGGTTGTATGGACAGGAAAACTTTACCAAATGGAAAGTACTCTTTGAAGCAGCCGTTTGCTACAATGATGTTGATATGTGGAATTCCATCAAGGATGGTCCACAAGCTACTGTTGAAGAAGGTGCAAATCCACAAGCAACTGCTGCTGTGAGAGAAAGGATGAGAAAGGTTGATGACAAGGCTTTAGCTATGTTGAAGCTAGGTCTGTCTTGGGAAATACTTACCAAAGTTGCACATCATCCCAATGCCAAGGCAATGTATGATGCAATTCTTGAGATGTTTGAAGGAAATGTTGAACTCAAGAACATCAAGAAGCAGAGTTTGAAGCAGCAACTAGAAAGATTCAAGTATAAAGAAGAAGAAAGGTTGAAATCAATTCTGGAAAGGTTTCTGGGAATTGTGAATGAGCTCATAACCACAGCTTATGTCATGATTGATTTTGATCTCAACACCAAGCTGTTAAACTCTATGCCAAAAGAATGGTATATTGCCTGCAAGTTCATCCTCACAAAGCACAACTTCAATGAGCTAATGGTAGATGATGTGGTGTGTTTTCTTCAAGCTGCAGAGATAGAAATGATAGAAAATGAAATGATAAGGGAGGAAAGACCCTGCTTCAATGTTTCAAATGCATTGATTGCACCTATGGGTAATCTGACTACCAAGAATCAGCAACAGATTCCTATCATTGAAGAACCTGTTGAGCATAATGCTGACAATACAAAGGCTTTCATTGGTGGTAGCACAAGTAATCAAGGAAACCAGCAAAGATTCAATGTGCAACTGATTGATGACACTGATTCTGCCTCTATGCCAAGTGGAAATGTTCCTCATACTGGTACAGGACATGGTCAAAGTAATGATACACAGGATTTGCTGTCTATGTTTACTGAGTCATATAATGCATTTGTTGCAAAGAATTTGATTCACACAAGTGTAGTGCAAGATGATCCAGAGCTGATAGATGCTGATGATTTGGAGGACATGGATTTGAAGTGGCAAGCTGCAATGTTAGCTTTGAGAAGTAAGAGGTTGTATAATAGAACTGGTAGATCTCTAGTTTCTGGTCTAAATGAAAGAATTGGATTTGACAAGTCAAAGGCAATCTGCTATAATTACCAACAGCCAAGACATTTTGCAAGAGAATGCAACTTGCCAAGGAACTATCAGATGAATCAATTCCCGAATCAACAGCCAAGAGGTCAACAACAATACCAGCAAAATCAGCAAAGAAACAACAACCAAAACTTCAATAACAACTTCAATCCCAACAACAACTATAATCCTAACTTCAACAACTTTCAGCCTCAAATGAATAATCTGAATCAAACTATGCATCAGAATCAAGGTTTTCAAATGAACAACAATCAAAACCTTCAAGCTACTCAAAATGTTCCAAACAACACTGTTCCAGCCAACCAAAATCAACCAAGAAATCAAGGAAATGTGGCAGTGACTACACAACATGAAGGAAATTTTGATTGGAGTAATCATGAAGAAGACATTGCAGATGATATCAAGAGGGCAAATGTGGCATTCACGGCTATAATTGAGAAAGAAATCGGATCATCATCTCAGGTACACTCTGCTCCTATTGTTGATTTAAATGAACTTATCAATGAATTGAAAACAAAAGTAGGCAAGCTGGAAAGTGAGTGTTTTAAGAAACAAAGTATCATCAAAACATATGAGGCAAGTGAACTAGTGAGTGAAGAAAGAATGAAAAGTTTAGAGGAAGACTGTGTAAACAGTTACAGAGCTCAGAAAAGATTCACCACTGAAATTGATGGGTTGAAGAAAATGATTATAGAAGAGAAGTTGTTAAACACAAAACTTCAAGTTGACAATGAATTCTTGAAGAACTTGGTCTCCACTGGAAACATCTGTGGAATTCTGAACCAAGTTAAGGAAGAAGACAAATACAAAGAAGTACCTCCACCATTCAACAACAACTTTATGCCAAAAGTTGATAAAGAGAAAAGAAATGCATATCTACAACAATTCTAAGATGTCTTTCAAGACAAAGAAGAACTTGTAGATTTGTACAAGAATGTTGAAGTCAGTGAAGAAGGAGAGTTTGTTGTGAAGAAAGAACTGAAAGAAGAAAAGTCAATTGGTGTTCAAGTCTCTGAAGATGATCTTGAATCAATTGATTTGAATCAAGATGACTTGAGTGATTTGAGTGATCAAACTACTGAAGAGGAACTTAAAGCTGCTGAAAGAGGAAGAAGATACAAGAAGCCAGAATCAATTGATAAACTTCCAAAGTACCCACCAGTCACACCAAAAATGAAGAAATAGAATGAAAGAATGAAAAGAGAACATGTGTCTTTTGACTTATGTGAAAGAAAGAAGGTGAATTACAATGCTGTAAGGCCTCCTAGCAAGGATGTATTGGATAAGATAAAGCAAAACAGCAAGAAAAAGATAAAAGAAGATGTGAATGTGAAAAACTTTATTCCAGTTTACCCTATTTTCTCAAGCATTGAAGATTTTGACATTGGAGAAGTAGAAACAATGGAAGAATATGAAAAGAGGAAATTGAGACAAAGGGAAAACATTAAGGAAGAATCCTTGAGTACAAGGGAGATAGTTTTTGTGAAAGGGAAAGTGGAAAGAAGTGACATAAGAATAGCTGAGTTTGTTCCCTTCTCATTTGACTTTGACAGTTTAAAGTCTAAAAGGACAATTGGAGTTGATCCACCAAGACCAAGTGAAAGGTTCAAGAAGCCAAAAGAACATGAAATATTCAAATGAAAGGTTTGGTGCAATAAATGTGATGAATATGGTCATCACACAGACTCATGTAATGAAAGATTGAAATTCCAACCTTTCCATGTACCAGATGGAACAAAGTATGGCCAAGACTTTGCTCTATACAAACAGAAGTATGATATATATCCGGGAAAAGGAAAGGTGTGTGGAAATGAAACTTTGAACAGAGAAGAAAAGAAATTTTCAAAGGAGACAAGGAGTGAAAAGAAAACTGATGTTAAAACAAAGAAACAAATGACTAAATCAGTAAGAAGAAGTGTGTCTTCTAAGAAAAATGAGAAATTGGTGAAGAAGAATTATCAGCCTGTGGAAATCAGACAAGACAGTCAATCAGGCAAATCTGATGGCTCTCAAAGATCATCAAACAGTGAGATAACAAGAAGAAAAGATGCACATCCTAGAAAGAAACCAACAGAACTCACTGGTGATGAGAAGTTTCTACTAAAGCATGGATATGAACCACATGGTTTCCTTTGGAAACATAAGACTGAGAGTAAGATTGAGCAAGTTGCTGATGTGAGAGACTACTCTAAGAAGAAGGACTTTGTGATAAAGGATTATGCCACTGACTCAGCTGAATACCAGTGTCCAACCTCACTTGTTAAAACTCCAAGAGAGTGTGGTTATGAAACTGATAATTCAGACAACTTAGAATTGACTCATGAAGATCCTAAACCAACAACACTCACTTCCCAAGCTGTGTCTGAAACTGAATCTGATGAGCTGCAAGTTGATAAGGCTTGCACTTCATCACTCAACTAATCAAACTTTCTTTGTTCTAGGCACATGACTTGTGACAAGAGATCTCTTGTCAATTATGAAGAAAAGTATGAAGGTCCAGTAGCTTTTGGGAGTGATGAGAATGGTGGAAAGATTGTTGGAAAAGGAATCTTAACAAATGAGAAAGTCTCATTTGATAATGTATTTCATGTTGAAGGTCTTCAGTACAATCTGCTGAGTATATCACAAATGTGTGATAAGGGTTACAAAGTCAGTTTTGATGATTCACACTGTTTCATTTTAAAACCTGAGTTTGTAATTCCACCTGAAGTGATTATGATGATGGCACCAAGAAATGGTAACTTGTATGAATTGAATATGAAAGAAGCTATTTCAAGAGGAGGTGCATGTTTTGTTTCCAAAGCCACTGAAAATGAGTCAAAATTGTGGCATAGGAAACTGTGTCATGTGAACTTGAAGAACATGAATAGACTTGTCAAAGGTGAGCGTGTCATAGGCTTACCTACAAGAGAATTCAAGTTGGAAGATCACTGTGATTCAAGTCAAAAGGGAAAACAACACAAATATACTCACAAGTCAAAACTCATCAATTCAATTGATCAAGTACTTGAATTACTTCACATGGATCTCTTTGGTCCTGTGAGTGTACCAAGTATTGGGAAGAAATGATATTGTCTGGTGATCATTGATGACTATTCAAGATACACTTGGGTTTATTTCCTAAGTACCAAGGATGAGACTGCAGAGTTGATTAAAGATTGTGTAACAATGATTGAGAACAAGTTGAATAAGACAGTCAAGATGATGAGAAGTGACAATGGCACTGAGTTCAAGAATGGAGTTATGCAAGAATTCTGTGAAGCAAAAGGAATACAACAACAATTTTCAGCTCCTAGAACTCCTGAGCAAAATGGTGTAGCATAAAGAAGAAACAGAACTTTAACTGAAGCTGCAAGAACCATGTTAGCAGATGCTAATCTGCCTATCACTTTTTTGGGCTGAAGCCATAAATACAGCCTGCTATGTTCAGAACAGGGTACTTGTGAACAAAAGGCATAACAAAACTCCTTATGAAATATTTCACAACAGAAAGCCTTACATCAAGTTTTTCAAGCCCTTTGGATGCAAATGTTTTCTTTTGAATACAAGGGACTATTTGAACAAGTTTCAAACAAAATCCCTGGATTGCTTCTTTGTTGGATATTCTACACACTTAAAAGCCTACAGAGTTTATGTGAAAGATCACTTGAGTGTTATAGAATCATCTGACATTATCTTTAATGAGAATCAATTCAATACAATTGATTGTGCAACATGGCTGTTTGATCATGAGAAGTTAATAAGGTCTTTCAAGATTTATCCTGAAGACTTTGATGACTTATTCTACAAGACCAGTGTAATTGAAGAAAAGAAGAAGAAAACATTGGACTTGGAAGAATTATGGAAGAAGGTTGCTAGAAAAGAGAAAGAATATTCTTTTGTGAAGAATTCCTCATGGAACACTGATGAACTTGATCATGCTGAGCACAATCAAGACAATCCAGATGTACAGAATGATACAATTCAGCCTGAGGATGACACAAGCAACCATGCAAGTGAAAATGAAACTGCATCCACTGCAAGATTTCAAGATCTATTTCTAAGACTGAACTTAGAAAACAATGGTGCATCTACTTCAGGCCAAAATAATGATGAAGCACCATAATTTCATGATACAGAAGTTGATTTGATCATTGAAGATCCAGAACTCAATTTTACTGTTAAGAATCCAGTTCAACATTCCAAAACTAAGCACATTGAAATCAGACATCATTTCATCAGAGACTGCAGTGAAAAAGGTTTGATTGAAATGCAAAGAGTTGATACAAGTGACAATTTGGTGGACATTTTCACCAAACCACTTGAAAGAACCAGGTTCAACTTTCTTCTGAAAGCCCTGGGAATGATCAACTCTGATGAAATCTTATTAAGGATGTGTGCCTGGTTGTGTGTCTCTCTGTGATAACTGATTATTTTGTTAGAGATTACACATATTGAATGTTTAGTGAATATGCTTGATTATGTTACTTAAGTATGATATTTGAATATGCTACTGAATATGTTAACTATTATGTGCTTTAATTGTGTATGTATGCAAAATTTGACATGTTTGATCTGATTGATAGGTTTGCATGATTATCAGTTGATGTGCATTTGTGATGTTAGAATAAGTGTCTGTGTTATGATTTACTTGTGAGAGTAAGCTTAATTGACATCACTGCTTTAATGCTTGACTATGTTTTTTATCTGATAATCTGATGTTGTTAGGATAGGCTTACACATGAATGTTGTTAAATGTTTGCTTGTCCTGATAATATTGAGTGTCATTCAGATTTAATTATGTACTGCAACTGTTTATGTCAAAATGTGTTTTATGTCAAAATTAAGTGATTTAATGAAATTTATAATGAATTTTGCATAAATACTTTATTTTGATCAAAACATGAGCATGTTGTTAATGGTTCAGAGATATGATAAGATTATTCAGTTCAAACTTTAAAAGAAGCTTAAAAGAAGGATTTTTTTTAAGAAAAGTCTCAAGTAGTTGTTTTTGCTGAAAACTATGTCATTTGCCCAGTTGGAAAGACATGCACCCGTGTATGTTTGGTCCTTAAATCTCTACAGATTCAAAGGATAGCCATTGACCTGAAAACTGAATGCACTTGGGGCAATAATAACTTGTTTCTTATTCCTTCACTTAAAACTATGTCAATAGCTCTAACTTTGAAAGGACATATATTCACATGTATGTTTGGTCCTGTTGACCACTTTTGGTCAAACAGGATAGCCATTAACCTGACAATGAAGAGATATTGGAGTTATTGAATATTAAACTCTGTTTAATGGGAAATGATAGTACATTGACTACTTAGATGATCATATGGAATTAATCGGCTAAAAAGACCTTAGTATAGTCATTAACATGTATGGTTGCTTTCCCATGATGATGTAAAATCTTAGGTGATATAAACATAATGAATATGCTGATCTTTATGTGGAGATACATAGTTGTCTTTGCATGCCTCAAGATAAATCTCTTCAAATGATAGGCAGAAAAGTGATTACCCTTTCATACACGAGCCTGTTGTTATTTGGTCAACCAAAAATGAAACATCTTTAAATATGACAAAGAACATGCTTTAAGAAAATTTGAGAAAATATCAAAAACAAGGGGAAGAATGAATAAATCAACCAAAAGTTGATAAGTGTTTTAAATATTTTATCAAACAAGAGGGTTACAACAAAAACTACAAAGATGTTGACAAAATCTGTCTCATCTTGAATGAAAGGCATGTTATTAACCGTAAGTCCAACGTTCAACCTCTATATATGTTTGAATCTCAAAAATACAAAAATACAATAAGTTCTGTCATACAAAAACAAGTTTTTAACCAAATACAGGAGGTTGGAGTCAAATTGGGGTGATCTGTGGATAGCCAAATAAGCTTTGAGAAGAGATATGAGGCATCATAGCACAGTGTTGACCATTAATGCATTATGCTTTAAATGAACCTAAATCATATCACCAAAGAGATGAAATTCATGCTAAGTTTATACCTGCTGTTAACCTATCTATGTTGTCATAATAATGCTGAGAGTGAAGTATTGAGATAGCTACTTAGTCAATATGATCCCATTCTTGAGATCTTTTCAGAAAATGGAAGAAATTGTTTTGAAGAGAAATATAACTGAAATTTGATCTCTGAATGCACCATTTGCTCTTAAATTATGATCTTTAATGAAAAATATATTTTGACAAGTGGTTTAAGTCAAAAAGTGTTGCATTTTGCCTTTAATAGGTTGAATATGTAAGTTCGGGTAAGCTTTAATGTTTTATAACCTTTCCAGGCACAAAACAGTTGGATATGTTTGAATATGATATTTCGGGTAAGGTTTGATGATTTATGACCTTTCCGGGTAAGCTTAGTCATTTTTTACTAACTTTATGATTTTCGGGCATGCTTTGAAGTGTTTACACTTTCCGAGTAGAGTACACTGTTGTACTCATTTCCCGAGCAAGCTTGAAGTCTTGAGATGATTATGTGTTGTTACAGCTAGCTTTTAACAAGAAATTCTTGTTTCGGGCAAGCTATGCATGTTATATGCTGATTGTGATTCCAAGCAAACTTTATGAACTTAGTCAAGTACATCAAGTAAGCTTTGTGATTTGTGTGAATATGTTAGGAAAGGTTTGTTAATCTTTCCGGGCATGCTTAGATATTACTATTTAAGTTTGTCATTTTTCGGGTATGGTTTGGCATGTTGAAATCCCTCGGGTAAGAGCATACCTGATGATTGAATGTGTGTATCCTAGCAAGCTTAGTGCTAACATAGGATTTTCGGGCAAGCTCTTTGAAATTTTAAAATATAGCACACTTAAATGTTTATGTGTTTTAATTTCATTCCGAGCATGCTCTTTGATATGTGTGTTTATGATTTCTTTGAAATTACAATTGTTTTCGGGCAAACTTTGTTTTCCGGGCACACTTTATCTTTCGGGTACACTTTTGTTCCCTCAATATACTTGGTAATTTCAAAACTTAACTTTCCAAGTACACTGTCTGCTAGAAATCCTTTTCCGGGCACACTTTGTACTATATGAAAGGTTATTCAGGTATACTTTGCATTAGAAAGGTGTTCGGGCACACTATTCTCTTGAATGGTTGCTCGAGCACACTATGTTTTCAAGTATGCTTGATTGAATATGTTATTTAGTATGATAAAATTGATTATGATTCTTATTAGGGTTTATGCTAGATAAGTTTTAATTTGAGATTGAGAAATCTATATGGGTGTCTTGATTGATTCCTAGTAAGGATGTTTATTTGATGTTGATACTTGATTATTTGCCTTGTGATTAATTTCTCAAGAAATCTAGTATTTTGGGTAAGCTTTCTTCATTATGTCTTAACTTTAAATTAATTAGCTTGATCGAGCAAGGTTTCCCAGCAAAGTTTGACCGGGTAAGCTTTGTAAGTGGATGTATACCGAGTAGACTTTGAAAGGAATAATTCCTAGTAAGGTTTTACAACCTCAAAATATAAATATTGTTTTTAATATATCAAGTGGATAATGTTACTGTATGACAGCTAATATTCACAAAAAGACAAAGAGCATTTAAAACCCACTTTCAAGAGGTATAAAAGAGGGAGTTAGGCAAAATTTTCAACATTATTTTTCCCTCTCTCTCCTTCCACTGCAAACTGCTTACTCTCAAAGAAACCTAACCGACTAATCGCATTTTACTTCAATCCAAACCCTAACTTGAATTAGCCCTCTAATTCTGACTCGGTAAGCAACATTAATGTGTTTTCCGACGACAATTAGACTATAATGGGTTTTGACTATGTATCTGATTACTAATACTCTGTTTATGTGTTCAGATTATAAATTTGTCGAAGAACAGGTTCTTGATGATTTTCTCTCTTTTCTTTCTTCTTCATTTTTATACCTTGAAATTATCTAAAGTACTGAACTTTATGACTAATTTCATTTTGAATATGTTTGTTTATGTGATTCAGATATGGGAGATGATGAACCCAAATATGTCTTCGAACCAAAACATAATATGTGTGCACTTCTGCAAATGACACCTGACAATGAGCCGATGGCGAGGATGATAACATGGATGGCACGGTCAAATGTCAGTTTTGCGTACACCGAAAGCCCTGTCATATACAGAAATCATTCTTTAGATTTCTGGAGATCTGCTGAACTGGTTGAGGACATAAATGGTAAACGAATTGAAGCAACTATTGGCAGACAAGAAATCCACATTACAGAGGGGCTGATAAGAAGATGTCTACGGTTGAATGATGGTGATCATAATTCTATAAACTTCAGCACACCTCATTTGATGAAAATATTTGAAGAGACTATGGGTTATCAAGGAACTATACATGATGGACAGTTTCAGAAGGGTATGTTCCCTATGTTGTACAGGTTTCTTATTCACCATGTGATCCATGGATTTGCTCCAAGAAATGGATCATGGACTTTGATGAGTCATGATTTAGCAAATGCTACTGTTGGGATTAAGTATGATCTACCCTTCAATTTTTCAAAGATGATATTTGAAGGATTAGTAGGAAACTTGAAGAAGGATGAAAAGAAAAGATTTTTACAATATCCAAGGTTCCTACAGATAATCTTCAATAGTGAACTTCAAGATCTACCCACTGTTGGAATTACACACAGACTGCAAAACCCTGATACATACAAAAGAATCAAGAATCCAGGTGTTTCAAATATGTACAACTCAAATGTCCCATTTGAGATATTACCATGGTTGTTGGACCAGAATGTGATGCATGTGCCTGAGTTAAACTCAGAGGAGGAAGGTGAAGATGGCACTGAGAGTGATGATGATGGAGACTCTGATGATGGAGATGATGATGTTGATGGAGTTGAAGGAGGAGATGGAGTAGCTGTAGAAGTTTTTGCACCTGAATAGGGAGAGGAATTTGAGCAAATTGAACAACCTATTCCAACACCACCACAAACACCACCAACAACAAGCCCAACTCATACTGATCCAATCATTTCAAGCCCACCTAACACACAATCACCACCACAATCAACTGTCCAACCTCAAACCATAACTCAAGAACCACCTGAATACGAACCACTCATTACATCACCACCTACAACCTCACCCATTGACACAGACTTGTTCCAAAGAAACCTGGAGCTGTTGGAAGAAGTTGCTGAATTGAGAAGAAGAAATGAGGAGGTGACAAATGAAAATGTGATGCTGTTTGAGAAGTTGATACAAGCTAAATTGAGAATTCAAACCCTGGAGCAGGAGGTTGAGAAGACCTCAGCTGCCCCAAAATAGGGGGAGAATGATAATATACCAACTGTCTCTGATATGAATGTTGCTGAGACTATAACAGTTGTGGATACTGCAGACAGTCTAAAGTTGATCTTGAATATGTATGATGATGATGAAGAGAAAAGTAGTGAGGAGAGGAGAATATTGGATGATGAAGAATATGAAGGTGATAAGTCAGATATTGGTGAACAAGATTATGATTACATTAATGAAAGAAGGGTTGAAGAAAATGTTTAGATGGAGAACGAAATTGAAAAGATAAATATTGAAGAAAATGTAGCTATCAATGATGTGGATACTAATATGTTAACTGACATAGCCACTGACGTCTTAACTGATGTACAGACAAAAGAAGAGACTGAAGTAGTGAATGAAGGAGATACTGCTACTGAGGAGCTAATGCTCACTGAACCTGAAGCTGAACAACCCGAATGCTCCAAGAATGTAGAGTATGATGAAGAAATGGATGAACTTGAAATAGACATTGATAATTTCCCTCAAGAGTATGAAGAAGATGTAATGAGAAGGATTGAGAAAGGCAAGGCAAAAGTTAGTGTAGAAGAGCCTGCTAAGGCATATCCTGAAAAAGACGTAGCTTTTAGAGATGATGATATTGCCAATGTTGAATCCCTAAGAGAACAGGAAAATATCTTGAGAGAAACAAGAGATAGGGAGATATTGGCCCAATCCATGACTCCTGAAGAGATTGCAGAACAGGAGGTCTTGATCAACCAAGCTAAGCTTGCAAAAGAAATAAGAGATGATGTGGCTGATCAAGAAGCAATTGAGACCTTGATTATTATTAATAGAGCTGAGGAAGTTGACAATTCCCTAGCTATGGTGGTCAGTAAGTTTCAATCTCAAAGTCAACAACCAGAAACAGCTGAACCTGCCAACTTGAATACAAGTCTGTTCATTGAAGAAGAAATTGGTGAGTCCATTGCTTCAATGGCTGCCAAGAAATGGACTGAACAGGTAAAATTGATCTGAAGAAGAATCCCACTAACAGTTGGTCAGAAAGGGTAAATGTGCCTGAGCCTTATGAAACACTCAATCAGAAAGAAGAAAGGCTTTCTAAACTAAAAGAAATATTTGCTGAGAAAGTCAACAGATTTGCCAAAATTTATATGAGAAGAAAGAGGGCAGCTGAGCAACCTGAGCAAGAAAGATCTGCTAAAAGAGGAAAGTGGGATGAGAAAAACCAGTATTTTGTTGAAACACCAGATGCTGAAGCAAGTCCCATAAGGGCATTTCCTTTACAGACTTTAAGGCCAGATGAACATGTGCAAGGAGTGCCAAATATACCAATTCCTGAGAATCCACCCTCTGATGAACGACAGATTGATGCAATGAATGATCTATCTGAAGGAGAGGATGAATATGAGGATTCTGATGATGATGATGATGACCCTGAGATTGATTAAGGGAAAGTTGGTGAACATAGGGCAAACATTGAGCTGAGTGTTCTGGAAGCTAAAAGGAAAATTCCATTGGTTGTAAAGCTGAGAAAGCATGGGATAAGTTTTGAATCTTTGACTGATCTTGATGATGATCAGTTGCAAAGAAGACTTGATAAAGAGAGAGATGCCTTGAAGAGAAAGATGGAGGAAAAAAATAGAGATGCCCAGAAATACAGAGATTATCTCAGAAGGCATGACTATTCATAAAAAGATCTATCTCACTTCACCTTTGACAAACTCCAAGATCTTTACAATAGTGAAAGGGAGAAGGTGATTGAAAAATGTGTAAAAGAGAATGAAAAGCTTGAGAAGATTGAAGAGTTGAAGAAAAAGTTTGGAGGCATATGTGGTTATTTACTGCAGAGAGGTATGAAGCTTGAGATTGTTGAACATTTATCCAGAGAATCAGTGTTGGACCAATAAAACAAACTGAAAAGAAAAGAAAAAATTGAAAAGGGTCCAAGCTGAGAGCTCTACCAAACAGGCTGAAGCAACTTATGAACCCCAAGCTAAAAGAAGAAGAATTCAAACTCTGAGGGAGAAGGAAAAAGAACAAGACAGATCAGCTGAAACCGCTGCTCCTCCAGATGCGAAACCTGAACCTATGGATGAACCATTTGTTCCATGGGGAAATGAAGAAATGATAAATATACTGAGGAACATAATGATCAACCAAAGGGGAATGAGTGAAGCAGACTTCAATGTCTTGGAAAAGGAGGATTTGAAATACCTCTTTTATATTAAAAAGGATGAATGGGAAAAAGCCCTAAGGGAAGGAGATATCCCAAGATACTATGCTGATGGTAGGTTTGTACCTGCTGGATTGGCAAGAACTCCTTGCATGGATAAAATGTTAAAAGAACTTAAAGCAGCAGGACACAATGTTGTTGAACTTGCCAATCTACCAACAGAGATGGTTGAGGCTATATACATTAATGTCTTTAACTTGAGGCCTAGCAAACCAAAGAAGTCCATTCCCTTCAGGCCTCCTATTTCAAGAAGATTTCCAAGAGGAGGAAGAGATCAAGGAGGAAGAGGTGAATCAAGCAGTTCAGCACAACAAAGAACAAGACCACAATCTAATGTGGATCTACCAAGAGAACTGTATTTTGATTCTGTTACTAGTGCATTAAAGGTGATTATGGAGAGTAGACAATTGAGAGAAATTGTTGTGAGAAGTGACTTCCATGAATTCAATGAAGAACAATTGAGAAGGATGGCCACTCTCAGATTGTATGATTACAGAAACAGAAGCAGATTGGCAGGTAGACAGATGAATGATCTGTCGAAATTTTTGTGGGAAGAAGCTAACAAAGGGTTTAAGTTCCTAAAAGAAAAGAGAAATTGGAGAACAACCCAAACTCACAAGTCAAGAAGGACTGCAAAGCTAAAAAGAATGGACATAGTTGAGAGAGACTTTTAGAGGACTTTCAGAGATGAGAATCCATTGTCCAACATGAATACTTGTATAAGTATGGGAAGAAGAATGAGACGCCCCAACTACACAGTACAGAAGAATGGCATTATAACTGAAATTGAATACAAGGAAGATGATGATCATTTTGTACTGAGAAACTCTGACGGAAAAATACTGGGGATCATTAAGAAAGATGAAGACTTGACATGCCTGCACAATGAAGACTTGATGGATATAAGGGATTTGGCTATACCAAAAAGTCACACTCACTACCAAGCCCTTAATATCTTCAAAATGAAAGCTGCTTCAGAGATAATCAATCGAAGACAAGCCATTCGTAATGCAAGAAAGAGACAAGATCAATAGAATAGGCTTTGTTTTGTAATGTCTTCGGACAACTTTCTGACTATGTAATTTGCTTATGTTATTTGAATATGTAATTTGGATTTTTGATTTGAAGTGTATTTTTGCTAAGTGTAAGTAACCATAGAAATGTTTTGGGTCAGCTGAGGTGTTCCAATCTAGGGGGAGATTGTTGAGTCAAACAATTGACCAAAGGGGGAGATTGTTGAGTCAAAGATTTGACCAGAATGAAGTATATGAAAGATTGGAATCTTCTCAACCTCCTCAGAATTCGCTAAATATGGATCCGGGCACACCTTAGACATCCGAACAAGGTTTTACTTAGCCAGGTATGATATTTTGTCTATCGGGCAAGGTTTACTTCAAGAAGTCTTCTTCAGTGGATATCTGAGTAGGGTTTGCCAATTAGTGCATTGTCGAGAAAGGTACACTAGTTTATGTAAATCAGGGCAAGGTTCACTTTATCAAGCAAGTTTGTTCTTCAGAGCCAAGTATATTACTCTTCCGAGTAAGGTTTGGTTAACCAAGTCCAAGAAGACAAGTGATTGGAAGACCGGGCAAGGTATTCATTAATAAATATGGTCCAAGTAGGCTTGATGAAAATGGAATATCTCTAAGTAACATCGGGCAAGGTTCAACTCAAGCAAGGTATTATTCTCCCGAGTACACTTTGCTAATAAGTTATTTTAGCAAAAAGTTGAAATGGATCATTAAAGAACAAGGTTGCTCGTAAGGGTTTGTCGGGCAAAGTCTGGCAAAGTCAAGAAGACTGAAGTCTACCCGGACTCTTTAAGCAAATTCTACCCGGAAACTGATCCCAGACATACTTCTATGTTACCAAGTCCTGAAGGATGGCAGAGTACACAGCGTACTCGGAAAATGAAGATTTATGAAAAGCCTACCCGGAAGACTTGTTTTACACTTAGTTTATTTTGAATATGTAATTTGAATATGTACGTTGTATTTAGGGTTTCTAGAAGGAATGACATATGTCCTAGGTTGGCAGGCCTATAAATAGAATGTTTAGGGCAAGCCGCTAGGGAGAGACAGATACACACGAGACACGATATTCACGGATAAGGATAGACAGACACATTTATTGAGAGAGAATATCGTGTGACGGCTGTCCTAGGATTCCTAAAACCCTAAATCGATTATCCACTTTTTATGATGAAAATCATATAGATGGAAATCTTTTGAGTGAATCCTGTGTGTGTTTTCTACCTTTGATTATTCATTGCAACTACCCTGTTTGTTATTGATTCCGCCTTTAACAAACATTAATCTTTCTAAATATAGCAACCCGTCATTAACTCTCTTGTCGGCACATTAATCTGTGTGAGTTATTACATGATTAAGTAAGATCCAGCTGAAATCGAGGGGTCTGACAACTTTTTTTGTCTTCCTTTTATCGTTCTTGATTTTTTCGACAACTGAATCACATACATACAATAAAACACGGGGGTAGGGGATAACAACATGAATCACAAGGAAACAGAAAACTCTTATCAAACCTCACAATGATAAATTCTCATACCAAAGCCATAACACGCTAATCATACGCATATAACATGCTTTAATATTATACATAGATTTAAAAAAACAAGGATATGTATTACAATAACAACACGCTTATCAAACGCATTAATACATAAGAAGATTCAAACAAATGCTTACATTTTAAGATTAAGTAAACCTAAAATGCTAAAAAAATCATAAAGTATCACCTATTCCATCTTCATTCTGAAACCTATCGTGCTTTTGCTTCGTCCTTGGTTCCGTTCCAGAAGTAGATGAGTTAGAGTACTTCATTTTGGTTCCGTTCCAGAATAATTAAACCACTCGAGCTTGTGCTTGTGCTTCATATTAGAAACGAATCGTCGACGGTTTTTAGGATTTTTGACTTACTTATCCACGTTCCAGAAGTAGATTTTAATCGTACGGTTAGTATTTTATAGTAGCAAAAAATATATATATATATATAATATTAGTGGGTGGTGGTGGGTTCAGGTGGTCATGATGGTGGTGGACGTAGGCGGAGGTGCGGTGGTTCGTGGTGGCGGATGTGTGGTGGTGGGTTGTGGTGGTGGGCAGTGGGTGCGGATGTCGGTGGTGGTGGTGGTGGGTGGGTGGGTGGTGGTGGTGGTGGTGGTGGGTAGTGGGTGGTGGTGGTGGATGGGTATAAATAAATATATATATATATATAATATTTGTGGGTGATGGTGGTGTGATGGGTGGTTGTGGTGGGTGGTGGTGGAGTGTGGTTAGTGGTTGGTTCTGGGGGTCGTGTGGCGAATGTGGACGGTGGTGTGTAGTACGATTGCGGAAATGTAATACATGAAACATTGACGGTGCTATCCCGTATGATAACCATGATGATCGGCCCAATTATGACGAGACGATGCTAATATAACTACCTGGGTTGGTGGTTGTTATCATATTGATGCTGCTAACCTATATATACGGTTTGCTTACGCCAAACCATACGATGGCGACTGTAGCTCGTACGACGAGCATAACGTCTATGATGATGATCACGCATATATATGATGAGGACCAATTATATGTACCTATATGACAATACGCCACACAGACCCATGCGCGCACACACACGCGCACACACACACACATAAACATATATATATATATAATATATATATTGGTGATGATGGTGACACCGATGTTTAATGACATGTAACTCGTATGATCGACGACGACCATGATAACGTATACCGTGGTCATACTGATGGTAGCATGTACGATTGATGATGTCGTTTGATGACGACAACAATTCATAAGATGGTGCCGACAGTGATCGCTAATATTGGGCGTTTTGTTTACGATAACCCATACGATGCTGACTACATCCCGTACATGGAAATCGGATGATGATGATGATGATGATGCTGATAATGATGATGGAGATGTGTGACGATGATGATGACACTGATAGCGAGATATACGTTACCCGTATGATCAACGCCGACTACGACAGCCTATACAATGACGACGTTGATTACCCGCATGTCTGATGATGATGTCGTTTCATGGTGATGGTGATCGATGATTATGATGATGATAACCACAATAATACATGATAACGATGATAACTTTATGATGTTGATCATCATCATAACACATATGGTGATGATGATAACCTAGAAGATGATAATGATGCAAAACTACATATGATAATGATAACACTAGAATGTTATGAGCCTCTCTATTACGAAGTTGTAAATCTTATCTAGAAAATCTTACTAACGGTTAAGATAATACTTCAATAATGAATAAAATTTCATATTTATTTAAAAAATACGATTTATTAAACGAACTCAACTTTTAACGAAATTTAATACCGGAATGTTAGTAAAAAAAACTAAAAGTAAGACTATGTTTTTATACTATTTTTTTAAAAAGTTATAAAACAAAAAACCAAAATATATAAATAATTAAATGTGTAGAAATAAATAAAACCAAAATTCAACACACTTTTAACTTCAAAACCCTTTTAACTTCAAAACCCTAAATCGACTTCTGCTTCGCTTTACTGTAATTCGTAGACATCGCTTATCCTGGTAAGAACATAAAAATGCCACGTCTCAATAATGGAGTTAAGTTCCTAGTAGATATCGACAGCGATTCCATGAGTAGGATGGTATGTTAATGTTATCTGGTTAATTTTTTTTTATAAAACATTTTACAGTTTTGCAACATATACATTCTAAGAACATTTTTTGTGTTACTTATAGCTCATTCCTGAAGCTGTTCAACCAATGTTTGCTGACATGAAATCGAATACCGCCTGTTGTTTGATTTATGATCAAAGTGGTAGAACGTTTTCTGTTGTTATAATCAAAGTACTTGATGACTTTTATTTTGGAACCGGTTGGACTGAATTAATCAGAGAATGTTGTATACAAGCTGGAACATATGTTATTTTTTAGCTTAAATCAAGATCTATGTTGAATATGTTTACTTTCAAAAGAAACGTAAATGATCAATCCGGTACTATGATATGTATTCCAGTCAGAAACCGACACGTCCATTACTTAGTAAGTTTTAATTTCTGTTTTTAATGATTGTTTCCAAATTCAAATGTCTTTTAATTAACATGTTTAATAGGATTTCTCTGAGTGGTACGTGATTCAAGAATTTGGTGAAAATTGGATGAATTTGCTTTTCGAGCTTATTGCTCCAGATAGAGTGTTGTTTAACGTTTCATGTCATTGGGATGGAATGGGTTATAGGCTAGAGGATGGATGGATTGAGGTTTTTAAACCAACCAACTTGAAAGGTGGTTCGTTTGTTGTGTTTGAAATCATATCAGATAACACATTTCATATTAATGTCTTTCATGAAGATGGCATAGAATTTATCCTTCCAGGTCCGAATCAGCTGTTTCTCAACTATTAATTAAACAATCAAGGTAGTTCCTCCCAAAACCCAATTCATCTTGATGAGCAAGATGATGACTCTAAAATCTTCTTCTACATGAACGTCACCAAGAAATTGGTAAATTGAATTTTTAAATTTCTTTTTTATTTACAAGTATATTTGAAATTTGCTTTTCACAGCATCTTCCGCGTCACATTGCCACCAAGATTGATGCCTATGATGGAATACCAATCACTTTGGTCAATCCCGAAGGTCGTAAAAATAATGAGACTTCATGGTGAACTGTTGGACCTGAAATTCAGATATCGGTTACCAAAATGGAAAAAATTCAAGGTGGAAAATGAAATAAAGATTGGTGATAAGTCCAAATTTGAATATGAGTTCAATGAAGCTATGTTGTTAGTTTTAAAAGTTGATTAGTGATTTGGTGATGTTTGAAACATTTGGGAAATATTTGGTGACGTGTTTGGTGAATTTTGGAACATTTGTGATTTGGTTGGTTATTTGTATATGTATGGTTGTATTGATACACTTTTTAGTTTATTATGTTGAATGTTGGTTGGTTAGCTTTTAAATGCTTTAATTTTATAGTTTCTTGTATCATCTATTTTGTTATTCACTCTTATTTTGTTTCATGGAATATATTGTAATGGTGTCTTTTCTATGAAAACTTTTAATGAATGGTAATTATGGATAAATCTAAAAATAAAACAAAAAAACACTTTGTTAAAAAACACTATTACGCTTGTAACACGCTAATATACATAAACATATATAAATATCCTAATACGTAATACACGCTTATCCAACCATCTTTTGTCAAAGTGCCTATTTTCAACCACAGGTTCTCTGCCGTAAAAACTATGCCAATAATCTATTGGTTCAAAAGGGAGGCAAAACTCAAAAAGCTCCAAAATATTGGCTCCAAATATTCAAAAACTCCAAATTACATTTAACACTCCAAAAATAAAATTACACTCCAAATTATTAAAAATTTTCCACTCCAAAAATCAGCCGACAGTGATTTATACTCCAAATTATTAGAAAACAATAGAAGATGAAGCTTTTAGATGAAAGAATCGAAGAAGAACATGTTTTATACTCCGATGAGGAATCCAACTACGACGACGCTCAATCAGACGACACTGAAGGCTACTCTAGCAAGGAAGCCAACGACGACGACGGTCAAGCAGACGAGGTTATAGGGACGATGGTTATCGAACCCCTCAACAGTTTGGAGGCTATCGAACCCCTCAACAGTTTTGCTACTACGAAAAAACCTACAAGGGGGTTGAAGAGGTTACCTAAGATGCGTACCCAATATGCAAACTCTGGTGGTGTCAAACTGGCAGTGGAGTTTGATAATCTGGGTCGGTTCACTGGCCAAAACAGATCAAATTTTGCAAGTTTTTTGGGGATGTTGTAAGGGAAATAGTTGTCTTGAGACATTTAAGTTGGAGGGAAGTCACAAAGGAGCTTAGAGATAAACTGTGGGAACAAATAACGGTTATTCTTTATTTCTATTTGTGCATTTTATATTTTAAGATGTAATTTACCATTACTGTATTATATTATGCAGAAATATTTTGAGATTGAGGCTTGTCGCAGGCCTTCTGTGATGAATCGGCTCAGACACCTTCTTCGGGATTTCAGAAGAAAAATGTATGCCAAATACATTATTTCGAACATCGGTAAACATCTGAAGCTGAAGGCGATACCCAAGGGACACAAGACGATGATCAGGCAAGAAGACTGGGATCGCTTCGTTGAGTACACACAATCAGAGCAGTTTCAGGTATAAATCCTCTACTCTGCAAACGTAGATTGATCGACTATATATGGTTTATGTTTTTGTTTAAATATAATGAAATGATTATAATGTGTGGTTGAAGAAAAAATCGGCTTCATCAAAGGGAGCTCGAGCAAAGAATGTTTTTTATTATCACATGGGACGAGGGGGTTATACCTACCTTCGAGAGAAACTGGTAATCACCGTCAGCTGCTTTCTCTCTAGTTCAATGATTTGTTGGTTATGTGTCTAACGCATGACCGTCATCTTCTTTCTCTTGAATATTTTACAATGTTAAAAAGAAGGAAATTGGACCGGATGAGATCCCCGGCCATGCATTAATGTGGATGAAAGGAAGGGCGGACAAAGATGGTGCATACAAGAATGCTGTTGTCGAAGGCGTGGCAACCAAATTAGTATGTTTTAGTATTAAACTTTTTAAATCATGTTAAAGTCAATTCATTGCCTTATATTGGTGTCAAAAAAACTTGATTCTGTATAACTTGTCTCAACATTTATAGTTAATAATTAATAACATTTACAATAATAACTCCTAGTTAATAATATCACGCTTTGGAAACGCTCAACGCTCTACAGTTAATAATAACATTTACAATAATAACATTCACATAGTATAAGTGATTAGGTATTAAAAAAACAGTCATTAAATTTCAGCCACAAGTTATATATATCACGCTTTGGAAACGCTCCACGCTTTATAGTTAATAATAACATTTACAATAATAACATTCACATAATATAAGTGATTATGTATTAAAACTTTATGTGGATACATAAGCGTGTTAAAAGTGTATTATAATACTTGTTTTCTTGCAGGCTCAGCATGAGGAGCAGATCGCCTCCGGGGCCCTGGCACTTGAACCGTGCACAGATGTCGTCACCTTAGTGCTTGGCAAAGAGAAAGGTGTGTTTTTAAAAGGGATTGGGTACAGATTGACAACAGGTAAATATTGGGGTGTGAGTCGGGTAAAAGGCTCGTTTAAGCAACGGATTGCCCAACTTGAGTATGAGGCGGTGCAGAGAGATGAAGTGGTGAACAGGTTGATGACTCTACTTGAATCCACGAGTGCTATGCTAGCAAGCCGTGAGAAGGAACAGTTAGCATTTGAGGCAAGGTTCAGACATCTCGAATGATTGTTGCCGCAAATGTCGGCAAGTCAAGTAAGTGACGTATGCTAAATATTATTAATGCATTCGACATACATAATTGGCACTGTTTTTTTCACAATTCGTAGGTAAATCATGTTCCCAACCAGGTTGGTTCTAACCAAAGTACTAGTGCTGTGGCGCAAAATAAAATGTCAGGACCAGTAAGTATCTGACAGTTTCTTTGTTTTTTACAACTTTCCATGTGATTTTTCATTTTCCGTAACCTAATAAATTGATTTGTAGGCCAGTTCTGTGGGAAACATCTTAACCTCAGGTGAGGTTGTGCAACAAGAATCCGCTTCTTAGGTAACCATTTGACAGTTTGATTGATTTGTTTTAATAATTAACTTTCCATGTGAGTGTGCTGATTTTGCATAAGTTAATTGTAGCCCAAGTCTGCGGATAAAATAGTTTTCGAAACGGTACCCGCTCCCCATATCGCGACATCAGTACTTATTTGACAATTTCAGTACTCTTTATAATTCGTTTCCAATATGAGTGTGCTCATTTTCTATTACCGAATTGCAGGCCAAGTCTATGGAAAAAAGTGTTGACCAAACGGTACCCGCTCCCCATATCGCGACATCAGTATGCATTTGACAATTTCAGTACTTTTTATAATTCGTTTCCAATGTGAGTGTGCTCATTTTCTATTTACCGAATTGCAGGCCAAGTCTGTGGAAAAAAGTGTTGACCAAACGGTAGTCGATCCCCATAGTGCGACATCAGTAAGTATTTGGCAGTTTCAGTTTTTATATTTTATAACCTAATAATTCCTAACAATTCCAATTTCTGTTATATTACCAATGAAGCCTGTAGAGAACAATGTTGACCAAGCATCAACACAACTACACTACACTCCGGATAGTAACGGCTCGAAAAAACCGTCAGTAAGTATTTGACAATTTTAGTTTTTTCCTTTAATTGTTGATTGATTCATTGAATGGTTTTTAGGTAATACGGAGAAGCCGTAAAAGAAAAGTTGATGTATCTACGGATGAAGCTTCCCCACCTTCTGAAATAAAGGTATGTACTGCGCGAAACATTTGTTAATTTCCCACCAACATGGGTATGTACTTATATATTGACTTCAACTAAGCTATCTTAATTTCACATGTTGGTTTATAGGTGTATGAGTGTCGTTTGTGTGTGCATGACAAGCGTAACAAGGTGGCAAATGGTAAAGTTTATTGGTCACCGGTTCCACAACAGTTGCATAGAAAAGCAATCCCGGGGGGTTGCTATAAAGTTAGTATTGATGAAGTCATAAAGGAACAAGCAATTATTCCTTGTGAGGCAGGTGAAATTGTGACTATTGGCAACGTACGTGGTTCTTTTGTTGCTTGGCCAGAACACCTAATCTTATGTGACCAGGAGGTTTGTTCCCTTTTAACTTAACCGAACAAATATCTATGTTCTTTTTCATTTAGTTTAAAAAATTAACACTTGTGTTCGTTTATGTTCGTTTGTTTATAATCTGAACTAACGTAATTGAACAAAGATAAACGAACTTAAACGAACTTCCCGTCGAAAGGTTCACGAACAGTTAAACGAACGTTCGGTATGTATGTATGCATACTATTTTGTTCTATTCAATTACAAAATACGACATTAATTATACATATTTATTTTTCATATTCTGTTGTTCCAGCTACCACCACTCCCATCCTCAAAAGAACCAGATAGAGCTGGCAAGAAGGCAAAGGCAAAGTACACAACGATAGACCGGGTGACCAAACAGAAGACAAGGAGCAGTGCCAAGAAAACCGACGCCTTAGCTAGTATATAGGTAGTCGTTATTTTTGTATTTTGTAAGATATTTTGCATATACATTTTCTTAAGTGAATAATATTGTTATTATAATTTGTTTCTAATTTTGTTTTGTCATGCTTGCTTATAGCTGTTTTATATTACTGAACAAAAAATAAAAATAATTATATATTGCCTAATTAGACACAATTTCGCCACATAGAACACATTAAATAGGTGTGGCCAAAAGTACCTGAAATTACAAAAATTAGAGTCTATAAATGACCATTAGCCACAACATAAACATTTTTGTGCGACGAAAAGTATGATAATAGCCACACTTTAAAAGCATTATGTGTGACAAACGGTAAAGACAATGGCCACACCACAAACAACAAAAGAATGTTTGAGTGGCAACTTCACATTTTTAGCCACATTGACAACAACCTCCAGTGTCTATATGATATTATTAGCCACACAGTACCTCACTATGTGTGACGAAAAGTTTGACAATAGCCACACTTTAAATTAGGAAAAGCATTATCTATGACAAACGGTAAAGACAATGACCACACCACAAAAGAGTATTTGAGTGGCAACTTCACATTTTTAGCCACATTGACAACAACATCCGGTGTCTATATGATATTATTAGCCACACAGTACCTCACTATGTGTGACGAAAAGTTTGATAATAGCCATACTTTAAATTAGGAAAAGCATTATGTGTTACAAACGGTAAAGACAATGGCCACACCACAAAAGAGTGTTTGAGTGGCAACTTCACATTTTTAGCCACATTGACAACAACCTCCGGTGTCTATATGATATTATTAGCCACACAGTACCTCACTATGTGTGACGAAAAGTTTTATAATAGCCATACTTTAAATTAGGAAAAGCATTATTTGTGACAAACAGTAAGACAGTGGTCACACCACACAAGAGTGTTTGAGTGGCAACTTCACATTTTTAGCCACATTGACAACAACCTTTAGTGTCTATATGATACTATTAGCCACACAGTACCTCACTATGTGTGACGAAAAGTTTGACAATAGCCACACATTAAATTAGGAAAAGCATTATGTGTGACAAACGGTAAGACAATGGCCACACCACAAACTACAAAAGAGTTTTTGACTAGCAAGTTCACATTTTTAGCCACATTTACAATAACCTCCAGTGTCTATAAGTTACAAATTAGCTACACAATACTTCACTATGTGTGACTAAAAGTTTTACAATAGCCACACTTTATATTAGGAAAAACATTTTGTGTGACAAACGGTAAGACAATGGCCACACTATAATCTACAAAGCAGTTTTTGAGTGGCAAATAAATATATTTAGCCACTTTTAATGTAATATCCAGTATCTATATAATATAATTAGCCACACTATTATTAAATTTAAGTGGCCATTGCTTTGCTATATCCACACGGTATAGGTCATAATGCACGCTTAACACAACCCTATTGGCCACATTATTATAAAATTCATGTGGCTGAAACATTAATTCATGTGACTATATACGTGCAATGGTCACTCATAGTGAATACTCATGTGGCCATTTTCTACCGTTTAGCCACACTTATTGGAGAGGCTTCTTGATGGCCAGCAATTAATGCCTGTACCCTTTAGCCACACTTATTACCACATAAGGCCACCAAAAACTTTGTGTGGCTATATTATACCCACGGTGTCGCGACCTTTGGCCACATATGACCTGAACCAAATGTGTGTGGCTAAAGGCCTACGGCCACACTTTTTTCGTGTGGCTAAAGGTCAATATTCACGTAGTGTAGGTACATCTCTCTTTTTATCTCTCAACTTCATTATGTTTATTGTAGAATTGCAACTATCTTCATGAAATTTACCACACATTAGGAACACCAATGCTAAAACAACAATCAAATAATTAAGTTATAATTAAGTTACTGAAACACAAATTCTGATGTTTTATTAAGAATTTAGCTACTGCAATTAGGGGTCTTTACAGCCCTGTTTTGACGGTTTTCAGGTACGGTTTTGTATTATTGAAACCGAAATCGACCCGTTTAACTTTAAAACTAACCAAATCAAACCAAACCAAACCGTTACTAATGATTTAGGTTTCACGATTTGGACGAATTGCGTAATCTTTTAAATTGATTTACTGATTCCTAAGTTGTATACAAATATAGTTTTTCTTATAAGAACATAATAGCTTCTATTTTATAAATTACTTAAATACATAATTATATTATAAATAGAACAAAAAGTTGTTTCATCAAATATTATGAAATATTAAAAATAAGTTACCTGTATAGTGTACACGGAAGGTTTGTATGTGATTGTAATGTTCATTTTGAATACAGTTTCAATAACCAGACAGTGTCTGTAACCCAAAATATGTTTACATACGAAAACAGGATAAGAAAAAAACAATAAAGCAAAATGTAATTTAAGAACAAATAATGCTAAATGTATTTCAATCGAATTCATGCAGTAGAGTAAATAAACTTTTTTAGCGATATGCACATGATCATATGGCTTGAATGTACATATTTGTGATTAACAAGCAACTAAAGGGCAATAAAAGAAGACAGTGTACACGAGACCACTCAGACCAGCTTTAGTTTACTATTAGTTATCATTTCAAATTAACACAAGCTGCACATATTTATGATTAACAAGCAACTAAAGTGCAACAAAATAAGACAATGTACACGAGGGATGTTGGCAATTGCTTATTTCTTTATTTACTATTGGTTGCCATTTAATTAGATCAATAGAATCAGTATCAACAAAAATCTATTGGAACATGTGAGGGATGTTGCCAATTGCTTATTTCTTTATTCTTCATTTGTGAATCACAAATAAAAAGCTATATAATTGTTCCCGCATATTTCATCTTTACCATATATAAAAACTTATGTGAACCTTGACAGGCTGAGTTGATTGCATGTTTGATCACCCTGCTCGTGCATTCTTTCGTAAATTGTTGACATACATATCTTCTAAATATGGCAGCGATGTTGATCTTAATCGGGATGTCGAAGGACAGCTTATTCGCAAGCGTCGTAAGTTTATTCGACATGATCATATTCAAGAACACCAGATATCGCAATAAGAATATAACTTATTAGCTCAACTTTTATTTTAATTTGCATCTATTTGGGTCATTTGCTTGTAATGTGTTAGGAGTGTGCAATAGGTACGACCCGACCCGAACCAATAATGTTGACTTGTTAATGCTTTGGTAATGTGATTTGTTCATGTGATTTCTTTGTTTAAATTGCAGTAGTGGTTAATATAATTTGCAGTGGTTAATTATTGCGCTTGAATTGCAATGGTTAATGCGATTTGCAGCCGTTAACATGTTTGAATCGTTAATTTGTTTGAATTGCAGCAATGGTTTATTCATATTCATACAGTGAAGTAATAAAAATGTATAAAGAATGAAAGTCAACATAATAAAAGTGACTCATTCAAAGTTTGAATTGCATATGTAGAATTTCATCATAATCCACCAAAAACTAAATACCAATTTTGTTTAATGAACTACCTTTTTATGGATGAAGCTAATTGGTTCGTTTAAAATACTATACGAGTTTGAGCCGAACTTAGGCTTGTTTAACTTCTAACGTTCAATACGATTTTCCCAAAAGTTATTAGAAATTTTTAGAAGATAAATATAATAAGACAAAATAGTAAGTAGTTAAAATTGTAAATAAGCAGAAAGAAAAAAAAATAATTAAAAAAATAATATACAGATAGATATAGAGGATAGGATGAGTGGTGTTTAAAAAGTAGTGTTTTTTTTGTTAAATTCTAGGGTTAAAGATAATGGATGGGATGTGAATGCTCTAACAACATCAATCGATTAATCTGACTGATGTTGTTCAGATTATAGTTAGGGTTTTTGATGATTAAGCAGCGACGGAAAAATATCAATAATCAATTACCTCAAACAATGATCGATGGTAGGTTAATTATGAATAATAAGAACCGGTCAGAAACGTTGATGAATGGACAGACAAACGATAATAAGAATTCAATTAAATAGGGGGCTATAGTCTGCCAGGGTTTGATGATTGTATATGATAATTTAATTAGATTATTACCAACGATCTCGTGTATAACAACTGTTCGGTAGTGTCGGCCAAGGTATTATGATCTGCGGATTTGTTTTTTTAATCATATGACATAATTGAGATGTCGGTTAGGCCGCAAAACGTATGTAAGATTTGATTCTTGATTCCATTTCCATAAACGAGCAGAAAATTGAGGTCCAAGATAATCAAACTGATAATCAGGCACAAGAAATTGTATACGGGTCCGGGTTTGGGTTATGATTATCTTGATAAAAAAAATTGGGTTATAAAAGTGTTACAAAATGGACCCTGAAGTTGAAGGTGGGTACAATATAAGCTAATAGTTTAAATTTGAGTAGAATTTGTCAAATTAAGAAAAATATAATTATAGTAAATAAATAATAATATATTAATAGCTAATCTTCTCAATAAACATGACTTTTAAAAAAATAACCCGAACCTCGAAACGGGTCAGTTTTTTAAAGAAAAATATTAATTCGAAAACCCGAGTTGCTACATTATCCAAGAGCCATCTTCATTTTATGTTTTTTATCACAAGGTTTAGAATGTAATAGTTATGTAAAAGATAGCATTATCTTATTATTCTTTTCTTCCAAGTTTTTTTTAATAATTGAATCAAATGGTCATATGACCATAAAGTAATCATGTATATGAATCCACATAATCCATACATCATGGTGTATAGGGTTGATGAGACAAAGAAATCAAGATCTTTATTTTTCTGTTTGAATCATTATATTTTGTTCAAAGGACCCAAGATTATTGATAATATATGGTCCTAAATATGACATCATCATATCCTAAAATTCCTTAATTTTATTCTATTAAAATTCTTTTCAAAATCGTCAAAACATTGCTTCTAATAATGTTTTAGTTATGATATTAGATTTGGCCAGCAAATAAAGGGTCATATTTTGTTCCTAACAAACTGAAAAAGTACAAGACCGTATTCTATGATAAACTTCATTGAAATACGGTTCTAACCATTATTTTTACACATTTGAATTCATTTTTATGAATTCACAATGAATATTATAGAAGCAGTGTGCATATTCATACTCTCTGATTTAAACGGCTATTTTGGCCTAATTAAGGTCTGAATTTGTTAAACTTTTCTAAATTAATGTTGTTTAAAACATCCTAATTTAGTAGGACCAGAAGGTCTTGATTTTAATAAAATTGTTTGATATTTTAAAAACAAAAAAACAATAGTTTGTTGTCCAAAAACGGATTTGGTATTCCATATTCTTTTTTGATATTTTCCTTGTTTTTATGTTATCATTTATTCAATTAGTTTTTGTATTCCTCATCCTTATCCTAAAACACATTTCTAAACTTTGGTTTAAGACTTCATGGTTAGGATTGATCAAGTAACACCAATATATATCCAATCCTTTCGATCACCAATCAAGTAAGTTTCATAACCCCCTTTCTAATTCTTTACAACTATTTGAGGTGTAGCGCGTCACCATGTTTTCTCGTTATTTCATTTTCTTTTTTACAAACCGCTTTGCAGTATGTCGTGCATGTTAATGATATTTCTTTCATATTGTTTATAATAACCATACGTGAATAAAGTGCAATGTGTTTATCGCTTTATGGTTGATACATCAAACATCGAAGTGGCATCCGCCACCTATTTTTCAACTTCGGTTGAAATGAATGGTGGTTACCATTGACCTAATTCCACGACTTTGGTCGGGAGATTGGGGCGTTTTTAGTTGTTTTTCATATTCTTTATGATTGAATGTATTACATTATGACACACATTTTGTAATATTTATATATTAAACTTACGAAATCTCATCAAAATACGTGTTGACAAAGTATATTATTTTTAACGCGCTACAGGTTGATTGATGAAGTGCTAAGCAACGAAGATAACTAGATTGGACCTTTAGGATTACTTAAATAAGTAGTTATCCTTATATTGTGATGCATTGTTATTTGCTTCAAACCAATGTGTGTTTGCATCATTATGAAATAAAATAAATATTCTTATTGTCACTTTAATAGTGTTACGAGCTTCTTAGCAATTTGTAAGTACTGCCCCGGCATATTTCGCCCAATGTCGGGGTGTTACACAAAGCTCAGGTTTTACCAACGCCCGTGTTTTGCTAACTCACCGCTGCAAAGCCCGGAGCTGACAACGCTAAGGTTTTACCAATGTCCGGATTTTACATATTAAATAAACGTCGTTTTTATATTTTATTTGTTTATATGTTAATCCTTTTATATGTTAGTTTACGATTTTATTTTTTTGGTTTTAGCGCTTGAGTTTTAAGAACATTATTTGTATTGTAAAAAGCCAAATCGATACGATCGAGTTTACCAATGCTTAGGTTTTACAGACCAAATAAGCGTTGTTTTAAATTTTTCAATATGTCAATCTTTTTATATGTTGTAACCGATACCGGCGTAAGCGCGTCGACTGACACCTACAACGCTCTAGTAGGTTTTCATGACCTAATAAACATTTTTTAAAATAAGTTAAGTTTTCTTTATATTATATGTTATGCAGTGCACTACTTTTTTCGGTTTATTCAGTTTAAATATATTAATTTGACGAATTTATTTTTTGGGTTTAGTTTGAGAAATGTAACGAACGCAACTAATATCAATTGAATTCGCGTTGATTTTCGGTTGCAACGGCCAAGTTTTATCAACCAAGTCTCGACGCAATGCATGCAGGAAAATCAATGTCATTACAATTAAGACCTTTTTAATATGTTATTTTTTTTTATTTTAAGTTATATGAGTATTACTACTGTTTTCCTGTGTTAATAGGTTAAACTTTTTAATTTAGTTTAGGTATTTTAACGAATTTAAACCATACCAACCGAACCACATTAGTGTACCATCATAATATGACGGGTATGTAAATGATCCAACCACGCACCGAATAAAACACTAGTTTATAGTATTTACCAAGTCGCATGACTTTTACTCAATCAAGGTCAGCGTCTAGTTGTTCCACATCTTTTCAATATTAAGAGTATTGAATAAATCGGGTACTCCCAACCATCCAACGTGACGTATCACTATTGTTAATTAATACTTGACAACCATCCATCCAATGTGATTACAACGTTGTTAATTAATATTATTAACACTCTACAAGAATTAACCGATCAAGAAAAACAACACATCTTGGCCGACATCCATCCAATGATTGACGTTGTAATGTATTTACTATTTTATTTTTTTTAATTGAGCCAAGCTCGAGTACAACATTCAGCTCAGTTTCAAATCCAAGCCAAGCTTAAATAACACGATTGAGCCTAATCTCACCCTGTCAGCTCGACTGGTGAACAGCCCTGTTGGAAATATGAACGGTTCGGGTTAAGTCAACGCGGTCCGACCAGATTGTGACCTGAAAAGAGTTACACAGAGGATAACGAACATCGAGCCCACTTAAATTGTTAACTGGGCTAGACACAATTAAACAAGGTTTATTGGTGATTAAAGGCTTTTATTTTGGTGATTTGGGCTCAAAACAAATTGGGTTTAAAGGAGGTTTAAACCCTAATCTATTTCTATATATAGTAACTTATCCTCTTCTTATTATTAACAAACTTACCATAAAAAAATCCTAGTCACCAACACCCCCAAATTGCCGCCGCCACTCTGCTCCAGCGCCGCCACCTCCGACCGCCGCCGTATCTGGCCGTCGTCATTTCCGGCCACCACAGCTCCCCGGACACCACAAACCATCACCGCAGCCACCTCCGGCCGCTGGTGCTACTCCCTTTTGCTGTTCGTCTGCTGTCTGCTACTACCGACAACCGCTGCCACCGTCCGGACAACGTGCCACCTCTGTGCCGCCGCTGCTGCCACCACCGGATGTTTTTGGGGTCTTTGTTGTGTCATTTCTAGCACCGTTTCGCTATTCCTTGGTGTCTCTCCCTGTTGTGTATAACCGAGGTATGATCTATGTTCCGTTATCTATGTTTAACGTTATGTGATTTTTATGATTTCGTACTCGTGTTGTTTGTAACCGGAACCTCGTTTGGGTTTCGTTATCGTGGTAACTCGTTTATTATCCGCTGCGTTTTACTCGTTTATATGTTAATATGATTAATATCTATTAAACGAATATTTTAAAACCGGGTTTAATTTGTTAAACCGTTTCTTTTACCACCGTTGAAACCCAACAGTGGTATCAAAGCCGTTGTTACAACGTACGAGTCGATACCGGTCTTTTTACCGGATCTACATCATAAACTTTAATTTGTTAAAGTTTTTGATCTAGATATTATTCTGGGTATTTTTGGATTTGGTCAAAGTTTTTTTATTTTATTTGACCAATATATAACCGATCTTATTTTTTATGAATATGTAAATTCGGCCCCGACCTTTGCGTGTTTGGTTGGGTTAGATGGTTGAGCTTATTTTTTGCCCATATGGATGGTTCAAAGTTGTATTCGTTTATATTTATTTTATGTTTTTCTTTTGGCCATATGGATGGTTCAAAATTGTAATATGAAAATATTGTTAGTATTATAAATTTTGGAATAAAGAAGACCCGAAGATAACTGAGGATGAGCTCACGGAGTCGTTGGAGTTAGTAGGAGTTTGGGCAAGATGACGGATGCACCAAGAGTCCATCCTTGTGGTTGTTTTGTGTTGTGACCCTTGACCCGATCGGTCTTGCTAATTGGCTCTAGCAAAACTGATCACCTCTTTTGGCCATTAAGGATTACATATTATTATTTGCTATTGTGGTTGCTTGGTTGTTTATAATAGGTTATAATATCACCAACCTAATACCAAATAAATTTTAAAATAAATAATTTAATTAACAAATTATGTTTTTGCAAATTAAAGGCTTTTTAATTCCAAAACTAATAACTTAAAAGATTTTCTATTAACTTAAACTTGGTTAGTTATATCGCGACAAACTTAGTTTTAATAGGTTATTTAAAACTAAATGCCTTAGAGATGAAAGGGTTCATCAAGTTGTCCCGATAAAATACAGTTAAATTTGACTTTTACTCTATTCGATAATTCTAAAATTAATCCCAATTTAAAATCTAGTCTATGCCATCCTACTATAAGTCACACTTGAGGCATACTGAGAAATTTCAAGTGTTTGGAGCTACATCACCGCACTTGATTTCTAGCCTATCCCATCAAGGTTAAAGCGTTTCGTTGACACATCCGGCCCTTTCACATGCGACTGTACTAGGACACATATTGCTTTACTCTCCTGTTACGTGCTACAGCTGTTTGGAGACTTAAAGTGGGCATAGATGAGGCTAAATGTATCTATTTAGGTAATCGTTGTCTTAATAGGCCTCATAACCGAGAGTTGTGCTCTATTCGCAATTGGAAATCGTTTTCAGTCTGCCTAACCACTTATTAATGTTGTGTGCTACAGCTGCCATTAATAACTTGAAGCCAGATTCTCAAGTTCCTATTTTATTAATGTTAATTGGGTCATTAATAAAAGGATTAAAATGTCGAAAATACTAATAAAATTTACTTTTGCTTTACAAAATTTGATGTTAACTCACGAAAACTCACCCTACGCCCTTAAGTATATCCTTGAGAAGGATACAATGAACGGCACCAACTACATTGAATGACACCAAAACTTGAGACTTGTTCTCACCATGGCAAAGAGGCTCTATGTTCCCAATGGACCTGTTACAACCGAGCCTGAAAGCAAAACAGGCGCTGCTCGAAAAGTTCTTGAGAAGCATAAGGATGACTCGGCTGAGGTCTCCTGCATTACGCTAGCCACCATGACTTCTGAGCTTGTTAAAGGCTTGGAAGACTTTGGTTCCTATGAGATGCTTGAGCAAATCAAGGTCATGTTTTAGAAATAAGCCCGTCAAGATTGTTTCGACACCATGAAACAGCTCATTAGCTGCAGGATGGTAGAGGGGTCTTCCGTTAGTGCGCGTGTCGTTAAGATGAAGGGGTACATCGATCAACTCAAGAAACTTGATTACCCGCTGCCTGATGAGATGGCAGCGGATTTCATCCTCAACTCTCTCCCCAGCTCTTACGACTAATTCGTAATGAATTTCAATATGAATGCCTGGGTGAAGATAGTGCCCGAGCTGCACAACATGCTCAAGACGGCTGAGATGAACATTCCCTCCAAGACCAATCAAGTTCTGATGATCCGATCTGCTGGTGTCAAGAAGCTTAAACCCAAGAGTCAGGGTTATAAAGGCAAAGGCAAGGAGAATGTTACCATTGCTGCCCCTCGTGCCACCAATGTTAACAAAGGGGTTCCAAAGATACCACCGCCGCCCCCTGATAAGCGCCAGTGCTACCGATGCTACCAAATGGGACACTGGAAGCGTAACCGTCCCGAACACTTTGCATAGATAAGGAAGAGGAGAGCCAATGGAGGTGAAGGCTCCTCTCGAGGTATTTCCATATACGTTATTGAATTTTTCACTGTCTCTAGCAATACATGGGTATTTGATACCGGATGTGGTTTCCACATTGTTAATGTCTTGCAGGAGCCTGAGAAGTGGAGGAAGCTGAATAGAGGCAGCATGGAACTCATCGTTGGTGAGGGGAAGAAAGTACCAGTTCTGGCAACTGGAGTATTCCATTTTACTTGTCCATCTGGCCTAGTTTTTCCTTTGAATAATTGTTTGTATGCTCCTTGTTTGACAGAAACACCATTTCAGTTTCTTTGTTGTTTGAACAAGGTTGTTTTATTGGCATGGCTATTTCTGCTTACTTAAATGATATCTTTTATTTTAAGGCTAGACGTCGAAATGGTATTTATGAGATTGATGTTCAAACTAATAATAACGTATATAATATTTCAAAACGTATCAGATCTAGCATCAATGATACATTTCTATGGCATTGCCGACTTGGTCACATAAGCAAGGCAAGAGATAAAAGACTCCAATCCGAAAGGATTTTTGAATCCACAGGACCGGACTCTTTTAACGATTGTGAATATTACTTAGCTGGAAAACTCGCCAAGGACTCCTTCAATCATAAAAGTGAAAGAGCAAAAGATCTGTTAGGACTCATACATACTGATGTGTGTGGACCTTTCTGAACTATGTTAAACCATGAAAGATACTTCGTTTCTTTTATCGATGATTATAGTCGATACGCTTATGTGTATCTCATGAAACACAAACATGAAACTTTTGAAAAGTTCAAAGACTTTCAAAACAAAGTGGAAAACCAACTTGGGAAAACCATTAAGGTACTTCGATCAGATTGAGGTGGAGAGTATCTCAACTTAGAGTTCATCACTCGTCTTAAAGAGCGTGGAATTGTTTCACAGCTTACTCCACCTGGCACACCCCAACATAATTTTATGAGCGAGAGGAGAAATCGAACTTTTCTAAACATGGTTCGATCGATGATGTGTAGAACTAACTTGCTTCACTCCTTTTGGGGTTTCGCCCTTATGATCGCTACCCCTATTCAATCTGGCTCCAACTAAGAAAGTGAACAAAAACCCATATGAGATATGGCATGTGCAAAAGCCCAAATTGTCTTTCCATAAAGTATGGGGATGCGATGCATATGTCACAAGTGAATCTGATGACAAACTCGATCCCCGTGGCGTAAAAGTTGTTTTCGTCGAATACTATAACCAAAGCGGTTATTACTTCTTTCATCGTGATACAAATTCGATTTCTATCAAGAGGAAAGGCTACTTCCTTGAGAAGGAATTTCTCGATCGAGGAACTGGAGATAACATTGTCGATCTTGAAGAAATTCAAGAACCAAAAACAACCGCTGAAAAATTTGGAACATCTTATCAACAAGTTGTTGTTGCTGATACGTCAGACATGAACACGAGCGTTCGCAGAAGTAGTAGGATTCCCGTACCAAATTCTAAATACTTATGGCATTTAGATGGTCCCGAAGTCTTATTAGTAGCCGAGTCTAACAACGAACCTACTAACTACAAATCTGCTAACTTGGTTCCGGATTCTGAGAAATGGCGAGATGCCATGAACGCCGAGATGCAGTCTATGCATGATAACCAAGTTTGGAACTTGCTTGAGCTACCCCCCGATAGTTTGGAAGTAGGGAGCAAGTGGATTTTCAAAAGCCAAACCGATATGCATGGAAATGTACAAACCTGTAAAGCACGGCTAGACGCGAAAGGTTTTACTCAAACTCAAGGTGTTGACTATGATGAAACCATTTCGCCCGTTGCTATGACTAAGTCAATAAGGATATTGCTTGCCATAGCCGCGTACGATGACTACGAGATATGGAAAATGGATGTCAAAACCGCTTTTCTTAATGGACATCTTTCTGAAAGATGTCTATATGGTTCTGTAGGTTCCCTTGATGGATCATACGAGATATCTCGTCTACTCAGGTGCGGAATCCCTGCGTAGATCGTTACGAGCGTAGAAAGCAAATCAAACAAACACACACGAATAAACCAAAACACGTTATATATTAATAACTGAACTCACGTGATATGAATCACTGATACAGACTCTCGTCCTCACGTTACAATGAACTCAAACCAGCTTAGATCAACTCGATGTACCACAACAACACTAAGCCGTAACCTAGTATAAATACACGACAACTTCGCCTGATATGTTCAGGCGAAGTTGTCCATAACTTCGCTTGTTCAACAAGTTCGCCTAGGCGAACTTGTTAACAACTTTGCTTAAACAAAAACATAAATAAAATTACAGACTCGATTACAGACACTAGACTATGAACTACTGACATTTATGCACCAACAGACTCCCCCTTGGCAGTAGCTTCATATCTTGATCTTTAAGCACTTGTCTCGTAATCTTCAATCTTGTCTCTTCACGCATGCACTCATTCTCTAACACAAACTGACACAACTCTTTGATACTTCCTCGCTTCGTCCTTCCAAGCAGGAATATAAAAGATTTTCTTCTCATTAAGCACCTTCAGATCAGCTTGCGATAAGTTTACCAAATGCATCGGATCGTAAACTCTTAGGAGCTCTTGTTCATCCTCGTCTTCCATCACCGCCTCTGCTGTCTCACAATCCACATACCACCACTTTAGGTCTTTAAGCACATCCTTGGGCATTAGCTTCATCGGTACTTCTTTAAGGCACCAGATCGGTTTATACTTCATGACCATCCAAGGTTTTCCATCAGCTCTCAAACCTCTATCCTTGTCTTCAACAAGTTTTCCCTTCTGCGGTTTCAACAGCTCAAACTTCTTTTCTTTTATACTCTCTCTCCATACAATTTTCTCAATGACTCTAGCCATATTATCGTCATTTCGATTGATTAACCCCAATCTGGCTAAGTCTTTCACTTCACATTCCGGCAGTGTATTCAACGACCTTAACATTCTTTTAAAGTACTGAATGCCGTCATACCGTTTAATCACAAAGAGCTTCAACTGCTCATCATAGATCCAGCAAATAATCCCTTTCTTCTCTTCGGCATAGCCTTTAATATTGTAACTCTTCTTAAACATTGTAGGGACCGCTGGTTTCTTCGTTTTGACGAACCACTGAGCATAGCCTTCCTTCCACCTAGGCTGCTCTTCCCATTCAGTATCATCTATTACTCTCTCATTACCCATATCAGCTTTCTCCACACCTGGAATGTCATGCTCCACATTCTCTTCTACTATTTCACCTTCCTCAACATCTTCTTCAATCACAATCTGAGCTCCAATCTTCTCAATCTCCTCAATAGGCAGCACATCATCATCAAACATCACATCATCATCTAGCATATCATCATCTAATTCTTTCAAAGCATCAATCACATCATATTCATCATCAACCATCACCACCTCATCACCACCAACTGCACCTGCAGACTCCCCCTGAGCTGTGGAAGTCCCAAGAGCTTGAGTAGTTCTTGGCAACTCACCACCTGCATCTTTCGATGCATTGGGATCATCGTCTCTATCATTTCTCTTCTTTGTCCTTAACTCGTCGCCTCTACAGCCTGTCTCCCTCTGAGATGCCAAGAACTCCTTCATAGCATCTATAATTCGCCCATGTTCAACCAGGAGGGACGACTGTAGTTGATTCTCTGCTACAAGGCGCTGAATAGCCTGGGTCTGGATAAAGTTTATCCTCGATTGCTCTGCCACGACCCGTTCAAGTGCAGCTATTCTCTCTGAGTCTGAGAGGGTTGCATCGAAATCAAATCTCATGTTATATGTCTCTTGAGTATACTCAGCAGGGATCTCGAATGTAACCGGGACATCAGAAGCAGTTGTGGACGTAACAGCAGGTGGTATCGTGACCGACAACCCTGCAGTTGCAACGACTGTCGACTCTACAAATTGTGCCACCACCTCTGAAGGAGTAAGCGTTGGAGGTGGTAAAGACACAATCTCCGGAGTCGTCAGCTGGATAGTAGTGATTGATGGGATGCCGACAGCTGATGTAGCCACCACGGGAACTTCCGCGGCGCTTAAACCTGTGACCTGTAGTGATGTAGGAACAATCGACATACCTGACAGTGCTGGCGGAGCAAAACGTACAACTCTTGAAGTCTCTCCAGCTCCCATACCTGCACCTGTCCTTTCACGTCTTGATCGTCTAATCAGCTTGTGAATATCCTCTTCTTCTTCTTCTGACTCAGTATCATCAACTGTCCTCTTTCTCTTCCCAATCGTCCTTTCTCGTCTCACCAACATCCTTCTCGCCTCATCCATAACATCATCAAGATCTGAGTCAGCCACCGTCGTAGCTGCTCTAGTAACATTCACTTCCCGAACCTGTGCAGCAGAGACCTGCACCTCTTCTTGCGGATCAAACTGGTCCATGTCGAAGAATCCTTGGCCGCCAAATGCAGCATCAAGGTCTACATCCTCCTTAGCCGACACAACAGGCACAGCAGGTACATCTCGAGGTGCTCCTACCTGTCGTGGTTGAGGGTCTCTGAACTCATCCCCACGAGCTGGCACATACCCCGGGTTTATTAAGTACCCAAAGAGTGGAGTATGCCTTGGACGCAGTTCAGGCTTGCTCCTCGCACTGGATGTGCGGCATTGAGCGAACATACGTTTGCTCACATTCTCCACGTATCGTATTGGACGTCGTTGAGGCAAATTTGGAGCCACATGGTTCAAGATCATCTGGATGAATCTTGGATACATTATGAACCGCTCACGAGCCATCGCCCTCCTCTGTCTGTCGATCTCATAAAAGACCATCTGACTAAAGCTATAACGTTTGTTATAAGTCAGAGCAGTCATTGCTGACTGCATGGTCTCACCCATTCCGTCAGTACCCGCCATCCTCCCAGACATACACACAATCATGACGTGCATGAGGAAGCGCCACTGATCGAGCAGGAACCCCTTCCGTCTCTGGGTATCGCCCAAGGGACCAGAATATCCCATTCGTAGGAATGCTCCATCACGAAACGGAGCCACAAAGTCAGTTGGGTCGTCCCGAGTCTCCTCTCCAAAACATAACGCCACCCGTATTTGTTCAGACGAGAACTGAACTTCTTGGTTGTTGACGGTTGCTCGCATAACCGGGGGCTCAACACGGCAATCGTATTCCACCGTCTGCCAGAAATCCTCGATATTGGGTAAGGATATCGGCAGAGTCGTCGTGATTGCGTGGAATATCCTCGAGCGAATGAGGAATGTGATGATCTCACGGTAGTCTTCAACTCCGCTCGCTTCCGGGTCTAAGGTAATGTACATATTGTGACCCGGGAAAAATTGCCTCTGGTTATCTCCGTCATCGCCTCCAGCACATCCAGCACCTGCTACTGCAGCCATATCTGCAACAAACTAACCAAGTTAGATACACGTTAAGGTTTAACACAAGTTCGCTTATTACCATGAGCGAAGTTGTGATAACTTCTGTATAGGCGAAGTTAACGTTGGGGCGAAGTTGGGCACAACTTCGCTTCAACGTTAAGTTCGTCTAATGACTAATCAGAAAAATGCCCAGGCGAAGTTAATGTTGGGGCGAACTTGGGCACAACTTCGCTTCAACGTTAAGTTCGCCTTACCACAACATCGCCTCAGGCGAAGTTAATGACAACATCGCCTCAGGCGAAGATAAGCATCAGGCGAAGTTACGGATAACTTCGCCGAAACCCTAAGTTCGCCTGAATATGAATCGGCGACAGATAGATTGATTCAAACTCGAGAATCTGAGGTTTTCTGGGTATGTTGACGATTTAGGACTCTTAAACTCAAGCTTTTAAGGATATGTCGACGATCAGTTTGGTTATTAACACGTAACAACAAGATTTGAAAGTCCGATTTGAAGGTCCGACGGTTCGAGGTTCATAATCGGGTCGAAACGACCACTGATTATCATTGAAGAACAATGATTATACAATGTAATTGCATCACGAACCTTGAAACGTAACGGAAACTGGGAAAAAGAACAAGTAATCGGAATAACGACAAGTTCGCCGGATAATCAAACGATAAGTTCGCCGGGAAATATTCAATAAGTTCGCTGAGATTAGAAATTATGAACACTGTTGACCTTAAGAATTCTTTATATAGGGGCGGAGTTAAACAGGCGAAGTTACGGTTAACTTCGCCTAGGCGAAGTTATTCACAAGTTCGCCTGTTTCACAACATCGCCTATATTTACAAGATCAACCCTTATAATTCGAAAATTTTGCAATTAAGTTCTAAAACTTCCCTTTAAGAATTTAAATGACACGATCAAGTCCAAGTAACCAGATACAAAATTATAAAACTACCTAAGTACAAGAAACTTTTAAAAAATAAAGTATAAGGGATCAAATTTCAGTCTCGATAGGGACTACTACGTTTTAGAAAAGATCTGAACAGGAATCATACTAATTACGTGATTGTCACATTGATCCGTGTTTAGCTGTATTATGACATAAAGAAACAGGTTGTAAGCAGGTAAATAACTTAAGATGGTTTTCATCGTTTCTGTGATACGAGTTAAGTTCAATTAAGCTAAAAAATTAAGTGGGCAACAACTCAGAGATTATGATGCCTCCTATCTATTCTCAAAGCATATTTGGCTTTCCCCAAGTCACCCCGAATTGACCTCGACCCTTAGTGTCTGATTAAGTTTGTAATTACTCTTCATCTCCTTCCCGTTCTCTTTCTTACTCCATGATTAAGAAGTCTTGATATGTTGAACTCTAGAATGTTTCAATAACTCATAAGTTTTTTTTTTTTTTTTTTTTTTTTTTTTTTTATGATAAACATTTACATAGACTTCAGAGTAGTAACCAACTGCAAGTCCCGAATCTGGATCACTGCAGTTTCTTGAAACGCTATCTTCATGGGAATCAGAACACTTACGGCTCGTGTATGACTGGGTAATCGCTTTTCTGCCTATCATTCGGAAAGATTTATATGAAGACATGCAAAACTCGTAAGGAGTTTCCACGTAAAATCAAGTAGTTTTAGTTTGTATCACGTCAACTTTTACGCACCATAAAAAGCTACCATGACATACAATAACTGTCCTAAAGCCTTTTAAGCCTAATAACTTCACTAGTTGAGCACACAGAATCAGTATATCTATCATTTTCCAAGGTTGGATCAATTTTCTGTTAAACATAGCAAACGAACTTCTTACGAAGTAGCAGACTTGAAAAATAATTTCATTTCACCTTAAAAAAATTTTTAACATTAATCGCCCCGACCAAAACAAAGTCTTCAGGTAAACGGCTATCCCGAAGATCCAATGGATCAGCTGGACCAACCACATACTAGTATGTGTCCTTCTAACTAAGTATGATCGACTAATTTTAAGCGAAAGAATGAAAACTCATCATAAACCACCCCGGTCACTTTCAGTCATCTGGTTAATGGCTATCCTCAAATTCTACAAGTAGAAAATGAGGACCAAAACATATCCGAAGACAAGTCCTTCAAACTAAGACAACCGACATATTTTTAAGCGATAGTGACGTTTTTTTTTTTTTTTTTTACTCAACATGAAAAGCATGGTTACTCGGGATTGATCATCCCATTTAGCTCGATAAGGTTTTGAAATCTTGTTTTGTCAAACGCTTTAGTATAAAGATCAGCGAAATTATCAAGCATATCCACCTTTTCAAGCACAATATGTTTCTTCTCAGCACAATCCCGTATAAAATGATGAATTATGTCAATATGTTTAGTTTTACTGTGCTTCACGGGATTGTTAGTTACTGAGGTAGCAGCTGTGTTATCAATGCAAATAGGAGTAAGTAAGAAATTCAGACCATAGTCGCGCAATTGTTGTTGAATCCAAAGAACCTGGGAGCAGCAGTTGGATGCTGCCATGTATTCTGCTTCACAGGTTGAAATTGCGACTGAAGTCTGCTTCTTGCATTGCCACGACACCAATCTGCCACCAAGAAACTGACATCCTCCAGTTGTTGACTTCCGACTCTGATTGCACCCTCCATAATCAGAATCTGTGTAAGCGACTAGCTCCAAGTCTCCTCCTCTCGGGTACCACAACCCCAGCTTCGGTTTGCCCTTGAGATACCGCAAGATACTCTTCACACCCTTCATGTGAGATTCCTTTGGGTTTGCCTGAAAACGAGCACAAAGACAAACAGCAAACATTATATCAGGCCTAGAAGCAGTTAAGTACATTAAAGAACCTATAATAGCCTGATACTGAGTTGGGTCCACATCTGCATCACCGTCTGACTCAGCACCCAATTTGTGATTGACGCAGATTGGAGTGTCGAATGGAGTGTTGTCCTCCATCTTGAAGCGTTTGAGCACATCATGGACATACTTGGTCTGATGAATGAACATCCCATCCTTCTTCTGATCAACCTGCAATCCTAAAAAGAAAGTTAGTTCACCCATAGCACTCATTTCAAACCTCTTTTTCATGACGGCCTCAAAATCTTGACACATGGAGACTCTTGATGCAGCAAAGATGATGTCATCCACGTAGACTTGCACTAGCAGGAAGTCGCTTCCATCTCTCTTGAAAAACAACGTGCTATCTATCTTCCCTCTTTCAAACCCATTTTCAAGCAAGTAATCTGATAAAGTTGAATACCAGGCACGAGGTGCCTGATGTAGTCCATACAATGCCTTGCTTAACTTGTACACGTGATCAGGAAAGTCTGGGTCAGGAAAACCCGGAGGTTGCTCAACATACACTACCTCATCAACTTTCCCATTCAGAAACGCACTCTTCACATCCAACTGAAATACCTTCATCTTCTTACAAGCAGCGAACGCCAAAAACAATCTAATGGCTTCCAACCTTGCGACAGGAGCGAACACTTCATTATAATCAATCCCCTCTTGTTGATTAAAACCTTTAATGACTAGCCTCGCCTTGTTTCTTATGATAATCCCTTTCTCATCTCTCTTGCACTTAAACACCCATTTTGTGCCTATCGCATGCACATGCTTCGGTTTTTCAACCAAAGTCCAAACTTCCATTTTCTTGAATTGAGCCAACTCTTCTTGCATAGCTTCGACCCATGAGCTGTCCTTGAGAGCCATTTGATAATTCTTCGGTTCAATCTGGCTGATAAAGCAGGTGTACAAGCATTCGTTGATTATCCCAGTCTCCTTGATGCTTGTGTAAACACAGGTGTGCTCATTCAAGCTACGTCTTGTTTGTACACCGGAGGACACATCACCAATCACATTCTCCAAAGGGTGATCTTTATGAATTCTCGTGGTCGGAACAGAACCGACATGCAAATTGTCTTCCAAGTTAGAAGAGAGCTCGTCAATGGTTGTTTCATGCTGAGAGTGAAATGGATTGAAAAATTCTTCTTCAGTCGAGGTAGCAGGGGTATTGACAGCATTTGATGAGGAAGGTTGACATTTATCGATCAGCTGTCTTTGCAATAGGTTTTCTTCCTCATCAAGGATCATCTTCGTAGCAACTCTCTCTTCTTCTTCAGCAATATCCAAATACGGTATGTTAAAAGACTTAAAAAGTTTAACATAGTCGAAAAACTCAGCAGGTCCGTTGCTTGGTTTTGGCGGTTGGTAACTTGTGATATCGGTGTTACACACCACCTCAACCTTGCTGGTCGATGTATTGAAGACACGTCTATTGGGAGTCCCAACAACATAACCGACTAAGATTCCTTCATCGGCTACTTCACCAAATTTAGAATTTGTCTTCAAAATCGAACAAGGGGACCCGAATGGTTCAAGACCACTCAAGTTGGGCTTTCTCCCATGCATAAGCTCATAACACGTTTTACCAAGTCTTTTAACAGTTAAGACTCTATTCAGAACATAACAGGCTGTAGCAACAGCTTCAGCCCAAAACACCACAGGAAGCTTCGAATCAGCCAGCATAGTTCTGGCTCCTTCAATTAGTAATCTATTCTTCCTTTCAGCCACTCCATTCTGTTGCGGTGTATACGGAGCGCTGTATTGGTGTTCAATCCCTCTCTGGAGGCAGAAGATCTCCATCTCAAAATTCTTGAACTCCGTTCCATTGTCACTCATGAACTTAACCCTTTTATCCATAACGTTCTCAACTTTGGTAATCAAATTCTTCACCATCTAAGCCGTTTTGTCTTTTGATTTCAGGAAATACACCCACGAATATCGTGAGTAGTCATCTGTGATCACCAAGCAATAAGAAGTTCCTCCTAGACTTTTTGCATTCACGGGACCGAAGAGATCCATGTGAAGCAACTCCGGAGTACTGGCAATTGAATTGACTTTCTTGGTGAGATGGGATTTCTTGTGCTGCTTTCCCTTCTTGCACGCTATACATTTATCTTCAAAATTGAAATTCTTCAAGGGAATGCCCAGCACAAGTCCATTCCTGACAATGTGGTTCATCTTCCGAAGATGAATGTGCCCCATTCTCCTATGCCACAATTCGGACTCTGATTCACTCGCTTTTGTCATAAGGCATGATTCTGCCGTGGCCATTTCAGTTGATCTCATATCCATAATATATGTATTTCTTTCATGTGGAGCCTTCATCACAATCCACTCCTCTGGTATCTGAAAACCAGGTTTCAACACAATCGCCTCATTCTTTGTAAAATGAACGGTGTACTCCTTATCACAGATCTGCGACACACTCAGCAGATTGTGCTTCAATTCTTCTACAAAGTTAACCTTCTCCAAAGTCATCTTTCCGTTTGACACCGTTCCCATTCCAGTAATCTTGCCACCACTTTCACCGGCAAAGCTCACTCTCCCTCCTTGAACAGGTTTCAAATCGTGTAACAAGTATTTGTTACCCGTCATGTGTCGGGAACAGCCGCTATCTACAACCCAAAGATTGTGGGCAGCCCTGTCCAACTGTTCCTGCACAATAAAGCAAAAGATTAGAATTTAGGGACCCAAGACCAATTGGTCTTGGATCTATACATCCCAAACTTTGGCTTTCCAAAGTTAGTATCTCGAAAATTCCTGTAAGTCCTATTAGGAAACCTCCTTGAAGATTGATTGTGAGGCCTTCCAAACCTTTGTGAATTGAATTATAGCTTGTGGTTTGGTTATTAGCAGTGTAAAACTGAGATTTGTTTCTATGAAAACCTGAATTAGTCACATTTTTGAATTTTAAATGGTTTTCATTTTTAGGAGCATGATAATTACTATTAGGTTTATTCTCAGCTTTAGTAGGCCTTACACCTCTGAATTGCTGCTTCAGAGGGCAATTTGCATCAAGATGTCCTAATTGATTACATCTAAAACAACACCTATGCTCAACTTTTTTATCAACCGGTGTTTTAGATGTCGAGGCTTTAATACCGCCCGTTCGTCTCACATATGGTGGGACGTACGGGTTTAGTGGAGTACTCTTTTTATTCGTCTTATCTTTCTCTCCACCATTGGGCAATATCACCTCCTCTTTTACCTTACCAGACTCGGATGACTTATCCGAATCTGATGAGACTGGACTTGGATCAGAAATTTTAACACTTGAAACAGGCGAACTTGTTTCGCCTCCACTAACATTTGGTTCTTTACAAATTACTTTAACTGGTACTGACTGAGCAACCTCAAAATCAACAGATTTCTGAACACTAGGGTTAAAAGTGTAATTGTGATTATAAGGTGGTGGAACCTCATGATAACCGATTCCTCCTCTCTTAGCAGAGGAACCTTGATCACTAACAAGGTGATCAAGAATAGCAGAAGAATTTCTGAACTGCTCTAGTTTTCTATTCAGTTCCACCACTTTTACCTGGTGATCAGCAATCTGTTTTTCTCTATCAGCAATTAGTTTGGTTTTTTCTTCCAAAACTTCATAACTTAAATCAATCACTTCAATTTTTTCAGCAAGTTTTGTTTTTAAACTTTTAACATCTTTTTCACAAGCTTTTATTTTGACTTTATAGCTATTTTCTCTTGCTTTTGTAAAATGATGATCTTCTTTTAAGGTTTTAAATTCAGCATCCAACCTAACATACTGATCGGTTATAGTTGCTAATTGCTCAGACAAGTTTTCACATTTAGAGCATGTAAGTTTAGAACATACCTCGGAGAGCTGGTCATTAACGTCTGCCATAAGAGCTTTTTCCTCTCCGGTAACCTTCTCACTTTCTTCAGTTTCTACCTTTGCCAAATTTGCCTGCTCAAAAGTTTCTTTAGAAAGCAGGTTCCAGTTGTATTCACCATCTTCTCTAGACATCATGGCACTATAATCTTTTCTACCCCCACTTTGCTGTGGAGACCTGCCCTGACTTCGTTCCACACGCTCATTCCTGCATTCCTTTGCAAAGTGACCGTTTGGCTGACAATTGTAGCATCTCACCTTTGCCTTGTCAAACCCTGGCTTTCCACCGACAAACTTTCTTCCGGTCTTCCTCATAAACCGCTTCACTCTTCTTACGATCATGGCCATCTGCCATTGCAGATCCATTTCCTCCAGATCATCAGCATCAATCTGGTCATAATCTTCATCCAACATAGCTGGATCAACAACCTTCCCTTAAATGTAGTTCTCATAGGAAGCAATAAAAGAAGCATAGAGACCAAACTGCTCTTCAGCAGACTTGACACTCATAGGCATCTTGGAGTAGTTGTTGCTGGGAATACTTGGAGAGCAACTACTCTTGCTTACCTGGGGTTGAGAACCACTCGATCCAGCTGCTACATAGCAAACATCCCCATTTGTGTTAACTGACACATGCCCCTCATGTGATGAGTTGGGGCCCGACTCTCCCTTTGTGTAGTAGGCAGCAGATTCAGTCTTCGATCCTGAGCTAGTGTTGACTTTAGCTCCATACATACCTGGATCTTGAACCTGATCCATAGGTGTCTCTTTTCTGACCATGTTAAGCTCAAAGGTTCTGAGCTTGTTGACTGCTGTTTCAAGATCATATGTGGGAAAGTCCTTGTCTTCCCTCATCAGCACAGTGTACATCTCCCATTTTGGTGGGAGAGCATCTAGAAGCTTCTCAACTATTTCTTCTTCTCGGTAGGAAATTGAATAGTTGCTCAATTCAGTCATCAGATGGTAATATCGAGTGATAATATCATCTAAGGATTCAATCTTCAAATACTTGAAGACTGAGAACTGGGTTTTGAGCAATTTTATCTTTGATGCACGGATGCCTACATTCCCTTCAAATCTGTTCTCAAGAGCTTCCCAAAGCCCTCTTGCTGACGTATACTTTCTGAACGTATGAAGGATCTCTTGAGGAAGAGCCATAGTAATAGCAGCATGAGCCTTGCTCTCGGTCTCATACATCTTTTTCTCTTCTTCTTCCATTTTACTATACTTTTTAATTTGATCACGACCTTCATACTCCATAACTGGTGGAATATAACCATCCTGGATGCATACCCACATCTTCGCATCCTGGTATTTGACGTATTGTATGAACCGATCCTTCCATGCAACGAAATCGGTTCCCTTCAGCAATCTTGGGGCCTTGGTAGCTGACCCTGCTTCAACTTCCATCTTCACTAACTCAGAGATGTTGATCGACGACATCTTTCCCGAAAAGTAAGAAACCTGAAAAATTAAGAAATTTTTTTTTTATATTAATGTACTGTAGGCGAAGTTACGGATAACTTCGCTTGAAGTAGGCGAAGTTGTAGAGAACTTCGCTGAAGAACTTCGCTGATAACACTGCTGATTAACTTCGCTGATTCTTAACTTCCCTTGAGGTAAGCGAACTTAACAGGTAGGCGAAGTTGTAGAGAACTTCGCTTGAGTCAGGCGAACTTGAGAAGGTAGGCGAAGTTGTGGATAACTTCGCTTAACCTTATATCTTCGCCGAAACCCTACGCACAGTGACGGCAACTTCGCCTGATGAACACGGAAGATTTGCAGATCTGTAAATCGGACTTTAACGAGGTTTTTGACGGTGTAAAGGCTTGAACACGATGGTAGGAGGTAATAATGATCAAAAACACAGAAAACACGTCCCGCGAATAGTCGAAACGGGACGATTTCTACACCCGCGTGAATATCCCGAACCACACAATCGAGCAAATGCTCTGATACCAATTGTAGGTTCCCTTGACGGATCACACGAGATATCTCGGTCTACTCAGGTGCGGAATCCCTGCGTAGATCGTTACGAGCGTAGAAAGCAAATCAAACAAACACACACGAATAAACCGAAACACGTTATATATTAATAACTGAACTCACGTGATATGAATCACTGATACAGACTCTCGTCCTCACGTTACAATGAACTCAAACCAGCTTAGATCAACACGATGAACCACAACAACACTAAGCCGTAACCTAGTATAAATACACGACAACTTCGCCTGATATGTTCAGGCGAAGTTGTCCATAACTTCGCTTGTTCAACAAGTTCGCCTAGGCGAACTTGTTAACAACTTCGCTTAAACAAAAACATAAATAACATTACATACTCGATTACAGACACTAGACTATGAACTACTGACATTTATGCACCAACAGGTTCCGCCTGAAGGTTTTGTCGATCCAAAATATCCAAGTAGGGTTTGCAAATTGAATAAGTCCATTTATGGACTTAAACAAGCATCTCGCAACTGGAATCTTCACTTTGATAAGAAAATCAAAGAGTTTGGTTTTATCAAAAATGAAGATGAGCCTTGTGTTTACAGAAAGGCTAGTGAAAGCACTATATCATTCCTTATCTTGTATGTGGATGATATAGTGATCATTGGAAACAACATTCCTATGCCTAAGGAAGTAAAGCACTGGTTGGAATCTTGTTTTGCAATGAAGGATCTTGGTGAAGCCGCATATATTCTGGGAATAAAGATCCACCAAGATAGATCTAAGCGGCTTCTAGGGTTAAGTCAAAGTACTTACATAGATAAAGTAATGGCACGATTCTCAATGGAAAACTCCAAGAAAGGAGCTGTTCCAATAACTAAAGGAACCGTGTTGAGAAAATCGCAATATCAGGCAACGGATATTGAAGCTAAGCATATGCAAGAAATTCCATATGCATCTGCGGTTGGTTCTATCATGTATGTTATGTTATGTACTATACCTGACGTCTCGTGTGCCTTGACCATTACCAGTCGTTTTCAGTAGAGTCCTGGAATTGCCCATTGGATTGCTCTAAAGAAAATTCTAAGGTACTTGAATAGGACCAAGGATATGTTCTTGTTGTTTGGGGTAGTGGAAGAGGAGCTCACTGTAAAGTTTTACACTGATGGTAGCTTCTAGACTGACCGAGATGATTCTCGCTCACAGTCAGGTTTCGTTTTCACTCTCAATGGAGGAAATATTTATTGGAAGAGCTCCAAACAGAGTGTAGTGGCGGATTCAACAACTAAATCCGAGTATATAGTTGCATCAGATGCTGCTAAGGAGGCCGCTTGGATGAAGAAGTTCATCACCGACCTCGATGTGGTTCCGAGTATCAACAAACCAATCGATGTGTTCTGTGATAACACATGTGCTATTGCTCAAGCCAAAGAGCCAAGGTCTCATCACAGAACTAAGCATATCCTAAGGAAGTTACACCTTATTCGAGAAATATTGGAACGGGGTAACATTGTGATAAGCAAAGTAGACATAGATCAAAATTTAGCAGACCCGTTCACTAAGCCGATGACTCAGGACAAACATGATGAGCATAGAGATTCTATCGGGCTTATATTTGCTAGTGAGTTATTTTGATTTAGTATTTGGATGTATGAACGTTTAAACAGTTGTACTTTTTGGTTCACTTTTGATTTAACGGTTAAATGCAAATGTAGAATGATACAACTGTGTTCTTTTTAATACATTTAATCCGTGAATATAATATTCTAAAATATCCGTAGTCGGTCAGAGGGTTGTTGATGCTAATAATATCTGCGAATGTTAAAGGGTTGCATACCCTAATAATATATGCGAAGGTTATAGGGCCAAATGCTCTTTAACCGTATAGATAGATTTGTATGTAATGAGAATGAAAGTATGAAAGAACGAATGAATGTATGCAAGTATCTATGAATGAAATATAAACAGGTTAAGTATGTAATGTGTATCTTCGGAGACGTATATATGTATGTTTGTGAATGTATTGTATGTTGCCTGATTAACTAGAACTCACTCAGCGTAGCTGACTTTTAGTATGCACGCATGTAAGTAGAATGAGACAACTGGCTTGAGGAGCACATATGGTTGAAGAATAAAGAAGAAGGCATCTGAAGATCTGAAGTTATATGTTTTATGACGTTTTGAACTCTAAAATCATGTTTTATGTATGAATGTTTAATGTTTTAAGTATTCCGTGAAAGTTTTAATTCACTCTGATATTTGGAACTGTGTTAATGAGTAAATCCAACGCCAATGTAGGACATTCGGACCGGGGCCTTACATTAAAATGCTTCCAAAATATAAAACATATATTTTTCCAGAAAGTGGTATTTAAAATACTTTATCGTAGCGCTAGAAAATATTTTTGATGGATACAACACTTCTTTTGTCAAGAATGGTCGTATAAATGCGAATTATGGTTGAACCGACATAAACTAAACAAGCATTTTAAAAACTAGAAAAACATGAAGTTTATGATTTTCAACAAGTATAAGTTAATAAAACCTTCATTTGAGTGTTTTCTTATTTCAAAAAAACTACCCAAGTCTTTAACTTAACTTCTGCCAAAGCGAACGTTGAACGGAGTACGGGGACTAAACCTGTACGACACCCAACTTGCTGAATAATCAGACCTGGAAATAACATATTTTTTTAATAATATATATTTCTATAAAGTGAAATTTTTAGTTACAAGGTAACACATCTTGTTCAAAACCGACAACACCGGTAATAACTGGCATTGTTAAGAATTGCAAACTCATGACCTGTTGTTTCAAACTAAAGTCATTAAACTTCTAATATGAATAAAATAGAAAAATTCTATGGTCATTCGGTAACCCAAAACCTAACAGGAGATTTGAACTTTTCAAAAATGAAAACTTTATCGAAACCTGACAAGCGAACCAAGGTATATAAAACTCTGGTAAATTGAGCTATATAACTAAACTCACAACACAAGTATATAAACTTTCCATGAAAGGTAACTTTATTCACCGAAACCAAACACTTGGGCCAAAACTTAATATTAACAAGTACATAATACCAATAAAAAATATTACATTGTTGTTCAATAACTTATTATTGATTAATATATAAACTACGCGTACTTGGTGGTTCCTAACCCGTAGTTGGAATCTCATAAACTATCTTTCATTTATACATATTGCTTACGAACTAAGGTGTGATTCTTTTTGCCTCTTATCTTAAACTTTGGGCTGGATACATGCTTTTAAATGTTTTACTTATGGTGATGTTTATCAAGAACTGTTTTCTACCATGTTTCTGTTCCACTTTAAATTACACAATAATTAACTCAGGGAGTGAGTCCAAGTTGTATGGGTAGTACTATTTGGGATACCTCCACACACAGTGACCCAAAGTTTGGTCAAACCACACTGAGGTCCACAAACCGTTGCGGCATATGACCAAACATTTGATTATTGCTTGGCAGGGTAATAATCGGGGACGTGTGACGTTCGGTTTTAAGTTCAGGGGGACATATGATCGGATGCAAGATTGAAAATGGACTTGATTGATGTGCACCATGCTTTATACTTACATACACACAAAGTTTTACGTTTTGATAACTTAACTCTATTACGTGTATGTGAGCTAAACTCACTAACCCACCAACTTTTTAGTTGACGCTTTTTAGCATGTATTCAGGTGCCTTGTTATGGTAATTTGGATTAGCATTGTATTTACTATGCCTAAGGATAGAAACGTATATCTAACAAAACAATGAAGATTAGATGCCAAGAAGATTAGTAGAACCTAACATGGGATCACAAGATTGTCAGAGAAGAGATACTAGTATAGTTACACATTGTCTTAAATACATAATTCAAACGTTGTAAATTTGTTTTGATCAATAATATTCCGCTATTTCATTTAATACCAATTTATCTATGAGATGCTTTGACCCCCCTTGACAGGGTGTGACACATAACACATGGAATATACTCATATGTGGGAACAACTATAATTTGGTCATTTATAAGTTCATTGAATCGTATGAAAAAGATCTCTTACCCACTAAAAGTCAAGATCGAAATATAGGAAAATACCTTGATATTATTTTATGTAATAGAATGCTGATTTTTTTTCACGAAAGGTCTCATTATTAATCTAGCAATATATATCTAACTCCACACTCCTACGAGCTGGTAATTATTTATTATAATATCTTACATTCTTACTAGATTAAATAATCGTGTGTAATACTGGTTGAAATAAATAAATTTATTCAATCGATGGCATACTGTAAAATAAAAATAGTGTGTTAAATTGTTTATACAAATATATATATGTATATATATATAGGGGGGGCGGTTACTGTACAGTAATACCTTATCATATGATAGGTACGTGACCAGTTTAAGCATCTGGCGTAAAATTTAAAAACACGGGCCTCAATTCTTCTAAAAGGGTAAGATCGTCAAATAATCTCCCATAAACCATCCCTAAATCACTCCCAAAATTAACTGAACATGTCTTCAAAATCAAAAATCTTATAACACAACGACGACTAAGCATAATCAGAAAATACTTTAAATCAATTAAACCACTCTACATTTAAGCGTAATCGAAAGTGCTAGGCGCCGAACGAAGATGGAGAAATTGAAAAACCCTAAATCATCTACTTTGAGAAGGGAAGGAAGATCAAAAGTAAATCATGATAGACCTCAGATTACAGAGAAATCAGGTGTTTTTTTTTATGATTCATATAAGTGTTTTAGGTTTAATTAGTGTAAAAATGTAACCGTTGTTTATTTAAGCATTTGACAAGCGTTTGTGGTTCTTTGTATCATTCTCTATTTTTCTAATTACATGATGCTTTAATTTTGGTATTAAGCGTTTTATAAGTGTTTTAATGTCCGTATATCAAATTTTCCTATTTTGTTAGTATAAATGTGGTCATGAGCGTTTTATAAGCGTTCGTGGTTCTTGTATCAACTGCATCTATGTAATTAATCTAGATGTAGTGTTAAGCGTTTTATAAGCGTTCTATGATTCTTGTATCAACTGCATCTATGTAATTAATCTGGATGTATTCTTAAGCGTTTAATAAGAGTTTTATGATTCTTGTATCAACTATATCTATGTATATAATCTGAATGTAATCTTAAGTGTTTAATAAGCATTTTATGACTCTTGTATCAACTGCATCTATGTAATTACTCTGAATGTAGTTTTAAGCGTTTAATAAGCGTTTTATGTATGTGATTCAATTAAAGGTAACAAGCCAGGGGAGAAAATGAATGATGCTAAATGAAAGACTGTTGATAAGAATACTAAACAACTTGACGCCGCAGTGAAAAAGGTTAAAAAAACAAGTTGAACCAAAATCTGATTCAGACTTTGAAGCTCCAATTAACAAGTTGTTAACTCAGACTTTCAACGACCAAATAAGAAAGTTGTTAGAGAATAGAAGCCAGCTGAGAGGATACCAAGGAAACCTTTTGTTGAATTTATATACAAAAGCCTGAGAGTGAGATGTGCACCTTTTAATATTATTGATGCAGTGAAGGCAATGAAATCTAAACAAAAAACTTGTTTGGAAGCAATGGGTTTTGGGTCAATATTAAGACTACAAGGAAACCAAAATCCATCAATTTTGGGACATTGGTTGCTGATGAACTATGATCAACATTTTAAATTGAACATCGGGAGTCGTATTATTAAGATAACACCAGAAAAGGTGCATGAAGTGTTGGGGATACCAATGGGTAAAATACCAATTTTAGACAAGAGTAGAACAATATTGGGGGATGATTCAACTACAGATCTGTTCAAAAATCAATTTTCGACTGCAAGAATAAGTATAAAACATGTGAGAGAGAAATTGGCCGAAGATCAAGGAGTTGGTGACTTGTTTAAGATTAATTTCCTTGTGTTGTTCAACACATGTATTAGATTTATAGCAAAATCAACAATATTCAATCAACGATTCATCACCGCAATCGAGACACTCTCAGATATTCCAAATATTGACTAGTTTAGCTATGTGATTGAAAACTTGAAGATGACAAAGGAAGACTAGAAGGATATCAACTATCAATACAACGGTACCATCACCTTACTTTTGATTCTTTACACACCTGAGTTCCGTAAAAAATATGGTCCATTTGGGGCTCCATTCACAACAACTGCAATCAACTATATAACAAAAACTCTTAATAAGATGGAGATATAATTATATAATAATGGTCCTCCTTTAGAAGATGATGCTGTAAATGATTAAGATGAGGAATACGCTGTTGCGTATGACAATGTTGATATGGTTGGTGTGGCTGCTGACATTGACGCTGCAAACAAAGGAATGGATGAGACTACAATTGAGGTTGCTAATGTTGGAACTGCTGGATAAGACTGCAATAGAGGTTGTGGATGCTATTGAGACTGCAAATATGGAAAACATTTCGGACAAGAGAGTTGATGAGGTTGCTGTTGCTAGTAAAGTTGGTGTTGCAACTGTTGGTGAGACTGCAGCTGCTTGTGAGACTGCAGATGTTGCAACTGAGGCTGCTACCGCTTCTAGTACAGTTGGTGTTGAAGCTGCTGATAAACCAGCAGATAAAGAGAAATCTGCAAACAAAGTAATGAGTGAGGCAACTACTGGTGAGAAAGTAATGCATCAGGCTAATGCAGATGGAGAGAACCAAAAACATGGTGAGAACCTTGTTGTCATTTTCATCTAAAACTCTCTCATATGTATTTCATCTAATGCTTCATTTATAACAAACATTAATATATAATCAAACATATGGGCAAAGTGAAACTGAAACAGATAATGCCAATCACATTGTTGAAGGAGATTTTGAGGATAATGATGATGATGATGATGATGATGATGATGATGATGATTATGATGATGATGATGATGATATTTATTCATATTTGAGTTTGCAAATGTCATTGGGAACACACACAAAAAATCTAGTAGACTATTATATAACCCCACTACAGTTGTCTAGGATATCTACGTACCTACCACCAAAAGAAACAAAGGAAGAGAAGGTGAGACATTTGATTACTTGAATATCTTAAATTAATTAATAACTATATTTTCATATTATAGTCTTGGAATAAGGAAATGGATAAAAAGTTAAAGAAACTTGATAAACTTTGCTCAGAAATAAATGAATTGTTCCGTGAAGGAAAGGATAAACATTCATCAAATCAGAATATCTTTGTTAGGTGTTGTGAATGGGAAGAAAGATTCAATATTAATGTGGCTCCCAAAACACAAGATTCCGAGACTATGAAAAACAACTCACTCTTTAATTTAGATGACAAAAAAATCTAATTCTCTTTCAAATTTCCACCATATGCACTTCTTAAAAAAATAGATATAACTTTGAAAGTTCCCACTTCTTATACAACTGCCACAATTGATTCAGTTCATTCAGATGTCGTGGTTGGTGAAGAAGTTTTTGGTACTATTATAATTATAATTACACTAAAATGCTCAACAAACGCTCATATTATTATTTTTAAGTTTTTAATGACAGAGGTGACTGACATTTATAACCTTGCTGAAGAAAAGAAAGAATCTAGTGCAACTATTGATGCAGTTGTTACTATAGGGGTTAAGGGGGCTCATGAAGGTATATAATTATAGTAAAAACTTCTTTTAATACACCTTAAAAGCTCAAACAAACACTCATATTATTATTTTAAATTTTATATGAGAGAGGTGGCGGTCGTTGGTGATGCACCTTCAGAAAACAAAGAATCTACTATTGATGCAGTTGTTACTAGAAGAGATGCAACTCTTGATGAAGAAATTATAGTAACAGAACTTGAAGGGAATAATAAGAAACTTGATGTAGTTGTTACTACAGTGGTTGAGTGGGCTATGAAGGTATTTAATTATAGTTAAATCTGTTTTTATACACCTTGAACGCTCAACAAACGCTCATATTATTATTTTTATATTTTTAATGAAAGTTACACAAGTTAGATCAAAAGAAGAATGTAGGGAACATACTGTTGCAAATGCTCCAGTGTGTAGTGGAATTACTAAAGAGCCTGAAGGTAGCAAAGGTTTTTTTACATTTTCATGTATAAACGCTCATAAGTATTCCTTTACAATTTCTGCTGGTACATCTCTTGGAGATGAGATGGGGCATGTTGATACAAATGCTTAGGTGTCTAGTACAGTTAGTAAACGGATACAATGACTTGTCTTTTTGTTTTACAGTTAGTAAACTTGATGTAACTTTTGAAGAAATCTGAGTTAAACACACACACACACACACACAAAAAACAAAACCACTTTGTAGAAGACAAATCAAGAATTAGTAAACGGATACAATGATTTGTCTTTTTGTTTTACAGTTAGTAAACTTGAAGAGAAAAACCAAGAATTAAAAGTTGACACCGGTTCATCTCCTAGTGAAAATTTCATAATACCGACATCAACCTCAAAGATAATACCCAAAATTACATATCCTGTTTCATCGGTCTAAGAACATGAAAACAAAGGTTTGGTGAAAGAAGAAAGAAAGAAAAGGCTACCTCCTACATTGAAATCTCCATATCTTGTAAAATAGGTTTGCATATCCACTAGTGTGACAGAAGATGAAAAAATAATTTGGAGTATATATATATATATTTTCTTGAAGACATATGGGAGGAGGTCTTTAAGTCCGATTACACAGATTCATTCAAGGTGATTTTTGATAGATCTTGTCCATGCCTTTATTTAACAACAAATGCAATGGATGCATTCACTAAAATCATGAATTATAAAGAAAAGAAAAAATCTGCAGCATCACCATTCAAGTTTTTTTCTTCAAGCACTGTGCTAGCATGAATTAATTGACCTATTGACTTTAAACTCTTTTAAACGCTCAGTAAATGCTTGATCATCTACATTTAATTCTTATGCAGACAAGTGCCCATTATGATGAGACAAGTGGTTACACAGACAAACAAAGACTCGATATGTTTTCAGAAAACATTGTGAAACTCATGTCAATGTTTGATATCAAATCACTTAAGGAAGTTGCTATATTCCTTGTGCCAGTTCTACAAAATGATCACTTATTTGTGGTTTCTTTCAGTCTTCAAACAGGAGTGACAGAGTTACTTGACAATAGTGCAAATCAGGAAATACCAGTCCATGCAAAGTTTAAAAAGTTAGAAGACAAAGCAAAAGCGATGAAAATTTTTTTTGAAGAAAGATACAAAAAGACTCCTAATATAATGGTAAACATACATACCTTTAACCAACAAAAAAATGAGTTTCCTATATCTATTATAAATTAGTGATATACTTAATGGCTCTTTTAAATTTTGTTTAGAAAAATGTTTTTTACATGTATCTTAAGAGAATCAATCACCCCATTGCTCCTCAAATCCAAATAGCTACAATCAATAGATTAACGATGGAATGGAGAACAACCGAAATGGAAAAGATTGTGGTGTTTTTGCTATGAGACACATGGAGACATATGATGGGAAGAAACTGTGGGGGTGCAAATTTTTAAAGGAATGTTCTAAACAAATAAATTAGCTAAAAAGGTTGAGGGCAAAGTATTTGAGAAAAATCCTCCTCTCAGATGTAAACCAGAGAAGAGATACTCTTATCAAGAAGGCACAGGCATTTCATCAAAATAATAAAACTGTTTTAAATGGGTCAGAGTTGATTGCTGAACTTCAAAAAAGGAAACACCTAATTTGACTGATTTCAAACTAACCAGGATTTTTATGTAACTTTGTTATGTATTTTAATACATAGTCTTATGTTAGTAGTTTGTTATGTGTATTTTGAAACAACAAACTTGATGTTTTTAACACAAAAAATATATTATTATTACCAAAACACACAAAAAAACACACATCACTACATGATAAAAACATAAAAACGCTCGTAAAACGCTCACCACATAAAAACACCTGCACACACTAATCTAATAGTGACATGAGAAATTTTAACTTCAATTTCATTGAGCAGTTTATTTCAAGAATTGCCTTGCCTAATTCTTTATACTGATCAAGCTCTTTCTTTCCTAAATCAACCATAAACAAAACAGCAATATCTCGGATAGTACTAGCAGGCATTCAGATGACAAACTTTACCTACTACGATCTGGTCCTCAATCTGCTTCTTCAATACATCCTTATAAGATGGTGAAGATGATGATGATGACATCCATTGTAAACTGAAAAATAAAATTTGAAATATGTGGACGCAAGTTTAACATAATATAGTGTATATATAACAAAAGGTTGACGGACCAAATAGTAAAAACAGAATAAAAAGACAAAACACCTGTAGGTTCAGGGACCAAATAGTACGTGTCAAAACATAATTATCACACGCTTGAAAAACGCTCACACCTATAGACTCACGGACAAAAAAAAAATAAGTGTGAGAACATAAGTATGACACGCTTGTAATACGCTCACAACTATTTTTGGTTAAAAATAATTTTTTAATCTAGTTTATTCAGAACTTAATTACATTTATGGCAAATCACCTGACAAAAACTGGGAAACTATTCAACTTCATTACATTAAATAACTCTATCTCAACTACCAAAAATTCAAATTTATGTCCAAAAACACAAAAAATAACTAAAAAAAAGTTCTAGTTTATTCAGAACATAAGTTCACGGGACCATAAGGTCTCCCCATGCTTGTAATATGCTTGGGAAAAATAGACAAAACACATTTAGACTCATTGACGAAATAGTAAGTGTGATAGACATAAATATCACACGCTTGTAATACGCTCACAACTGTAGCCGGTTAAAACTATTTTTCTAATCTATTTTATTCAGAACTTAATTACATTTATTACTACTCACCTGCCAAAAATTGAAAAATATTTTTGTGATGATAGCCTACATCGAACTTAATTATATTAAAATACTCTGTCTCAAACTACCAAAAATTCAAAAATATATATCCTACGCTTAAAAAATGCTCAGGACTTACTGTGATGATAATATTAAAAAATTAAATTGCATTAATTGCTACTCACCACGTAAAAGTTTATATGAAAAATATTTCTGTGATGATGATAGTCTACAATCAACTTAATTGCATTAAATAACTTTATCTCAACTACCAAAAATTATATTTTTTGTATATATATTTAACATATGTTTTGTTATTCAGTCACACTAACACTCAAAAACTTGAAAACACAAAAATGTATTTATCTAATAGAACCTTGAAGAGCATTGTGAAAGCAAGGTTGGAGCTTGAGAAGCCTAAAGAAGAAAAGTTTCTCAACGCCATTGAAGAATCAAATAAATATGTGCTTGAGGAGAAATCAAAAACGCTTGATGCATATAAGGAAGTTCTGCTCAACTAGAGAGTGATTTCAAGACGAAATCGGTTGAGTGTCTGAAACAACAATGTTCATGCTACGATTTGGTGTATGATACTTTGGTTGACACGGTTTCTACGGTGTCAAACAACATGGATTTCAAAGAAGTTGGGGTGAGATTATGAAGAAGAAGTAGTGATGGGGCCTAAAGATGGGTCTAATTGGGTATGATGATGTTAGTTTTTTCTCTTATTTTGTTTTATCTGATTTTGTAACGGTACTTTACTATGGGCTCCTTTTTCTATGGTCTGATGGTGTGTGATGGTGTGTTACCTGGTGTTATATAAATAAACAAATAAAGCTTTGTAAAACGCTTTTAATACGCTGGTGTTTTATAAATAAACAAATAAAGCTTTGTAAAACGCTTTTAATACACTTGAAATTATATGCTTTTTTAAAACGCTGGTGATACGCTTATCTAAAAAATATATTATATACCACACATTCTTCAAGAATACAGTAAAACACCAAAACCAATGGCTATCTCTTTCAAGCAAATGCTCGAAATACGCTTCATTCTCGCTAAACATTCATTCTAGCTAAATGCTCGAAATACACTTGTAACATCCCGTTTTCTCGTTTCGGTTAATAAAATAAAATATGAGTTACTATGAGTTAGGCTAGTGTTGGGTTAAATAGATATGGGTTATGGACATTGATTAAAAAGGAAGTAAGAAAAGACCATGGGCTTAAGCCCATGACCCATAATATATAAACATAAATTACTCATTAATCCATCCATTTCACCCATTCCATACACCATCCAAAACACACACTTAAGAACTCTCTCATATTTCTCTTCTCTCTATCCGAAATAACCGAAAAAACCAAGCAACGATCTGAGGTAATAATGTTATGATATTCTATGGATCCAAACCCGCAAGATCTAGTCGCGAAACGACGAGCCGACACCCTAAACCGTTAAAGTCACGAGATCCGGATGGAATCAGGTATAAACCGGTCAAAATATGAGCTTAGGGGTCACCCTAGCTAGAATCTGGATCGAACAGGACGAAAAGTCGAAAAAGTTGCAAAACACGTTTTTCCAGCCACCGCCCGGTTTTCCGGCACGGCGGCGCCGGAAAGACGGCGCTGAAAATGCGCGCGGACTTTAAGGATGTCAGAGAATGTTTCTGACATTCTCTGACCTTACCCTAATTCGTTAACGAAAGAATACCAAATTAACATCAGTTCGTTATGCACATTCGTTAAGGAAATAAAACGAATCAGCATCAGTTCGTTATGCCCATTCGTTAAGGAAATATAACGAATTCGCAACAGTTCGTTATGTCCTTCGCTACAGAGAGATAACAAATGAACCCTCATTTGTTAGAAGGTTAATTCGTTATTGATTGTCATTCTTTATAAGGGCCAGTTCGTTACAAAGGGCAGTTTGTTATAAAGACTAGTTCGTTATAAGGACGAATTCGTTATGAGGGTCAATTCGTTATAAGTCAAGGAGTAACAAATGAACCTCATTCGTTAACGAACTAGATAACGAATTAAGTTTGAAAGAATGACAGAAAGCTTGATGTGTTGTAAAACACACTTATTTTCCGTACCTTTATATCATCTTTTATTGGCTTAAGTATACAATAAATAATGTTTTTAACTCGTTTTAACTTGATCTTACAAAGTTTACTATTTCGTGTAGGTTACGAGTTTTAAAGGAGAAAATGTTCGGGTTTTTAGATGATAAAAGAGGCTTTTTGATCAAGATTGAATGCTACAACTCAAGCCCAGATGTAAACCCTTACATGTTATTATATAATATAACATAAAAGAAAAATAAAACCTAAGCAACCTAGCACCTCTCCCAAATTGTTGATCAGAAGTAAGAAGTTAAGTTTATTGGTGTGTGGTTTGGTCAGCTAGGAGTTTTAATTTGTTATTGTGTTCCTTTTAAGGAAACACAAAGTATTTTTGTGTGGTGGGATTTAATCCCATGTGAACTAGCAGCAAAGAAAGAAACAACAAACATTTAAAACTCTAACACACCCTCTAGACTTCCGATCGGAATCAGCCACCAAGGGAAAGAGAGAAAAAGTTTTTTGTGAAGCTTGTGGCAGCTAGGAAAGGAAGGTGATCGTTAAGGAGACTTGGTACAGTAGCTAGGGGTCATATTCATCCATAAACTCAGCCATATATTTAAGTATAACTCTCATAAACTTTGTTATGTTGTTCAACTTTCATAACTAGTTATTTTGATCTTTTACTTTGAATTGTTTTGCAAGTAAAGTGAAGATTGACTTGTGTTTCATTGTGTTTGAATCTTGAATGATTTTAATTATGTTTATGTTGATGTTTATGATGTTTAACTTAAGTATTAGCTGCTTTACAAAACTAATGTTAGGCTAAAGTAGTTAGTTCTACCTAGGTTAGATGAATATTGTTAGGTTTTAATGAGTAATATCGATTGTTGATTATCATGACTTGAATTGTTAATGAAAAGTTTGGTTTAGCATTGAATTAGGTTGTGTCTATTGGCTGTGTTTTGATTAATTATACTCAATTACCTCTTGCTTTGATTGACTGAATCGGTTTTGGTTAATTTTAGCTTGTTTGAACTCTTTACTTTGTGTTTAGAGATTGTTTGCGGGGTGTAAAACCGTAGGTTTTAAGTGGGTATGGTAATTAGTTAAAATCAGCAGGTAGGCATCTTCTTAGAGACCGAGAGGTGATAGGAAGTAAGGTCGTCTCATAGCTTTTACTTGTTATGATTAGGATCGCGCGAGAGCGGGTTCGGTTCTTGTCGGGTTTGGGTTTGTGAGCGATTAGTTGACCTAGTTTAAGTTAAACTAAATTGTTCCTCTATCCTTGGTTGCGTAGTATTCGTCTCCATTAGGGTAGTGTGTCGGTGAGACCGAGAGGAGAGTCGACATTAGAACACTTTAACAATTTATTTCCCGGTTTATTCTTAAAATCAACTAAGTGTAAGTTAGGGTTTGTTGGTGAGACCGAGTGGTGATATAGCTTTCTTGAGTGAACCTTAGTTGTGTCATCCTTAGGAACCTGTGTCGTGAGATTCTTCAATCCATTAGATTATTATATCTTCCATAGGATTCTTACCTAGGTAGACGTTTTCTCCATTGATAAGTCTCATTCTCAAAGTTCGTCTAGTCTTCTTAAGTTAAGTCTTTTAAGTTAATTAAAGTAAGTTAGGTTAAATAGTTAATATTTAAAAATCAATTAAAAATATTATTCTTAGGTGAGTCTTAGTTAGGGTTAAGTTTTAAGAACGTTTTCACGTGTCCTTGTGTTCGATACTCGGACTTCCTTAGTACTATACTATTAGTGATCGGTACACTTGCCAGTTTTGGGTGATTTCTTTAGAAGTCTCATTTAGAAAGAGCATCATTATACAAACATCAAGTTTTTGGCGCCGTTGCCGGGGACACGGTTAGAGGAGTATTGAGAACGACTCGAGTTAGGACTTACATTGTTTGCTACTTGTTTTTCTTATTTGCTTTGTTTGTTAATTTAAAATAATTTAGCTAATTTTAGATTACTTTGTTTATTTTAATAGTTGTATGCGACTTACTCGATCTCTAGGACCACCAGAAACCGAAGGATTTTCCGAACCAAAGAGAGCTCCATGAGGGACGTCACACCAGACCGTCTTCTAGTTCTTCTACGTTCGTCGGTGATACATCCTCTTCTCCTACTTTTTCTGTACCCGTCATTAGGGATAGGATCATGGGCGACGTAGCACCACCAAGGAGGACAGTTGCAGACCGGGCCCGTCCGGTCGACGCTGGCGCGTGATCCAGCATTGCTCCACCAGCCATCGGAGTTTTCACGACTTGGCAGATCCCATCTAATATTCTCAAAACGATTTATTATTCTGCTCAATTTCACGGGTTGCTCCACGAGAACCCACATTCTCATCTCACTCGCATTGCACGTATTTGCGACACTTTTCATCTTGCCTGCGTATCCGAAGACGCCATCAAACTCCGTATTTTTCTGTTATCACTCGTTGATTGCGAGTCTGTGGCATGAGTCCCTCCCACAGGGATACATTGCTACTTGGGCTGCCATGCAGACCTAGTTTCTCGAAAAATACAATCCTCCGGCTAAGGCCGCTCGTTTGAGCAAACAAATTCATTCTTTTCAGATGGAGGACATTGAGAGCTTCTACGAGGCGTGGGAGAGATTCAAAAATCTACTTGCTTTATGTCTGAACCACGGCCTACAAGACTTGTCAGTTGTTGAGAAGTTCTATAACAGAGTGAAGTACGCAACTCAGAGTATGCTCGACACAGCTGTAGGAGGTAACTTATTGACGACGTAGGATACTGATGAGTGCATTGATTTGTTTAACGGGTTAGCCATGAGTGGATACCAACGACCACCCGCTAAGAGCACCAAAATCGTCAACTCCTTATCACGCGGCATGCATTCGATCGACACGAGCACCGCACTTGCAGCACATGCTGAGGCGTTGGCAAAGATCGTGAAGGACCTGCAGATGAAAAGTAAGTTATGCGAGATCTGTAGAGGGGGCATGATACCGTTCAGTGCCCCGTAGGTTTCCAGGAGGAGGCTGTCGACTTTGTTAATAATCCATACCGAAATCAAAACTCTTTCAATTCTTATAATTCGGGGTGGAGAGGTGACCAAAATTCCAACTAGGGGAACGGAAATCAGTCCGGATTCCAGCAGTGTCAGAGTCTTTTCCAGGATTCCGGTGAGGGAACGAGTAGTGGGCAGAAGAAGCCCACGTTAGAGGAGATGATGACACAACAGACACAGATGCTGTCGCAGCATATGATTCGAGAGGATTCCCGTCACAAAGAAACTCAAGAGAAATTTCGGGAGCACGAGTCATTCATGAGGAATCAAGGAGCGTCAATTCAAAACCTTGAGCGGCGGATGGGAGAGATAGCAAGTTATCTGAATGAGAGGTCGCCAGGAACACTTCCAAGTAATACTGAACAAAATCCGAAGGCGTTCGCAAAGGCAGTGACGACGAAGAGCAGTGCAGGGGCACGTAGTGAGCCCGTGAGTCAGGAGGTGACGGGAAAAGTCATTGAAGAGCCTGCGGTAAATGTAGAGGAGCAGGTAGACGAGGAGATTCAGTTGGAGTCTCCACCGGCCAAGGTGCATCAGAGGCGCAACCCAGGAAGTATAGCACAGGCCGAGAACCAGCCATTACCCAGCACACCAGCGAGGGTCTACAAGCCTAGACTTCCATATCCCGGGAGAGTCTGTAGGGATAGAGACAAGGAGCAGTACTCCAAATTTCTTGACCTTTTGAAGCAACTTCATCTTAACATTCCATTCCTTGAGCCACTCACGCAAATGCCGAAATATGCAAAGTTCCTTAAGGATATTCTTTCGAATAAAGAGAAGTTAGCTGAAGTCTCTTCCATTTCTCTAAGTGTTGGTTGCTCTGTAGTCTTGCAAAGAAAGTTACCCGAAAAGATGTCCGATCCTGGGAGTTTTACGATTCCCTGCATCTTGAGTGATAATACGATTGTTCATGCGCTGGCAGATCTTGGTGCCAGTATTAATATCATGCCGTATTCTGTGTATCGCAAGTTGGTCCTAGGAGAACCGAGGCCTACCCGTATGAGTATCCAACTTGCTGATCGTTCTGTGAAATACCCCCGAGGGGTGGTCGGGACATGCTTGTTCGTGTTGACAAGTTCATCTTCCCGGTGGATTTTGTCATCTTGGACATGAACGATGACGATAGTGTCCCACTTATCTTGGGCCGACCATTCCTTGCCACTGCACAGGTGTTGATCGACGACTGCGAGGGTAAGTTGATCTTAAGTGTTAGGGATGAGAACGTCAACTTTGACGTTCGGCAGTCACTGAAGCACCCCAAGTCTGCTGATGACTCATTATACTTCATTGATACCATCATGGAACATGTTGGGGAGTTTTTCAGTGAAATCTGTGGAGGATCTGCCTCCGACACCCAGATTCTCGATAGGAAGATTCCAGATATTGAGATGGTTTCCATGACCAATCAGTCCTTAGATGACGACACTGAGTCGCAGATCCCTGAATCTGTCGTGTCTGCTGAGATCGTACGAGACGATCCTATGGACCGAACTTCTGTCGAGAGTCCTCCTTCTTCCTTAGAGCTTAAGGATTTGCCCGCCCACCTTGAGTATGCATTTTTAGATGAAGAGAGGAAGCTGCCAGTTATCAATGCATATGCTTTGACAGAGGTCGAGAAGGAAAAGTTGTTGAGGGTGCTACAGGAGCACAAAGAAGCTATTGCATGGAAGATTATCGACATTAAGGGTATCAACATTTCGTTTTGCACTCACAAAATCCTCATGGAGGAAAATTTCAAAACTGTCGTTTAGCCACAACGGCGGCTTAATCCGAAAATGCAAGAGGTTGTAAAGAAGGAGATCATTAAACTCCTTAATGCGGGGACCATTTTCCATATTTCTGATAGTGCTTGGGTGAGTCCAGTCCAAGTGGTTCATAAAAAGGGTGGCATGATTGTCGTCACCAATGAGAGGAATGAGCTTATTCCTACCAGGACTGTGACGGGATGGCGAGTCTGCATCGACTATCACAGACTGAACTATGCCAGCAGGAAAGATCACTTTCCTCTACCCTTCATTGATCATATGTTGGAGCGTTTAGCAGGTCAGTAGTACTACTGTTTCTTAGACGGTTTATACGGGTACTTCCAGGTTCCGATAGCTCCCGATGACCAGGAGAAAACCACTTTTACCTGCCCTTACGGAACCTATGCCTATAAACGTATGTCGTTCGGACTGTGTAATGCTCCGGCCACATTCCATAGGTGTATGGTGGCCATTTTCCATGATATGATCGAGGACTCCATGGAGGTGTTCATGGATGATTTTTCCATATTTGGGAGTTCCTTCGATCATTGTTTATCTAATCTTGAGAGGATGATGTCCCGCTATGTCGACACCAACCTAGTCCTTAACTGGGAGAAGTGTCATTTAATTATGCGCGAGGGCACTGTTCTGGGGCATCGGATTTCAAGTGCGGGGATAGAGGTTGACCACCCAAAGGTCGAGACCATTTCTAATCTTCCCCCGCCCACTTCTGTGAGATCCATTCGTACCTTTCTAGGTCATGTTGGTATCTACTGCCGGTTCATCAAAGATTTTTTTAAAATCGCAAGACCAATGACCAAAATTCTGGAGAAGGATGCTCCATTTGTTTTTTCTGAGCAGTGTATCGAGGCATTTGATCTTCTGAAATACAAACTCATTAAGGCCCCGATCATGGTTGCTCCCGACTGGTCGTTACCATTCGAGTTGATGTGTGACGCGAGCGACTTCGCAGTCGGAGCGGTTCTTGGACAACGGAAGGATACACACTTCGATCCAATATACTACGCTAGCTGGACCTTAAATGGCGCACAGGAAAGCTATACTAGCACCGAGAAAGAGCTTTTTGCTGTGGTGTTTGCTTTCGACTAATTTAGGTCTTATCTAGTTCTGTCCAAAACTATTGTTTACACGGATCATGCTGCTATTCGATATCTCTTCAGCAAGCAGGATGCTAAGCCTCGTGTTATCTGATGGATCCTGTTGCTTCAAGGGTTTGATATTGAGATCCGTGATTAAAAGGAGGCCGAGAATGTGGCGGCCGATCATCTTTCACGTCTAGAGGGAGTTAAGTTAGGAGATTCGAGGAATGTCACAGGTCAGGATCGACGATCGCTTTCCGACGGAGAGTCTCATGTTTGTTACGGCACAGAAGGAAGGTTTCCCATTGTTTGCTGACTTCGTGGACTATCTTGCTGACGAGTACCTCCCGAAAATGCCTTACCAGCAAAAGAAGAAATTCTTTGCTGACATTAAGTTTTACCTATGGGACGACCCGTATCTTTTCCGCATCGGTGCTGATCAACTGATTAGCAGGTGTGTAGATGTCTAGGAAGGACGGCAGATTCCGAGCCATTGTCATGTGGGACCGACAGGAGGTCACCACGGTGTGATTTCAACGGCGAAGAAAGACTTTGATTCTGGTTTTTACTGGCCGTCTATCCTTAAGGATGCTCATTTGTTAGTTAAGAGTTTGTGAGGTTTTCAATATGTGGGGCATTGATTTCATGGGACTGTTTCCATCTTCGCGTGTGAACAAGTACATACTCGTGGCTGTTGATTACGTGTATAAGTGGGTTGAGGCCAAAGCTCTACCCACGAATGATGCCCGGGTTATAGTGCGTTTTCTATAAAGTCTATTTGCTCGTTTTGGTATCCTGAAAGTCTTGATCAGTGATCGAGGTACTCACTTCTACAACTCACAGATGGATAAGGCGTTGCAGCGTTATGGGGTCACCCATCGGCTTGTGACCGCCTACCACCCACAAACTAGGAAGCAAGTGGAAGTGAGTAATCGGGGAATCAAACGTATTATGAATAAAACGGTTGGTTCAAATCGTCAGGATTAGCTCAACAAATTAGATGCCACTTTGTGGGCCTTCCGTACAGCCTACAAGACTCCGACTGGTTCCACACTATTTCGGATGATTTGTGGGAAGGCCTGTCATCTCCCTGTTGAGTTGGAACACCGCGCGTCATGGGCCCTTCAGAGGGTTTATCTTGATTTATCTTCCGTAGAGGGTAATCGTTTCTATCAGTTACACGAGTTAGAGGAGCTCCGGGATCACGCATATGTACAATCATTTAGGTATAAGGAGCACACGAAGGAACTGCAAGATAGAAAATTGAAGGGTATTAAGCAGTTCAAGTGTGGGGATAAGGTCTTACTGTATAATTCCCGGTTGAGGTTATTCCTGGGAAAGTTGAAATCCCGATGGTCGAGACCGTTCACAGTCACTGAGGTTTTCCCGTATGGCACGATTGAGATACAGATCAAAGCGGGAAGTTTAAAGTAAACAGTCACAGATTGAAGCACTACATAGGTGAGCCGATAACTAATCAGACAGTCGAGGTGTTCTACCTTGACAAATTCACCGAGGCATAGACATGTTGGATGCATAACTTGGGAGACAGCTCGAGTTGTAGAGTTTGTATTATGATTTTCTTTATTATCTATTTTATTTTTGTCATTTATAAAAAAATATTAAAAATACAAAAAAATTAAAAAAATAAAAATAAAAAAAATCACAAACACAAAAATATGTTTATTTCTTATGTTTTTGCTTTCTGTTTTGTACACCGCTACATGCGAGCGAGTTTGAGTTATTGCAGGTATTATTATGCGCATGGTAGCTCTGATGGCGTTTTAGAACTGGTTCACTCGAGGTTGCGGCCGCAAGTGAAATGCTACACGGTCGTTCGATTGATACACAGCTAATGAAGAATCTGCATATAAACCACGGGAGTAACTCGTTCTCTATTTTAATTTTAGCTATTTTAAGTTTTTATTTTTAATTTAATTTATTTCTTTTCCTTGTTCTCATCGAGGACGATTTCGTTCTAAGTGTGGGGATGGGAATTTATTTTACTTAGTTGTAGAAAAAAATTTATAATAATAAAATAATAATAAAATAATTAAATAAATAAAAAATTTTAAAGAAAAAAAGTCCCTTAAGAAAATTGTTTTTGTTCTACGTGAAGCAGGAAATGATATTATTACCAATGTGCTAACGAACTCTCGGAACTTTTAAAATATATAATATAATAATACAAAAAGGGATGGTTTGCATATCTGATTTGGGATGTGTCGGTAGGCCCAACTAGCTTTGATTGTCCTCTTTAGCAGTTTTTATATATATAATAATTTAAAAACGGTGTAGCCGAATTTCGATGCTTAGGGAGAATTACCATAATCTGAAAACTTTGAGATGGTAAGAATTATATGCACACAAAACCAGCACACCACCACATGTCCATCTTTTTACGATCTTAGAAATAGTTATATATTTTAAGGTGATATAAAAGATGAAAAAAAAATGAAAAAAAGAAGTATGTTTTGAAAGTTTGTTATGAAAGTTATGCATTTTATTCCAAAAGTTGTTCAAGAAAAGCAAATTCTTGTGAAGAAAGTCATGTATTGTAAAATGTCAAATAAGCATTCGTTAAAGTTAGTAAAAGAGGCCAAAGATACACATACGAGACGGGACTTAGAGTTTACGTGTTACATTGGGGATGGTGACTCTGAGGATACACTATTGGGACTTGAAGGTTCTTAGTCAATAAATATCAAATTAGGAATTTATAGGACAAAGTCCAATAATATTTAGGAATAGCTCGTACGACCTCCACATGACCATTCATCCATCAAAATTTCACCGATTGCGTCTAATTAGTACTATCAACGAGTCCTTGGCTTATGGTGATTTGTTGAACCAGTTTGCTTCGACTCTAGTCTTCTAGCTCTCTTTGTCTAAGATGGGGTAGGTGTAGCTTTAATTTTTGGACATGAAAAGTTTAATGCAAAAGGGGGGCTTAATTGGCTGGTGGCTGGGTTTAAGTGGACAACAATATCAGCAATCGCGGTCAATATGTCGAGCTGTTTCTTGTGCTTTGATAATGATTAATAATCTGGGAGTTTGTTGTTTTTCACTTAGTTATGATCCTGTGTAGATTTCTTTTTCAGGGACTAAAAAGTCTAAAGTGTGGGGATGTTTGATGTGTTTTTAAACACACTTATACTCCGTACCTTTTTATCATCTTTTAGTGGCTTCAGTATACAATAAATAATGTTTTTATCTCGTTTTAACTTGATCTTACAAAGTTTATTATTTCGTGTAGGTTACGAGTTTTAAAGGAGAAAATGTTTGGGTTTTTAGAAGATAAAAGAGGCTTTTTGATCAAGATTGAATGCTACAACTCAAATCCCGACCCAAAAGCCTATTGGTGTAAACCCTTACATGTTATTATATAATATAACATAAAAGAAAAAAAAACCTAAGCAACCTAGCACCTCTCCCAAATTTCCGATTGGAAGTAAGAAGTTAAGTTTGTTGGTGTGTGGTTTGGTCAGCTAGGAGTTTTAATTTGTTATTGTGTTCCTTTTAAGGAAACACAAAGTATTTTTGTGTGGTGGAATTTAATCCCACGTGAACTAGCAGCAAAGAAAGAAACAACAAATATTTAAAACCCTAACACACCCTCTAGACTTCCGATCGGAATCTGCCACCAAGGGAAAGAGAGAAAAAGTTTTTTGTGAAGCTTGTGGCGGCTAGGAAAGGAAGGTGATCGTTAAGGAGACTTGGTACAGCAGCTAGGGTTCATATTTATCCATAAACTTAGCCATATATTTAAGAATAACTCTCATAAACTTTGTTATTTTGTTCAAGTTTCATAACTAGTTATTTTGATCTTTTACTTTGAATTGTTTGGCAAGTAAAGTGAAGATTGACTTGTGTTTGAATCTTGAATGAGTTTAATTATGTATATGTTGATGTTTATGATGTTTAACTTAAATATTAGCTGCTGTCTAAAACTAATGTTAGGCTAAAGTAGTTAGTTCTACCTAGGTTAGATGAATATTGTTTGGTTTTAATGAGTAATATGGATTGTTGATTTTCATGACTTGAATTGTTAATGAAAATTTTGGTTTAGGATTGAATTAGGTTGCGTCTATTGGCTGTGTTTTGATTAATTATACTCAATTACCTCTTGCTTTGATTGATTGAATTGGTTTTGGTTAATTTTAGCTTGTGTGAACTCTTTACTTTGTGTTTAGAGATTGTTTGCGGGGTGTACAACAGTAGGGTTTAAGTGGGTATGTTAACTAGTTAAAAGTAGCGGGTACGCACCTTCTTAGAGACCTAGAGGTGATAGGAAGTAAGGTCGTCTCATAGCTTTTACTTGTTAGGATTAGGATCGCGCGAGAGCGGGTTCGATTCTTGTCGGGTTTCGGTTTGTGAGCAATTAGTTGACCTAGTTTAAGTTAAAATAAATTGTTCCTCTATCCTTGGTTGCGTAGTATTCATCTCCATTAGGGTAGTGTGTTGGTGAGACCGAGAGGAGAGTCGACATTAGAACACTTTAACAATTCGTTTCCTGGTTTGTTCTTAAAATCAACTAAGTGTAAGTTAGGGTTTGTTGGTGAGACCGAGTGGTGATATAGCTTTCTTGAGTGAACCTTAGTTGTGTCATCCTTAGGTACCGGTGTCGTGAGATTCTTCAATCCATTAGCTTATTATACCTTCAATAGGATTCTTACCTAGGTAGACGTTTTCTCCATTGATAAGTCTCATTCTCAAAGTTCGTCTAGTCTTCTTAAGTTAAGTCTTTTAAGTTAATTGAAGTAAGTTAGGTTAAATAGTTAATAATTAAAAATCAATTATAAATATTATTATTAGGTGAGTCTTGGTTAGGGTTAAGTTTTAAGAACATTTTCACATGTCCTTGTGTTCGATACTCGGACTTCCTTAGTGCTATACTATTAGTGATCGGTACACTTGCCGGTTTTGTGTGGTTTCTTTAGGAGTCTTGTTTAATAAATTTAAAGCTTAGTTGTGAGTCATTTTGAAAGAGCATCATTATACACACATCAAAGGTCCCTGGACTTAGAAAATAATGGATTAATTATAAAGAATCCCTCGAACTTTATGAGTTAGCAAATAAAATAATAATTAAGAATTCTAATGAAAATGTGTTAAGATAGTTAATGGAAATACAATTTTTCCAAGCCGACCCCAGCCAGGGGCTCTGCCCCTTGGACCCTTCTAGGGGTTGCCGCCCCTAGAACCCCGCTACCAGGGGCGCTGCCCTCGGACCACCGTTCATTGAGGGTTATAGTTAAACTAGAAACACGATATGGATAGTTATAGTTAATTGATACATGTAATTGTTATATAGTTAGTCATGCATAGCTAAAGAAATTAATAACCGTAAACGGTGAACGTAACCGCATTCAGGTGAGTTTCTAGACCCATTCCTTGTTATGTTTTCGGGGCTGTGTGCATACTCGATGTGATTAGTTAATACACCTACCTTAAGTGGTAAGTGTATGTCTTATATGATTTAAGTATGAATGAATGTTTGGCGATACATGAACGATCTTCGAATATTGCATGTACCGTCAAAGGATAGTTTAAAGATATGATTAATATATATATATATATATATATATATATATATATATATATATATATATATATATATATGATGTATGTACGCATGGAAGTTATAATTATGGATGTATAAAAAGGTATGGAAGCAATGGTTAGAAAAGAAACCAGCCCTAATAATATCGGAGAATGTAGGGAACTGACCTTAATAATATCAGCGAATGTAGGGAACCTACCCTAATAATATCGGCGAATGTAGGGGACCGACCCTAATAATATTGGCGAATGTAGGGGACCGACCCTAACAATTTCGGCGAAGTTTATATGGCGGAATGCTCTTTAAAATGTATATGTATGAATGAAAGTACGTATGTATGTAAGTATGTAAGTAAATATGAAGATATGTACCTTCAGGTGCATATGTAAGTATGTGAATGTATCGTATGTCGTCTGATTAACTAGAACTCACTCAGCGTAGCTGACTTTTAGTATGCATGCAGGTTAATCGACTGAGACAACTGGCTAGAGAGAGACACATGGCAGGATCCGAAGAGGCTAGCATCTGAAGATTTGTCGTGATGTTTTGAATACTATGTTTTATGTTATGTTTTTAAAAGACATGTTATGGATGTTTGTAATGAATGGTTAAATTTTATATTATTCCTTGAAAATTTAAAATAACTTTGATATTTAGAACTATGTTTATGAGTAAATCCAACGCTAAAGTAGGGCAACGGGACCGGGGCCTTACAACACTTCACTAAAACATTCATTCTTGCTGCTGCAATGCATTGCGAGTTCTACTATTGTGGCAAGGTACGTGACAAATCTGACACTCCCTATAATTCTTCCCAGCTCAACTAATGGCCATCTCTTTCTTTGATTTGATTCTTTTGTGTGAGCCACGACCCTTGTTCCTCATTCCAGTAGGCACACGAACAGTAACTTCATATGGTTGTTCAAATCTTAATACAACAGCAAATCTATCCCTTTTAGACGGACGTACTCTTTTCAAACCGAGTTTAGTCTGCTTTTTTAATTATCAACTTCATTTGATCTCTCACTTTTGTCAATTCATCGATATCTGCAACATGAAAGTTGATAAGGTATTCACCGGCATATTTTATTTCTCTTGAAATCTCTTTGATAATCCTGTTCTTATCATTACCAAACTCTGAGATTGGAGCTGTTCTGATATTCACCGCGACCTCTTTTCTCCAACGATCATTAATATAGTTTTTCGGGAATTTCTTAACTTGATACAAATTCATGACATAGAAAATATGACGACACAATAACAATATTGTCCAAATCTTTTGCAAGTGATATCACAGTAGTCTCTTCACCCGATTCACCATACTTCTTAAACAGAACCTAAAATATAATGAAAACGCTCAAGTTAATTAAACTAATGTTAAACAATTTTAAAACTAAAAAATGTTTTAAACGCTCAAAACTACCTCAAAGAATCCTGGAAAATACGCTTTAAATCACATATTTTACACCTCAAATAACCTCCTTCTTCTTCAGAAACCTTGAATTGTGAAACAACACCAACAGTGTTATTAATTTCATCTTGAACATCATTAAAAATAAATCTTATATATATATTCTAACTGCTTCCCCATCAAGATAACCTTTTGTTACTAACTCCGGACACATGTACCTATTGTCATAATCACACCGTCTTCTATTGTATCTCTGTATCTCCATACAAAAATAAAAATGGTTGAAAAACTCAACTAGTGTTAACTGAGAATTTGTAGCTTGACGAAAAAAATGGTTTTCTCTCTCCGATCTTGATGTTTTACGCATCAATCCAGAAAAAAGTTCGTCAATATTAAAAGAAGGTATCCGGTCAAATATGATTTCATACATATCAATAAGCCATTTATACTTGTGAAGCTCAAACTCAACCATTATTGTCTGCCATCTATCCTTAAATTCAGAAGGACTAATTGAATCCATCCACACAATAACACATATCTTACACTTAAATTCTTCATTATTGCATAGATCGGCTCCCACCTGATAACAACAATTGTTAAACGCTCAGGTAAAAAAAACAATTAAAACGCTCAATTGAAACTCTATTTTACCTTGTCAGCAACCTTCTTCATAATGTGCCACATACATAACCTATGCCTTGTATTTAGAAACACAAATTCAATAGCTTGCTTCATAGCCGGGTGTTGATCATTAACAATAACCTTCGGTGCAATACCAAACAATAATGTTTCCAATAACCATGTGTACGATTCAGTAGTTTCAGAAGCTAATAATCCAGCATCGACAATCACACTATGACAATAGTTATCAATTGTTGTGAATGGTACAAAAAACCATCTTGTACCTGTACATAAAAAAGTTATTAAAAAAACTTATTTATACATACAAAACACAAAGTAATAAAAAACTTTTATATTGCAAGTGTGTTGATCAATAACTTCTTGTTAGTCTTAAACGTAACATAAAAAGATATAATATCCGCAAATGCAAGATAATTACTCTTTAAAATCTCATCAGCTCAAAAAACACGAATTAACTCACCATTGTTATTTACAGCATATTCACATGAATAATAAGATGAAAATGTTTTCTTCACGCATAATCTCTGAACAATCATCTCAGGATCATACTCTCCAATAAAACAATTCAAACCTTGTTTAAAATTCTTACAATCATCTTTAGTTGCACCCACTTTTTCAAAACCACTATACTGTGTCTCATAACACTGAATGCTTTAACATGTCCCAAGTTCAAATTAGACAACTTATAAATAGTTTCCTCTTGGGCATTTGTTAACATCCTTGCTGATTGAACAAACTGCTTATCACATTCTGCTACCATATCATGATTATGGCCTTCAACAAAATCATGAACTTTGAAAATTACACCGTCCATAGAATTTAACTGAAGTTGTGCTTTACAACAACAAATTGCAGGCCTTTTCCTCCTTTTATAATATGGCTTGTTTGATTCATTATAATCACCTTTCGAATCATAACTTTTAATTGGCTTGTGACCTTCTTTACAACATGTAAAATACTTGGTCTTTCCCCATCATGCATGTACGATCCACCTTTCCGAACACCCAATCCAGCCTTCTTTGCATATTCACAATAAAAATCATATGCTTGATCTGATGACGAAAACATCATTCCTTTAACAAGTTTGTACCAAGAAGAAACTTCAGGAATAATATCATTTCCTTTATCTTCAACTAAAATACATACATCATATACAAAAAACAATTAAAATAAATACATATATTAGACGCTCATGAAACGCTCATACTAATAGTATCATGTTAACTACGTTCGTAAAACACTCATACCAAACTTATATTACTATCATGTTATCTACGCTCGTAAAACGCTCACAACCTAAACTAAAATAAACTATCAATTTACGCTCGTAAAACACTCAATTACTAAACTTCACTTACTATCATGTTAAAATGCTCATAAAATGAATATCAGCCTCTACACAATCATGTTACGCTCGTAATACGATCATATTATAAACATCAAAAGCTATCATGTTAACACGCTCGTAATATGATCATATTCTAAACTACAAAAGCTATCATGTTAACACGCTCACAAACTAAACTAATATATTATCATGTGATTGTTATATACAATTGTAAATGCTCAAAAAACCTAACATCATAGAACACTAACATGCAGAAGCATGTCCGATTAAACCGTACTATATAATTAATGTCAATTATTTCAAACAGAGTAAAAACTTACATTCACAATCGTTTTCCATTTTAAAACCCTAGATCAAAAATCGGTTCAAAACCGGTTTGTAAACTCAATTGATTTGATTTCGATTCGAAAATTGTTTCGTAAAAATTTGATATGATTAAGCTATAAATCAGGATACGCGTAACCGTTTATACGTAAATTACTTAATTTAGATTACGTATCAAAAGACAATTGTACCCTTCTCTCTTAAAATAAACTGAATCTTCTCAACTGAATGCAACTGAATCGAAAGTTGAAATCGACGCTCCCTATTGTCGCGTACGTTTTGTATTCCATCTTCTCTCTCTCTCTCTCTCTATATATATATATATATATATTATACGGTATTAAATTACATATTAAACAATATGAAAAGAATATGCATGTTGAAATTTCTATGTCTCAACATACATCTTTTTATACAATATTTATAGTTTTATTTGTAACTTAATGTATCTATCTTCACATATGTTTAATCATTTAATGTCTTATTTTTATATCTATATTCCTAACGGCTATAATATATCAAATTGAATATATACATGCAAATATCCATTTTATATCTTTTGTGTTTGTTCTAAAAGTTCAATGACTAATTTTCCCTCTCGGGTTTTCTTTTCTTCGATTATTTTAGGTCTCGAAGAATGGTATTGGCTTCGCCTTTAGGAATTTCGAGTTCTGATCAGATTGTAAAGTAGCACATTAAGTATCCAAAATCAAGAAAAAAACAACAAATGAATATGATAATTTGATGAATTTATTTTTTAGGCTTTTTGTTGCTACTCCTAGGTTTTACCACCCGAATTCTCCGTGCAACACGTGCTGGAAAGTCAGTGATATTACCATTACGACATTTTTAATATGATATTTTTTATTGTAAGTTACATGAGCATTGCTATTGTTCCATGCATTGTCAAACTATATATACTGTATGTATCTTGATGATGTTAACTCATGCCAACCGAACCCACATTAGTGAACCACCGCAACACAACGTTACTTAAACTGATCCGTGATTTTGGTGTCGTTAAGCCCCCATTGGGCCAAGCGGCGGCACCTGATTGGTCCATTCAATATTGATTTTTTTGTTTTAGTTTTGATACCGTACCGAATGTAACGAAAACCGACGGAATGTCAATTTTGTTTGTTTTTGTCCTAGTATTGTAAGGAACATGACATAAACCGAGTTAATACACATAGACTCACCGCCTCAACATCCGGTTACGACAATGCTCGAGTTTTGACATCTCCTCATTAGTCCACCTAAATTTTTATATTTTCTTTTTTTTTTGTTTTGTTTTAGTTCCGGTATCGTTACAAACGTGACCGAAACCGACCGAATTCGCGTTTTTTCCTACTTAGAGTTAATTTTTTTTAATAAAGATGAAAAGTATCTTCTCACTCTCTTTAAAACTTGGTCAATAATCATTCCACTAATTAAGTCATGCAGTAAAAAACACTTTAATTCACATCCCTCAATTCTTGTATAAGTAAAAGACCACCTTCACTGTTTTCACTTTCATATTTCTTTGCTAACTCTAAGAGCTAAAGAATTCTACCTCTTTTCCTCTCAAGACAAATTATCTGTCACACCCCAACCTATCACAGAAATGTCGGGACTGCTCTTAAGGTACTATCACGCAACACTGGAATTTCAATATCTATTTAATAAAATTCAATTAAAACAAATTATTCAATGCAATATCCAAAAAAAATAATTCACCAAGAAAAGATAAATCATAAAATGAATGTCTTGTTTATTTCTCTATCTTGATTCTTAAGTTTTCTTTCCAATCTTGAACTAACTTCACATCACACGATGACCTGCATATGCGTTAAAAATAAAGTAGTTTTGTCAAAACAAGGTTGAGTGAGTAGCACACCAGTTTTGATGTATATATATAATAGATAATAAATGTGCAATAAAGTCAAATGAGTTCAGCAATTCAACCAATGAGTAAATAAATGAGCTGTCAAAAAGCACAAAGCTATTACGTCCGTAATATGATCATACTATTCTAAGATTATGTTGGACCTCTCCGAATGAGGTTCACATAATGAAAATAAGCAAATAACAAGTAAGGTACAAATCACTAAGCACAAGTGACAATAGTTGCAGTTTGTGTATTAAATAGTAGGGAAATAAATATTAAACGCATATGTCCCCAAAACAATATAAGATGAGTTTTAAAAAGGGGGAATGTGATACTCACCTCACTAGACGAAAAAAAGTGAAAAGAGAAATATTAAAAATGATGATTCACGAAAATCACACGTTGACGACAAAGCCTAAAAAGGATAATAGAATAAAAAGATACTGAGTTAATGAATCTGATAGGAGATTCGATAGTTAATATTTATTAAGTTATATATACTTTTTAAAGTTACTTAGTTTATAGCTCCTATTTAGCCTTAATTATATTCCATGACGTAGTAACATTTTTATAAATAAAATACATCCTTCGAAATTAGTAAATCCATTAACTATATAAGTATATTAAAATATTTTATTATGTAAAAATAATATATGAGTAAAATACATCTTTTAAAAATTATTAGTTTGTTAAATATATATAAAGTTTACCTTTTTGTATATGTATACACACACACACACACAAATATATATATTAAATAAATAACATTAATTTACATGATATTATATATACGTATATATACATGTATGTTTACATATACGTACATACACGGATGAAATATGCGAGAAACACCAATATTATAGTTGATTCTAAGTAAAATAATTTATTTAATAATTATTATTATTATTATACTTAATATAATGCATTTAAAAAGAAAAATACCAAAATTATCTAAAAAAACAGGGTGACAAGGGCTTGAACCCGTGACCTGCCACTCCATAACCAACATGCTAACCAACTGGGCCAACTAGTACTTGCGTTAAATCACAGGAATTCTTAAATAAAAACAAACATAGACCCAAGTGTATACAGTTACAAGCCCTAACAACATTAATCGATTAATCTGATTGATGTTGTTTAGATTATAGTTAGGGTTTTGATGATTATAGTTAACTATCGATGGTAGGTTAATTATGAAGAATAAGAACCAGCCAGAAACGTTGATGAATGGACAGACAAACGATAATAAGAAATCAATTAAATAGGGGGCTATAGTCGGCTAGGGTTTGATGATCGTATCTGATAATTTAATTAGATTACTACCATCGATCTCGTGTATAACAAGTGTTCAATAGTGTCGGCCAAGGTACTATGATCTGCATATTTGTTTTTTTTATTCATATGACGTAAATGAGATGTCGGTTAGGCCGCAAAACGTATGTAAGATTTGATTCTTGATTCAATTTCCATAAACGAGCAGAAAATTGTGGTCCTAAATAATCAAACTGATAATCGGGTACAAGAAATTGTATACGGGTCCGGGTTTGGGTTATGGTTATCCAGATAAAAAAATGGGTTATAACAAGGTTACAAAATGGACCCTGGAGATTGAAGGTGGGTACAATATAAGCTATTAGTTTAAATTTGGGTTGAATTTTTCAATTTAAGAAAAATATAATTATAATAAATAAATAATAATATATTAATAATTAATCTTCTCAATAAACATGACTTTAAGAAAATAACCCGAACCTCGAAACGGGTCAGGTTTTAAAAGAAAAATATTAATTCGAAAACTCGAGTTGTTACAGTCTCCCCTGTTTTAGGGAATTTCGTCCCGAAATTAAAGAACACTATAACAACACCGTTATATTTTTAGGAAAAGAAAGTTTTAAAGTATAATTAAAAAATTATTTCATAATAAAAAACTTTAGATAGTTGAAGTAACGCCCTAAATAAAAATCCGATAAGGGCACTTATATATAGGATGTACCAGCGGCTAGGGGTGTTAATCGGGTCAACCCGATCGGGTTCCGGGTTAGTCGGGGCGGGTTAGTCGGGTTTTTCAAAAAAATATATGACCCGCAACCCGACCCTATTAAGGTTCGGGTTTGTTGGGTTCGGGTTAATCGGGTTTCGGGTTAGACGGGTCAGGTTATTCGGGTTACTCTATATTTTTAAGTTGTTATTGTGTAGGTAAATGGTGGGTTGCAAAGAGAGGTATAAGTTGTATAACCAACAATATATGATTTTAAGAACCAATTGTGTGACACTCGTCAATTTCAGGTTAACTCCATTAATCCAAACTCCGTCAATTCAAACTTAAGATCACTTGATCTATAACGCGCATCTCATTACATTTAAAATAGGGTTTTAAATGACGCTTGACAATCACTACACATGTAGTCTTTCGGGATTGCACCGAAACGCAAACGAGTTGACGCAAAACATTGGTGAATAAACGACAAACATCCAAACAATAATTATTTGATAATTATGTGTTAGGCTTATGTGTTATGTGATAATATTGTGTAGAACATTAACTCAAGATGCAAAAAGCTACTTTATGCTAGAAAAGTAATAACTAAAAGTTGAGGGGCCTTTGTGTAACATATTATTATTAATAATAATAAAAACCCTAATCCTCCTCCCTCCCTCCCCAAACCCGATCGGCCCCCTCTCCCTCACACTCCCTTGCGACGGCAGCCACCACCACCATATCACTTCCGTTTTGACCTCGTTTTTCATAATCGGAGCATCCCAAACTTCTTTCTAGGCATCTCTCACTTTCCTCTTGCTCGTTTCAACGTTATTAAGGTATAAACATAAAACCCTAATTTTGTAAATCATGTGTTAAGTGTTCATATTCTTTGTTTTGATTAGATGATGCTTGATTATGCTTCGGTTATTGATTTAGATGATCATGTGTGATTTTGAACGGTGAAAGATTGTTAGGTCATTGATTGTTCGTAAACCCTAGAGGGTTTACTACTGATTTTTATGGATAATTATGTTTATTGCATGATTGGAGATATGTCGTATGCTTAGGATGCATGCTAGACGATTGTGTGTGCTTGCTGATTTTTGACAGCAGTGATAGTTAAATTTGAACGAGGAATAACTTGTTAAATATAAAACCAAACTGGAATATTTATGAGTCTAAAAGGTAGTGCTCTGAGTCTAGTTTTCAGAAAACCAAACCACGCCTGATTTGGAGGTGTTTTGGTTGCTCAAACGATTTAAATTTGATCAAAGGTCAAAACTGGTAGTGGACAGATTGTAAGTTATGTTTTGACAACTGTAACTGAATGTTAATGTGGTAATTGGTCGAGATTGTTAACACTAAAGTGTAATAGATTGAGTCTAGTTTCTATAAAGTCCAAGTTTGTAATTTTTGGACTGGTAAAACTTAACTTTTATTATTTTACAAAACTGAAGTGCAAGTTTGAATTGTGAGACCTACTGTTAGGCTGTTTTGTAATTATCATATCTCATGAACTACAAGACTAAATGGGTTGGTTCCACTTCTGGAAGTTAACATGTTGAGTTAAAAACCTAACCCAATTGGTCTTGCATTAATTGGAATTACCATTTAACGGGAATAACAAATATCATTCTGTTGCGCATGATTATGACTGCTGTGAGTTTACTGTAATGTTTTGACCATTGTGAGAAATCTATGTGAAATAAAAATACTATAAAAATAGTTCTGGAAACCTAACTCATGTGTTCTTTTGTGACGATTTTTGGTAAATTAATTTATATGTTATGATCTATTGAATAGAGTAATCTTTCAAGTAGAAATCTGTCTTGATAGAACTAGCTGCTGAACTATATGAAAATACATGAAACGTGCTTGTTGCTAGATAATTGCTATGTTTTTGACTAAATTGCCCTTGTGAGGAATGATTGCTAGTAATGTACAATATTAATACTTGACATGTAAGTAGTTGTTCACACATGTAACGTATCACCAATGTGTTTGTTGAGTCACACACAATTCACAAACGAAACACGAAACGTATCTCACGCATAGGTATTATGTGCCGAGTCTAGAGACTCAGTAATAGTTCCAACACTTAGAAATCTCATTCTTGTTTTAGAACGCTAGTGAGGATTTTCTGTGACGCGCCTCTCTTGGTTGACTTGTTATTGAATTCTTTGCAAACAGTGAGTTTCATGTTCCCCTTTTACTCTTTTAAGCGCTTTTTACTTGGGGGAGATAACATACTCCAAAATGCTTTAGATTTTGTTATTAGTTATATATCACTTGTAAAGGCTAAGTGGCAAACGAAACAACTAAAGTCCTTCATAACATCGAACCGTTTAGTATTTGTATAATAGCGAGTCATTGTTGAGTAGTACTACTGGGTTTGACAAACCCCACCCAACGCTAAACTCGACTGGAGGTCGAGTGGGTGTAATCTTGGCTAACACATTTTCCATGGTCGGGATAGACATGGTGGCAAGGAAATTGATAAACAGTCAGCTTCGGTGTCGAACACTTAGTAATACTTGTTGTATAGTCTAGCTACCTATCGATATATAATTGACTTAACATTATCTGGTAACGCAAAAACGCAAACGCAAAACGCAAACGCATAACGCAACACTTAAACGCAAACATTTTCTTTATTTATATATGTGAACTCACCAACCCCGTGTTGACACTTTTAGTATGATATTCTCATGTAGCCGAGACGGGCGCGCGGTATAGGAACATGCATTACATTGAACTCTATCGTTTTTGCAAACTCGTTTTTAAACTGTTATTAATTGGGTTTTAAGTCGTCCTGCGTAACGCAACACTTGGTTTATGATTTTACGCTTCCGCACTTATTTACACTTAAATGTTTCGTGGTTTGAAAACTTTACTTATGATGTTTGATTATAACTAATGATTCCGATCCTGTTAGTTCACACCCTCTGACGGTAAAACTCCGTTAGTGGATTTTGAGGGTGTGACAAATTGTTTGTCCTAAGAGTTACTTTTCTTTAACGTAATTAAAAGTATAAGCATAGATATTGAAATATGTTAACTCAATATCATTAGGTTTAGCAACATGTGATACGGTAGCCTACTAGCCACATAATGCAAAAGTGTAAAAAGAATAAAATAAAATTATTTGTTTGTGGCATAGTGGTTTATGTGAATGATGGGTAATGGGAGAAAGAACAAAGACTGTGACTTTTAACAACTTATGGTCATGCTTCGTTAGAGAAAATCATTACTGTATTTATTTGAAATTAAATCGGTGCTAACAAACCAATATGTAGTCCATTTGTTACTTTTCAACCATTCAATCTGATTTAATTACTTGGCCATGTTATATTTTTAATTAAACCAAATATATTTAAGTAACATAAAGTATCTAAAAAACTAATATATATCGTTACCACTAACCGGGTTATTCGGGTTAACCAGAAACACGAATTTTTCCCAAAAACTAACCCGAAACCCGACCCTATTAGCATTTCAGGTTATTGGGGTTCACCCGAATAACCCGATTAATACTATTTGTCCCTATTTAACCCGACCCTAACTAGCTTATTCGGGTTCGGGTCGGGTTAATCGGGTTCGGGTATTTTGGACACCCCTACCAGCGGCGTATCCACCGTGTCCTTATCATCTTTACATTTGTACTGTTATCTCAACTAAATCCGGTTTTTCATTATGACACACAATTATTCGTATTATGATTTTCATGCAAGGACTTTGATAATTACGTATGCATCCATAATTACTTAGATCGTTGGATGGTCCTCATAACTCGTCCCATTGTGTGGGTTACAGAACATTTGAGTAAAACATTATTTTAAGGAAAGGAGTTTTAATTAAAAACATCACCAATGTATAACACAATTCCAAAAGTAGCAATGGATTTTACTGAAGCAGGGATTATTTTTTTCAAGACATCGCAAAGATATATGTATATAAAGCTAAAGAAGAGATAGCTTATAAATAGTTAACGTTAATGAAGGTAAAGAAATAAGATAGAACTAGACTTCAATAAACAATCTATTTGAACAAAAGAAACATTATTTATTAGATTGAAGATAAATAGTTAAATGGGGAAATGATTCAAAGCCATAAAGAGGCGTTACAGTACGTAATTAAGAAAGAGACAAAATAAATTAAGATAAAGGGAATGGAAAAAGTCTTCACAGTCGGTGAGTAGCTTAATTGACGTGACTTGGAGCACCATGAGGAGTCGCATTCATAGGAGTTGGAGCAATCGAGGTAGATTGACTTGGGATAGCTTGAATAACGTGAGTTGAACAATTTGCAAGAAAGTTGTTTGATGGAAATATGTCCGGTAAACTTGATCTTGCGGTTGCGGGGTTTAATAGTGTTTGGTTAAGGAAGGTTGACCTTGATTGATGGGGGGAGCTTGAGGGACATGAGGTTGATGGGTTTGAGCTTAGTGATCATGAGTCAAGTAGTAGGGTGTAGTCGTAGTTTTGGCTTGATGAGCATGGATAAGTTGAGCACGTATTACAGAGATGATTTGGGTTTCCACAATGGTAACAAGCACAGGTATTAGGAACACCGGGTTGAGTGGATGGCAGGGTACCGTCTCGAGAAACAGGCGTAGTAAATCATTGTGGGGAAGTTGTAATTATTGCAGATTGGGTGTGCTCCTTCGTAAGGTTTCTTTTTCTGGCAAGTTGAAGAGGGTCGCTGCTGAGTAGGAATGGTTGTAGTCGGATTTTTATGATTCTTATTGTGGGGATGAGTGGAGGTAGATGATTTGTAGTCACCAGCAAGGGAATTAGTGGGAAAACTTGGATCGGTCGCATTGATGTTTTCAATTTGGGTCACTATCCTAAGGATCTCAGCAACTATCTCTTTGGCGATACAGGCGGCCATATGGTGGTCATGAGAACCAAAAGATTGATGTCGAGGATGAAGGTGGTTTCTTAAATGAGACATTCTATGAGAACCAAAAGTAAAGATTTATTAGATGAGGATAATTTGAGGAAAAAATCATAATAATAATATGTTTAATTATGTGGATAACTTATAGTAACGTTGCCTTAAAAAGTAAGGGGATTTGTGTCATAAGGATTAAAAGTAAAAGATTATACGATAAGGGGGTACATTGCGTAAATAGCTACTAGATGATGTAGTCAATATGATTAATATGTGATGACTACACGATGAGATAAGTCAGTTTAAAATTTAGATTTTTATTTGAACAAGTTAACAATAAACTAACGAAATATATTTGTGGATGTTGGCCTCCCATGAGCTTCCCTTGGCAATTTGAATGGCCCAACAAAACTAACGAATAAAAACAACTGGGTTGGACAGCCCATGAGCGTTACATGGCATTTTGATTGTCCCAACTAATTAACGAATAAACAATACAATATAGTTTGTCGGCCCGATGAGCGTTACATGGCGTTTTAACCAACCAAACTAAATAACGAACAAACGAGAGAAATGTGAGTAGTTGAAGCATCTCGTGAACCACCACGTATGATGAACTCCAACAAAAACATAAACAAACTGAGAAATTGATAGTAGGAGTGCCCATGGGCCAACTAACCATTTAAAGAACAAAACATAATAATCGCAAAAACCGAATTTAGCCACGAACCACCGTGAATTCGGTTTAAATAACCTAAGGTGTCAGTCGTATGACAGTTGTGTTCCCGCTTTGGCCTATAAGCTTGAGTACTGTGGCCATGTTATCCTCCAGGTAAGGAATAGCGTCTTACCTTGGGTTCTCGGAACCGGTTTACCAAGGCCAACTCAAAGTACTCTCCCCCTTCCAGTTAATACGAGAACTTGTCACACTACCTATCCATAAAGTGTAGAGTAAAAAAACAATAGAAGGGAATTCTTAAGGAATTTCCCAAAAATAAAAGTCAATCTAATTTACAAAAAGTTTTCTTTGAATGTTGAGGCATAGCCTCGGAGTTGTGAGTGTATGCATAACAATACAATAATAAAAATTAATTATCTAAGAAAGTTGTAAACATTTAATTCAAACACATAAGGAAAAGATATAAGCACATATGGGGCTCCTAAGCATGTTAATAAGGCACCACTAACGACATATATTAAACCTTCGGCCCTGATACTAATCTGTCACACCCTAACCAACGACGGAAATGTCGGGGCGTGAGCTGATTGTCCACGGCTCTCAAGGTACTATCACACAACATTGGAATTTCAATTTCTATTTAATAAAATTCAATTAAAACAAATTAATCAATACAATATCCAAAAACAAATAATTCACCAAGAAAAGATAAATCATAAAATGAATGTCTTTTTTATTTCTCTATCTTGATTCTTAAGTTGCTTTCCAATCTTGAACTAACTTCACATCACACGACGACCTGTATATGCGTTAAAAATAAAGTAGTTTTGTCAACACAAGGTTGAGTGAGTAGCACACCAGCTTTGATGTATATATAAAATATATAATAAATGCACAACAAAGTCAAATGAGTTAAGCAATTCAACCAATGAGTAAATAAATGAGCTGTTGAAAAGCACAAAGCTATTGCGAATGTCGTATGATCATACAATTCTGAGATTATGTTGGACCTCTCCGAACGCGGTTCACATAAAGCAAATAAGCACATAGCAGTAAGGTACAATTCGTTAAGCACCGGTGACAATAGTTGCAGTTTGTGTATTAAATAGTAGGGAAATTAATATTAAACGCATATGTACTGAAAACAATATAAAATGAGTTTTAAAAAGCGGGAATGTTGTACTCACCTCAATTGATGAACAAAAGTGAAAAGAGAAATATTAAAAATGATGATTCGCAGAAATTACGCGTTGACAACAAAGCCTAAAAAGGATAATAGAATACGAAGATACTAAGTTAATGAATCGGATAGGAGAGTCGATAGTTATAATATTTATTAAGTTATATATACTATTTAAACTAACTTAGTTTATAACTCCTATTTAACCTTAATTATATTTCATGACATAGTAATATTTGAATAAATAAAATACATCCTTCAAAATTAATAAATTTGTTAAATATATAAGTATATTAAATATATCATTATGTAAAAATATTTTATGAGTAAAATACATCTTTTAAGAAACACCAATATTATAGTCGATTCTTATAATACATTTTATTATGTAAAATATTAAATTCGTTACTTATATATACATATATGTTTACATATACGTACATACACAGACGAAAGATTCAAGAAACACCAATATTATTGTCGATTCGTAATAAAAAAATTTATTAAATAATTATTATTAATATTATACTTAGTATAATGCATTTAAAAAGAAAAATATCAAAATTATCTAAAAAAACAAGGTGACAGGGGCTCGAACCCGTGACCTGCCACTCCATATCTAACGTGCTAACCAGTACATGCGTTTAATCTTAGGAAAGCTTAAATAAAAACAAACAGAGACCCAACTGTATACAGTTCCAAGGCCTAAGAGCATTCTCATTCTATCCATCAAAACACTCCCAATCCTTATAAATTAGAAAAATCTTCCAATTATTCACTCCATCATATCCCCTATTCATATACCCTAACTCTAAATAATAAAAATGCACTACAGTAACTTTTCAAATATGAAAAGTTACTATACCCTCCCCATCTCAACTGCATCTTACTTTCCCCCTCCCTCATCACTTCTCCCGCTCATATTCTACACTGTGTTCCCGAGTTTCATTTAACTAAGGAAAGGGAAGGAAAATGAGGGATGGAAAAAATATGTTGTGTTCCCAAGTTTCATTTAAGAAAAGAAAAGAAAAGAAAGGAAAATTTAAAAGAGGTGATCCCGAGTTTCATTAAAGGAAAGAAAAGGAGGGGAGGGAAGAGAAAATGATGAGTAAAATAAAAGAATTTGTGGCTTTCCAAATTGGAAAGATTTGGAAGGAAAATAAGGTGAAGAGAAAGAGGTGATACCAAAAGAAAAGATAAGAAGAGAAAACTTTCTTTTCCTTGCTTTTCTTTTCATTAATGAACTCGGGAACACAGCGCTAGGGTTTATCGGCTCTCTCTAAACAAATCGAAGCAAACGAAAGGCAATTGATTCACTCTGAAGCAAATACCCGACCCTCTCTACCATCTCCTTTCACTCTAAAGCAAATCGAACACCAAAATCAAAGATTTCTTGTTCGAATTGAAGCAATTGGTGTCCTTGTGTTCATCGATAAAAGTTGTAATAGCACTACGTGAATATCGACCTTCGGCCACACATGTGGTCTGGGTGATTTGCCACACTTCAGCTTAAATGTGTGGCCAAAGAGTCTTTTATCATGTTTGAAAACCTTCCAGAATGTTTTGGCCACACATATTATTCTTCATGTGACAAGTTTATACCTACTCAGGTTCTTTTCGCCACACCTTTGAAAAAAAACCGTGACAAAAACTAGCCACATTATAAAAACGTGTGGCGAAATGTGACCTACAGTCATAGTTTGTTTGATCTTTGATACATGTGACCAAAAACACATGCATTAGCCACAAACTGTGACATTTAACTAGCCACATGTTTTAATAGTGTGGCCAAATGTGACAAACGGCTACTGTATTGATAAGAGATGTGTCTAAAAGGTAAAAGATATAGCCACTTATATTACGTTGTGTGACCTAATGTCACATTTTCTAGCCACATTTTTAATAAAGTGGCGAAATACGACGAACAACCATTGTATTTATTAGTAATGTGGCTAAAACGCTTAAAATATATGGCCACTTATACGAGGTTGTGTGACCAAAGTGTAGTACTTTTATTTTTCCTAAGTTTTTTATTGTCACGGATACACTTATTATGTGTGGCTATAGGTGATAAATTGTCACACTTAAATATTTTTAAGTGTCTCCAAATGTAATTAATGGCCACTTATAGGAGGTTGTGTGACCAAAGAGTAGTTTACTTTTATTTTTCCTAAGTTTTTTATTGTCACGAATACACTTACTATGTGTGGCTATAAGTGATAAGTTGTTACACTTAAATATTTTTAAGTGTGTCCAAATGTAATTAATGGTCACTTATATGAGGTTGTGTGATCAAAGAGTATCTTAGTTTTATTTTTTATATGTTTTTTATTGTCACCGATACACTTATTATGTGTGGCTATAATGAGAAATGGTCACACTTAAATATTTTTAAGTGTGTCCAAATGTAATTAATGGCCACTTATAAGAGGTTGTGTGACCAAAGAGTATGTTAGTTTTATTTTTTTTAAGTTTTTTATTGTCACATATACACTTATTATGTGTGGCTATAGTTGATAAATGGTCACACTAAAATATGTTTAAGCGTGTCAAAAACGTAATTAATGGCTACACGTTGATTTGACGAGTGGCGACGTCATCATTGCCTTTACAGTTTCTTGTGCTGCCAAATTCAAATTGTCAGGGAGATGTACCGACGGTTTCCGATGGTGTTTAAATACCAGTCACAATCACAATCACAATCAACAATCACAATCACAATCCATAATCAGAATCCACTATCACAATCACAATCCACCTTTCTTCCGATTATAATTTCCGATAATGGCAGCAGCTTGGCTCGAACGTGCACCGGGTGCTCAAGCCCCAATCTACTACGACCCCACATTTTTCACGATACGATTCCACTTTTTTTCCGGCGTCGTCCGGAGGAATCAAAGGGTGAGGTATATTGACTATGTCAACCCTCAAACCTTCACGTACCAACAACTTAACCGAATGGTTAGGTGGCTTGGGTACACGACTTTTGATTATTTCAGCACAGAAATGGTAGTGCCAGGAATCGAGGTGGCGTACGTCGAGTAGAACGACTTGGAGCACTTCAAGGCGGTGTCCGTTTATGGGGCATTCCATTCTCGGGTGAACCTTCGCCTCCATAGGCTTAGGGACTCCACCTACACCTCCGATGGCATGTACGAGAGGATCATGCCCTCTCATAATCCAGAGGAGAATCCGGATGTAGATCCGGATACGGAATCTACAAGGAGGTCTACGATGGATGTCGATGTAGATTCTGAGACGGAGTCGGATGCTAGGAGCTAGATATAGTTTTATGTAATTTTTGGTTTTCTATATTAATGTAAATGTTATTATTGTAATTTTTATATTTTGGTATTAATATGTTATGTGAATTGATTAATCATATTAATTTTTTTTAATATATAATCACTTATATTATGTGAATGTTATTATTGTAAATGTTATTATTAACTGTAAAGCGTGGAGCGTATCCAAAGCATGATATATATAACTGGTGGCTGAAATTTAATGACTCTTTTTTTTAATACCTAATCACTTATATTATGTGAATGTTATTATTGTAAATGTTATTATTAACTGTAGAGCGTTGAGCGTTTCCAAATCTTGATATTATTAACTAGGAGTTATTATTGTAAATGTTATTAATTATTAACTGTAAATGTTATTATTATATTTTGGTTTATGCGTATGTATAGCGTATTGGATGTAGTTTTTTTTAGTTAACTTTAAAATAGATGTTAGTGTGATTGAATAACAAAATAGACCTAAAATTTAATTTTTGGTTGTTGAGACAGTAATTTATTGTAGTTCAGTTGATTTGTAGCGTATCTAGTAAGATATACTAGTTTTTTAAGTTTAATTAACTTGAATGTAGGCTATTATTACATAAATATATTTCCAAGATTTTTGACAGGTATTAAAAGCGTACAAAGCGTGTGATTTACTAGTTTTATTTATTTTAATTAATTTGAATGTAGGCTATCATTACATAAATATATTTCCAAGATTTTGGACAGGTAGTAGGTATAAATGTAATTAATTTCCAAAAATAATTAGCTTCTGTGCATTTCCAAAGCTTGTGGAAACCATTTGACAGGTAGTATGCAGTTATAGTGTGTTATACACTCAACAACCAACTATATAACAATAGAGACTTTAATGACTGCAATAAAACTGGTGACTGAAATTTGTTACACTTCTATATATGTTATGTGAATTGCAAACTTGGCCAAGCAGAAAAAATCTAAGGTTTTCACATATCTTAAACTTCCCAAAGATCTTAGATTTTGATAAAATCCTTTCCAAAACTCAATGCCATCACCAAATCTTAAATCTAAGGTTACTGGTGATGGCATTGAGTTTAGAAGCGATTTTTCAAAACTAAATTTTATTTGTTCAAAGGCTTCTTCAAAGTCTGGAGGGTACAATTTTGGTATGCAGGTCAGTGAAAAGAAGGGCATAATGGTCTTTTTTTATAAAATGAGTTGATAATGTTTTACAGGAAACCAGCTGTTGAAAAGTATGTTGAAACATAACCAAATAGAGGTTGTGCAAGAAACAAAACCATCAGACGAGAAATGATGACTGTCACCGAACACCCTAGACAACATGATGCATTTGTAGGCTTTCTTTGTATTAATGTAACTTTGATATCGCACGAGTTATTTATGAGTGTAATGACTTTATTGATCTTACTATGGTACACTACAAGTCAATTGTGACTTTTATCGATGTGACATGATGTATGTTTGAACTTGACACCAATTGACCAAAGTAGCCAGAAGATGAAATGAATTCAACAAACCGGCCTGTACGTATAAGTAGTAATAGTATTAAAAACAACCAATATTTCTTTAGTTTGAATTAATAAGTACAGAGTAAAGAATGGTGATATCATGTATCACAACTATATTTAAACATTATATACATCTAACTAGCCGAACAAACACAACTGCTGGGTCGACAACCCCGTCATCGGTGCCAATCTCAATTACGAATAGTTGTAGGCTTTTTCCCGGGCCTCCGGTAATCATCTTGGGACTCATTACGAAGCAGTTGATTTGGTTGTACAAGTGGCAATGTATTACCCTCATGAGGTAAAGTTACCGTACTAAATTCCTCATTGACCTCCTCATACGAATGCCTATTATTCTTGGGTGGAGTCATGAGGATAACATGCTTTTTTCTATCCAGCTGATATTGAGCATAAAACACCTGGCGTGCTTGTGAGGCCAATATGAACGGATCATCCTTGTGGCCAAATTTGTTTAGGTCGACCGACGTGTTTGACAAGTTTACGGTCAACCCATTGGCACATGAAGACCGGAATTCTTTTAGTATGATAATCTAGGACCCGTATCTCTTGCAAAACCCCAAAATAAAAGTTTTGTCCATAAGTCATCACGTCTTTTTTGATGTGCATGTCATCCGCCTCTACACCAACCCCGCTGTTCTGGTAAACTCTACCGTCATGAGATTTTGTACGAAATTTAAAACCGTTGATGTCGTACGAGTCGTATTTGTAAACATTGCGGTGTGCTCCGTGTGCAATCCACTTTACGGTTTTCGATACAGAACCTGGGGAGCCCGCTAACTCTCTTTCAACCTGAATTTCATTACAAGGATTAGATTCTTCACCTACATTGCAGAAACTATAAAAGAATTTTAAAAATTATAGAAAATAAATTGATCTACCTTGTCTCGTAACCAGTCACCAAACTTTAAAGTATGCTCCTTCTCCAGCAATGCTTGTCGTTTACCAAGCATTTGATTTTTCAAAGAGGTCTTGTGTTGTCTGCAAGTTGGAGTATAATATATTATGAATTAATATATATATATATGGGTGCAGTTACTGTACGCTAATGCCTTAACGTACGGTATATTCTGATTTAATATATGGGTGCGTTTGCTGAGCGTTTAAGTTTTCTATATACAGTAACTTCACCCTATATATATAATTTCGAGTATATATGTTAGTAATACTTACTCGATATATGGCGCTATTTAGAGCGTATTCTGCAGCACATATAAATGTGCTCTCTTGAACAGATCAGGAGAAACTTCAACTGATTTAACGCCTGTGACAGGAATTGTCTCCCCATTATCATCATGCTTATAATGTGGAATACCAACAGTACTCTTGATGTTCTTTTGGTATTCGCTCAGAAACTCGATTGTTTCTTCCGCAATGTTCTCCTCAGCAATGCACCCTTCTGGATAAGTTTTGTTTCGCACATGCCCTTTGATAACCTTCATGCACCTTTCAAAGGGATACAACCAATGAAAGCATGGTGGCCCACATAATTTTATCTCTCTTACAAGGTGCACGGTTAAGTGAACCATGACATCAAAAAATGATGGCGGAAAGTACTTCTCCAGCAGGCACAGTGTAACTATTTGCTCTTCCTGCATCTTATCAAGCTCTTCTACAATGATTTTTTTGCTAAAAATTGACTTGAAAAAAAACAAAGCCTGATTATAGCAATTCTCATTGGTTCTGGCATGATGGACCGTATTGCAAGGGGCAGAAATTGTTGCATAAGCATGTGATAATCATGTGATTTAAGGTCTTGTAGCTTCCTTTCTTTAAGATTCACCAAACTAGAGAAGTTAGAACAATACCCTAGTGGAGCCTTCAGTTTATACAGTGTTTCAAGAAACATGTCTTTTTCTTGCGCTGATAATGTGAAGGATGCTGCAGGCAGTTCTGTATTGTTGCCTTTTGCTTTCGGTTGCAACTCCTTTTTAATCCCTAAAAACTCCAAATCCTTTCTAGCTGCCAATCCGTCTTTTGTTCTACCGGGAATGTTCAGCAACGTCCCGACAATACTTTCTGTCACATTCTTTTCAACATGCATCAAATCAATACAATGTTGGACAGGTAAATACTTCCAATAGCTGAGCCGTTGGTACCATATGTTGAACTTCTTCCAATATTGGTGCGGCGTTGTGTTATCCCTTTTCCTCTTACTCCCACTTAGGGATTCAGATCCCTTTCCCCATTCATTGTTAATGTTTTTGACCTCGTCGTATATCTCTTCCCCTGTCATTGGCTCTTTAGCGGTTCTCATCTCCTCTTTTCCGTTGAATGTCTTTGTTTGTTTTCTGAAAGGGTGGTCATGTGATTAATACCTTCTGTGGGCAGCATAACTCTGCTTCTTTGTGTGATAAAGTCAAACACACTGAGAGTCACCCCAACACACCACACAACCTTTGAATCCACTGTAAGGGCAACCACATAGTGTACCAAGAGCAGGGTAATCATTAATCATCCATAACACAACTGCATGTAGTGTAAACATTTCTTGTTTATATGCATCATATGTTGGCTCCCCAACCACAAATAAAGATGCTAGATCGTCAATTAAAGACTGTAAAAACACATCAATATTGTTTACTGGCACTCTGGATATTAATAAGGGAAGCATGATGAATTTTCTTTTCATACACATCCAAGGTGGAAGGTTGTAAATGACTGCTAAAACAGGCCAGACATTGTGGTTTATGTTGCCTCTATGTATGTCGACCCCATCAGTGCAAACACACTGAGTGTCGCCCCGACGAAGATTTCTTGGATCGCTTCCGATGGTATCGGAGTACCTGTCATCTATGGCTTTCCATGCTGGTGAATATGATGGGTGGCGTAAAACACCGGGTTTATTGGTACTCGTGGCGTGCCATGTTAAATTCTCTGTTGTGGTCTTTGATTGAAAGAGGCGCTTGAATCGTGGAATAATGGGAAAGTACCACAGTACCTTAGCGGGCGTGTTTATGTAAGTTTTGTTAGTCTTCTCATCCACCTTCCACCTTGACTTGTTACAAACTGGACATGCTTCAAAATCCTTGTAATCCTTATAGTAAATAATGCAGTCATTGATACACACATGTATCTTTTTGTATCCTGAGCCCATTGCCTTCATCATCCTCTTTCCCTCATACATATTATTTACCATTTCGTTATCTGCATGTAGCATCTTTTTCAACAATTTCAGAAGTTCATCAACGAACTTATGAGATACCCCGTGCTTGCTCTTCAAGTTGAGTAGTTGTACTAATGCAGACAACTTGGTGAAGTCAAGACATCCTTTATATAGGGGCTTCTCAGCGTCAACAAGTAGTTGTAGAAACTGTTGATACTTCTTGTCGCGTTTGAAATTGTCTTTTGTAGCATTTACCATTTCTACAGTTTCACAGACATCTGTTGGAATGTTGGTGTCAACAAACCCAGTATTATTATCATAATTAGTTGGAATGCAGGTGTAAGCAAACCCAGTATTATTAACATTAGTTGGAATGTCGGTGTCGGTTTCTCCATGTTTTATCCAAGTAGTATAACTCTTATCAATTCCAAACCAGTACAAGTCATGTTCTACATCGTCTACACTAAGAGATACGTGGTTCACACACCGAACACATGGACATGAAATAGAAATTGGTGGTGATGTCTCCTTGTAATTACGAACTGCAAAATGTAGAAATGCCTTAACACCATCTTTATATGCTTTACTGTACCTGTCGCCTACTGACATCCAAGACTTATCCATCTTCCAAGAAATTTTTTATTAACTGTGTCATCAATGATATATATATATATACACACACACACACTAATTAACGCCAATAAATGTAACCGACTAACTAAAAGCAAAAATATTTGGTACACACCTGAGATTAATGAAGCTGTTTGGTAGGATTTATATTGATGAGAGTTCAATAAATACACTAGCAGATCATTTATTAGGGTTTGGTGAGATTTTATTTGGTTCAATAAATACTAATTGATTTGGAAGTCTTCCAGAAGATAACTCGATTTTAAACATTTAAATTTCGTTATATAAATATTAGAAGAGGTTCTAATACGTTCTCAGGGTATAGCTCAAATGGGTGAGGCGCTTGTGATTAAACATAGATTGCAAATACCGCGTGTTCGAAACTCTGGAGGGAACATATTTTTATAAATTTTTTATGATAACCTCTTTTCAATAGAATAAATACACTGTGATTTTGAAAACACTCAAACTAAACTACTCATTAAAAGGCCTTTAAATCCGTTCAGAAACATAAAAATACATCATAATAGCTGGTCTAATATCATAACAAAGTTTCTTAGCTTTTAATTACAAAACTAAATAAAAGCCCTAAAAACAACAAGAAGAAAATAAAATACAATATCTTCACTTTTTTTTCTGATTCAATCAGTGAAACTACACTCCTTGCAAGTTGATCCTCTAATGACTTATTTGCCCTTATCAAAATAGGAATTATGTCTGTACATCTTGTGCACACATCAGATCTTGTGGACGAAACACAATCAGACCATGTAAAGAAATCACATTTTTTGCCCTAAGTTAAAAAATATAGAGTTTAGGGTCAACAATTGTAGATGAATTCCAACTTTATTTGCAATTTCACTAACTTGAGATGCACAATTGTAGAATCTCCGACCTGGATTTTTGGTGGTCCTTGATGTTCTTAGAATGTCTTCTTGACCACAAAAACAATAAACCAGAGATCGATTGTTACTGGATGTTGTGGTCCGCGATGAGGTTTCTTTCATGGTGAAAAAGGAGTTCTTATTGAAAACAAAACTAGATATATAAGTATATATATATATAGGAGGGTTTAGAAAGGAGTTGTTGTACACATGCGTGTTACCAGCGTTTTAGGATATTTATATATGTCTTTGTACAGTAGCATGTTGCAAGCGTAATAGACTCTTTTGAACAAATATATAACATATTTTAAGCTAATAGATTACACGCATTTTTAACAAAGAAAGATGAGAACCATTAATCCATATTTACCATTCATCAAAAGATGCATCACAAAAAGTACCATTAATTACAATACATAAAGCATTTTAAGATAATCCATATATTTACCATTCATCAAAAGATGCCTTACAAAAAGTACCATTAATTACAATGCATCACAAAAAAAACCAAAAAGAGAGAAGCTAACATCACCATCACTCCGCCTTGTCCACAGTCTCCGCCCCCATATCCTTAAAACTCATGTTGGTTGACACCGTAGTTATGGTGTCAACCAGGGTCTCACACACTGAGTCGTAGCATTCAGACTGTTGTTGCTGATAATCAGCAACCATTGCTCGAAACTCAATGTCGTCTTCCCACAACATGAGGTTACATGATTGGAAGGTGTTTGTTTTTTCCCAAGAGAGTGTAGCCCTAATCGCTTCGACTTTCTTCAACAAAGTGTCGTCTTTCTCTTTCTGAAAATCCATCGTTTTTTTCACTATGGCCTTCATGGTTTTCTCAGAAGAATTCATTTCTATTATCTTTCTGAAACTATTAGTGTGATTGAATAACCAAACTTAATGTAGTTAAGTTTGATTTGTAGTAAGATATAGTAAGATCTAGTAAGATATAGCTTAACTTTAATGTAGGCTATCATTACCATAATATTTTTCCCGGCATTTTTGACAGGTGAGTATAATTGTGATCAATTAATTATGACAGGTGATATAAATGCAAGTAATCTCTAGATTAAACAAAAACACATGAGACAAGTTTGTGCGTATCCCAAGCGTGGGACACCCTTTTGTTTTTTTATTACAGAGTTACTATTCGTCCCGTTGCGTTTCCCAAGCGTGGGACACCCTTTTTTTATTACAGAGTTACTATTCATCCGGTTGCGTTTCCCAAGCTTGGGACACCCTTTTGTTTTGTCTGTGAGTCTTTTGGTTATATATACCTACACCACATTTGTGAAACTCATATACCTACATAATTTTAAATTATTTTTTTAGTTAATAATGGATTGCTCGTCATCATCATCATCATCCAGAACCTACAAGGTTGCCCTTAGAAGGCATATTGAGGCTCAAATCGAGATAGATAAAGCTTGTCGGGAAACTCTTACTGAAGAATTTGTAAAGACTAGCAACAGCTTGGATTCCAGGAATGTCATTGCAAAAGTTCTTACTCGAATGCCCGCTAGTACTATCCGAGATCTTGCTGTTTTGTTTTTGGTTGATGTAGGACAGAGAGAGCTTGACGAGTTAAAACTTTTGGGCAAGGCAATTCTTGAACTGAATTGCTCAATGGAATTGAAGTTGAAGTTTCTTATGTCACTCAGAGATTAGTATGTGATGGTGTTTCATGGTGTGTTTTTATGTGTGTCACCTAGAGATTAGTAGTAATAAAATTTGTATGTTTCTGATGGTGTGTTTTGGTAATAATAAAATTTTTATGTTTGTGTTAAAACATTGATTCAACATGTAACTATTATCTTAAAGTGCATTACAAACTGTTAATAGAAGACTAGAGATCTCCATAACAAGTATCTTAAAGTACATAGCAGTCAGTTTTGAAATCATTCAAATTTTTTGTTGCCTTATCTTAAGTTTAGCAATCAACTCTTATCCGGTTAAACGAGTGTCGCCATTTTCATGGAATAGCAGTGCATTCTTGATAAGAGTATTTATGTGTTGGTTTGTATCCGATAGGAGGATTTTGCACAAATACTTTAACCTCAACCCTTTTAGCTGTCTTTGTGTTCAGGGCCTTCCTTTCGGAGATTACACCTCTATGGTCTCTTCCCATCATATTTCTCCATGTGTCTCATAGCAAAAATACCACAATCTATTCCATTACTTTTTGTTCTCCATCTCATCTTCAATCTATTGATTGTTGCTACTTGGATTTGCTGAGTAATGGGGTGTTTGATTGTTTTAAGATACATGCAAAAAATGTTTCTCTACACAAAATAGAAAGCAATTTAAGTATTTTGACAATTTTTATAATAGGTATGTATGTTTTTTGGGTAAAGGTATATATGTTTACCAGTATATCAGGAGTCTTTCCGTATCTTTCTTCAAAATTCTCTCTAATTGCTTTTGATTTATCTTCTAAGCTTTTAAGTTTTGCATTAGCTGGTATTTCTTAATTTGCATTGTTGTCAAGTAATTCTATCACTCCTGTTTGAAGATTGAAGGTAACCTCAAAGAAATGATCGCGTTGTATTATTGGCACGAGCACTATAGCAACCTCCTTGAGTGATAGAATTCCACCCCTTGCCATTTCTTTCGATGTTGTCTGAAAACACATCCAGTCTTTCTTTGTCTGTGAAACCCCTTGACTCAGAATAATGATCACTTGTCTGTATAATAATTAAAATGCAGATGATTAAAGCGTTTATTGTGCATTTTCTAATAGTGCAAACAAAATAGATTAATTTGTACCAGCACATTGCTTGAAGCAAAGAATCTGAATGGTGATGCTGCAGATTTTTTCTTTTCTTCATAGTTCATTATATAGCTGAATGCATCCATTGCATTGGCGGCTATATAAATTCCAGGACAGAAGCTTTCACAGACCACCTTGAACGATTCTATGTGAGTGGACTTGTAGACCTCCTCCCAAATGTCTCCAAGACAAATAAAATATATACTCTGAAATTATTTCTTCATCTTCCGTGACACCAGCGGATACGTCAACCTCTCTCAGAAGATATGGAGAGTTTAGTGCATCTGGGCTATCACTTGTTGACAATCCAGTGTCAACTGTTAAACATAAAACAACTCACCTTAAATTTGACTGAAAATAATTGTAACTATAATTAAATACCTTCAACCCCTTTTGGTTTTTATTTATAATTAAATACCCTCTTTTAATGTCGCAAGCACTGTATTAACAACTTCATCAATATCTGCGCATGAGACATTGTTTTCTTGACCTGCATCACCTGCATCATTTTTTACGACAGCCAAAGACGTAATATGTTCAACTGTGGTTATAATTAAGCCAGTATATAATTAAGCTGGTACATATATGATATACCTTTCTGAACAGCCACTGGAACACCAACACCAACATCTGAATCAACTGCATCACACAAATGTAATAAGTTTAAAATAATAGCATAAGTATTTTAAGAGCGTTTTAATTATACTAATAATTAATTTAGCCCAAATACCTTTCTGAGCAGTCATTGGACCACCAACACCAACATCTGAATCAACTGCATCACACAGATGTAATAAGTTTAAAATAACAGCATAAGTGTTTTAAGAGCGTTTTAATTATACTAATAATTAATTTAGCCCAAATACCTTTCTGAGCAGCCACTGGACCACCAACACCAACATCTGAATCTTGTGTTTTAGGGACCACATTATTAGTGAATATGTTTTCCCATTCACAACATCTAGCAAAGATATTCTCATTTGATTGATGTCTATCCTTTCCTTGACGGACCAACTCGTTGATCTCGGAGCAAATTTTATCAAATTTCTTCAACTTGTTATCCATTGCCTTATTCCAAGACTGTAAAAAAACATATAGTTATTGTTAATTCAAAAACATTTTCAATTTATCCCAGCCAGTTGTAATGGAGTTAAATAATAGTCAACAAGCACGATAGGCATTTGCAAACTTAAAGGTGAATAATCGCTTACATAATTATCCAAATCTTGTTCAGCTGTTTGATCGGCATTATATGTTTCAGATGCACTTTGACCATATGTTTTTTAATTACATATAATGTTGTATTACATAAAATGCATGTAGAGATAAGAGATATGAGAGTTTTTTAGAAGAAAATAACAAGTTTAATACCATGTTCTTATTTCTCCTCAGCTGTAGTGTTTTCTTCAACTCAAGGCTTACCGACAGCACTAACCATCACAGCAGCGGTAGCAGCAGCCGCCGTAGCAATAGTCTCATAAAGTCTCCTCCCGGCAGCACTAACTATCACAGCAGCAGTATCAGCAACAGCAGCATCAGCAGTCTCATCAAGTCCCTTCCCTGCAGCACTAACGGTCACAGCAACAGCCGCATCAATCCTTTTCCCGTCAACACTAAACGTCACAGCAGCAGCAGCAGCAAACTCAGTAGCATCTTCTTCTAAGGGAGGACCATTATTCTCCAAGTATTTTTCCATCTTATTAAGAGTAGTTTTTGTTATGTAGTTGACTGCAGGCGTTGTGACGGGAGTCCCAAATTGACCATATTTTTTCCGGTATTCATGTGTGTAAAGCATCACAAGGAAGGTCATCGGACCGTTGTATTGATCGTTGATACCTCTCCATTCTTCCTTTGTCATTTTCAAGTTTTCAATAACATAGCTGCACCAGTCCATATTTGGAATATCCGAGGTTTTATCAATTTCGGAGATGAATCGTTGATTGAGTGTTGTTGATTTTGTCACAAATCCTATACAGGTGTTGAAAAACACAAGGAAATTAATCTTAAACAGTTTACCAACTCCTTGATCCGCGGCCAGTTGGTCTTTCACATGCTTTATACTTATTCTTGAATTTGTCGGGAATTGATTTTTGAACAAATCTGTAGTAACATCTTCCCGCAATCTTGGTCTACCCTTGTCTAAAACAGGAATCTTACCCATTGGTATCCCCAACACTTCATGTACTTTTTGTGGTGTTATCTTAATAACACCGCTCCCAATGTTCAATTCATTTAAACGGTTATTATAGTATGAGCAACCAATATCCCAAAGTTGTTGGAGTTTGGGTTACTTGAAGTCTTAACATTGACCCGAAACCCATTTCTTCCACACAAGTTCTTTGGGCAGTGGTCATTGCCTTCACTGCATCAACAATATTACAAGGTGCACACCTATTCTTCAATTTTTTGTCTACAAATTCAACAAAAGGTTTTCCCCTCTCGGCGGGCTTCTTTTCTTTAATGGCTTTCTTTTTCAGAGGCTGAAAGTCCGGGTCAGAGGTGCTGTGTTCCACCTGTTTCTGTCACACCCTCAAAATCCACTAACGGAGTTTTACCGTCAGAGGGTGTGAACAGGCAGGATCGGAATCATTAGTTATAACCAAACCAAAGAAAATGTTTAAATGAAAAATAAGTGCGGAAGCGTAAAACCTTAATTCAAAAGTTGCGTCACGCAGGACGACTTAAAACCAAATGTAAATGTTAAAATTAAGTTTGCAGAGTAAGATGTTTAACAATTAATGCATGCTCCTAAACCGCGCGCCCGCCTCGGCTACCTGAGAATAACATACTAAAAGGGGTCAACACGAGGTTGGTGAGTTCACAAGTTATATAAGATAAATCGTTTAGCGTTTGAGTTCAGCGTTTTCGTTAAGTGTTTTGCGTAACCACGTTACGGCGTTTAAAAGTTTTGCGTAACCACGTTACGGCGTTTACATGTTTTGCGTAACCACGTTACGGCGTTTAAGTGTGTAACCACGTTACAGCGTTTAAGTGTTACCAGATAATGTTATGTCAAATTATATATCGATAGGTAGCTAATCTATACAACAAGTATTACTAAGTGGTTCGAGACCGAAGCTGACTGTTTATCAAGTGCCCGTCACCAGGTCAACCCAGACCATGGTAAGTGTTAGCCAAAATTACACCCACTCAACCTCCAGTTGAGCTTAGCGTCGGGTGGGGTTTGTCAAACCCAGTAGTACTACTCAACAGTGACTCGCTATTCCAAATATTAACCGGTTCGATGCGTGGGACTTCAAGGGTTACGTGCCGCTTAGCCTCTACAAGTGATATATATAATTTATAACAAAATCTTAAATATGTGTTTATCTCAAAAATGCGTTTATCGGAGTATGTTATCTCCCCCAAGTGAAAAACGTTTGAAAACAGTTCAAAGAGCGGGGTAAGTGAACTCACTGTTTGCGAAGAATATTCCAAATTAGATCACCGAGTGATGCGCGTCGTAGAAAACTCTCTAGCGTTCTAAAATAACAAAGAGATTTTCTAAGTATCGGAACGTTTAACGAGTCTCTAGACTCGGCACATAATACCTATGCACGTATCATGTTTCGTGTTTCGTTTGTGAACCGTGTGTGATTTAAACAAGTACAATTGTGATACGATACACGAGTGAGCAATTACTTTCGTGTCATGTATTAATAACATACTTACAAGCAATTATTCCCGTAAGGGCATTTTGGTCAACAAACAAAGACTAACTAACCATTATTCCCCATAAGGGCAATTTGGTCAATTCATGGCAATCAAACTAGCAACTATTCCCCGCAAGGGTATTTTGGTCAAAATACAACAATTATATAAAAACTATCATATTTCATGCATTCCTACACAACTCAGCAGCTAGTTTCATTGTGACAGAATTTCTACTTGAAAGATTGTACTATTTCACCGATCATATCATCTCAATTAATTCACCAAAAATCACCACTGAAACATACATGTCTTAGGTTTCCAGAACATATTTTATATTATTTTTATTCCATATAGATTTCTCATAATGATCAAAACACTACAGTAAACTCATATCAGTCAGATTCATGCACAACAGAATGTTATTTGCAATTCCCGGTAAACGAAAAATCCAATAAATGCAAGACCACTTGGGTTTGGTTCCTAACTCAGTGAGTCAACTTCCAGAAGTGGAACCAACCCAATTGGCCTCGTAGTTCATGAGATATAGAATTTACAATATAACCTAACAGCAGGTCTAACAGCTCAGCTTTGCATCACGTTTTTGTAAAATCATAAAAGTATACTTCCACTTATCCAAAAATTACGAATTTATACTTTATAGAAACTAGACTCAACCTAGTTTACTGTAGTACCCACAATCTCAATCAATTTTCACGTTTACACTTCGTTACAGTCAGTTAAACATCGTATATATATTCTGTCCAGAATCTGTTCACATCAAAACTCAACATCATAACAATCTATGAACTATCATGCATCCATATAACCCTCTAGACACCATAACTACTATCCATGCATATAAATCACACCATACATACAAGATTAGGGTTTGTGTTTTAATTCAAATCAAGAACAACAATCAATCATGTATCAATATCAATCTAGTTATCACTTTATCATCAAATCAATTCAAGAATCACATGAACAATATAACACCTAGAATCGGCCAGCTAGGGTTTGTTATTAACCCAACAAACATCAAATTCAATCAACAAGGATGTGAAGGATGATCAAATATACCTTCCTAGCACTTAGTTCTTGGATCAAAGACTTGAATTGATGGTGTATGTGGGTGTTCTTGTGGACGGCAGCCGTGGAGAAGGGAGGTGAGAGAGAGCCGATCGGAACTTGTAGGTTAGGGTTAGGATAATAATAATAGTTAGGGTTAAGTTAATAATATATTTATAGATATACGAGTTACATTCTAATCCCTCTACTTTCCAAGTGTTGTTTTTCTAGAACATTCTATCATACTTGCACAATAAGTTAACATGACCATAATATTATCACATAGCACATAATCCTAACACATAGTAATCACATAGTTCGTGTTTTGACGTTTGTCGTTTATTTATCAACTCGTTTGCGTTTCGGTGCAAATCCCGAAAGACTACTACACATGTAGTAAATGTTAAGCGTCATTTAAACCCTAGTTTAAATGTAATGAAGTATGCGTTATAGATTCAACGATCTTTAAAGTTTGAATTAACGGAGTTGAGTTAACGAGGTTAACCTGGAATTGACGATTGTCACATCATTCCCATGTTAAAGAATTTTCGTCCCGAAAATTTGAGTCAAGTCGTGATGAGAGTCTGAAAGAGTAAGAAGAAAAATTTCAGTTTGTCATATCATCCCCTAGTAAAAAGAAATTTCGTCCCGAAATTTAATTCATACCTTCGGTGATGTTTGACGGTTTGCCGGGTTTCGCGGTTTTCGGTGTTTGGTTAGCCCTTCAAAAAGGTGAGGATACTTTTTCATCATTTGATCCTCGCGTTCCCACGTGAACTCCGGTCCACGTCTCGAGTTCCAACGAACCTTAACGATTGGAATTTTGCTGTGTTTGAGTGTTTTGGTTTCCCAATCCAAAACTTCGACTGGTTCCTCAATGAACCGTAACTGTTCATCAACTTGCAGTTCCTCCAAAGGGACTACTTGGGTTTCATCAGATAGGCATTTCTTCAAATTTGATACGTGGAATACATCGTGTACGCCACTGAGTTCTGTTGGTAGGTCCAGTCGGTACGCCACCGGACCAATGCGCTCAGTTATCCGGTACGGACCAACATACCGTGGGTTGAGTTTGTTTCGCTTACCAAAGCGAACTACACCTTTCCAAGGTGAGACTTTGAGTAACACCCGATCGTTCACTTTAAATTCGAGAGGTTTTCGGCGCTTGTCGGCGTAACTCTTTTGGCGATCCCGTGCTGCTGCCATGCGATTTCGGATTTGAACAATCTTTTCCGAGGTTTCGAGTACCAGTTCTGGACCAGTGATTTGGCTGTCACCCACCTCTGCCCAGCAGAGTGGTGATCGACACTTCCGTCCGTACAGCGCTTCAAACGGCGCTGCCTTAATACTTGCGTGGTAGCTGTTATTATACGAAAACTCTACCAAGGGTAAGTGGGGTTCCCAACTTTTTCCGAAATCTAAAACGCATGCACGCAACATATCCTCCAGGGTCTGAATAGTCCGTTCACTTTGCCCATTCGTCTGAGGATGGTATGCTGTACTCATATCGAGACGTGTGCCCAGTGCGCTTTGCAGCGACTTCCAAAAGTGTGAGGTAAAACGAGAATCTCGATCGGAAATGATCGAGACAGGCACTCCGTGTCTAGACACCACTTCTTTCATGTATACTCGAGTCAGTCTTTCCATTTTGTCCGTTTCCTTAATCGCTAGGAAATGTGCCGATTTAGTCAACCGGTCAATGATCACCCAGATGGTATCGCATCCCGTCGGTGTCTTAGGCAAACCCGTAATAAAATCCATTGAGATGTGCTCCCATTTCCACATTGGGAGTTCCGGTTGTTGCAGTAGACCAGATGGTTTCTGGTATTCAATCTTGACTCTGGCACAAGTCAAGCATTTGCTCACGTAGGTGGCAATGTCGGCTTTCATGTTCGGCCACCAGTAAAGTGCCTTTAAATCATGATACATTTTATCTGAGGCAGGGTGGATAGAATATCGGGACTTGTGAGCTTCGTCCATCACTAGAGTTCTCAACTCTCCGTATCGTGGAACCCAAATCCGGTTCTCAAAATATCGGACCCCGTCCGATCTGGTTTCAAGTTGCTTGTTCATGCCCCGCATGAGTTCCGATGGAAGATTTTCATCTTTCAAAGCTTCCAGTTGCGCATCGCGAATCTGATCGGGGAAGCTGGCATGAATCGTAAGTTGCAATGCTCTTACTCGTCTGGGTTTATCTGTTTCTTTTCTGCTGAGGGCGTCGGCCACCACATTGGCCTTGCCCGGGTGGTACTTGATGGCACAATCATAATCTTTGAGCAGCTCGACCCAACGACGCTGTCGCATGTTCAGCTCCTTCTGATCGTAGATATGTTGGAGACTCTTGTGGTCGGTGTAAATGGTAAACTTGGTACCGTACAAGTAATGCCTCCATATCTTAAGAGCAAACACCACAGCTCCGAGTTCCAAATCATGGGTCGTGTAGTTCTTCTCGTGAACCCGTAGTTGTCTAGAGGCGTAGGCTATAACCTTCTCGAGTTGCATCAGCACACAACCGAGACCTTGTATAGATGCGTCACAGTGTACCTCAAAATTTTATGTTCCCTCGGGGAGGGCTAAAATAGGGGCGCTACAAAGCTTGGTTTTCAACAGTTGGAAAGCGGATTCTTGCGCGTCACCCCAGTTGTACTTAGTGCCCTTGTGAGTCAAAGCGGTGAGGGGTTGAGCAATCTTTGAAAATCCCTCGATGAAACGCCGATAGTAGCCGGCCAGTCCTAGGAATTGTCGCACCTCAGTCGGAGTCTTAGGTGCTTCCCAGTTTTTGATGGCCTCTACCTTACCGGGATCGACATGGATACCATTCTCGTTGATCACATGTCCTAAAAAGTGAACCTCGCGAAGCCAAAATTCACATTTCGAGAGTTTAGCATACAGTTGTTCATTCTTCAGCAGTTCCAGAATTATCCTTAAGTGCTCTTCGTGGTCAGTCTCGTTCTTGGAGTAGACGAGAATATCATCAATGAAAACAATCACGAACTTGTCGAGGTACGCCTTGCATACTCGATTCATGAGATCCATAAATACGGCTGGTGCGTTGGTTAGGCCAAAAGGCATAACCGAAAACTCGTAGTGACCATACCGTGTTCTGAAAGCCGTCTTTGAAATATCTTCTTCGCGCACTCTCAACTGGTGATAACCGGATCGTAGATCGATCTTCGAGTAGTAACTCGATCCCTGAAGCTGGTCAAATAAATCATCAATTCGGGGTAAAGGATAACGGTTCTTGACCGTCACCTTGTTCAATTCCCGGTAGTCGATGCACATTCGGAAAGTCCCGTCTTTCTTTCGAACAAACAAGACAGGGGCTCCCCATGGCGATGAGCTAGGTCGGATAAAACCTTTATCCAACAAATCTTGCAACTGGGTGGACAACTCCTGAAGTTCCGCCGGTGCGAGCCGATACGGGGCTCGTGCTATGGGTGCTGCACCGGGTGTCAACTCGATTTGGAATTCGACTTGACGAATAGGAGGGAGTCCGGGCAAATCCTCCGGGAAAACTTCCGGAACGTCTCGCACAACCGGTATGTCTTCAATTCGTTTCTCCTCCGCGGGTTTCTCAACAATCTGCGCCAAAATTGCCGGATGACCCTTTCGTAGATACTTCTGTGCTTTCATAAGGGTGATGATGCTGTTGGTCATGCCGCTTCTCTCGCCTCGGACCGAAATGATCTCGCCGGAAGGGGTGGTAATATGGACTATTTTATCATGGCATATAATCTCCGCTCGGTTCTCGGATAACCAGTCCATGCCGACAACGACATCGAAACTACTAAGCGTAAAAGGAATAAGGTCGATGTCAAAAACATGACCTGACAGTTTCAACTTACATCCCGCAAGTATATGAGTTGTTACTACAGTTTTACCATTAGCTAATTCAACAGGAAACTTAGCGTCTAACGGGGTTGGAGTAAGGTCTAAAAGTTGGCTAAAGGCTTTCGACACAAAACTCCTATCAGCTCCAGTGTCAAACAAAATAGAAGCAAAATAATCGTTTACAGGGAACTTACCGGACACCACATGCGGATCATTGCGGGCTTGACCCGATCCAATCACAAACGCTCTTCCTTTGCCATTTCCTCCACCGTTACTGCCACTTCCATTGCCCCCATTGTTGTCATTATGTTTCAGCTTGGGGCAATCCTTCCGGAAATGACCTTCCTGTCCACATTCAAAACATCCCTTAGTCGTCATCGGTTGCTTAGGAGCACCCTTTGCCGCAAGGTCTCCTCTACATTCTTTCGCTTGGTGACCTATCTTTCCGCATCTTTGACACTTGACACGGTCACACTGGCCAACATGATGATAGTTGCACCTGTTGCACTTTGGATACTTCCCAGCATATCCGCTCGAAACCTGCCCGCTACCGTTGTTGTTGGAGTTGTTGTTGTTGTGATTCTGAGTGTTAAAGCTCCGGGTGAACTCGGGTTTACGGTAGTGTTGTTGCGGTGGGAGGTTCGAGGATGAAGATCTGGTGTTGTCGAACTTTCTCTTCCCGCTGTTCGGGTTGCTGTTGTTGTTACTGTTGCTGACGTGGTCATTACTCGGGTTGTCACGGGCTTTAACAGTCGAACCCCTCGGTGGTAACGCACCCTGGGTCACAGCCTGATCCGTTAGTTTGTGAGCCAAACGGATCGCTTGTTGGATCGTGGCTGGTCTGGAAGACGTCACCATACCCTGAATCTGTGGTGCTAACCCATCAATGTACATCTCTATTCTCTTGCTCGGCGGATCCACCATCCGCGGACACATCACAGCCAACTCGTGCGAACGAGTAGTGTAGGCTTCAATCTCCGAACCTACCATCTTTAGTGACCAAAATTCTGATTCTAACTTCGAAATTTCTTCCCTCGGACAGTACTCCTCTCGCATCATGCTTTTGAACTCCTCCCAGTTCATCGCGTTAGCCAGTTCCAATCCAAGGATCTGGACGTTCGAATTCCACCAAGTGAGGGCGGAATCCTCAAGTGTCCCAGCAGCGAATTTGACCCTACTGGCAGGGGGACAGTTACACATCTCAAAGGCCGACTCGGCCTTCTCAGCCCAACGCAGGAAGCCTATAGCTCCCTCAGTGCCCTTAAACGTACTGGGCTTGCAGTCACGGTAGTTCTTGAAGGTACACGTTCCATTCGGACCTCCTGTTTGATTCTGAACGTGTGCGGCTAAAGCGGCCGCGACATGGTCATTCAGCAGAGTTTGGAGTTCAGCTGCAGTCATGCTGATGTTACCACGTCCTCGTCCAGCGTTTCTTCCAGCCATTTCCTAGAATCACAGTATAAAGATGTTAAACATGAATTTTTCTTTCATATACAACACACCATACATGTAATGAAAAGATAAGTAAGAAAGAAATAAGAGACAACATCACATTACAACCACACATTAGTCTAAATAAAAATTCATGATTAAAACCATTGTATCCGCCACAAAGTATTTCCAATCAATCCTCAATTCATAGAAAAATAATAGTTAGGATGGAGACAACCCCTCCATCTAAGCATCATCATTACTAGATGTCGTCATCTGAGGATACTTCTGAGTGTGCCTCCTCCTCAGCCGGTTCTTCCTCCGGTTCTTCTTCGGGATCTTCCTCGGGATCTTCTTCGGGATCTTCCTCAGGCTCCTCTTCGGGATCTTCTTCAGGTTCTACTTCGGGATCTTCTTCAGGTTCTACTTCAGGCTCTGCCCCAGGCTCGGCCTCAGGCTCTGCCTCAGGGTCGGCTGCGTTCTGAGCAATCTGCATTTGTAGGATATCGCAACGCTCTAACGCTATTTCGGTTCGGGTCCTTGCTTCTTGGAGTTGCTCTTTCAAGTCTATCATTTCGGCTTGCATCTTCATCATAACCTTCGTTTGCTGATCACTAGCCCCTTGCATATCCTTCATTGCCGCCGCCATGCGGGCAACCTCCTCCTTATTCTCGGTTTCGTCTTTTAACAATCTGGAAACGTTCTCTCTCGTGTAGCGCATGTAACCCACATCACGCTCCAAACATGAAACAACGGCTGCGAGAACTCTCTCTACAGGTTCGGTTATGGGTGGTAGGGTGTTGGGAATAAGCAGGGTGGTTCGGGTGTGGCAACGGGGGAACTTGTTCACGGTAGACCATACGTCTGATCATGTTAGGGTACCAATCCCAGCTAACGTTGTTTTCGTAAAGGCTTCCGGATAGGCGGTACCTCTTCGGTGCGGGAGCTGCGAGTTCCGGGACTACGCGGGGTGGCGAGGCGGTAGGTAACTGAGGTTCCTTCCCGTGAGCATGCGTCATCGAATCGGATGATGATGAGGGTGGCGTCGACATTCCTACAGGTAAGCCGTGTATGCGCGCGCGTATGAGCGAAAGAGGTAAGAGATAAGATTACAAGACTACACAAACCTATGCAGTGCGTATTATTATAACTAATGGGTCGTCGCGGTTATAGTCTAGTATGCATGCAGTTTCTAGTTCGCTATAACCAATGGCTCTGATACCAATCTGTCACACCCTCAAAATCCACTAACGGAGTTTTACCGTCAGAGGGTGTGAACTGGCAGGATCGGAATCATTAGTTATAACCAAACCAAAGAAAACGTTTAAATGAAAAATAAGTGCGGAAGCGTAAAACCTTAATTCAAAAGTTGCGTCACGCAGGACGACTTAAAACCAAATGTAAATGTTAAAATTAAGTTTGCAGAGTAAGATGTTTAACAATTAATGCATGCTCCTAAACCGCGCGCCCGCCTCGGCTACCTGAGAATAACATACTAAAAGGGGTCAACACGAGGTTGGTGAGTTCACAAGTTATATAAGATAAATCGTTTAGCGTTTGAGTTCAGCGTTTTCGTTAAGTGTTTTGCGTAACCACGTTACGGCGTTTAAAAGTTTTGCGTAACCACGTTACGGCGTTTACATGTTTTGCGTAACCACGTTACGGCGTTTAAGTGTGTAACCACGTTACAGCGTTTAAGTGTTACCAGATAATGTTATGTCAAATTATATATCGATAGGTAGCTAATCTATACAACAAGTATTACTAAGTGGTTCGAGACCGAAGCTGACTGTTTATCAAGTGCCCGTCACCAGGTCAACCCAGACCATGGTAAGTGTTAGCCAAAATTACACCCACTCAACCTCCAGTTGAGCTTAGCGTCGGGTGGGGTTTGTCAAACCCAGTAGTACTACTCAACAGTGACTCGCTATTCCAAATATTAACCGGTTCGATGCGTGGGACTTCAAGGGTTACGTGCCGCTTAGCCTCTACAAGTGATATATATAATTTATAACAAAATCTTAAATATGTGTTTATCTCAAAAATGCGTTTATCGGAGTATGTTATCTCCCCCAAGTGAAAAACGTTTGAAAACAGTTCAAAGAGCGGGGTAAGTGAACTCACTGTTTGCGAAGAATATTCCAAATTAGATCACCGAGTGATGCGCGTCGTAGAAAACTCTCTAGCGTTCTAAAATAACAAAGAGATTTTCTAAGTATCGGAACGTTTAACGAGTCTCTAGACTCGGCACATAATACCTATGCACGTATCATGTTTCGTGTTTCGTTTGTGAACCGTGTGTGATTTAAACAAGTACAATTGTGATACGATACACGAGTGAGCAATTACTTTCGTGTCATGTATTAATAACATACTTACAAGCAATTATTCCCGTAAGGGCATTTTGGTCAACAAACAAAGACTAACTAACCATTATTCCCCATAAGGGCAATTTGGTCAATTCATGGCAATCAAACTAGCAACTATTCCCCGCAAGGGTATTTTGGTCAAAATACAACAATTATATAAAAACTATCATATTTCATGCATTCCTACACAACTCAGCAGCTAGTTTCATTGTGACAGAATTTCTACTTGAAAGATTGTACTATTTCACCGATCATATCATCTCAATTAATTCACCAAAAATCACCACTGAAACATACATGTCTTAGGTTTCCAGAACATATTTTATATTATTTTTATTCCATATAGATTTCTCATAATGATCAAAACACTACAGTAAACTCATATCAGTCAGATTCATGCACAACAGAATGTTATTTGCAATTCCCGGTAAACGAAAAATCCAATAAATGCAAGACCACTTGGGTTTGGTTCCTAACTCAGTGAGTCAACTTCCAGAAGTGGAACCAACCCAATTGGCCTCGTAGTTCATGAGATATAGAATTTACAATATAACCTAACAGCAGGTCTAACAGCTCAGCTTTGCATCACGTTTTTGTAAAATCATAAAAGTATACTTCCACTTATCCAAAAATTACGAATTTATACTTTATAGAAACTAGACTCAACCTAGTTTACTGCAGTACCCACAATCTCAATCAATTTTCACGTTTACACTTCGTTACAGTCAGTTAAACATCGTATATATATTCTGTCCAGAATCTGTTCACATCAAAACTCAACATCATAACAATCTATGAACTATCATGCATCCATATAACCCTCTAGACACCATAACTACTATCCATGCATATAAATCACACCATACATACAAGATTAGGGTTTGTGTTTTAATTCAAATCAAGAACAACAATCAATCATGTATCAATATCAATCTAGTTATCACTTTATCATCAAATCAATTCAAGAATCACATGAACAATATAACACCTAGAATCGGCCAGCTAGGGTTTGTTATTAACCCAACAAACATCAAATTCAATCAACAAGGATGTGAAGGATGATCAAATATACCTTCCTAGCACTTAGTTCTTGGATCAAAGACTTGAATTGATGGTGTATGTGGGTGTTCTTGTGGACGGCAGCCATGGAGAAGGGAGGTGAGAGAGAGCCGATCGGAACTTGTAGGTTAGGGTTAGGATAATAATAATAGTTAGGGTTAAGTTAATAATATATTTATAGATATACGAGTTACATTCTAATCCCTCTACTTTCCAAGTGTTGTTTTTCTAGAACATTCTATCATACTTGCACAATAAGTTAACATGACCATAATATTATCACATAGCACATAATCCTAACACATAGTAATCACATAGTTCGTGTTTTGACGTTTGTCGTTTATTTATCAACTCGTTTGCGTTTCGGTGCAAATCCCGAAAGACTACTACACATGTAGTAAATGTTAAGCGTCATTTAAACCCTAGTTTAAATGTAATGAAGTATGCGTTATAGATTCAACGATCTTTAAAGTTTGAATTAACGGAGTTGAGTTAACGAGGTTAACCTGGAATTGACGATTGTCACATCATTCCCATGTTAAAATCCACTAATGGAGTTTTACCGTCAGAGGGTGTGAACTGGCAGGATCGGAATCATTAGTTATAACCAAACCAAAGAAAACGTTTAAATGAAAAATAAGTGCGGAAGCGTAAAACCTTAATTCAAAAGTTGCGTCACGCAGGACGACTTAAAACCAAATGTAAATGTTAAAATTAAGTTTGCAGAGTAAGATGTTTAACAATTAATGCATGCTCCTAAACCGCGCGCCCGCCTCGGCTACCTGAGAATAACATACTAAAAGGGGTCAACACGAGGTTGGTGAGTTCACAAGTTATATAAGATAAATCGTTTAGCGTTTGAGTTCAGCGTTTTCGTTAAGTGTTTTGCGTAACCACGTTACGGCGTTTAAAAGTTTTGCGTAACCACGTTACGGCGTTTACATGTTTTGCGTAACCACGTTACGGCGTTTAAGTGTGTAACCACGTTACAGCGTTTAAGTGTTACCAGATAATGTTATGTCAAATTATATATCGATAGGTAGCTAATCTATACAACAAGTATTACTAAGTGGTTCGAGACCGAAGCTGACTGTTTATCAAGTGCCCGTCACCAGGTCAACCCAGACCATGGTAAGTGTTAGCCAAAATTACACCCACTCAACCTCCAGTTGAGCTTAGCGTCGGGTGGGGTTTGTCAAACCCAGTAGTACTACTCAACAGTGACTCGCTATTCCAAATATTAACCGGTTCGATGCGTGGGACTTCAAGGGTTACGTGCCGCTTAGCCTCTACAAGTGATATATATAATTTATAACAAAATCTTAAATATGTGTTTATCTCAAAAATGCGTTTATCGGAGTATGTTATCTCCCCCAAGTGAAAAACGTTTGAAAACAGTTCAAAGAGCGGGGTAAGTGAACTCACTGTTTGCGAAGAATATTCCAAATTAGATCACCGAGTGATGCGCGTCGTAGAAAACTCTCTAGCGTTCTAAAATAACAAAGAGATTTTCTAAGTATCGGAACGTTTAACGAGTCTCTAGACTCGGCACATAATACCTATGCACGTATCATGTTTCGTGTTTCGTTTGTGAACCGTGTGTGATTTAAACAAGTACAATTGTGATACGATACACGAGTGAGCAATTACTTTCGTGTCATGTATTAATAACATACTTACAAGCAATTATTCCCGTAAGGGCATTTTGGTCAACAAACAAAGACTAACTAACCATTATTCCCCATAAGGGCAATTTGGTCAATTCATGGCAATCAAACTAGCAACTATTCCCCGCAAGGGTATTTTGGTCAAAATACAACAATTATATAAAAACTATCATATTTCATGCATTCCTACACAACTCAGCAGCTAGTTTCATTGTGACAGAATTTCTACTTGAAAGATTGTACTATTTCACCGATCATATCATCTCAATTAATTCACCAAAAATCACCACTGAAACATACATGTCTTAGGTTTCCAGAACATATTTTATATTATTTTTATTCCACATAGATTTCTCATAATGATCAAAACACTACAGTAAACTCATATCAGTCAGATTCATGTACAACAGAATGTTATTTGCAATTCCCGGTAAACGAAAAATCCAATAAATGCAAGACCACTTGGGTTTGGTTCCTAACTCAGTGAGTCAACTTCCAGAAGTGGAACCAACCCAATTGGCCTCGTAGTTCATGAGATATAGAATTTACAATATAACCTAACAGCAGGTCTAACAGCTCAGCTTTGCATCACGTTTTTGTAAAATCATAAAAGTATACTTCCACTTATCCAAAAATTACGAATTTATACTTTATAGAAACTAGACTCAACCTAGTTTACTGCAGTACCCACAATCTCAATCAATTTTCACGTTTACACTTCGTTACAGTCAGTTAAACATCGTATATATATTCTGTCCAGAATCTGTTCACATCAAAACTCAACATCATAACAATCTATGAACTATCATGCATCCATATAACCCTCTAGACACCATAACTACTATCCATGCATATAAATCACACCATACATACAAGATTAGGGTTTGTGTTTTAATTCAAATCAAGAACAACAATCAATCATGTATCAATATCAATCTAGTTATCACTTTATCATCAAATCAATTCAAGAATCACATGAACAATATAACACCTAGAATCGGCCAGCTAGGGTTTGTTATTAACCCAACAAACATCAAATTCAATCAACAAGGATGTGAAGGATGATCAAATATACCTTCCTAGCACTTAGTTCTTGGATCAAAGACTTGAATTGATGGTGTATGTGGGTGTTCTTGTGGACGGCAGCCGTGGAGAAGGGAGGTGAGAGAGAGCCGATCGGAACTTGTAGGTTAGGGTTAGGATAATAATAATAGTTAGGGTTAAGTTAATAATATATTTATAGATATACGAGTTACATTCTAATCCCTCTACTTTCCAAGTGTTGTTTTTCTAGAACATTCTATCATACTTGCACAATAAGTTAACATGACCATAATATTATCACATAGCACATAATCCTAACACATAGTAATCACATAGTTCGTGTTTTGACGTTTGTCGTTTATTTATCAACTCGTTTGCGTTTCGGTGCAAATCCCGAAAGACTACTACACATGTAGTAAATGTTAAGCGTCATTTAAACCCTAGTTTAAATGTAATGAAGTATGCGTTATAGATTCAACGATCTTTAAAGTTTGAATTAACGGAGTTGAGTTAACGAGGTTAACCTGGAATTGACGATTGTCACAGTTTCCGCTTTGACAACAACCTGTCGATTTTTGTGTCAAGGTCTAAATCAGAGTCTGCTTCCTCAACATGTTTTGTTTTCCCCACCGGAGTAACTTTTGTTGAGTCAAACAATTGACCAAAGGGAGAGATTGTTGAGTCAAAGATTTGACCAGAATGAAGTATATGGAAGATTGGAATCTTCTCAACCTCCTCAGAATTCGCTAAGTATGGATCCGGGCACACCTTAGACATCCGAGCAAGGTTTTACTTAGCTGGCTATGATATTTTATCTATCGGGCAAGGATTACTTCAATAAGTCTTCTTTAGTGGATATCCGAGCAGGGTTTGCAAACTAGTGCATTGCAGGGCAAGGTACACTAGTTTATGTAAATCCTGGCAAGGTTCACTTTATCAAGCAAGTTTGTTCTTCAGAGCCAAGTATATTACTCTTCCGAGTAAGGTTTGGTTAACCATGTCCAAGAAGCCAAGTGATTGGAAGACCGGGCAAGGTATTCATTAATAAATATGGTCCAAGTAGGCTTGATGAAAATGGAATATCTCTAAGTAACATCGGGCAAGGTTCAACTCAAGCAAGGTATTATTCTCCCGAGTACACTTTGCTAATAAGTTATTTTAGCAAAAAGTTGAAATGAATCATTAAAGAACAAGGTTGCTCGTAAGGGTTTGTCGGGCAAAGTCTGGCAAAGTCAAGAAGACTGAAGTCTACCCGGACTCTTCAAGCAAAGTCTACCCGGAAACTGATCCCAGGCATACTTCTATGTTACCAAGTCCTGAAGGATGGCAGAGTACACAGCGTACTTGGAAAATGAAGATTTATGAAAAACCTACCCGGAAGACTTGTTTTACACTTAGTTTATTTTGATTATGTAATTTGAATATGTACGTTGTATTTAGGGTTTCTAGAAGGAATGACAGCTGTCCTAGGTTGGCAGGCCTATAAATAGAATGTTTAGGGCAAGCCGCCAGGGAGAGACAGATACACACGAGACTCGATATTCACGGATAAGGATAGACAGACACATTTATTGAGAGAGAATATCGTGTGACGGCTGTCCTAGGATTCCTAAAACCCTAAATCGATTATCCACTTTGTATGATGAAAATTATATAGATGGAAATCTTTTGAGTGAATCCTGTGTGTTTCTACCTTTGATTATTCATTGCAACTACCCTGTTTGTTATTGATTCCGCCTTTTACAAACATTAATCTTTCTAAATATAGCAACCCGTCATTAACTCTCTTGTCGGCACATTAATCTGTGTGGGTTATGACATGATTATGTAAGATCCAGCTGAAATCGACTGGCCTGACAAATGGCATCAGAGCCTGTTACTGCTATTTTGGAAAGATTGTTGCTGATTGAAGATTTGAAGAAGAATGGCGTAAGTAGACCACTGTTCCATTGATTTGTGACATCAACAGCCCTGTTTTCATTTTTCTTCCAGATCTACAATCTACCGGTGTTTTCTCTTCCTTATTTCAATTAAAGTTATAATCTTTATATCTAAATCTTGTTCTAATCACATCAGACACATCAGATCTGAGCATTCTGTTTTCAGATCTGATTATTTTGAAACTCTGTTTTTACAAAGAAACTGATTTTTGATTTCTCAAAATGTCTGGATATGAGGAACAAGAGGTGTCTACTAACAAGATACCAAGGTTGTATGGACAGGAAAACTTTACCAAATGGAAATTACTCTTTGAAGCGGCCGTTTGCTACAATGATGTTGATATGTGGAATTCCATCAAGAATGGTCCACAAGCTACTGTTGAAGAATGTGCAAATCCACAAGCAACTGCTGCTGTGAGAAAAAGGATGAGAAAGGTTGATGACAAGGCTTTAGCTATGTTGAAGCTAGGTCTGTCTTGGAAAATACATACCAAATTTGCACATCATCCCAATGCCAAGGCAATGTATGATGCAGTTCTTGAGATGTTTGAAGGAAATGTTGAACTCAAGAACATCAAGAAGCAGAGATTGAAGCAGCAACTAGAAAGATTCAAGTATAAAGAAGGAGAAAGGTTGAAATCAATTCTGGAAAGGTTTCTGGGAATTGTGAATGAGCTGAGAACCACAGATTATGTCATGATTGATTTTGATCTCAACACCAAGCTGCTAACCTCTATGCCAAAGGAATGGTATATTGCCTGCAAGTTCATCCTCATAAAGCACAACTTCAATGAGCTAAAGGTAGATGATGTGGTGTGTTTTCTTCAAGCTGCAGGGATAGAAATGATAGAAAATGAAATGATAAGGGAGGCAGACCCTGCTTCAATGTTTCAAATGCATTGATTGCACCTATGGGTAATCTGACTACCAAGAATCAGCAACAGATTCCTATCATTGAAGAACCTGTTGAGCATAATGCTGACAATACAAAGGCTTTCATTGGTGGTAGCACAAGTAATCATGGAAACAAGCAAAGATTCAATGTGCAACTGATTGATAACACTGATTCTGCCTCTATGCCAAGTGGAAATGTTCCTCATACTGCTACAGGACATGGTCAAAGTAATGATACACAGGCTTTGCTGTCTATGTTTACTGAATCATATAATGAATTTGTTGCAAAGAATTTGATTCACACAAATGTAGTGCAAGATGATCTAGAGCAGATAGATGCTGATGATTTGGAGGACATGGATTTGAAGTGGCAAGCTGCAATGTTAGCTTTGAGAAGTAAGAGGTTGTATAATAGAACTGGTAGATCTCTAGTTTCTGGTCCAAATGAAAGAATTGGATTTGACAAGTCAAAGGCAATCTGCTATAATTGCCAACAGCCAAGACATTTTGCAAGAGAATGCAACTTGCCAAGGAACTATCAGATGAATCAATTCCCGAATCAACAGCCAAGAGGTCAACAACAATACCAGCAAAATCAGCAAAGAAACAACAACCAAAACTTCAATAACAACTTCAATCCCAACAACAACTATAATCCCAACTTCAACAACTTTCAGCCTCAAATGAATAATCTGAATCAAAGTATGCATCGGAATCAAGGTTTTCAAATGAACAACAATCAAAACCTTCAAGCTACTCAAAATGTTCCAAACAACACTGTTCCAGCCAACCAAAATCAACCAAGAAATCAAAGAAATGTGGCAGTGACTACACAACATGAAGGAAATTTTTATTGGAGTAATCATGAAGAAGACATTGCAGATGATATCAAGAAGGCAAATGTGGCATTCATGGAAATAATTGAGAAAGAAACTGGATCATCATCTCAGGTACACTCTGCTCCTACTGTTGATTTAAATGAACTTATCAATGAATTGAAAACAAAAGTAGGCAAGCTGGAAAGTGAGTGTTTTAAGAAAAAAAGTATCATCAATACATATGAGGCAAGTGAACTAGTGAGTGAAGAAAGAATGAAAAGTTTAGAGGAAGACTGTGTAAACAGTTACAGAGCTCAGAAAAGATTCACCACTGAAATTGATGGGTTGAAGAAAATGATTATAGAAGAGATGTTGTTAAACACAAAACTGCAAGTTGACAATGAATTCTTGAAGAACTTGGTCTCCACTGGAAACATCTGTGAAATTCTGAACCAAGTTAAGGAAGAAGACAAATACAATGCAGTACCTCCACCATTCAACAACAAATTTATGCCAAAAGTTGATAAAGAGAAAAGAAATGCATATCTACAACAATTCAAAGATGTCTTTCAAGACAAAGAAGAACTCGTAGATTTGTACAAGAATGTTGAAGTCAATGAAGAAGGAGAGTTTGTTATGAAGAAAGAACTGAAAGAAGAAAAGTCAATTGGTGTTCAAGTCTCTGAAGATGATCTTGAATCAATTGATTTGAATCAAGATGACTTGAGTGATTTGAGTGATCAAACTACTAAAGAGGAACTTAAAGCTGCTGAAAGAGGAAGAAGATACAAGAAGCCAGAATCAATTGATAAACTTCCAAAGTACCCACCAGTCACACCAATTGATAAAATTCCAACCTTTCCATGTACCAGATGGAACAAAGTATGGCCAAGACTTTGTTCTTTACAAACAGAAGTATGATATATATCTGGGAAAAGGAAAGGTGTGTGGAAATGAAACTTTGAACAGAGAAGAAAAGAAATTTGCAAAGGAGACAAGGAGTGAAAAGAAAACTGATGTTAAAACAAAAAAACAAATGACTAAATCAGTAAGAAGAAGTGTGTCTTCTAAGAAAAATGAGAAATTGGTGAAGAAGAATTATCAGCCTGTGGAAATCAGACAAGACAGTCAATCAGTCAAATCTGATGGCTCTCAAAGATCATCAAACAGTGAGATAACAAGAAGAAAAGATGCACATCCTAGAAAGAAACCAACAGAACTCACTGTTATGAGAAGTTTCTACTAAAGCATGGATATGAACCACATGGTTTCCTTTGGAAACCTAAGACTGAGAGTAAGATTGAGCAAGTTGCTGATGTAAGAGACTACTCTGAGAAGAAGGACTTTGTGATAAAGGAGTATGCCACTGACTCAGCTGAATACCAGTGTCCAACCTCACTTGTTAAAACTCCAAGAGAGTGTGTTTATGAAACTGATAATTCAGACAACTTAGAATTGACTCATGAAGATCCTAAACCAACAACACTCACTTCCCAAGCTGTGTCTGAAACTGAATCTGATGAGCTGCAAGTTGATAAGGCTTGCACTTCATCACTCAACTAATCAAACTTTCTTTGTATATGCAGGAACAATCCACTCCTCTAAATGACATATGGTATATGGATAGTGGTTGTTCTAGGCACATGACTTGTGACAAGAGATCTCTTGTAAATTATGAAGAAAAGTATGAAGGTCCAGTAGCTTTTGGGAGTGATGAGAATGGTAGAAAGATTGTTGGAAAGGAATCTTAACAAATGGGAAAGTCTCATTTGATAATGTATTTCATGTTGAAGGTCTTCAGTACAATCTGCTGAGTATATCACAAATGTGTGATAAGGGTTACAAAGTCAGTTTTGATGATTCACACTGTTTCATTTTAAAACCTGAGTTTGTAATTATGATGATGGCACCAAGAAATGGTAACTTGTATGAATTGAATATGAAAGAAGCTATTTCAAGAGGAAGTGCATGTTTTATTTCCAAAGCCACTGAAAATGAGTCAAAATTGTGGCATAGGAAACTGTGCCATGTGAACTTGAAGAACATGAATAGACTTGTCAAAGGTGAGCATGTCATAGGCTTACCTACATGAGAATTCAAGTTGGAAGATCAATGTGATTCATGTCAAAAGGGTAAACAACATAAATCTACTCATAAGTCAAAACTCATCACTTCAATTGATCAAGTACTTGAATTACTTCACATGGATCTCTTTGGTCCTGTGAGTGTACCAAGTATTGGGAAGAAAAGATATTTTCTGGTGATCATTGATGACTATTCAAGATACACTTGGGTTTATTTCCTAAGTACCAAGGATGAGACTGCAGAGTTGATTAAAGATTGTGTAACAATGATTGAGAACAAGTTGAATAAGACAGTCAAGATGATGAGAAGTGACAATGGCACTAAGTTCAAGAATGGAGTTATACCAGTGAAGCAAAAGGAATACAACAACAATTTTCAGCTCCTAGAACTCCTGAGCAAAATGGTGTAGCAGAAAGAAGAAACAGAACTTTAATTGATGCTGCAATAACCATGTTAGCAGATGCTAATCTGCCTGTCACTTTTTGGGCTGAAGCCATAAATACAGCCGGCTATGTTCAGAACAGGGTACTTGTGAACAAAAGGCATAACAAAACTCCTTATGAAATATTTCACAACAGAAAGCCTTACATCAAGTTTTTCAAGCCCTTTGGATGCAAATGTTTTCTTTTGAAAACAAGGGACTATTTGAACAAGTTTCAAACAAAATCCCTGTATTGCTTCTTTGTTGGATATTCTACACACTCAAAAGCCTACAGAGTTTATGTGAAAGATCACTTGAGTGTTATAGAATCATCTGACATTATCTTTAATGAGAATCAATTCAATACAATTGATGGTGCAGCATGGCTGTTTGATCATGAGAAGTTAATAATGTCTTTCAAGATTTATCCTAAAGACTTTGATGACTCATTCTACAAGACCAGTGTAATTGAAGAAAAGAAGAAGAAAACATTGGACTTGGAAGAATTATGGAAGAAGGTTGCTATAAAAGAGAAAGAATATTCTTTTTTGAAGAATTCCTCATGGAACACTGATGAACTTGATCATGCTGAGCACAATCAAGACAATCCAGATGTACAGAATGATACAATTCAGCTTGAGGATGACACAAGCAACCATGCAAGTGAAAATGAAACTGCATCCACTGCAAGATTTCAAGATCTATTTCTAAGACTGAACTTAGAAAACAATTGTGCATCTACTTCAGGACAAAATAATGATGAAGCACCAGAATTTCATGATACAGAAGCTGATTTGATCATTGAAGATCCAGAACTCAATGAAAAAAATCTTGACACAAACATGTCTACAGATATGATTGTACAAACTCCTTATGTTGAAAAGAATCATCCTTCTGAAAACATCATTGGTGATTTGCATGAAAGAGTTACAAGAAGTCATTCCGAAATTGCAAACATCTGTCTTTACTCTTGTTTTCTGTCCCAAATAGAACCAAAGAACATAGCACAAGCATTAATAGACAATAGTTGCGTGGAAGCAATGCAAGAGGAATTGGCACAATTTAGAGACCTGCATGTGTGGGATCTTGTTGATAAGCCATTTGACAGAATGCAATTGGAACCAAATGGGTTTTTAGAAACAAAAGGGATGAAAGGGGTTTGGTGATTAAGAATAAAGCTAGACATGTAGCACTGGGATGTCTTCAAGAAGAAGGAATAGACTTTGAGGAAGTCTTTGCACCTGTTGCAAGACTTGAAGCTATCATGATTTTTCTTGCATATGCTGCCTCAAAGAATATTAGAGTGTTCCAGCTTGATGTTAAGTCAGCATTTCTAAATGGAAAGATTGATGAAGAGGTGTATGTTGCTCAACCTCCAGGTATTGAGGATCCAATGTATCCAAACAGGGTGTATAAGTTAAACAAAGCCCTTAATGGATTGCATCAGGCTCCTAGAGCATGGTATGATGAGCTGTCAAATCATCTTCTTAAAAATGGTTTCAAAAGAGAAGCCATTGACAAGACACTCTTCTACAAAAGAAAGTGATCAGACTTGCTTCTGTTACAAGTGTATGTGGATGACATCATCTTTGGTTCTACAAATGAACAAATGTGCATGGAGTTTGAAGGGGTATTGAAGTCCAAATACAGCATGAGTTCTATGGGAGAAATGAACTTCTTTCTAGGACTGCAACTTCAACAGAAGGCTGAGGGGATTTTCATTCATCAAAACAAATATGTGCAGGACATCTTGAACAAGTTCAACTGTCAAGAGTACAATACTGCTTCAACTCCAATGGACACCAAAGAAAAGATGATTGCAGATGAAAAGGGGGGGCCTATAGATGAACATGAATATAGAGCCAAAATTGGATCTCTGATGTATCTGACTGCAACAAGACCAGATATCATGTTTGCTGTATGTGTGTGTGCAAGATTCCAATCAAGTCCAAAAGTATCCCACATGAATGCTGTTAAAAGAATATTCAGATATTTGAAGGGAAGACCAGACCTAGGGATTTGGTATCCAAAGAACCAATCTTTTGATCTGATTGCATATACAGACAGTGATTATGATGGCTGTAACATGAGCAGAAAGTCAACCTCAGGAGGATGTCAATTTTTGGGTGGAAGGCTAGTGTCAGGGCAATGCAAAAAGCAGACTACAGTCTCAATCTCTACTGCAGAAGCTGAATATGTTGCTGCATCTGCCTGCTGTGCACAAGTTCTATGGATTCAGAATCAGATGCTGGACTATGGTTTGAATTTCTTGAACACCCCTATTCTTATTGACAATATTGCTGCAAATTTTACTGTTAAGAATCCAGTTCAACATTCCAAAACTAAGCACATTGAAATCAGACATCATTTCATCAGAGACTGCAGTGAAAAAGTTTTGATTGAAATGCAAAGAGTTGATACAAGTGACAATTTGGCTGACCTTTTCACCAAACCACTTGAAAGAACCAGGTTCAACTTTCTTCTGAAAGCCCTGGGAATGATCAACTCTGATGAAATCTGATTAAGGATGTGTGCCTGGTTGTGTGTCTCTCTGTGATAACTGATTATTTTGTTAGATATTACACATATTGAATGTTTAGTGAATATGCTTGATTATGTTACTTAAGTATGATATTTGAATATGCTACTGAATATGTTAACTGTTATGTGCTTTAACTGTGTATGTACGCAAAATTTGACATGTTTGATATGATTGATAGGTTTGCATGATTATCAGTTGATGTGCATTTGTGATGTTAGAATAAGTGTCTGTGTTATGATTTACTTGTGAGAGTAAGCTTATTTGACATCACTGCTTTAATACTTGACTATGTGTTTTATCTGATAATCTGATGTTGTTAGGATAGGCTTACACATGAATGTTGTTAAATGTTTGCTTGTCCTGATAATATTGAGTGTAATTCAGATTTAATTATGTACTGCAACTGTTTATGTCAAAATGTGTTTTATGTCAAAATTAAGTGATTTAATGAAACTTATAATGAATTTTGCATAAATACTGTATTTTGATCTAAACATGAGCATGTTGTTAATGGTGCAGAGATATGATAAGATTATTCAGTTCAAGCTTTAAAAGAAGCTTAAAAGAAGGATTTTTTTAAGAAAAGTCTCAAGTAGTTGTTTTTGCTGAAAACTATGTTATTTGCCCAGTTGGAAGGACATGCACCCATGTATGTTTGGTCCTTAAATCTCTACAGATTCAAAGGATAGCCATTGACCTGAAAACTGAATGCACTTGGGGCAATAATAACTTGTTTCTTATTCCTTCACTTAAAATTATGTCAATAGATCTAACTTTTAAAGGACATATATTCACATGTATGTTTGGTCCTGTTGACCACTTTTGGTCAAACAAGATAGCCATTAACCTGACAATGAAGAGATATTGGGGTGATTGAATATTAAACTGTGTTTAATAGGAAATGATAGTACATTGACTACTTAGCTGATCAAATGAAATTAACAGGCTAAAAAGACCTTAGTTAGTCATTAACATGTATGGTTGCTTTCCCATGATGATGTAAAATCTTAGGTGATATAAACATAATGAATATGCTGATCTTTATGTGGAGATACATAGTTGTCTTTGCATGTCTCAAGATAAATCTCTCCAAATGATAGGGAGAAAAGTGATTACCCAGTCATACACGAGCCTGTTGTTATTTGGTCAACCAAAAATGAAACATCTTTAAATATGACAAAGAACATGCTTTAAGAAAATTTGAGAAAATATCAAAAACAAGGGGAAGAATGAATAAATCAACCAAAAGTTGATAAGTGTTTTAAATATTTTATCAAACAAGAGGGTTACAACAAGAACTACAAAGATGTTGACAAAATCTGTCTCATCTTAAATGAAAGGCATGTTATTAACAGTAAGTCCAACGTTCAACCTCTATATATGTTTGTGTCACACCCGGCCCTGAGCGGCGGAAACAGCCGGGCGCGCGCGAGTGGGGATTGATACTTAAGCACGGGCCATTGCAAAACATTCAAAGATTTTTATTGCGCATGAGAAGTTTAATACAAATACATTACATTGTTTAAGGATTACATAAAAACATCCAAGTACAAAAACTGAAGATTTTCTCGCCATATCCCCTTGCGCGGCGGGTAACCGTGCGCATCGAGGGGATAAAACCAAAATCTTCCAAAAAGCTTGTTTTAGATGTTCAGCGTGTGGTGCTCTAAGTGTGACTCCATGCGCTACCTAGTTATCTCCTGAAAGACACGTAAAAACATTTGAATCAGTATAAACTGAGTGAGTTCACAAGTTTTAGTAACTTGATAAATCGTATTGCATCATAATCATTCTGAAACATAATTCTGTTAGCATCATTAAAACACATGCTTGGTAAAACATAGTTCTGTCAACATATTCTGATAAAATCGTTCCGCGGGTTACGCGCGAACATTTCTGGGAACTGTGCTCGTCTGTGTAAGTGGCGCTGCCACTACGAGCTAAAATAACGTAATACCGTCCCGCGGGTTACGCGCGGACACTTCTGGAAAACTGTGCTCGTCTGTGTAAGTGGCGCTGCCACTACGAGCGAATATATGCTGTAATACCGTCCCGCGGGTTACGCGCGGACGTTGTGCCGGAAAACAAGGCGCTCGTCTGCGTAAGAGGAGCGACCTCTACGAGCGGGCTCAAACCCATAGTACTGCCCCATGACCATACTAGGCACTCGTCTGTGTAAGAGGTGCGACCCCTACGAGTGGGCGGATCAAACCAGCAGTCCCTACCCTTAGAGTTCCAATGGTAAAGTGATCACTTACTCGAATCTGGTGCACTATCATCGAAAAAACCATAGATAACTGTTCGCATTGCTCATCATGAAACATAACTTAAACACGTAATCGTTTGCTTAGCTTGTAAGTATACCATGATAAAACATTATTTAAGTACGTGTCCCTCGCCCCGAAAACAGTTTAAAATAGTGAAAACAGTAAAAATGGGGCTGTGAGACTCACCTGTGGTTCTTGTTAAGGGATTAATCGAGATTCGGGTTTTCTTGGTGTTGGCCTCGGAATCGAAGGTCTAGAATACGATTAAATAACAAATATATATATTAAGATCAAGATATAAGGGTTGGAAAGTAGATCTCAAGGTTATAATCTCGGCTTACCTAGTAACAGGATCGGAGCTGGAAACAACGGATGCTTGGGAAAGGATTAGTGCAAGTTTGTAGTTCTTTGAAGTGTGTTTTGGGTGATAATTTAGGCTACAAATTTATAGGCAAACTCAAGGGAACATAATCCCTTGCTTTAGGGAATTGTAATCTTTTGAAATGATGATAAAGTATGGAAATTATTATTATTTATTAAAAGAGTAGAAAAGTAGATTAAAGATTCTGATTTGATATGGACAGGACATGCAGGGCTGTGGTTGGTGAGAGTGGGTGGCTGGCAGTTGACTTTTACAGTTTGCTTTTTCAGTGCTTTAGACAGTGTACAGTAAAAAGTAGAAGTTTTCTGAAACACGCAACCGCCCTCTTTTGGGTGGGGACAATTTCCTTAAATCTGATCATTTTGACTAAGTGTTCTGCGCGTATAACTTGGTGCGCATAGCTTTCTGCGTGTAGAACATTTCTTTGCTGCGGGTAGGTGCGTAACCTTCTCGCAGTTAGGGAAATTTGAGTTTCATTTGTAGATTCTCCAGGTGGTTTTGGTATTTCAACATAGTGATCAGTCATGTTGAAGTCAATTCCATCCTGGAGCTTCAGACAAACTAGCTCTCAACGTTCCCGCCATGCGGGTAGGTTAGTTCCCTTCCGCACGCGCATAAACGATGTAGGATGCACCCGCCTTAGCATCATGCGGGATGGTCAACCCATAGACAACATAACGTTTAAGTTACATGAAAACATAAGGCCAATACGTTCACGCATGGCGCATATAACATATGCTCACGCTGGTTCTTAACATGGTGCGCTCGCGCAGGGCGCACATAACACATGCACGCGCTGACTAACATGGCGCGCTCGCGCAGGGCGCACATAACACATGCACGCGCTGACTAACATGGCGCGCTCGCGCAGGGCAAACATAAATGCCCGCGCTGATTCTAACATATTCTCGCGCCGGGCGCACATAATGTGCCCGCGCTGATTCTTAACATAGCGCGCTCGCGCAGGGCGCACATAACAAATGCACGCGCTGACTAACATGGCGCGCATAATATTTACAATCACCTAATTATTAGGTGATTACTTAGTTTAAGGGGTTGGGAATTTACCGGGTGTCACATTCTCCCCTCGTTAAACGAATTTCGTCCCGAAATTTAAGAGACGTTGCTGGCAGAAGCCATATTCTGAAAGAGGTGTGGGTATTTTATGCGCATCTGATCTTCTCTTTCCCAAGTGAATTCAGGCCCACGCCTTGAGTTCCATTGAACTTTTACCAACTTGATTCTGCTTCTGCGCAACCTTTGTTCTTTCCAATCGGTTACTGCTATAGGCTCTTCTACGAAGTGCAGCTGTTTGTCAATATGAATTTCTTCCGCCGGTAAAATCAACGTTTCGTCAGATAAACATTTCTTGAGGTTGGATACATGAAACGTATCATGAACTCCACTGAGTTCGGCGGGTAGACGGAGTTTATAAGCAACTGGACCGATCCTCTCCAGGATCTCAAATGGTCCAATGTAGCGCGGATTTAGCTTTCCTCGCTTACCGAAACGGGGGACTCCCTTCCATGGAGAGACTTTCAAAAGTACTTTATCCCCTACTTGAAACTCCAACGGTTTCCTTCTCATATCAACATAACTTTTCTGTCTGTCGCGTGCTGCCTTAAGGCGATCCCTTATCTGAAAAATCTTGTCTGTTGTTTCTTGGATCACTTCTGGACCAGTCATTTGCTTGTCGCCCACTTCAGCCCAACACAGTGGGGATCTACACTTGCGCCCATATAAAGCTTCGAACGGCGCAGCCTTAATGCTTGTGTGATAACTGTTATTGTAAGAAAATTCAACCAACGGGAGGTGGGTATCCCAACTACCTCCAAAATCGATCGCGCACGCGCGCAGCATATCTTCCAATGTCTGGATCATTCGTTCGCTTTGTCCATCCGTTTGGGGGTGATAAGCCGTACTCATGTCCAGTCGAGTACCTAACCCCTCTTGTAATGATCTCCAAAACCTTGAGGTGAACCGACTATCTCTATCGGAAATGATGGACACTGGGACTCCATGTTTTGAAACTATTTCTCGAATATATAGTCGGGCTAGCTTTTCCATTTTATCAGTTTCTTTAATCGGCAGGAAGTGTGCTGACTTAGTTAGCCGATCTACAATAACCCATATCGTGTCATAACCCCCAGGTGTCCTTGGTAGTTTGGTGATGAAGTCCATAGAGATTTGTTCCCACTTCCACATGGGAATTTCTGGCTGTTGAAGCAACCCTGATGGTTTCTGATATTCAGCCTTTACCTTCGAACACGTTAGGCACTTACTGACATACGTCGCGATGGCGCCTTTAAGATTGGGCCACCAATACAGCGTTTTAACATCTTGGTACATCTTGTCTGCGCCAGGATGTACGGAATATCGCGTCTTGTGAGCTTCGTTTAATACCTGCTCGCGCAATCCTCCCTTGAGAGGGACCCATATGCGGTTGGCAAAATATCGAGTGTTGTTCCCTTTAAGTTCCAAATTCTTAATCATACCCCCAAGGCATTCGTTTTTAACAAACTCTGGTTTCAAGGCTTCTTGCTGAGCGTCTCGGATGCGGGTAGAGAGATCTGCGTGAATGGTCAACCTTAGAGCCTTGACTCGTAGCGTTTTTATTCGCTCCTTTCTGCTTAGCGCGTCTGCTACCACATTCGCTTTCCCCGGATGATACTTGATCTCGCAATCATAATCATTCAACAATTCAACCCATCTTCGTTGCCTCATGTTTAAATCCTTTTGATCAAATATATGTTGAAGGCTCTTGTGATCCGTAAAAATTATACACTTTGTACCATAGAGGTAATGGCGCCAAATTTTTAGCGCGAAGACAACCGCTCCGAGTTCCAGATCATGCGTTGTGTAGTTCTTTTCATTGGTCTTAAGTTGGCGCGAGGCATACGCTATAACTTTGTCTCGCTGCATAAGGACACATCCGAGTCCCTGGTGTGAAGCGTCGCAGTAAACAACGATGTCATCCGTCCCCTCGGGCAGGGATAAGATTGGCGCACTACATAACTTCTGTTTCAACATTTGAAATGCCGCTTCCTGATTCTCGCCCCAAATAAACGCCTTGTCTTTCTGAGTTAGCGTGGTCAGAGGTAGAGCTATCTTGGAGAAGTTCTCAATGAAGCGTCGATAGTAGCCAGCTAGTCCAAGGAATTGCCTCACCTCGGTTGGGGTTTTTGGCGCTTCCCAGTTTTCGATGGCTTTAACCTTAGAAGGATCGACGTGTATTCCTTTCTCGTTTACAACGTGACCGAGAAAGTGAACTTCTCTAAGCCAAAACTCGCACTTGGAAAACTTCGCATACAACTTTTCTTTCCTCAACAATTCCAAAATCATTCTCAGGTGTTGCTCATGCTCGGCCTTGGTTCGAGAGTAAATCAAAATATCATCTATAAACACAATCACAAACTTGTCCAAATATGGTTTGCACACGCGGTTCATCAGATCCATGAATACAGCCGGCGCATTAGTTAGCCCGAAAGGCATCACTAAGAACTCATAATGGCCATATCTGGTTCGGAAGGCTGTCTTTGGCGCGTCTTCCTCATGGACCCTAAGTTGGTGGTATCCTGACCGTAGATCTATCTTCGAATAATAACCGGATCCCTGCAGCTGGTCAAATAAGTCGTCAATCCTCGGTAAAGGGTACCGATTCTTGACTGTCAGCTTGTTCAGCTCCCTGTAGTCAATACACATTCTGAACGAACCATCTTTCTTCTTTACAAACAGTACTGGAGCTCCCCAAGGTGAAAAGCTTGGGCGTATGAAACCCTTATCCAATAGTTCCTGTAACTGATTGGATAGCTCTTGCATCTCAGATGGAGCTAAGCGATAAGGCGCTCGAGCTACTGGCGCAGCTCCTGGGACCAAATCAATACGAAACTCGACTTGTCGCGGCGGCGGTAACCCGGGCAAATCTTCAGGAAAAACTTCTGGAAATTCGCGCACTACTGGTAAGTCTTCAATTCTTCGCTCATCTCCTTTCTCTACTACATGCGCCAGGAAGGCGTAGCACCCTTTCCTTAGGCACTTACGCGCCTTTAGGCATGAAATCAGTTTCGTCGCAACTCCCCTTCTTTCCCCTTGAATCATCAAAGTTTCTCCGTTCAACAGTGGAATTCGAACCTGCTTCTCATGACAAACAATCTCCGCGAGATTTTCGACTAACCAATCCATACCTACCACAATATCGAAACTTCCCAAATCTATTGACAACAAGTTTATATTGAACTCATGACCTCCCATGACTAACACACATTGCTCAGTCCTTTCATTCGCGCATAACTGCCTACCGTTGGCTAGTTCTATAGTATAAGGTTTGTCTAGCCTACTGGTCGCTAAGCCCAGGGAGTTTTTAAACTCATGGGATATAAAACTTAGGTCAGCGCCAGTATCAAATAAGACAGATGCATAATGACCGTTAAGCAAAAACGTACCGGTTACCACATTCGGTTCTTCCTTTGCTTCACCCGCGCCGATCACAAAAGCTCTCCCGCGAGCTTGGTTTCCTTTCTGTGGGCAATCCCGACTGAAGTGTCCAGGCTTCCCGCATGCGTAGCAGCTGTCGCTCGATCCAGCTTCTCTGATGCGACAATTCATCGCCTTGTGTCCTGGTCTGCCACATTTGGCGCATTCGATTTTTGCGCATTCACCCTCGTGGTGATACTTGCATTTGTTGCACCATGGGTAAGGCCCGCTGTATCCTTTCCTTGATGGTTCCGCGGCTTGAATCGCGTAAACCCTTGTGCTTTCCTGCTTCTTGGGCGGTGGCTGCTTGAAGTCTGATCCTCGGTGGGAGTTCCATTTCCTCTTGGAGTCAGAGGTTCGCTGCTCGTTCAAGCGAGCAGTCAACATACCCGCACGAACCGTATCCCTTGTAAGGGTGATGGCTCGCGCAACCGCCTCGTCAAAGGTCGGAGGTGCGGCGGCGTTGAGCGGAACTCTAACGACAGGAGGTAACCCAAAGATGTACCTCTCGATTTTCTTTTCTTCTGTGTTTGCCATGTCTGGCACCAGCTGGCAAAGCTCGTTGAAACGATTGGTGTAGGCATCGATATCCGTTCCTACCATGGTGTGGTTCCAGAATTCTTGTTGCAAGCTCTGAATTTCTGCGCGAGAGCAGAACTTTCTCATCAACATTTCTTTCAATTCTTCCCAGGTCTTGTGAAGAGCAACTTCTCGCCCCAAAGTCTTTACTTGGAGCTTCCACCAAGACGAAGCTGCTTCTTGGAACATGCAGGTCGCGTAAAGGACCTTCTGGTTTTCACTACATCCGCTGATGGAGAGAACGGTCTCCATCTTGTCAATCCAATTGTAGAGCCCAATGGCTCCTTCGGTGCCTTTGAACGGCCAAGGCCTACAGGCCATGAATGTTTTATAGGAGCAACCTTTGTCCAAGGCTCCTGATTCGGGTTCTGGGGTCTCGTTCTCTTGGCGACCCTGACTAGATTCGGCCTTGCTGGCCTCATGCGTTGCAATCGCCTGCGCGATTATTTCTGCGAGCTCCTCGGGTGTCATGGTAATTCCCTTGGCTCTGGTTGGAGGCATTCTTTTCATAAAAAGAAAATGTAACAAACTTAGCGCATGTACTCAGAGCACATAATGTTCTTATCTCTAGACACTGTGACCCGTGTTCCTAAGTGCGTGTGTGATTTTTCTTTTGAAAATATTTCATGCGATTCCCCAAAGGTTATAGTCTAGGTTAAAAACTTCTTTTCCTAGTTCGCTATAACCAGTGCTCTGATACCAATCTGTCACACCCGGCCCTGAGCGGCGGAAACAGCCGGGCGCGCACGAGTGGGGATTGATACTTAAGCACGGGCCATTGCAAAACATTCAAAGATTTTTATTGCGCATGAGAAGTTTAATACAAATACATTACATTGTTTAAGGATTACATAAAAACATCCAAGTACAAAAACTGAAGATTTTCTCGCCATATCCCCTTGCGCGGCGGGTAACCGTGCGCATCGAGGGGATAAAACCAAAATCTTCCAAAAAGCTTGTTTTAGATGTTCAGCGTGTGGTGCTCTAAGTGTGACTCCATGCGCTACCTAGTTATCTCCTGAAAGACACGTAAAAACATTTGAATCAGTATAAACTGAGTGAGTTCACAAGTTTTAGTAACTTGATAAATCGTATTGCATCATAATCATTCTGAAACATAATTCTGTTAGCATCATTAAAACACATGCTTGGTAAAACATAGTTCTGTCAACATATTCTGATAAAATCGTTCCGCGGGTTACGCGCGAACATTTCTGGGAACTGTGCTCGTCTGTGTAAGTGGCGCTGCCACTACGAGCTAAAATAACGTAATACCGTCCCGCGGGTTACGCGCGGACACTTCTGGAAAACTGTGCTCGTCTGTGTAAGTGGCGCTGCCACTACGAGCGAATATATGCTGTAATACCGTCCCGCGGGTTACGCGCGGACGTTGTGCCGGAAAACAAGGCGCTCGTCTGCGTAAGAGGAGCGACCTCTACGAGCGGGCTCAAACCCATAGTACTGCCCCATGACCATACTAGGCACTCGTCTGTGTAAGAGGTGCGACCCCTACGAGTGGGCGGATCAAACCAGCAGTCCCTACCCTTAGAGTTCCAATGGTAAAGTGATCACTTACTCGAATCTGGTGCACTATCATCGAAAAAACCATAGATAACTGTTCGCATTGCTCATCATGAAACATAACTTAAACACGTAATCGTTTGCTTAGCTTGTAAGTATACCATGATAAAACATTATTTAAGTACGTGTCCCTCGCCCCGAAAACAGTTTAAAATAGTGAAAACAGTAAAAATGGGGCTGTGAGACTCACCTGTGGTTCTTGTTAAGGGATTAATCGAGATTCGGGTTTTCTTGGTGTTGGCCTCGGAATCGAAGGTCTAGAATACGATTAAATAACAAATATATATATTAAGATCAAGATATAAGGGTTGGAAAGTAGATCTCAAGGTTATAATCTCGGCTTACCTAGTAACAGGATCGGAGCTGGAAACAACGGATGCTTGGGAAAGGATTAGTGCAAGTTTGTAGTTCTTTGAAGTGTGTTTTGGGTGATAATTTAGGCTACAAATTTATAGGCAAACTCAAGGGAACATAATCCCTTGCTTTAGGGAATTGTAATCTTTTGAAATGATGATAAAGTATGGAAATTATTATTATTTATTAAAAGAGTAGAAAAGTAGATTAAAGATTCTGATTTGATATGGACAGGACATGCAGGGCTGTGGTTGGTGAGAGTGGGTGGCTGGCAGTTGACTTTTACAGTTTGCTTTTTCAGTGCTTTAGACAGTGTACAGTAAAAAGTAGAAGTTTTCTGAAACACGCAACCGCCCTCTTTTGGGTGGGGACAATTTCCTTAAATCTGATCATTTTGACTAAGTGTTCTGCGCGTATAACTTGGTGCGCATAGCTTTCTGCGTGTAGAACATTTCTTTGCTGCGGGTAGGTGCGTAACCTTCTCGCAGTTAGGGAAATTTGAGTTTCATTTGTAGATTCTCCAGGTGGTTTTGGTATTTCAACATAGTGATCAGTCATGTTGAAGTCAATTCCATCCTGGAGCTTCAGACAAACTAGCTCTCAACGTTCCCGCCATGCGGGTAGGTTAGTTCCCTTCCGCACGCGCATAAACGATGTAGGATGCACCCGCCTTAGCATCATGCGGGATGGTCAACCCATAGACAACATAACGTTTAAGTTACATGAAAACATAAGGCCAATACGTTCACGCATGGCGCATATAACATATGCTCACGCTGGTTCTTAACATGGTGCGCTCGCGCAGGGCGCACATAACACATGCACGCGCTGACTAACATGGCGCGCTCGCGCAGGGCGCACATAACACATGCACGCGCTGACTAACATGGCGCGCTAGCGCAGGGCAAACATAAATGCCCGCGCTGATTCTAACATATTCTCGCGCCGGGCGCACATAATGTGCCCGCGCTGATTCTTAACATAGCGCGCTCGCGCAGGGCGCACATAACAAATGCACGCGCTGACTAACATGGCGCGCATAATATTTACAATCACCTAATTATTAGGTGATTACTTAGTTTAAGGGGTTGGGAATTTACCGGGTGTCACAGTTTGAATCTCAAAAATACAAAAATACAATAAGTTCTGTCATACAAAAACAAGTTTTTGACCAAATACAGGAGGTTGGAGTCAAATTGGGGTGATCTGGGGAAAACCAAATAAGCTTTGAGAAGAGATATGAGGCATCATAGTACAGTGTTGACCATTAAGGCATTATGCTTTAAATGAACCTAAATCATATCACCAAAGAGACGAAATTCATGCTAAGTTTATACCTGCTGTTAACCTATCTATGTTGTCATAATAATGCTGAGAGTGAAGTATTGAGATAGCTACTTAGTCAGTATAATCCCATTCTTGAGATCCTTTCAGAAAATGGAAGAAACTGTTTTGAAGAGAAATATAATTGAATTTGATCTTTAAATGCACCATTTGCTCTTAAACTATGATCTTTAATGAAAAATATATTTTGACAAGTGGTTTAAGTCAAAAAGTGTTGCATTTTGCCTTTAATAGGTTGAATATGTAAGTTCGGGTAAGGTTTAATGTTTTACAACCTTTCCGGGCACAAAACAGTTGAATATGTTTGAATATGATATTTCGGGTAAGGTTTGATGATTTATGACCTTTCCGGGTAAGCTTAGTCATTTTTGACTAACTTTATGATTTTCGGGCATGCTTTGAAGTGTTTACACTTTCCGGCTAGAGTACTGTGACACTCGTCAATTTCAGGTTAACTCCGTTAACTCAAACTCCGTCAATTCAAACTTAAGATCACTGGATCTATAACGCACATCTCATTACATTTAAACTAAGGTTTTAAATGACGCTTGACAATTACTACATGTGTAGTCTTTCGGGAATTGCACTGAAACGCAAACGAGTTGACGCAAACCCTTGGTGAATAAACGAAAAACATCAAAACAATAATTATGTGATAATTATGTGTTAGACTTATGTGTTATGTGATAACATAGTATAAAACGCTAACTCAAGATGCAAACGAGTTAATCTAAGCTAGAAAAGTAATTATTAGAAGTTGAGGGGCCTAGATGTAACATGTTATTATTAATAATATTAATAAAACCCTAACTCCTCCCCTCTCTCTCTCTCTACCCGACGGCATCCCCCTCCCCTCTCTTTGCGATCGGCAGCCCACACACACACACACATCACCTTGTTTTGATCTTTTTCTTCATAAACGGAGCATCCTACACTCGTTTCTAAGCATCTCTCACGTTTCCCTTGGTTATTTCTATGTTTTTAAGGTATAAACATGAAACCCTAATTATTGAATCTCATGTATTAAGTGTTTTATGATTGATTATTGCTAAAAGATAATTGATTATGTGTTAGTGATTGATATTGATAATCAAATGTTATTTTGAACGGTGAAAGATCATTGAATCATTGATTGTTTGTAAACCTTAGAGGGTTACTACTGATTTCTATGATTAATTATGTGTATTACGTGTTTTGAGTTATGTCGTATTCTTAGGTGCATGTTAGATGATTGTTTATGCTTGCTGAGTTTTGACAGCAGTGATTGTTAAATTTGAACGATGTGTAACTTGTTGAATATAAAAGCAAACTGAGCTAATTATGAGTGTACAAGGTAGTACTCTGAGTCTAGTTTTCAGAAACTCCAACCACGCCTAATTTGGAGGTGTTTTGGTTGGTCAAATGATTTAAATGCGATTAAAGGTCAAAACTGGTACTGGACAGATTTTAAGTTATGTTTAGATAACTGTAACTAATTGTTAATGTGGAAATTTGTTGAGGTTGTTAACACTACAGGGTTCTATGTTGAGTCTAGTTTCTATAAAGTCCAAGTTTGTAATTTTTGGACGAGTAAAAGTTAATCTTTATGATTTTACAAAACTGAAGTGCAAATCTGAGTTGTGAGACCTGTTGTTAAGTTGTTTTGTAATTAGCATATCTCATGAACTACAAGACCAAATGGGTTGGTTCCACTTCTGAAAGTTAAATTGTTGAGTTAAGAACCTAACCAAATTGGTCTTGCATTAATTGGATTTTTCATTTAACGTGAATAACAAATAACATTCTGTTGCGAATGATTTTAACTGCTGTGAGTTTGCTGTAATGTTTTGGTCATTGTGAGAAATCTATTTGGAATAAAAATACAATAAAATATGTTCTGGAAACCTAACTCATGTATGTTTTTGTGAAGATTTTTGGTGAATTATTTGATATGTTGTGATCTATTGAATATAGTAATCTTTCGAGTAGAATTCTGTCTTGATGAAACTAGCTGATGAACTTTGTGAAAATACACGAAACGTGCTAATTTCTAGGTAATTGTTATGTTTTGATCAAATTGCCCTTGCGGGGAATAATTGATAGTAACGTACACCCTTAACACTTGACACGTAAATAGTTGTTCACACACGTAACGTATCACTAATGTGCTTGTTGAAACACACACGAGTCACAAACGAAACACGAAATGTATCTTGTGCATAGGAATTATGTACCGGGTCTAGAGACTCGATAATAGTTCCGACTCTTAGAAAATCTCCTTGTTGTTATAGAACGCTAGTGAGAGTTTTCTGCGACGCGCATCACTTGGGTGACTTGTTTTTGGGAATTCTTCGCAAACAGTGAGTTTCACTTTCCCCTTTTAAACTTTTTAAACGTTTTTCACTTGGGGGAGATAACATACTCCGAAACGCTTTTAGATTTTGTTATGAAATTATATATCACTTGTAAAGGCTAAGTGGCAAACGAAACAACTGAAGTCATACACATCGAACCGTTTAACATTGGATAATAGCGAGTCACTGTTGAGTAGTACTACTGGGTTTGACAAACCCCACCCAACGCTAAGCTCGACTGGAGGTCGAGTGGGTGTAATTTTGGCTAACACATTACCATGGTCGGGATAGACCTGGTGGCAAGGCACATGATAAACAGTCAGCTTCGGTGTCGAACACTTAGTAATACTTGCTTTATAAGCTAGCTACCTATAGATATATAATCGATTTAACACTATCTGGTAACGCAAAACGCTAAACACAAAACGCTAAACGCAAAACGCTAAACGCATAACGCTAAACGCTTTATTTTATATAAACTTGTGAACTCACCAACCCGTGTTGAAACTTTTAGTATGTTATTCTCAGGTAGCCGAGGCGGGCGCGCGGTATAGGATCATGCATTACTCTGAACGTTTATGTTTATGCAAAACTGTTTTTAAACTGTTATGTGGGTTTTTAAGTCATCCTGTGTGACGCAACACTTGGTTTATGGTTTTACGCTTCCGCACTTATTTTCACTTAAATTTTTTTGTGGTTTGATTATAACTAATGATTCCGATCCTGTTAGTTCACACCCTCTGACGGTAAAACTCCGTCAGTGGATTTGAGGGTGTGACAGATTGGTATCAGAGCCATTGGTTATAGTGAACTAGAAACTGCATGCATACTAGACTATAACCGCAACGACCCATTAGTTATAATTATACGCACTGCATATGTTTTGTGTAGTCTTTCGTTATCTCTATCTCTTTACCTCATTCACTCATAAGCGCGCATACACGGCTTACCTGTAGGGATGTCGACGCTACCATCATCATCATCCGATCAGATGACTCATGCTCATGTGAAGGAACCACAGCTACCTACCTCATCGCCACCCAGAGTAGTCCCGGAGCTAAAAGCCCCTGCACCGAAGAGGTATCTCTTATCCGGAGGCATGTACGAAGACGAAGTTAGCTGGGATTGGTACCCGAATATGATCAGGCGTATGGTTTATCGCGAACAAGTTCCCCCACTACCTCACCCGAGTCGTCCTGCTTACCCCAACACTCTACCACCCATAACCGAACCTGTAGAGCGTGTTCTCGTAGCTGTTGTTTCTTGTTTGGAGCGTGACGTTGGTTTTATGCGCTATACGAGAGCGAACGTTTCCGGACTGTTAAAAGATGGAACCAAAACTAAGGAGAAAATTTCCCGCCTGACAGCGGCTATGATGGAAATGCAAGAGGCTAGCGATCAACAGATGAAGATTATGAGGAAAATGCAAGCCGAGATGATAGACTTGCAAGAACAACTCCAAGTGGCAAGGACCCGGACAGAGATAGCACTAGAGCGTTGCGATGTCTTACAAATGCAAATTGCTCAGAACGCAACGGAACCTGAGGCAGAGCCTGAGGAGGAACCCGAGGAAGATCCCGATGAGGATCATGAGGAGGATCCCGAGGAAGACCCCGAGGTGGAACCCGAAGAAAAACCGAAGGAAGAACCGGCTGAGCCCAAGGCACACTCAGAGGTGTCCTCAGACGATGGCATCTAAGGATGATAACACCTAGATGGAGGGGAAATGGCTGGAAGAAACGCTGGACATGGTCGCGGTAACATCAACTTGACTGCAGCAGAACTCCAAACTCTGCTGAATGACCACGCGGCGGCCGCTCTAGCCGCACATGTCCAGAATCAAGCTGGAGGTCCAACTGGAACATGTACTTTCAAGAACTATCTGGATTGCAACCCCAGTTCGTTTAAGGGCACCGAGGGAGCTATAGGCTTCCTGCGTTGGGCTGAGAAGGCCAAATCAGCTTTTGAGATGTGTAATTGTCCACCTGCCGGTAGGGTCAAATTTGCTGCTGGAACACTTGAAGATTCTGCTCTCACTTGGTGGAATTCGAATGTACAAATTCTTGGATTAGAACTGGCGAACTCTATGAACTGGGAGGAGTTCAAGAATATGATGCGGGAAGAGTATTGTCCTAGAGAGGAGATTGCAAAGTTGGAATCCGAGTTTTGGTCATTGAAGATGGTGGGTTCCAAAATTGAAGCCTACACCACCCGTTCTCACGAGTTAGCTGTGATGTGTCCACGGATGGTAGACCCGCCGAGTAAGAGGATCGAGATGTATATTGACGGGTTAGAACCGCAAATTCAGGGCATGGTGACGTCTTCCAGACCGGCTACGATTCAACAAGCGATCCGGTTAGCTCACAAACTGACGGATCAAGCAGTGACCCAAGGTGCGTTACCACCTAGAGGTTCAACCACTAAAGCCCGTGACAACCCGAGCACTGACAACAACAGCAACAACAACCCGAGTAATGGAAAGAGAAAGTTCGACAACGCCAGGTCCTCAACCTCGAACCCCCCACAACAACAACACTACCGTAAGCCCGAACTCACCCGGAGTTTCACTAATCAGGCTCCCAACTATAACAACAACGATAGCGGCAGGGTTCGAGCAGCTATGCTGGGAAACACCCGAAATGCAACAGGTGCAACTATCATCATGCTGGCCCGTGTGACCGTGTCAAGTGTCTGAGATGCGGAAAAATGGGTCATCAGGCCAAGGAATGTAGGGGAGACCTAGCGGCAAAGGGTGCTCCTAAACCACCTATGACAACTAAACGGTGTTTCGAGTGCGGTCAAGAGGGGCATTTCAGGAAGGATAGCCCCAAACTAAAGCAGAACGAGAATAATGGAGGCAGCAGCGATGGCGGAAGCAGTGGTAAAGGAAGAGCTTTCGTCATCGGGTCGGGTCAAGCCCGCAGCGACCCGTATGTGGTGACCGGTAAGTTTCCTGTGAACGACTGCTTTGCTTCTGTTTTGTTTGACACTGGAGCTGATAGGAGTTTTGTGTCGAAAGCCTTTAGTAAACTCGTAGACTTAAATCCAACCCCGTTAGATGCTAAGCTTCCTATTGAATTAGCTGACAAAAAGTCTATAGAAACAACTCATGTACTTGCGGGATGTAAGTTGAAACTGTCAGGTCATATTTTTGATATCGACCTTATACCTTTTACGCTTGGTAGTTTCGATGTCGTTGTCAGCATGGACTGGTTATCCGAGAACCGAGCGGAGATTATATGTCACGACAAGATAGTCCACATCACTACCCTTTCCGGCGAGACCATTCGTTTCAGGGTGAGAGAAGCGGCATGACCACCAGCGTCATCACCCTCATGAAGGCGCAGAAGTACCTACGAAAAGGTCATCCGGCAATTTTAGCCCATATTGTTGCGAAACACGCGGAGGAGAAGCGAATCGAAGATATACCGATTGTGCGAGATTTTCCGGAACTCTTCCCTGAGGATTTTCCTGGACTCCCTCCTATTCGACAAGTCGAATACCAAATCGAATTAACCCCCGGGGCAGCACCCATAGCACGAGCCCCGTATCGGCTCGCACCAGCGGAGCTTCAGGAGTTGTCCACTCAATTGCAAGATTTGTTAGATAAAGGTTTTATCCTACCTAGCTCTTCACCATGGGGAGCCCCTGTCTTATTTGTCCGAAAGAAGGACGGGACTTTCCGCATGTGCATCGACTACAGGGAACTGAACAAGGTGACGATCAAGAACCGTTATCCCTTACCCCGAATTGATGATCTGTTCGACCAACTTCAAGGATCGAGTTACTACTCGAAGATCGATCTGCGCTCTGGTTACCATCAATTAAGAGTGCGCGAAGAAGATATTTCAAAGACGGCTTTCAGAACTCGGTATGGTCACTAAGAGTTTTCAGTTATGCCTTTTGGCTTAACCAACGCACCAGCCGTATTTATGGATCTCATGAATCGAGTATGCAAGGCGTGCCTCGACAAGTTTGTGATTGTTTTTATTGATGATATCCTCGTCTACTCCAAGGACAAGACTGACCACCAAGAACACTTGAGGTTAATTCTGGAATTGCTGAAGAAGGAACAACTGTACGCAAAACTCTCGAAATGCGAATTTTGGCTTCGCGAGGTTCACTTCTTAGGACATGTGATTAACGAGAATGGTATCCATGTCGATCCCGGTAAGGTAGAGGCCATCAAAAACTGTGAAGCACCAAAGACTCCGACTGAGGTGCGACAATTCCTAGGACTGGCCGGCTACTACCGGCGTTTTATCGAGGGATTTTCAAAGATTGCTCAACCCCTCACCGCTTTGACTCACAAGGGTACTAAGTACAATTGGGGTGACGCGCAAGAATCTGCTTTTCAACTGTTGAAAACCAAACTCTGTAGCGCCCCTATTCTAGCCCATCCCGAGGGAACAGAAAATTTTGAGGTACATTGTGACGCATCGATACAAGGTCTCGGTTGTGTGTTGATGCAACTCGAGAAGGTTATAGCCTATGCCTCGCGACAACTACAGATTCACGAGAAGAACTACACGACCCATGACTTGGAACTCGGAGCTGTGGTGTTTGCTCTTAAGATATGGAGGCATTACTTGTACGGTACCAAGTTTACCATTTACACCGACCACAAGAGTCTCCAACATGTCTACGATCAGAAGGAGCTGAACATGCGACAGCGTCGTTGGGTCGAGCTGCTTGAGGATTATGATTGTGCCATAAAGTACCACCCTGGCAATGCCAATGTAGTGGCCGACGCTCTCAGCAGAAAAGAAAACGATAAACCCAGGCGAGTGCGAGCATTGCAACTCACGATTCATGCCAACTTACCAGATCAGATTCGCGATGCACAACTCGAAGCTTTGAAAGATGATAATCTTCCATCAGAACTCATGCGGGGCATGAACAAGCAACTCGAAACCAAATCGGACGGGGTCCGATATTTTGAGAACCGGATTTGGATTCCACGATACGAAGAGTTGAGAACTCTGGTGATGGACGAAGCACACAAGTCCAGATATTCTATCCACCCTGGCTCAGATAAAATGTACTATGACTTAAAGGCACTTTACTGGTGGCCAAACACTAAGTCAGCACACTTCTTAGCGATTAAGGAATCGGACAAAATGGAAAGACTGACTCGCGTCTACATGAAGGAAGTAGTGTCTATACACCGAGTGCCTGTCTCAATCATTTCTGATCGAGATTCCCGTTTCACTTCGCACTTTTGGAAGTCACTACAAAGCTGATGTGTTGCAAAACACACCTCTTTTCCTTACGTTTTTATCATGTTTTTGTTAATAAAGTATTACTTTTATATGTTTTTAAGGGTTTAAATGATAAATATTACAAAGACATGATAACTTGTGTAGGTGATGCAAAGAAGAAAGAAAGAACAAGAAAAAAAAGGAACTTGAAGGGTTTAAGTGTCAAGTTTTCAAAGATGTTAAAGGCCCAACCCATGCAAGATACCAAAGGCCTTAAAGACCCATAATATTAAGTATTATTACTGATTATTTTCCAGGAGTAATCAGCCAATTATCAACATAAAAAACCTAACCCTAACAGCCCTTATACTAGTCCGATCGGCAGCAAGGTTTTGGACAGCAGCAGTTCCGATCGCAGCAGCAAAGAAGAGAAGAAAAAGAGGCGGCTACGTGTTTGTGACGGCTGGAAAAGAAAGAAGACAGCAAAGAGAGGTTTGGGACAGCAGCTACAAGTGTTTTTAATCCATAATAACAGCCACATAATCATAGTAAACCTCTATAAACTTTGTTCTATTGTTCAAGATTGTTTAACTAGTTGTTTTGATCTTTCAAAGTGAATTGTTTTGCAAGTAACTAGTGGTTTGGTTTATTATTGATTGATCTTGAATCTTGGTTGAGTTTTATGATGTTTATGTTGGTTAATATGATGTTTTTATTAAGTGTTCACGGCTGTCCAAATTTGATTATGAGCTAAACTCGTCGTTCTACCTAGGAATGATGTAGTGTTGACATGTAATTGACATAATAAACGGATTGGTAATGTTAAAGTTGTAAAATTGATTATGTAAAGTTTGATTAGACCATATAATTAGGTTGTATGTTGGCTGTGATTTTTGATGTGTTACTTAATTCCCTCTTGCTTGCTTTAATTGAATCGGTTTTGATTATCGTTTGCATAGTTTAGCCTATTACTTGGTGTTTTGGGTTTTATTGCGGGTTGATCACCGTAGGGATATGTTCGGTAACTAATCATATAAAATCAGTTAATATACCTTCCTTGAGACCGAAAGGTGATAGGAAGTAAAGTTGTCACATATCTTTTATTTGCTAGAATTAGGACCGCGCGAAAGCGGGTTTTGCTCTTGTTGAATTTAAGTGTTATGTGCAATGAGTTGGCTTAATTAGGGTTTGGTTAAATTGTTCCTCTGTTCTTGGTTACATAACTGGGTGTTCCATGGGATGGTGTGTCGATGAGACCGAAAGGTAATTCGTCATTAGAACACGTAATTAATTAATTATCCGGTAATGTTTTAATAATCAATTAAAATGAACTAGAGATTAGTTGATGAGACTGAAAAGTAATTTGACTGTCTTAAAGGATTTTTAATTGTGTCATCTTTTGAAACCGGTATCTTAAATGTTTTTCCAATCCGTTGTCATTTTCATTAAACACGAGTCAGTCCTAGGTAGACGTTTTTACATATTGAATTTAATCCGAAAGTTTTCTAAAAAGTGTTTGTTCAAAAGTTTTCATTTAATTAAGTTAAGTAGTTAAATAAAGTCTAAAAAAATCAAATAAATGTTTTGGGTGAGTCTTTGTAAGAGTTTTAGTAATCAAAATCGTTTTCACGTGTCCTTGAGTTCGACATCCGGACTTTCTTGAATGCTATACTATTTATGATCGGTACACTTGCCGGTTTTGTGTGGTTTCTATAGGATTTTCATTTTTATAAATTTAAAACTTAATTTTGATTAGTCTCCAACATATCTACGATCAGAAGGAGCTGAACATGCGATAGCGTCATTGGGTCGAGCTGCTTGAGGATTATGATTGTGCCATAAAGTACCACCCTGGCAAGGCCAATGTAGTGGCCGACGCTCTCAGCAGAAAAGAAAACGATAAACCCAGGCGAGTGCGAGCATTGCAACTCACGATTCATGCCAACTTACCCGATCAGATTCGCGATGCGCAACTCGAAGCTTTGAAAGATGATAATCTTCCATCATAACTCATGCGGGGCATGAACAAGCAACTCGAAACCAAATCGGACGAGGTCCGATATTTTGAGAACCGGATTTGAATTCCACGATACGGAGAGTTGAGAACTCTGGTGATGGACGAAGCACACAAGTCCAGATATTCTATCCACCCTGGCTCAGATAAAATGTACCATGATTTAAAGGCACTTTACTGGTGGCCAAACAATAAGTCAGCACACTTCTTAGCGATTAAGGAATCGGACAAAATGGAAAGACTGACTCGCGTCTACATGAAGGAAGTAGTGTCTAGACACGGAGTGCCTATCTCAATCATTTCTGATCTAGATTCCCGTTTCACTTCGCACTTTTGGAAGTCACTACAAAGCGCATTAGGTACCCGCCTGGATATGAGCACCGCATACCATCCTCAGACGGATAGGCAAAGTGAGCGCTCCATTCAGACCTTGGAGGACATGTTACGTGCATGCGTGTTGCATTTCGGAAAAAGTTGGGAACCTCACTTACCTTTGGTAGAGTTTTCATAAAACAACAGCTACCACGCAAGTATTAAAGCAGCGCCGTTTGAATGTACGGACGGAAGTGTCGATCACCTCGCTGCTGGGCAGAGGTGGGTGACAGCCAAATCACTGGTCCATAACTAGTACTCGAAACCTCTGAAAAGATTGTTCAAATCCGGAACCGCATGGCCACAGCACGAGATCGCCAAAAGAGTTACGTTGACAAACGCCGAGAGCCTCTTGAATTTCAAGTGAACGATCAAGTATTACTCAAAGTCTCACCTTGGAAAGGTGTGGTTCGCTTTGGGAAGCGAAACAAACTCAACCCACAACGTTGGTCCTTACCGGATAACTGAACGCGTTGGTCCGGTGGCGTACCGACTGGACTTACCAACAGAACTCAGTGGCGTACACAATGTATTCCATGTATCCAATTTGAAGAAATGCCTTTCTGATGAAACCCAAGCAGTCCCTTTGGAAGAATTGCAAGTTGATGAACAGCTACGCTTCATTGAAGAACCAGTCGAAGTTTTGGATTGGGAAACCAAAACACTCAAGCACAGCAAAATTCCAATCGTTAAGGTTAGTTGGAACTCGAGACGTGGACCGGAGTTCACGTGGGAACGCGAGGATCAAATGATGAAAAAGTATCCTCACCTTTTTGAAGGGCTGACCAAGCACAGAAAACCGCGAAACCCAGCAAACCGTCAGAAATCACCGGAGGTATGAATTAAATTTCGGGACGAAATATCTTTCTACTAGGGGATGATATGACAAACTGAAATTTTTCTTGCTTTTTCAGATACTCATCGTGACTTGACTCAAATTTTCGGGACGAAAATTCTTTAACATGGGAATGATGTGACACTCGTCAATTTCAGGTTAACTCCATTAACTCAAACTCCGTCAATTCAAACTTAAGATCACAGGATCTATAACGCACATCTCATTACATTTAAATTAAGGTTTTAAATGACGCTTGACAACTACTACATCAAAACAATAATTATGTGATAATTATGTGTTAGACTTATGTGTTATGTGATAACATAATATAAAACGCTAACTCAAGATGCAACCGAGTTAATTTAAGCTAGAAAAGTAATTATTAGAAGTTGAGGGGCCTAGATGTAACATGTTATTATTAATAATATTAATAAAACCCTAACACCTCCCCTCTCTCTCTCTCTACCCGACGGCATCCCCCTCCCCTCTCTTTGTGATCGGCAGCCCACACACACACACATCACCTTGTTTTGATCTTGTTCTTCATAAACGCAGCATCCTACACTCGTTTCTAAGCATCTCTCACGTTTCCCTTGGTTATTTATGCGTTTTGAAGGTATAAACATGAAACCCTAATTATTGAATCTCATGTATTAAGTGTTTTATGATTGATTATTGCTATTTTATGATTGATTATGTGTTAGTGATTGATATTGATAATCAAATGTGATTTTGAACGGTGAAAGATCATTGAATCATTGATTGTTTGTAAACCCTAGAGGGTTACTACTGATTTCTATGATTAATTATGTGTATTACGTGTTTTGAGTTATGTCGTATGCTTAGGATGCATGTTAGATGATTGTTTATGCTTGCTGAGTTTTGACAGCAGTGATTGTTAAACTTCAACGATGTGTAACTTGTTGAATATAAAAACAAACTGAGCTAATTATGAGTCTACAAGGTAGTACTCTGAGTCTAGTTTTCAGAAACTCCAACCACGCCTAATTTGGAGGTGTTTTGGTTGGTCAAATGATTTAAATGCGATTAAAGGTCAAAACTGGTACTGGACAGATTGTAAGTTATGTTTAGATAACTGTAACTAATTGTTAATTTGGAAATTTGTTGAGGTTGTTAACACTACAGGGTTCTATGTTGAGTCTAGTTTCTATAAAGTCCAAGTTTGTAATTTTTGGACGAGTAAAAGTTAATCTTTATGATTTTACAAAACTGAAGTGCAAATCTGAGTTGTGAGACCTGCTGTTAAGTTGTTTTGTAATTAGCATATCTCATGAACTACAAGACCAAATGGGTTGGTTCCACTTCTGGAAGTTAACTTGTTGAGTTAAGAACCTAACCCAATTGGTCTTGCATTAATTGGATTTTTCATATAACGGGAATAACAAATAATATTCTGTTGCGCATGATTTTGACTGCTGTGAGTTTGCTGTAATGTTTTGGTCATTGTGAGAAATCTATGTGGAATAAAAATACAATAAAATATGTTCTGGAAACCAAACTCATTTATGTTTTTTGTGACGATTTTTGGTGAATTATTTAATATGTTGTGATCTATTGAATATAGTAATCTTTCGAGTAGAATTATGTCTTGATGAAACTAGCTGATGAACTTTGTGAAAATACATGAAACGTGCTAATTTCTAGGTAATTGTTATGTTTTGACCAAATTGCCCTTGCGGGGAATAATTGCTAGTAATGTACACCATTAACACTTGACACGTAAATAGTTGTTCACACACGTAACGTATCACTAATGTGCTTGTTGAAACACACACGAGTCACAAACGAAACACGAAATGTATCTTGTGCATAGGAATTATGTGTCGGGTCTAGAGACTCGATAATAGTTCCGACTCTTAGAAAATCTCCTTGTTGTTATAGAACGCTAGTGAGAGTTTTCTGCGACGCGCATCACTTGGGTGACTTGTTTTTGGGAATTCTTCGCAAACAGTGAGTTTCACTTTCCCCTTTTAAACTTTTTAAACGTTTTTCACTTGGGGGAGATAACATACTCCGAAACGCTTTTAGATTTTGTTATGAAATTAAATATCACTTGTAAAGGCTAAGTGGCAAACGAAACAACTGATGTCCTACACATCGAACCGTTTAATATTGGATAATAGCGAGTCACTGTTGAGTAGTACTACTGGGTTTGACAAACCCCACCCAAGCTAAGCTCGACTGGAGGTCGAGTGGGTGTAATTTTGGCTAACACATTACCATGGTCGGGATAGACCTGGTGGCAAGGCACATGATAAACAGTCAGCTTCGGTGTCGAACACTTAGTAATACTTGCTTTATAGGCTAGCTACCTATAGATATTAATCGATTTAACACTATTTGGTAACGCGAAACGCTAAACACTAAACGCAGAACGCTAAACGCTTTATTTTATATAAACTTGTGAACTCACCAACCTCGTGTTGACACTTTTAGTATGTTATTCTCAGGTAGCCGAGGCGGGCGCGCGGTATAGGATCATGCATTACTCTGAACGTTTATGTTTATGCAAAACTGTTTTTAAACTGTTATGTGGGTTTTTAAGTCGTCCTGCGTGACGCAACACTTGGTTTATGGTTTTACGCTTCCGCACTTATTTTCACTTAAATGTTTTTGTGGTTTGATTATAACTAATGATTCCGATCCTGTTAGTTCACACCCTCTGACGGTAAAACTCCGTTAGTGGATTTGAGGGTGTGACAGATTGGTATCAGAGCCATTGGTTATAGTGAACTAGAAACTGCATTCATACTAGACTATAACCGCAACGGCCCATTAGTTATAATTATACACACTGCATATGTTTTGTGTAGTCTTTCGTTATCTCTATCTCTTTACCTCATTCACTCATAAGCGCGCATACACGGCTTACCTGTAGGGATGTCGGCGCTACCATCATCATCATCCGATCAGATGACTCATGCTCATAGGAAGGAACCGCAGCTACCTACCTCATCGCCACCCCGAGTAGTCCCGGTGCTAGAAGCCCCTGCACCGAAGAGGTATCGCTTATCCGGAGGCATGTACGAAGACGAAGTTAGCTGGGATTGGTACCCGAATATTATCAGGTGTATGGTTTATCGCGAACAAGTTCCCCCACTACCTCACCCGAGTCGTCCTGCTTACCCCAACACTCTACCACCCATAACCGAACCTGTAGAGCGTGTTCTCGCAGCTGTTGTTTCTTGTTTGGAGCGTGACGTTAGTTTTATGCGCTATACGAGAGCGAACGTTTCCGGACTGTTAAATGATGGAACCGAAACTAAGGAGGAAATTTCCCGCCTGACAGCGGCTATGAAGGAAATGCAAGAGGCTAGCGATCAACAGATGAAGATTATGAGGAAAATGCAAGCCGAGATGATAGACTTGCAAGAACAACTCCAAGTGGCAAGGACCCGGACAGAGATAGCACTAGAGCGTTGCGATGTCTTACAAATGAAAATTGCTCAGAACGCAGCGGAACCTGAGGCAGAGCGTGAGGAGGAACCCGAGGAAGATCCCGAAGAGGAGCCTGAGGAGGATCCCGAGGAAGACCCCGCGGAGGAACCCGAAGAGGAACCGGAGGAAGAACCGGCTGAGCCCGAGGCACACTCAGAGGTGTCCTCAGACGATGGCATCTAAGGATGATAACACCTAGATGGAGGGGAAATGGCTGGAAGAAACGCTGGACATGGTCGCGGTAACATCAACTTGACTGCAGCAGAACTCCAAACTCTGCTGAATGACCATGCGGCGGCCGCTCTAGCCGCACATGTCCAGAATCAGCTGGAGGTCCAACTGGAACGTGTACTTTCAAGAACTATCTGGATTGCAAGCCCAGTTCATTTAAGGGAACCGAGGGAGCTATAGGCTTCCTGCGTTGGGCTGAGAAGGCCGAATCAGCTTTTCATCATCATCATCATCATCATCATCATCATCGTACTCAGTATATCCCACCAATAGCAAAGCTATGGTAGGGTCTGAGGAGGGTAAGATGTAGACAGCCTTACCTCTACCCCATAAGGATAGAGAGGCTGCTTCCGGTGAGACCCCCGGCTCGATAGTAGTTTTGCATCAAGCCTTGGACATAAGGCACATAGCACTCAATCATCGGGACCGGCTGATCGGTGCATGTACCCTTGTCTTTCGGCTATCAACGCCACTACATGATGCCTGATTAACCGTCCGTCACTTTTAACGTTATTTTCACGAGATTAGTAAAATAACGTCAAAATTAGTGCAATTTCACTTTTGCCCACCCGAGGGTTCACACATATATACATCATCAGAAGGCCGAATCAGCTTTTGAGATGTCCTAGTTTTGGTCATTGAAGATGGTGGGTTCCGAAATTGAAGCCTACACCACCCGTTCTCACGAGTTAGCTGTGATGTGTCCACGGATGGTAGACCCGCCGAGTAAGAGGATCGAGATGTATATTGACGGGTTAGAACCGCAAATTCAGGGCATGGTGACGTCTTCCAGACCGGCTACGATTCAACAAGCGATCCGGTTAGATCACAAACTGACGGATCAAACAGTGACCCAAGGTGCGTTACCACCTAGAGGTTCAACCACTAAAGCCCGTGACAACCCGAGCACTGACAACAACAGCAACAACAACCCGAGTAATGGAAAGAGAAAGTTCGACAACGCCAGGTCCTCATCCTCGAACCCCCCACAGCAACAACACTACCGTATGCCCGAACTCACCCGGAGTTTCACTAATCAGGCTCCCAACTATAACAACAACGGTAGCGGGCAGGGTTCGAGCAGCTATACTGGGAAACACCCGAAATGCAACAGGTGCAACTATCATCATGCTGGCCCGTGTGACCATGTCAAGTGTCTGAGATGCGGAAAAATGGGTCATCAGGCCAAGGAATGTAGGGGAGACCTAGCGGCAAAGGGTGCTCCTAAACCACCTATGACAACTAAAGGGTGTTTCGAGTGCGGTCAAGAGGGGCATTTCAGGAAGGATTGCCCCAAACTAAAGCAGAACGAGAATAATGGAGGCAGCAGCGGTGGCGGAAGCAGTGGTAAAGGAAGAGCTTTCGTCATCGGGTCGGGTCAAGCCCGCAGCGACCCGTATGTGGTGACCGGTAAGTTTCCTGTGAACGACTGCTTTGCTTCTGTTTTGTTTGAGACTGGAGCTGATAGGAGTTTTGTGTCGAAAGCCTTTAGTAAACTCTTAGACTTAACTCCAACCCCGTTAGATGCTAAGTTTCCTGTTGAATTAGCTGACGGAAAGTCTATAGAAACAACTCATGTACTTGCGGGATGTAAGTTGAAAATGTCAGGTCATATTTTTGATATCGACCTTATACCTTTTACGCTTGGTAATTTCGATGTCGTTGTCGGCATGGACTGGTTATCCGAGAACCGAGCGGAGATTATATGTCACGACAAGATAGTCCACATCACTACCCTTTCCGGTGAGACCATTTCGATTTAGGGTGAGAAAAGCGGCATGACCACCAGCGTCATCACCCTCATGAAGGCGCAGAAGTACCTACGAAAGGGTCATCCGGAAATTTTAGCCCATATTGTTGCGAAACCCGCGGAGGAGAAGCGAATCGAAGATATACCGATTGTGCGAGATTTTCCGGAAGTCTTCCCTGAGGATTTTCCTGGACTCCCTCCAATTCGACAAGTCGAATTCCAAATCGAATTGACCCCCGGGGCAGCACCCATAGCACGAGCCCCGTATCGGCTGGAACCGGCAGAGCTTCAGGAGTTGTCCACTCAATTGCAAGATTTGTTAGATAAAGGTTTTATCCGACCTAGCTCGTCACCATGGGGAGCCCCTGTCTTATTTGTCCGAAAGAAGGACGGGACTTTCCGTATGTGCATCGACTACAGGGAACTGAACAAGGTGACGATCAAGAACCGTTATCCCTTACCCCGAATTGATGATCTGTTCGACCAACTTCAAGGATCGAGTTACTACTCGAAGATCGATCTGCGGTCTGGTTACCATCAATTAAGAGTGCGCGAAGAAGATATTTCAAAGACGGCTTTCAGAACTCGGTATGGTCACTAAGAGTTTTCGGTTATGCCTTTTGGCTTAACCAACGCACCAGCCGTATTTATGGATCTCATGAATCGAGTATGCAAGGCGTGCCTCGACAAGTTTGTGATTGTTTTTATTGATGATATCCTCGTCTACTCCAAGGACAAGACTGACCACGAAGAACACTTGAGGTTAATTCTGGAATTGCTGAAGAAGGAACAACTGTACGCTAAACTCTCGAAATGCGAATTTTGGCTTCACGAGGTTCACTTCTTAGGACATGTGATTAACGAGAATGGTATCCATGTCGATCCCGGTAAGGTAGAGGCCATCAAAAACTGGGAAGCACCTAAGACTCCGACTGAGGTGCGACAATTCCTAGGACTGGCCGGCTACTACCGGCGTTTTATCGAGGGATTTTCAAAGATTGCTCAACCCCTCACCGCTTTGACTCATAAGGGTACTAAGTACAATTGGGGTGACGCGCAAGAATCTGCTTTTCAACTGTTGAAAACCAAACTCTGTAGCGCCCCTATTCTAGCCCTTCCCGAGGGAACAGAAAATTTTGAGGTACATTGTGACGCATCGATACAAGGTCTCGGTTGTGTGTTGATGCAACTCGAGAAGGTTATAGCCTATGCCTCGCGACAACTACGGATTCACGAGAAGAACTACACGACCCATGACTTGGAACTCGGAGCTGTGGTGTTTGCTCTTAAGATATGGAGGCATTACTTGTATGGTACCAAGTTTAACTTTTACACCCACCACAAGAGTCTCCAACATATCTACCATCAGAAGGAGCTGAACATGCGACAGCGTCGTTGGGTCGAGCTGCTTGAGGATTATGATTGTGTCATAAAGTACCACCCTGGCAAGGCCAATGTAGTGGCCGACGCTCTCAGCAGAAAAGAAAACGATAAACCCAGGCGAGTGCGAGCATTGCAACTCACGATTCATGCCAACTTACCCGATCAGATTCGCGATGCACAACTCGAAGCTTTGAAAGATGATAATCTTCCATCAGAACTCATGCGGGGCATGAACAAGCAACTCGAAACCAAATCAGACGGGGTCCGATATTTTGAGAACCTGATTTGGATTCCACGATATGGAGAGTTGAGAACTCTGGTGATGGACGAAGCACACAAGTCCAGATATTCTATCCACCCTGGCTCAGATAAAATATACCATGACTTAAAGGCACTTTACTGGTGGCCAAACACTAAGTCAGCACACTTCTTAGCGATTAAGGAATCGGACAAAATGGAAAGGCTGACTCGCGTCTACATGAAGAAAGTAGTGTCTAGACACGGAGTGCCTGTTTCAATCATTTCTGATCGAGATTCCCGTTTCACTTCGCACTTTTGGAAGTCACTACAAAGCGCATTAGGTACCCGCCTGGATATGAGCACCACATACCATCCTCAGACGGATAGGCAAAGTGAGCGCTCCATTCAGACCTTAGAGGACATGTTGCGTGCATGCGTGTTGGATTTCGGAAAAAGTTGGGAACCTCACTTACCTTTGGTAGAGTTTTCGTATAATAACAGCTACCACGCAAGTATTAAAGCAGCACCGTTTGAATGTACGGACGGAAGTGTCGATCACCTCTCTGCTGGGCATAGGTTGGTGACAGCCAAATCACTGGTCCAGAACTAGTACTCGAAACCTCTGAAAAGTTTGTTCAAATCCGGAACCGCATGGCCACGGCACGAGATCGCCAAAAGAGTTACGTTGACAAACGCCGAGAGCCTCTTGAATTTCAAGTGAACGACCAAGTATTACTCAAAGTCTCACCTTGAAAAGGTGTGGTTCGCTTTGGGAAGCGAAACAAACTCAACCCACAACGTTGGACTTTACCGGATAACTGAACGCGTTGGTCAGGTGGCGTACCGACTGGACTTACCAACAGAACTCAGTGCGTACACAATTTATTCCATGTATCCAATTTGAAGAAATGCCTTTCCGATGAAACCCAAGCAGTCCCTTTGGACGAATTGCAATTTGATGAACAGCTACGCTTCATTGAAGAACCAGTCGAAGTTTTGGATTGGGAAACCAAAACACTCAAGCACAGCAAAATTCCAATCGTTAAGGTTCGTTGGAACTCGAGACGTGGACCGGAGTTCACGTGGGAACGCGAGGATCAAATGATGAAAAAGTATCCTCACCTTTTTGAAGGGCTGACCAAGCATAGAAAACCGCGAAACCCGGCAAACCGTCAGAAATCACCGGAGGTATGAATTAAATTTCGGGACGAAATTTCTTTCTACTAGGGGATGATATGACAAACTGAAATTTTTCTTGCTTTTTCAGACACTCATCGCGACTTGACTCAAATTTTCGGGACGAAAATTCTTTAACATGGGAATGATGTGACACTCGTCAATTTCAGGTTAACTCGGTTAACTCAAACTCCATCAATTCAAACTTAAGATCACTGGATCTATAACGCACATCTCATTACATTTAAACTAAGGTTTTAAATGACGCTTGACAACTACTACATGTGTAGTCTTTCGGGAATTGCACCGAAACGCAAACGAGTTGACGCAAACCCTTGGTGAATAAACGAAAAACATCAAAACAATAATTATGTGTTAGACTTATGTGTTATGTGATAACATAGTATAAAACGCTAACTCAAGATGCAAACGAGTTAATTTAAGCTAGAAAAGTAATTATTAGAAGTTGAGGGGCCTAGATGTAACATGTTATTATTAATAATATTAATAAAACCCTAACACCTCCCCTCTCTCTCTCTCTACCCGACGGCATCCCCCTCCCCTCTCTTTGCGATCGGCAGCCCACACACACACACACATCACCTTGTTTTGATCTTGTTCTTCATAAACGCAGCATCCTACACTCGTTTCTAAGCATCTCTCACGTTTCCCTTGGTTGTTTATGCGTTTTTAAGGTATAAACATGAAACCTTAATTATTGAATCTCATGTATTAAGTGTTTTATGATTGATTATTGCTAAAGGATGATTTATTATGTGTTAGTGATTGATATTGATAATCAAATGTGATTTTGAACGGTGAAAGATCATTGAATCATTGATTGTTTGTAAACCCTAGAGGGTTACTACTGATTTCTATGATTAATTTTGTGTATTACGTGTTTTGAGTTATGTCGTATGCTTAGGATGCATGTTAGATGATTGTTTATGCTTGCTGAGTTTTGACAGCAGTGATTGTTAAACTTGAACGATGTGTAACTTGTTGAATATAAAAGCAAACTGAGCTAATTATGAGTGTACAAGGTAGTACTCTGAGTCTAGTTTTCAGAAACTCCAACCACGCCTAATTTGGAGGTGTTTTGGTTGGTCAAATGATTTAAATGCGATTAAAGGTCAAAACTGGTACTGGACAGATTTTAAGTTATGTTTAGATAACTGTAACTAATTGTTAATGTGGAAATTTGTTGAGGTTGTTAACACTACAGGGTTCTATGTTGAGTCTAGTTTCTATAAAGTCCAAGTTTGTAATTTTTGGACGAGTAAAAGTTAATCTTTATGATTTTACAAAACTGAAGTGCAAATCTGAGTTGTGAGACCTGTTGTTAAGTTGTTTTGTAATTAGCATATCTCATGAACTACAAGACCAAATGGGTTGGTTCCACTTCTGAAAGTTAACTTGTTGAGTTAAGAGCTAACCCAAATGGTCTTGCATTAATTGGATTTTTCATTTAACGGGAATAACAAATAATATTCTGTTGCGCATGATTTTGACTGCTGTGAGTTTGCTGTAATGTTTTGGTCATTGTGAGAAATCTATGTGGAATAAAAATACAATAAAATATGTTCTGGAAACCTAACTCATGTATGTTTTTGTGACGATTTTTGGTGAATTATTTGATATGTTTTGATCTATTGAATATAGTAATCTTTCGAGTAGAATTCTGTCTTGATGAAACTAGCTGATGAACTTTGTGAAATACACGAAACGTGCTAATTTCTAGGTAATTGTTATGTTTTGACCAAATTGCCCTTGCGGGGAATAATTGCTAGTAACGTACACCATTAACACTTGACACCTAAATAGTTGTTCACACACGTAACGTATCACTAATGTGCTTGTTGAAACACACACGAGTCACAAACGAAACACGAAATGTATCTTGTGCATAGGAATTATGTGCCGGGTCTAGAGACTCGATAATAGTTCCGACTCTTAGAAAATCTCCTTGTTGTTATATCACGCTAGTGAGAGTTTTCTGCGATGCGCATCACTTGGGTGACTTGTTTTTGGGAATTCTTCGCAAACAGTGAGTTTCACTTTCCCCTTTTAAACTTTTTAAATGTTTTTCACTTGGGAGAGATAACATACTCCAAAACGCTTTTAGATTTTGTTATGAAATTATATATCACTTGTAAAGGCTAAGTGGCAAACGAAACAACTGAAGTCCTACACATCGAACCGTTTAATATTGGATAATAGCGAGTCACTGTTGAGTAGTACTACTGGGTTTGATAAACCCCACCCAACGCTAAGCTCGACTGGAGGTCAAGTGGGTGTAATTTTGGCTAACACATTACCATGGTCGGGATAGACCTGGTGGCAAGGCACATGATAAACAGTCAGCTTCGGTGTCGAACACTTAATAATACTTGCTTTATAGGCTAGCTACCTATAGATATATAATCGATTTAACACTATCTGGTAACGTAAAACGTTAAACGCAAAACGCTAGTGTTGACACTTTTAGTATGTTATTCTCAGGTAGCCGAGGCTGGCGCGCGGTATAGGATCATGCATTGCTCTGAACGTTTATGTTTATGCAAAACTGTTTTTAAACTGTTATGTGGGTTTTTAAGTCGTCCTGCGTGACGCAACACTTGGTTTATGGTTTTACGCTTCCGCACTTATTTTCACTTAAATGTTTTTGTGGTTTGATTATAACTAATGATTCCGATCCTGTTAGTTCACACCCTCTGACTGTAAAACTCCGTTAGTGGATTTGAAGGTGTGACAAGTACACTGTTGTACTCATTTCCCGAGAAAGCTTGAATTCTTGAGATGATTATGTGTTGTTACAGCTTGCTTTTAACAAGAAATTCTTGTTTCGGGCAAGCTATGCATGTTATATGCAGATTGTGATTCTAAGCAAACTTTATGAACTTAGTCAAGTACATCAAGTAAGCTTTGTGATTTGTGTGAATATGTTAGGAAAGGTTTGTTAATCTTTCCGGGCATGCTTAGATATTACTATTTAAGTTTGTCATTTTTCGGGTATGGTTTGGCATGTTGAAATACCTCGCGTAAGGGCATACCTGATGATTGAATGTGTTTATCCTAGCAAGTTTAGTGCTAACATAGGATTTTCGGGCAAGCTCTTTGAAATTTTAGACTATAGCACACTTAAATGTTTATGTGTTTTAATTTCATTCCGAGCATGCTCTATGATATGTTTGTTTATGATTTCTTTGAAATTACAAGTGTTTTCGGGCAAACTTTGTTTTCCGGGCACACTTTATATTTCGGGTACACTTTTGTTCCCTCAATATACTTGGTAACTTCAAAACTTAACTTTCCGAGTACACTGTCTGCTAGAAATCCTTTTCCGGGCACACTTTGTGCTATATGAAGGTTATTCAGGTATACTTTGCATTAGAAAGGTGTTCGGGCACACTATTATCTTGAATGATTGCTCGGGCACACTATGTTTTCAAGTATGCTTGATTGAATATGTTATTTAGTATGATAAAATTGATTATGATTCTTATTAGGGTTTATGCTAGATAAGTTTTAATTTGAGATTGAGAAATCTATATGGGTGTCTTGATTGATTCCTAGTAAGGATGTTTATTTGATGTTTATACTTGATTATTTGCCTTAGTGATTAATTTCTCAAGAAATCTAGTATTTCGGGTAAGCTTTCTTCATTATGTCTTAACTATAAATTAATTAGCTTGATCGAGCAAGGTTTATATATAGAAGGATTCGGGCTAACTTTGTATATTCAAAAATGAAAATTTTCCAAGCAAAGTTTAACCGGGTAAGCTTTGTAAGTGGATGTATACCGAGTAGACTTTGAAAAGAATAATTCCGAGTAAGGTTTTACTACCTCAAAAGATATATATTGTTTTTAATATATCAAGTGGATAATGTTACTGTATGACAGCTAATAATTCACAAAAAGTCAAAGAGCATTTAAAACCCACTTTCAAGAGTTATAAATGAGGGAGTTAGGCAAAATTTTCAACATTATTTTTCCCTCTCTCTCCTACGACTACAAACTGCTTACTCTCAAAGAAACCTACCCGACTAATCGCATTTTACTTCAATCCAAACCCTCACTTGAATTAGCCCTCTAATTCTGACTCGGTAAGCAACATTAATGTGTTTTCCGGCGACAATTAGACTATAATGGGCTTTGATTATGTATCTGATTACTAATACTCTGTTTATGTGTTCAGGTTATAAATTTGTCGAAGAACAGGTTCTTGATGATTTTCTCTCTTTTCTATTCTTCTTCATTTTTATACCTTGAAATTATCTAAAGTACTGAACTTTATGACTAATTTCACTTTGAATATGTTTGTTTATGTGATTCAGATATGGCAGACGATGAACCCAAATATGTCTTCGAACCAAAACATAATATGTGTGCACTTCTGCAAGTGACACCTGACAATGAGCCGATGGAGAGGATGATAACATGGATGGCATGGTCAAATGTCAGTTTTGCGTTCACCGAAAGCCCTGTCATATACAGAAATCATTCTTTAGATTTCTGGAGATCTGCTGAATTGGTTGAGGACATAAATGGTAAACGAATTGAAGCAACTATTGGCAGACAAGAAATCCACATTACAGAGGGGTTTATAAGAAGATGTCTACGGTTGAATGATGGTGATCATAATTCTATAAACTTCAGCACACCTCACTTGATGAAAATATTTGAAAAGAATATGGGTTATCAAGGAACTATACATGATGGACAGTTTCAGAAGGGTATGTTCCCTATGTTGTACAGGTTTCTTATTCACCATGTGATCCATGGATTTGCTCCAAGAAAGGGATCATGGACTTTGATGAGTCATGATTTAGCAAATGCTACTGTTGGGATTATGTATGATCTACCCTTCAATTTTTCAAAGATGATATTTGAAGGATTAGTAGGAAACTTGAAGAAGGATGAAAAGAAAAGATTTTTACAATATCCAACGTTCCTACAGATAATCTTCAATAGTGAACTTCAAGATCTACTCACTGTTGGAACTACACACAGGCTGCAAAAACCCTGATACATACAAAAGAATCAAGATTCCGGGTGTTTCAAATATGTACAACTCAAATGTCCCATCTGAGATATCACCATGGTTGTTGGACCATGATCTAAATGTGATGCTTGTGCCTGATTTAAGCTCAGAGGAGGAAGGTGAAGATGGCACTGAGAGTGATGATGATGATGGAGACTCTGATGATGGAGATGATGATGTTGATGGAGTTGAAGGAGGTGATGGAGTAGCTGTAGAAGTTGTTGCACCTGTACACGGGGAGCAATTTGAGCAAATTGAACAACCTATTCCAACACCACCAACAACAAGCCCAACTCATACTGATCCAATCATTTCAAGCCCACCTAACACACAATCACCACCACAATCAATTGTCCAACATCAAACCATAACTCAAGAACCACCTGAATACGAACCACTCTTTACATCACCACCTACAACCTCACCCGTTGACAAAGACTTGTTCCAAAGAAACCTGGAGCTGTTGGAAGAAGTTGCTGAATTGAGAAGAAGAAATGAGGAGGTGACAAATGAAAATGTGACGCTGTTTGAGAAGTTGATACAAGCTAAATTGAGAATTCAAACCCTGGAGCAGGAGGTTGAGAAGACCTCAGCTGCCCCAAAATAGGGGGAGAATGATAATATACCAACTGTCTCTGATATGAATGTTGCTGAGACTGTAACAGTTGTGGATACTGCAGACAGTCTAAAGTTGATCTTGAATATGTATGATGATGATGAAGACGAAAGTAGTGAGGAGAGGAGAATATTGGATGATGAAGAATATGAAGGTGATAAGTCAGATATTGGTGAACAAGATTATGATTACATTAATGAAAGAAGGGTTGAAGAAATGTTGAGGTGGTGAATGAAATTGAAAAGATAAATATTGAAGAAAATGTAGCTATCAATGATGTGGATACTAATATGTTAACTGACATAGCCACTGACGTCTTAACTGATGTACAGAAAGAAGAAGAGACTGAAGTAGTGAATGAAGGAGATACTGCTACTGAGGAGCTAATACTCCTGAAGAGATTGCAGAACAGGAGGTCTTGATCAACCAAGCTAAGCTTGCAAAAGAAATAAGTGATGATGTGGCTGATCAGCAATTGAGACCTTGATTATGATGAATAGAGCTGAGGGAGTTGACAATTCCCTAGCTATGGTGGTCAGTAAGTTTCAATCTCAAAGTCAACAACCAGAAACTGCTGAACCTGCCAACTTGAATACAAGTCTGATCATTGAAGAAGAAATTGGTGAGTCCATTGTTTCAATGGCTACCAAGAAATGGACTGAACAGGTAAAAGAAGATCTGAAGAAGAATCCCACTGACAGTTGGTCAGAAAGGGTAAATGTGCCAGAGCCTTATGAAACACTCAATCAGAAAAGAGAAAGGCTTTCTAAACTAAAAGAAGAATTTGCTGAGAAAGTCAACAGATTTGCCAAAATTTATATGAGAAGAAAGAGGGCAGCTGAGCAAACTGAACAAGAAAGATCTGCTAAAAGAGGAAAGTGGGATGATAAAAACCAGTATTTTGTTGAAACACCAGATGATGAAGCAAGTCCCATAAGGGCAATTCCTTTACAGACTTTAAGGCCAGATGAACATGTGCAAGGAGTGCCAAATGTACCAATTCCTGAGAATCCACCCTCTGATGAACCACAGATAGATGCAACGAATGATCTATCTGAAGGAGAGGATGAATATGAGGATTCTGATGATGATGATGATGACCCTGAGAATGATCAAGGGAAAGTTGGTGAACATAGGTCAAACATTGAGCTGAGTGTTCTGGAAGCTAAAAGGAAAAATCCATTGGTTGTAAAGCTGAGAAAGCATGGGATAAGTTTTGAATCTTTGACTGATCTTGATGATGATCAGTTGCAAAGAAGACTTGATAAAGAGAGAGATGCCTTGAAAAGAAAGATGGAGGAAAAGAATAGAGATGCCCAGAAATGCAGAGATTATCTCAGAAGGCATGACTATTCAGAAAAAGATCTATCTCACTTCACCTTTGACAAACTCCAAGATCTTTACAACAGTGAAAGGGAGAAGGTGATTGAAAAATGTGTAAAAGAGAATGAAAAGCTTAAGAAGATTGAAGAGTTGAAGAAAAAGTTTGGAGTCATATGTGGTTATTTACTGCAGAGAGGTATGAAGCCTGAGATTGTTGAACATTTATCCAGAGAATCAGTGTTGGACCAATACAACAAACTGAAAAGAAAAGAAAATTTGAAAAGGGTCCAAGCTGAGAGCTCTACCAAACAGGCTGAAGCAACTTATGAACCCCAAGCTAAAAGAAGAAGAATTAAAACTCTGAGGTAGAAGGAAAAAGAACAAGACAAGTCAGCTGAAACCGCTGCTCCTCCAGATGCGAAACCTGAACCTGAGGATGAACCATTTGTTCCATGGGAAAATGAAGAAATGATAATTATACTGAGGAACATAATGATCAACCAAAGGGGAATGAGTGAAGCAGACTTCAATGTCTTGGAAAAGGAGGATTTTAAATACCTCTTTTATATTAAAAAGGATGAATGGGAAAAAGCCCTAAGGGAAGGAGAGAACCCAAGATACTATGCTGATGGTAGGTTTGTACCTGCTGGATTGGCAAGAACTCCTGGCATGGATAAAATGTTAAAGGAACTTAAAGCAGCAAGACACAATGTTGTTGAACTTGCCAATCTACCAACAGAGATGGTTGAGGCTATATACATTAATGTCTTTAACTTGAGGCCTAGCAAACCAAAGAAGTCCATTCCCTTCAGGCGTCCTATTTCAAGAAGATTTCCAAGAGGATGAAGAGATCAAGGAGGAAGAGGTGAATCAAGCAGTTCAGCACAACAAAGAACAAGACCACAATCTAATGTGGATCTACCAAGAGAACTGTATTTTGATTCTGTTACTAGTGCATTAAAGGTGATTATGGAGAGTAGACAGTTTAGAGAAATTGTTGTGAGAAGTGACTTCCATGAATTCAATGAAGAAAAATTGAGAAGGATGGCCACTCTCAGATTGTATGATTACAGAAACAGAAGCAGATTGGCAGGTAGACGCATGAATGATCTGTCGAAATTTTTGTGGGAAGAAGCTAACAAAGGGTTCAAGTTCCTAAAAGAGAAGAGAAATTGGAGAACAACCCAAACTCACAAGTCAAGAAGGACTGCAAAGCTAAAAATAATGGACATAGCTGAGAGAGACTTTCAGATGACTTTCAGATATGAGAATCCATTGTCCAACATGAATACTTGTATAAGTATGGGAAGAAGAATGAGACGACCCAACTACACAGTACAAAAGATTGGCATTATAACTAAAACTGAATACAAGGAAGATGATGATCATTTCGTACTGAGAAACTCTGATGGAAAAATACTGGGGATCATTAAGAAAGATGAAGACTTGACATGCCTGCACAATGAAGACTTGATGGATATAAGGGATTTGGCTATACCAGAAAGTCACACTCACTACCAAGCCCTTAATATCTTCAAAATGAAAGCTGCTTCAGAGATAATCAATCGAAGACAAGCCATTCATAATGCAAGAAAGAGACAAGATCAATAGAATAGGCTTTGTTTTGTAATGTCTTCGGACAACTTTCTGACTATGTAATTTGCTTATGTTATTTGAATATGTAATTTTGATTTTTGATTTGATGTGTATTTTTGCTAAGTGTAAGTAACCATAGAAATGTTTTGAGCAGCTAAGGTGTTCCAATCTAGGGGGAGATTGTTGAGTCAAACAATTGACCAGAGGGGGAGATTGTTGAGTCAAAGATTTGACCAGAATGAAGTATATGGAAGATTGGAATCTTCTCAACCTCCTCAGAATTCGCTAAGTATGGATCGGGGCACACCTTAGACATCCGAGCAAGGTTTTACTTTGCCGGGTATGATATTTTGTCTATCGGGCAAGGTTTGCTTCAAGAAGTCTTCTTTAGTGGATATCCGAGCAGGGTTTGCAAATTAATGCATTGTCGGGCAAGGTACACTAGTTTATGTAAATCCGGGCAAGGTTCACTTTATCAAGCAAGTTTATTCTTCAGAGCCAAGTATATTACTCTTCCGAGTAAGGTTTGGTTAACCAAGTCCAAGAAGCCAAGTGATTGGAAGACCGGGCAAGGTATTCATTAATAAATATGGTCCAAGTAGGCTTGATGAAAATGGAATATCTCTAAGTAACATCGAGCAAGGTTCAACTCAAGCAAGGTATTATTCTCCCGAGTACACTTTGCTAATAAGTTATTTTAGCAAAAAGTTGAAATGGATCATTAAAGAACAAGGTTGCTCGTAAGGGTTTGTCGGGCAAAGTCTGGCAAAGTCAAGAAGACTGAAGTCTACCCGGACTCTTCAAGCAAAGTCTACCCAAAAACTGATCCCAGGCATACTTCTATGTTACCAAGTCCTGAAGGATGGAAGAGTACACAGCGTACTCGGAAAATGAAGATTTATGAAAAGCCTACCCGGAAGACTTGTTTTACACTTAGTTTATTTTGAATATGTAATTTGAATATGTAATTTGAATATGTACGTTGTATTTAGGGTTTCTAGAAGGAATGACAGCTGTCCTAGGTTAGCAGGCCTATAAATAGAATGTTTAGAGCAAACCGCCAAGGAGAGACAGATACACACGAGACATGATATTCACGGATAAGGATAGACAGACACATTTATTGAGAGAGAATATCGTGTGACGGCTGTCCTAGGATTCCTAAAACCCTAAATCGATTATCCACTTTGTATGATGAAAATTATATAGATGGAAATCTTTTGAGTGAATCATGTGTGTGTTTTCTACCTTTGATTATTCATTGCAACTACCCTGTTTTTTATTGATTCCGCCTTTAACAAACATTAATCTTTCTAAATATAGCAACCCGTCATTAACTCTCTTGTCGGCACATTAATCTGTGTGAGTTATGACATGATTAAGTAAGATACAGCTGAAATCGAGGGGCATGACAACTTTTTTTGTCTTCCTTTTATCAGTCTTCTTTTTTTCGACAACTGAATCACATACATACAATAAAACACGGGGTAGGGGATAACAACACGAATCACAAGGAAACAGAAAACTCTTATCAAACATCACAATGATAAATTCTCATACCAAAGCCATAACACGCTAATCATACGCATATAACATGCTTTAATATTATACATAGATTTAAAAAAACAAGGATATGTATTACAATAACAACACGCTTATCAAACGCATTAATACATAAGAAGATTCAAACAAATGTTTACATTTTAAGATTAAGTAAACCTAAAAAGCTAAAAAAATCATAAAGTAACACCTGTTCCATCTTCATTCTGAAACCTATCGTGCTTTTACTTCGTCCTTGGTTCCGTTCCAGAAGTAGATGAGTTAGGGTACTTCATTTTGGTTCCGTTCCAGAATAATTAAACCACTCGAGCTTGTGCTTGTGCTTGTGCTTCACAGTAGAAACGAATCGTCGACGGTTTTTAGGATTTTTGACGTACTTATCCACGTTCCAGAAGTAGATGAGTGACTTACGAGGGTAGTTATTTGACCCTTTTAAAAGAAGGCGCGTGCTTTTAAATTTTAATCGTACGGTTAGTATTTTATAGTAGCAAAAAATATATATATAATATTAGTGGGTGGTGGTGGGTTCAGGTGGTCATGATGGTGGTGGACGGTGGCGGAGGTGCGGTGGTTCGTGGTGGCGGATGTGTGGTGGTGGGTGGTGGTGGTGGGCAGTGGGTGCGGATGTCGGTGGTGGTGGTGGTGGTGGTGGTGGGTGGGTGGGGGGTGGTGGTGGTGGTGGTGGGTAGTGGGTGGTGGTGGTGGATGGGTATAAATAAATGTATGTATATATATATATATATATATAATATTAGTGGGTGGTGGTGGTTTGATGGGTGGTTGTGGTGTGTGGTGGTAGAGTGTGGTTAGTGGTTAGTGCTGGGGGTCATTGTGGCGAATGTGGGCGGTGGTGTGTAGTATGATTGCGGATATGTAATACATGAAACAATGACGGTGTTATCCCGTATGATAACCATGATGATTGGCCCAATTATGACGAGACGATGCTAATATAACTACCTGGGTTGGTGGTGGTTATCATATTGATGCTACTAACCTATATATACGGTTTGCTTACACCAACCCATACGATTGCGACTGTAGCTCGTACGATGAGCATGACGTCTATGATGATGATCACACATATATATGATGAGGACCAATTATATGTACCTATATGACAATACGCCACACAGGCCCGCGCGCACACACACACGCACACACACACACATATACATATATATATATATATATATATATGTTGATGATGATGGTGACACCGATGTTTAATGACATGTAACTCGTATGATCGACGACGACCATGATAACGTATACGGTGGTCATACTGATGGTAGCATGTATGATTGATGATGTCGTTTGATGACGACAACAATTCATAAGATGGTGCCGACAGTGATCGCTAATATTGGGCGTTTTGTTTACGATAACCCATACGATGCAGACTACATCCCGTACATGGCAATCGGATGATGATGATGATGCTGATAATGATGATGGAGATGTGTGACGATGATGACGACACTGATAGCGAGATATACGTTACCCGTATGATCAACGCCGACTACGACAGCCTATACAATGACGACGTTGATTACCCGCATGTCTGATGATGATGTCGTTTCATGGTGATGGTGATCGATGATTATGATGATGATAACCACTATAATACTTGATAACGATGATAACTTTATGATGTTGATCATCATCATAACACATATGGTGATGATGATAACCTAGAAGATGATAATGATACAAAACTACATATGATAATAATAACACTAGAATGTTATGAGCCTCTCTATTACGAAGTTGTAAATCTTATCCAGAAAATCTTACAAACGGTTAATATAATACTTCAATAATGGATAAAATTTCTAATTTATATAAAAAATACGATTTATTAAACGACTCGACTTTTAACGAAATTTAATACCGGAATATTAGTAAAAAAAACTAAAAGTAAGACTATGTTATTATACTATTTTTTAAAAAAGTTATAAACCAAAATATATAAATAATTAAATGTGTAGAAACTAATAAAACCAAAATTCAAAACACTTTTAACTTCAAAACCCTAAATCGACTTCTACTTCGCTTTACTGTAATTCGTAGACATCGCTTATCCTGGTAAGAACATAAAAATGCCACGTCGCTTTACTGTAATTCCTAGACATCGCTTATCCTGGTATGTTAATGTTATCTGGTTAATTTTTTTTTATGAAACATTTTACAGTTTTGCAACATATACATTCTAAGAACATTTTTTGTGTTACTTATAGCTCATTCCTGAAGCTGTTCAACCAATGTTTGCTGACATGAAATCGAATACCGGCTGTTGTTTGATTTATGATCAAAGTGGTAGAACGTTTTCTGTTGTTATAATCAAAGTACTTGATGACTTTTATTTTGGATCCGGTTGGACTGAATTAATCAGAGAATGTTGTATACAAGCTGGAACATATGTTGTTTTTTAGCTTAAATCAAGATCTATGTTGAATATGTTTACTTTCAAAAGAAACGTAAATGATCAATCTAGAACTATGATATGTATTCCAGTCAGAAACCGACACGTCCATTACTTAGTAAGTTTTAATTTCTGTTTTTAATGATTGTTTCCAAATTCAAATGTCTTTTAATTAAAATGTTTAATAGGATTTCCCTGAGTGGTACGTGATTCAAGAATTTGGTGAAAATTGGATGAATTTGCTTTTCGAGCTTATTGCTCCAGATAGAGTGTTGTTTAACGTTTCATGTCATTGGGATGGAATGGGTTATAGACTAGAGGATGGATGGATTGAGGTTTTTAAACAAACCAACTTGAAAGGTGTTTCGTTTGTTGTGTTTGAAATCATATCAGATAACACATTTCATATTAATGTCTTTCATGGACATGGCGTAGAATTTATCCTTCCTAGTCCGAATCAGCTATTTCTCAACTATTAATTAAACAATCAGGGTAGGTCCTCCCAAAACACAATTCATCTTGATGAGCAAGATGATGACTCTAAAATTGTCTTCTACATGAACGTCACCAAGAAATTGGTAAATTGAATTTTTAAATTTCTTTTTTATTTACAAGTATATTTGAAATTTGCTTTTCACAGCGTCTTCCGCGTCACATTGCCACCAAGATTGATGCCTATGATGGAATGTCAATCACTTTGGTCAACCCCGAAGGTCGTAAAAAAATGAGACTTCATGGTGAACTGTCGGACCTGAAATTCAGATATCAGTTACCAAAATGGAAAAAATTCAAGGTGGAAAATGAAAAAAAGATTGGTGATAAGTCCAAATTTGAATATGAGTTCAATGAAGCTACGTTGTTAGTTTCAAAAGTTGATTAGTGATTTGGTGATGTTTGGAACATTTGGGACATATTTGGTGACGTGTTTGGTGAATTTTGGAACATTTGTGATTTGGTTGGTTATTTGTATATGTATGGTTGTATTGATACACTTTTTAGTTTATTGTGTTGAATGTTGGTTGGTTAGCGTTTTAATGCTTTAATTTTATAGTTTCTTGTATCATCTATTTTGTTATTCACTCTTATTTTGTTTCATGGAATGTATTGTAATGGTGCCTTTTGTATGAAAACTTTTAATGAATGGTAATTATGGTTAAATCTAAAAATAAAACAAAAAAACACTTTGTTAAAAACACTATTACGCTTGTAACACGCTAATATACATAAACATATATAAATATCCTAATACGCAATACACGCTTATCCAACCATCTTCTGTCAAAGTGACTATTTTCAGCCACAGGTTCTCTGCCGTAAAAACTATGCCAATAATCTATTGGTTCAAAAGGGAGGCAAAACTCAAAAAGCTCCAAAATATTGGCTCCAAATATTCAAAAACTCCAAATTACATTTAACACCCCAAAAATCAAATTACACTCCAAATTATTAAAAATTTTCCACTCCACAAATCAGCCGATAGTGATTTTTACTCCAATTATTAAAAAACAATAGAAGATGAAGCTTTTAGATGAAAGAATCGAAGAAGAACTGTTTTATACTCCGATGAGGAATCCAACTACGACGACGACGCTCAATCAGACGACACTGAAGGCTACTCTAGCGAGGAAGCCAACGACGACGACGGTCAAGCAGAGAGGTTATAGGGACGATGGTTATCGAACCCCTCAACAGTTTGGAGGCTATCGAACCCCTCAACAGTTTTGCTACTACGAAAAAACCTACAAGGGGGTTGAAGAGGTTACCTAAGCTGCGTACCCAATATGCAAACTCTGGTGGTGTCAAACTGGCAGTGGAGTTTGATAATCTTGGTAGGTTCACTGGCCAAAACAGATCAAGGTTTGCAAGTTTTTTAGGGGATGTTGTAAGGGAAATAGTTGGCTTGAGACATTTAAGTTGGAGGGAGGTCACAAAGGAGCTTAGAGATAAACTGTGGGAACAAATAACGGTTATTCTTTATTTCTATTTGTGCATTTTATATTTTAAGATGTAATTTACCATTACTGTATTATATTATGCAGAAATATTTTGAGATTGAGGCTTGTCGCAGGCCTTCTGTGATGAATCGGCTCAGACACCTTCTTCGGGATTTCAGAAGAAAAATGTATGCCAAATACATTATTCTGAACATCGGTAAACCACTGAAGCTGAAGGCGATACCCAAGGGACACAGGACGATGATCAGGCAAGAAGACTGGGATCGCTTCGTTGAGTACACACAATCAAAGCAGTTTCAGGTATAAATCCTCTACTCTGCAAACGTAGATTGATCGACTATAAATCGGCTTCATCAAAGGGAGCTCGAGCAAAGAATGTTTTTTATCATCACATGGGACGAGGGGGTTATACCTACCTTCGAGAGAAACTGGTAATCACCGTCAGCTGCTTTTTCTCTAGTTCAATGATTTGTTGGTTATGTGTCTAACGCATGACCGTCATCTGCTTTCTCTTGAATATTTTACAAGGTTAAAAAGAAGGAAATTGGACCGGATGAGATCCCCGGCCATGCATTAATGTGGATGAAAGGAAGGGAGGACAAGGATGGTGCATACAAGAATGCTGTTGTCAAAGGCGTGGCAACCAAATTAGTATGTTTTAGTCTTAAATTTTTAAATCATGTTAAAGTCAATTCATTGCCTTATATTGTTGTCAAAAAAACTTGAGTCTGTATAACTTGTCTCAACATTTATAGTTAATAATTAATAACATATACACTAATAACTCCTAGTTAATAATATCATGCTTTGGAAACGCTCAATGCTCTACAGTTAATAATAACATTTACAATAATAACATTCACATAATATAAGTGATTAGGTATTAAAAAAACCAGTCGTTAAATTTCAGCCACAAGTTATATATAAAACGCTTTGGAAACGCTCCACGCTTTACAGTTAATAATAACATTTACAATAATAACATTCACATAATATAAGTGATTATGTATTAAAAATTTATGTGGATACATAAGCGTGTTACAAGTGTATTATAATATTTGTTTTCTTGCAGGTTCAGCATGAGGAGCAGATCGCCTCCGGAGCCCTGGCACTTGAACCGTGCACAGATGCCGTCAACTTAGTGCTTTGCAAAAAGAAAGGTGGGTTTTAAAAGGGATTGGGTACGGATTGACAACAGGTAAATATTGGGGTGTGAGTCGGGTAAAAGGCTCGTTTAAGCAACGGATTGCCCAACTTGAGTATGAGGCGGTGCAGAGGGATGAAGTGGTGAAAAGGTTGACGACTCCACTTGAATCCACGAGTGCTATGCTAGCAAGCCGTGAGAAGGAACAGTTAGTATTTGAGGCCAGGTTCAGACATCTCGAAGGTTTGTTGCCGCAAATGTCGGCAAGTCAAGTAAGTGACGTATGCTACATATTATTAATGCATTCGACATACTTCACAATTCGTAGGTAAATCCTGTTCCCAACCAGGTTGGTTCTAACCAAAGTACTAGTGCTGTGGCACAAAATAAAATGCCAGGACCAGTAAGTATCTGACAGTTTCGTTGTTTTTTACAACTTTCCATGTGATTTTTCATTTTCCATAACCTAATAAATTGATTTGTAAGCCAGTTCTGTGGGAAACATCTTAACCTCAGGTGAGGTTGTGCAACAAGAATCCGCTTCTCAGGTAACCATTTGACAGTTTGATTAATTTGTTTTAATAATTAACTTTCCATGTGAGTGTGCTGATTTTGCATAAGTTAATTGTAGCCCAAGTCTGCGGATAAAATAGTTGTCGAAACGGTACCCGCTCCCCATATCGCGACATCAGTACTTATTTGACAATTTCAGTACTTTTTATAATTCGTTTCCAATGTGAGTGTGCTCATTTTCTATTACCGAATTGCAGGCCAAATCTGTGAAAAAAAGTGTTGACCAAAGGGTACCCGCTCCCCATATCGCGACATCAGTAAGCATTTACAATTTCAGTACTTTTTATAATTCGTTTCCAATGTGAGTGTGCTCATTTTCTATTTACCGAATTGCAGGCCAAGTCTGTGGAAAAAAGTGTTGACCAAACGGTAGTCGATCTCCATAGCGCGACATCAGTAAGTATTTGGCAGTTTCAGTTTTTATATTTTATAACCTAATAATTCCTAACAATTCCAATTTCTGTTATATTACCAATGAAGCCTGTAGAGAACAATGTTGACCAAGCATCAACACAACTACACCACACTCCGGATAGTAACGGCTCGAAAAAACCGTCAGAAAGTATTTGGCAATTTCAGTTTTTCCTTTAATTCTTGATTGATTCATTGAATGGTTTTTAGGTAAAACGGAGAAGCCGTAAAAGAAAAGTTGATGTATCTACGGATGAAGCTTCCCCACCTTCTGAAATAAAGGTATGTACTGCGCGAAACATTGTTAATTTCCCACCAACATGGGTATGTACTTATATATTGACTTCAACTAAGCCATCTTAATTTCACATGTTGGTTTTTAGGTGTATGAGTGTCGTTTGTGTGTGCATGACAAGCGTAACAAGGTGGCAAATGGTAAAGTTTATTGGTCACCGGTTCCACAACAGTTGCATGGAAAAGCAATCCCGGAGGGTTGCTAAAAGTTAGTATTGATGAAGTCATAAAGGAACAAGCAATTATTCCTTGTGAGGCAGGTGAAATTGTGACTGTTGGCAACGCACATGATTCTTTTGTTGCTTGGCCAGAACACCTAATCTTATGTGACTAGGAGGTTTGTTCCCTTTTAACTTAACCGAACAAATATCTATGTTCTTTTTCATTTAGTTTAAAAAATTAACACTTGTGTTCGTTTATGTTCGTTTGTTTATAATCTAAACTAATGCAATTGAACAAAGATAAACGAACATAAACGAACTTCCCGCCGAATGGTTCACGAACAGTTAAACGGACGTTTGGTATGTATGTATGCATACTATTTTGTTCTATTCAATTACAAAATACGACATTAATTATACATATTTGTTTTTCATATTCTGTTGTTCCAGCTACCACCACTCCCATCCTCAAAAGAACCAGACAGAGCTTGCAAGAAGGCAAAGGCAAAGTTTACAACGATAGACCGGGTGACCAAACAGAAGACAAGGAGCAGTGCCAAGAAAACCGACGCCTTAGCTAGTATATAGGTAGTCGTTATTTTTGTATTTTGTAAGATATTTTGCATATACATTTTCTTAAGTGAATAATATTGTTAATATAATTTGTTTCTAATTTTGTTTTGTCATGCTTGCTTATAGCTGTTTTATATTACTGAACAAAAAATAAAAATAATTATATATTGCCTAATTACACACAATTTGGCCACGTAGAACACATTAAATAGGTGTGGCCAAAAGTACCTGAAATTACAAAAATTAGAGTCTATAAATGACCATTAGCCACAACATAAACAATTTTGTGCGACGAAAAGTATGATAATAGCCACACTTTAAAAGCATTATGTGTGACAAACAGTAAAGACAATGGCCACACCACAAACAACAAAAGAGTGTTTGAGTGGCAACTTCACATTTTTAGCCACATTGACAACAACCTCCAGTGTCTATATGATATTATTAGCCACACAGTACCTCACTATGTGTGACGAAAAGTTTGACAATAGCCACACTTTAAATTAGGAAAAGCATTATGTGTGACAAACGGTAAAGACAATGGCCACACCACAAAAGAGTGTTTGAGTGGCAACTTCACATTTTTAGCCACATTGACAACAACCTCCGGTGTCTATATGATATTATTAGCCACACAGTACCTCACTATGTGTGACGAAAAGTTTGATAATAGCCATACTTTAAATTAGGAAAAGAATTATGTGTTACAAACGGTAAAGACAATGGCCACACCACAAAAGAGTGTTTGAGTGGCAACTTCACATTTTTAGCCACATTGACAACAACCTCCGGTGTCTATATGATATTATTAGCCACACAGTACCTCACTATGTGTAACGAATAGTTTGATAATAGCCATACTTTAAATTAGGAAAAGCATTATGTGTGACAAAACAGTAAGACAATGGCCACACCACACAAGAGTGTTTGAGTGGCAACTTCACATTTTTAGCCACATTGACAACAACCTTTAGTGTCTATATGATATTATTAGCCACACAGTACCTCACTATGTGTGACGAAAAGTTTGATAATAGCCATACTTTAAATTAGGAAAAGCATTATGTGTGACAAACAGTAAGACAATGGCCACACCACACAAGAGTGTTTGAGTGGCAACTTCACATTTTTAGCCACATTGACAACAACCTTTAGTGTCTATATGATATTATTAGCCACACAGTACCTCACTATGTGTGACGAAAAGTTTGACAATAGCCACACTTTAAATTAGGAAAAGCATTATGTGTGACAAACGGTAAGACAATGGCCACACCACAAACTACAAAAGAGTTTTTGACTAGCAAGTTCACATTTTTAGCCACATTTACAATAACCTCCAGTGTCTATAAGTTATGATTAGCCATACAATACTTCACTATGTGTGACTAAAAGTTTTACAATAGCCACACTTTATATTAGGAAAAACATTTTGTGTGACAAACGGTAAGACAATGGCCACACTATAATCTATAAAGGAGTTTTTGAGTGGTAAGTAAATATATTTAGCCACTTTTAATGTAATATCCAGTATCTATATAATATAATTAGCCACACTATTATTAAATTTAAGTGGCGATTGCTTTGCTATATCCACACGGTATAGGTCACAGTGCACGCTTAACACAACCCTATTGGCCACATTATTATAAAATTCATGTGGCTGAAGCATTAATTCATGTAGCTATATACGTGCAATAGTCACTCATAGTGAATACTCATGTGGCCATTTTCTACCGTTTAGCCACACTTATCGGAGAGGCTTCTTGATGGCCAGCAACTAATGCCTGTACCCTTTAGCCACACTTATTACCACATAAGGCCACCAAAAACTGTGTGTGGCCATATTATACCCACGGTGTCGCGACCTTTGGCCACATATGAGCTGAACCAAATATGTGTGGCTAAAGGCCTACGGCCACACTTTTTTCGTGTGGCTGAAGGTCAATATTCACGTAGTGTAGGTACATCTCTCTTTTTATCTCTCAACTTCATTATGTTTATTGTAGGATTGCAACTATCTTCATGAAATTTACCACACATTAGGAACACCAATGCTAAAACAACAATCAAATAATTAAGTTACTGAAACACAAATTCTGATGTTTTATTAAGAATTTAGCATGTTTTATTAAGAATTTAGCTACTGCAATTAGGGGTCTTTACAGCCCTGTTTTGACGGTTTTCAGGTACGATTTTGTATTATTGAAACCGAAACCGACCCGTTTAACTTTAAAACTAACCGAACCAAATCAAACCAAGCCGTTACTAATGGTTTAGGTTTCACGATTTGGACGAATTGCGTAATCTTTTAAAATGATTTACTGATTCCTAAGTGGTATACAAATATAGTTTTTCTTATAAGAACATAAAAGCTTCTATTTTATAAATTACTTAAATACATAATTATATTATAAATAGAACAAAAGGTTGTTTCATCAAATATTATGAATTATTAAAAATAAGTTACCTGTATAGTGTACACGGAAGGTTTGTATGTGATTGTAATGTTCATTTTGAATACAGTGTTTGTAACCCAAAATATTTTTACATACGAAAACAGGATAGGAACAAAACAATAAAGCAAAATGTAATTTAAGAACAAATAATGCTAAATGTATTTCAATCGAATTCATGCAGTAGAGTAAATAAACTTTTTTAGCGATATGCACATGATCATATGGCTTGAATGTACATATTTGTGATTAACAAGCAACTAAAGGGCAATAAAAGAAGACAGTGTACACGAGACCACTCAGACCAGCTTTAGTTTACTATTAGTTATCATTTCAAATTAACACAAGCTGCACATATTTATGATTAACAAGCAACTAAAGTGCAACAAAATAAGACAATGTACACGAGGGATGTTGGCAATTGCTTATTTATTTATTTACTATTGGTTGCCATTTAATTAGATCAATAGAATCAGTATCAACAAAAATCTATTGGAACATGTGAGGGATGTTGCCAATTGCTTATTTCTTTATTCTTCATTTGTGAATCACAAATAAAAAGCTATATAATTGTTCCCGCATATTTCATCTTTACCATATATAAAAACTTATGTGAACTTTGACAGGCTGAGTTGATTGCATGTTTGATCACCCTGCTCGTGCATTCTTTCGTAAATTGTTGACATACATATCTTCTAAATATGGCAGCGATGTTGATCTTAATCGGGATGTCGAAGGACAGCTTATTCGCAAGCGTCGTAAGTTTATTCGACATGATCATATTCAAGGACACCAGCGTCTATATCGCAATAAGAATATAACTTATTAGCTCAACTTTTGTTTTAATTTGCATCTATTTGGGTCATTTGCTTGTAATGTGTTAGGAGTGTGCAATAGGTATGACCCGACCCGAACCAATAATGTTGACTTGTTAATGCTTTGGTAATGTGATTTGTTCCTGTGATTTCTTTGTTTAAATTGCAGTAGTGGTTAATATAATTTGCAGTTGTTAATTATTGCGCTTGAATTGCAATGGTTAATGCGATTTGCAGCAGTTAATGTGTTTGAATCGTTAATTTGTTTGAATTGCAGCAATGGTTTGTTCATATTCATACAGTGAAGTAATAAAAATGTAAGAATGAAAGTCAACATAATAAAAGTGACTCATTCAAAGTTTGAATTGCATATGTAGAATTTCATTATAATCCACCAAAAACTAAATACCAATTTTGTTTAATGAACTACCTTTTTATGGATGAAGCTAATTGGTTCGTTTGAAATACTATACGAGTTTGAGCCGAACTTAGGCTTGTTTAACTTCTAACGTTCAATACGATTTTCCCAAAAGTTATTAGAGCATTCTCAATCCGTTCCCCATCTCTATCCCTATAATTACACTAAAAAACACTACATTTCTCTCTCATGCTTAATTAAATAGTATTTTTTATACATTTATCATTACAGTTTTCTCTCTCCTCTACTCACAACCAATCCAACAAATATTAAAAAATAAATAGGGAAAACAATGTTTCCCCAAATGTTTCCCCAAATTTACAAAAAATCACTACATTTCTCTCTCCACCCTATAATTTACACTCACAACCACTCATCACCCCATCCTATAATTTACAAACTTCCCTCACATATTTAAAGAGAATAGGATGATAATGCTCTTAGAAACTTTTAGAAGATAAATATAATAAGACAAAATAGTAAGTAGTTAAAATTGTAAATAAGCAGAAAGAAAAAAAATTATTAAAAAAATAATATATAGATAGATATAGAGGATAGGATGTGTGGTGTTTAAAAAGTAGTGTTTTTTTGTTAAATTCTAGGGTTAAAGATAATGGATGGGATGTGAATGCTCTAACAACATCAATCGATTAATCTGACTAATGTTGTTCAGATTATAGTTAGGGTTTTTGATGATTAAGCAGCGACAGAAAAATATCAATAATCAATTACCTCAAACAACGATCGATGGTAGGTTAATTATGAATAATAAAAACCGGCCAGAAACGTTGATGAATGGACAGACAAACAATAATAAGAATTCAATTAAATAGGAGGCTATAGTCTGCCAGGGTTTGATGATCGTATATGATAATTTAATTAGATTATTACCAACGATCTCGTGTATAACAACTGTTCGGTAGTGTCGGCCAAGGTATTATGATCTGCGGATTTGTTTTTTAATCATATGACACAATTGAGATGTCGGTTAGGCCGCAAAAAGTATGTAAGATTTGATTCTTGATTCCATTTCCATAAATGAGCAGAAAATTGAGGTCCAAGATAATCAAACTGATAATCAGGCACAAGAAATTGTATACGGGTCCGGGTTTGGGTTATGGTTATCTTGATAAAAAAAAAAATTGGGTTATAAAAGGGTTACAAAATGGACCCTGAAGTTGAAGGTGGGTACAATATAAGCTAATAGTTTAAATTTGAGTTGAATTTGTCAATTTAAGAAAAATATAATTATAGTAAATAAATATTAATATATTAATTGCTAATCTTCTCAATAAACATGACTTTTAAGAAAATAACCCGAACCTCGAAACGGGTCAGTTTTTTAAAGAAAAATATTAATTCGAAAACCCGAGTTATTACATTATCCAAGAGCCATCTTCATTTTATGTTTTTTATCATAAGGTTTAGAATGTAATAGTTATGTAAAAGATAGCATTATCTTATTATTCTTTTCTTCCAAGTTTTTTTTAATAATTGAATCAAATGGTCATATGACCATAAAGTAATCATGTATATGAATCCACATAATCCATACATCATGGTGTATAGGGTTGATGAGACAAAGAAATCAAGATCTTTATTTTTCTGTTTGAATCATTATATTTTGTTCAAAGGACCCAATATTATTGATGATATATGGTCCTAAATATGACATCATCATATCCTAAAATTCCTTAATTTTATTCTATTAAAATTCTTTTTAAAATCGTCAAAACATTGCTTCTAATAATGTTTCAGTTATGATATTAGATTTGGCCAGCAAATAAAGGGTCATATCTTGTTCCTAACAAACTGAAAAAGTACAAGACCGTATTCTATGATAAACTTCATTGAAATACGGTTCTAACCATTATTTTTACACATTTGAATTCATTTTTATGAATTCACAATGAATATTATAGAAGCAGTGCGCATATTCATACTCTCTGATTTAAACGGCTATTTTGGCTTAATTAACGTCTGAATTTGTTAAACTTTTCTAAATTAATGTTGTTCAAAACATCCTAATTTAAGGTCTTGATTTTAATAAAATTGTTTGATATTTTAAGAAAAAAAAAATAGTTTGTTGTCCAAAAAAGGATTTGGTATTCCATATTCTTTTTTGATATTTTCCTTGTTTTTATGTTATCATTTATTCAATTAGTTTTTGTATTCCTCATCCTTATCCTAAAACACATTTCTAAACTTTGGTTTAAGACTTCATGGTTAGGATTGATCTAGTAACACCAATATATATCCAATCCTTTCGATCACCAATCAAGTTTCATAACCCCCTTTCTAATTCTTTACAATTATTTGGGGTGTAGCGCGTCACCATGTTTTCTCGTTATTTCATTTTCTTTGTTTACAAACCGCTTTGCAATATGCCGTGCATGTTAATGATATTTCTTTCATATTGTTTATAATAACCATACGTGAATAAAGTGCAATGTGTTTATCGCTTTATGGTTGATACATCAAACATCGAAGTGGCATTCGCCACCTATTTTTCAACTTCGGTTGAAATGAATGGTGGTTACCATTCCCCTAATTCCATGACTTTGGTCGGGAGATTGGGGCGTTTTTAGTTGTTTTTCATATTCTTTATGATTGAATGTATTACATTATGACACACTTTTTGTAATATTTATATATTAAACTTACGAAATCTCATCAAAATACGTGTTGACAAAGTATATTATTTTTAACGCGCTACAGGTTGATTGATGAAGTGCTAAGCAACGAAGATAACTAGATTGGACCTTTAGGATTACTTAAATAAGTAGTTATCCTTATATTGTGATGCATTGTTATTTGCTTCAAACCAATGTGTTTTTGCATCATTATGAAATAAAATAAATATTCTTATTGTCACTTTAATAGTGTTACGAGCTTCTTAGCAATTTGTAAGTACCGCCCCGGCATATTTCGCCCAAGGTCGGGGTGTTACACAAAGCTCAGGTTTTACCAACGCCCGTGTTTTGCTAACTCACCGCTGCAAAGCCCAGAGCTGATAACGCTAAGGTTTTACAAATGTCCGGATTTTACATATTAAATAAACGTCGTTTTTATATTTTATTTGTTTATATGTTAATCCTTTTATATGTTAGTTTACGATTTTATTTTTTTGGTTTTAGCGCTTGAGTTTTAAGAACATTATTTGTATTGTAAAAAACCAAATCGGTACGATCGGGTTTACCAATGCTTAGGTTTTACAGACCCAATAAGCGTTGTTTTAAATTTTTTAATATGTCAATCTTTTTATATGTTGTAACCTATACCGGCGTAAGCGCGTCGACTGACACCTACAACGCTCTGGTAGGTTTTCATGACCTAATAAACATTTTTTAAAATAATTTAAGTTTTCTTTATATTATATGTTATGCAGTGCACTACTTTTTTCGGTTTATTTATTTTAAATATATTAATTTGACGAATTTATTTTTTGGGTTTAGTTTGAGTAATGTAACGAACGCAACTAATATCAATTGAATTCGCGTTGATTTTCGGTTGCAACGGCCAAGTTTTATCAACCAAATCTCGACGCAATGCATGCGGGAAAATCAATGTCGTTACCATTAAGACCTTTTTAATATGTTATTTTTTTTTATTTTAAGTTATATGAGTATTACTACTGTTTTCCTGTGTTAATAGGTTAATTTTTTAATTTAGTTTAGGTATTTTAACGAATTTAAACCATACCAACCGAACCACATTAGTGTACCATCATAATATGACGGGTATCTAAATGATCCAACCACGCACCGAATAAAACACTAGTTTATAGTATTTACCAAGTCCCATGACTTTTACTCAACAAGGTCAGCGTCTAGTTTTTCCACATCTTTTCAATATTAAGAGTATTGAATAAATCGGGTACTCCCAACCATCCAACGTGACGTATCACTGTTGTTAATTAATACTTGACTACCATCCATCCAATGTGATTACAACGTTGCTAATTAATATTATTAACACTCTACAAGAATTAACCGATCAAGAAAAACAACACATCTTGGCCGACATCCATCCAATGATTGAAGTTGTAATGTATTTACTATTTTATTTTTTTAATTGAGCCAACCTCGAGTACAACATTCAGCTCAGTTTCAAATCCAAGCCAAGCTTAAATAACACGATTGAGCCTAATCTCACCCTGTCAGCTCGACTGGTGAACAACCCTGTTGGAAATATGAACGGTTCGGGTTAAGTCAATGCGGTCCGACCAGATTGTGACCCGAAAAGAGTTACACAGAGGATAACGAACATCGAGCCCACTTAAATTGTTAACTGGGCTAGACACAATTAAACAAGGTTTATTGGTGATTGAAGGCTTTTAGTTTGGTGATTTGGGCTCAAAACAAATTGGGTTTAAAGGAGGTTTAAACCCTAATCTATTTCTATATATAGTAACTTATCCTCTTCTTATTATTAACCAACTTAACATAAATAAATCCTAGTCACCAACACCCCCAAATCGCCGCCGCCACTCTGCTCCAGCGCCGCCACCTCCGGCCGCCGCCGTATCTGGCCGTCGTCATTTCCGGCCACCACAGCTCCCCGGACACCACAAACCATCACCGCAGCCACCTCCGGCCGCTGGTGCTACTCCCTTTTGCTGTTCGTCTGCTGTCTGCTGCTGCCGACAACCGCTGCCACCGTCCGGACACTGTGCCACCACTGTGCCGCCACTGCTGCCACCACCGGAAGTTTTTGGGGTCTTTGTTGTGTCATTTCTAGCACCGTTTCGCTATTCCTTGGTGTCTCTCCCTGTTGTGTATAACCGAGGTATGATATATATTCCGTTATCTATAACGTTATGTGATTTTTATGATTTCGTACTCGTATTGTTTGTAACCAGAACCTCGTTTGGGTTTCGTTATCGTGGTAACTCGTTTATTATCCGCTGCGTTTTACTCGTTTATATGTTAATATGATTAATATCTATTAAACGAATATATTAAAACCGGGTTTAATTTGTTAAATCGTTTCTTTTACCACCGTTGAAACCCAACAGTGGTATCAAAGCCGTTGTTACAACGTACGAGTCGATACCGGTCTTTTTACCGGATCTACATCATAAACTTTAATTTGTTAAAGTTTTTGATCTAGATATTATTCTGGGTATTTTTGGATTTGGTCAAAGTTTGTTTATTTTATTTGACCAATATATTACCAATGTTATTTTTATGAATATGTAAATTCGGCCCCGACCTTTGCGTGTTTGGTTGGGTTTGATGGTTGAGCTTATTTTTTGGCCATATGGATGGTTCAAAGTTGTATTCGTTTATATTTATTTTATGGTTTTCTTTTGGCCATATGGATGGTTCAAAATTGTAATAGGAAAATATTGTTAGTATTATAAATTTTGGAATAAAGAAGACCCGATGATAACCGAGGACGAGCTCACGGAGTCGTTGGAGTTAGTGGGAGTTTGGACAAGATGACGGATGCACCAAGAGTCCATCCTTGTGGTTGTTTTGTGTTGTGACCCCTTGAACCGATCGGTCTTGCTAATTGGCTCTAACAAAACTGATCACCTCTTTTGGCCATTAAGGATTACATATTATTATTTGCTATTGTGGTTGCTTGGTTGTTTATAATAGGTTATAATATCACCAACCTAATACCAAATAAATTTTAAAATAAATATTTTAATTAACCAATTATGTTTTTGCAAATTAAAGGCTTTTTAATTTCCAAAACTAATAACTTGATAGATTTTCTATTAACTTAAAATTGGTTAGTTATATCGCGACAAACGTAGTTTTAATAGGTTATTTAAAACTAAATGCCTTAGAGATGAAAGGGTTCATCAAGTTGTCCCGATAAAAAACAGTAGAATTTGACTTTTACGCTATTCGATAATTCTAAAATTAATCCCAATTTAAAATCTAGTCTATGCCATCCTACTATAAGTCGCACTTGAGGCATACTGAGATATTTCAAGTGTTTGGAGCTACATCACCACACTTGATTTCTAGCCTATCCCATCAAGGTTAAAGCATTTCGTTGACACATCCGGCCCTTTCACATGTGACTGTACTAGGACGACTATTGCTTTACTCTCCTGTTACGTGCTACAGTTGTTTGGAGACTTAAAGTGAGCATAGATGAGGCTAAATGTATCTATTTAGGCAATCGTTGTCTTAATAGGCCTCATAACCGAGAGTTGTGCTCTATTCACAATTGGAAATCGTTTTCAGTCTGCCTAACCACTTATTAATGTTGTGAGCTACAACTGCCATTAATAACTTGAAGCCAGATTCTCAAGTTCCTATTTTATTAATGTTAATTGGGTCATTAATAAAAGGATTAAAACGTCGAAAATACTAATAAAAATTTACTTTTGCTTTACAAAATCTGATGTTAACTTACGAAAACTCTCCCTACGCCCTTACGTATATCCTTGAGAAGGATACAATGAACGGCACCAACTTCATCAAATGACACCACAACTTGAGACTTGTTCTCACAATGGAAAAGAGGCTCTATGTTGCCAATGGACCTGTTCCAACCGAGCCTAAAAGCAAAACAGGCGCTACTCGAAAAGTTCTTGAGAAGCATAAGGATGACTCGGCTGAGGTCTCCTGCATTATGCTAGCCACCATGACTTCTGAGCTTGTTAAAGGCTTGGAAGACTTTGGTTCCTATGAGATGCTTGAGCAACTCAAGGTCATGTTTCAGAAACAAGCCCGTCAAAAATGTTACAACACCATGAAACAGCTCATTAGCTGCAGGATGGTAGAGGGGTCTTCCGTCAGTGCGCGTGTCGTTAAGATGAAGGGGTACATCGATCAACTCAAGAAACTTGATTACCCCCTGCCTGATGAGATGGAAGCGGACTTCATCCTCAACTCTCTCCCCAGCTCTTACGACCAATTCGTAATGAATTTCAATATGAATGCCTGGGTGAAGATAGTGCCCGAGGTGCACAACATGCTCAAGACGGCTGAGATGAACATTCCCTCCAAGACCAATCAATTTCTGATGATCCGATCTGCTTGTGTCAAGAAGCCTAAACCCAAGAGTCAGGGTTATAAAGGCAAAGGCAAGGAGAATGTTACCATTGCTGCCCCTCGTGCCACCAATGCTAACAAAGGGGTTCCAAAGATACCACCGCCGCCCCCTGATAAGCGCCAGTGCTACCGATGCTACCAAATGGGACACTGGAAGCGTAACCGTCCCGAACACCTTGCTGAGATAAGGAAGAGGAGAGCCAATGGAGGTGAAGGCTCCTCTCGATGTATTTCCATATACGTTATTGAATTTTTCACTGTCTCTAGCAATACATGGGTATTTGATACCGGATGTGGTTTCCACATTGTTAATGTCTTGCAGGAGCCTGAGAAGTGGAGGAAGCTGAATAGAGGCGGCATGGAACTCATCGTTGGTGAGGGGAAGAAAGTACCAGTTCTGGCAACTGGAGTATTCCATTTTACTTGTCCATCTGGCCTAGTTTTTCCTTTGAATAATTGTTTGTATGCTCATTGTTTGACAGAAACACCATTTCAGTTTCTTTGTTGTTTGAACAAGGTTGTTTTATTGGCATGGCTATTTCTGCTTACTTAAATGATATCTTTTATTTTAAGGCTAGACCTCGAAATGGTATTTATGAGATTTATGTTCAAACTAATAATAACGTATATAATATTTCAAAACGTATCAGATCTAGCATCAATGATACATTTCTATGGCATTGCTGACTTGGTCACATAAGCAAGGCAAGAGTTAAAAGACTCCAATCCAAAGGGATTCTTGAATCCACAGGACCGGACTCTTTTGACGATTGTGAATCTTACTTAGCTGGAAAACTCGCCAAGGACTCCTTCACTCATAAAAGTGAAAGAGCAAAAGATCTGTTAGGACTCATACATACTGATGTGTGTGGACTTTTCAGAACTATGTTAAACCATGAAAGATACTTCGTTTCTTTTATCGACGATTATAGTAGATACGCTTATGTGTATCTCATGAAACACAAACATGAAACTTTTGATAAGTTCAAAGACTTTCAAAACGAAGTGGAAAACCAACTTGGGAAAACCATTAAGGTACTTCGATCAGATTGAGGTGGAGAGTATATCAACTCAGAGTTCTTCACTCGTCTTAAAGAGCGTGGAATTGTTTCACAGCTTACTCAACCTGGCACACCCCAACATAATTTTATGAGAGAGAGGAGAAATCGAACTTTTCTAAACATGGTTCGATCGATGATGTGTAGAACTAACTTGCCTCACTCCTTTTGGGGTTTCGCCCTTATGATCGCTGCCCCTATTCAATTTGGCTCCAACTAAGAAAGTGAACAAAAACCCATATGAGATATGGCATGGGCAAAAGCCCAATTTGTCTTTCCATAAAGTATGGGGATGCGATGCATATATCACAAGTGAATACTATAACCAAAGCGGTTATTACTTCTTACATCGTGATACAAATTCGATTTCTATCAAGAGGAAAGGCTACTTCCTTGAGAAGGAATTTCTCGATCGAGGAATTGGAGATAACAATGTCGATCTTGAAGAAATTCAAGAACCAAAAACAACCACTGAAAAAGTTGGAACATCTTATCAACAAGTTGTTGTTGCTGATACGTCAGACATGAACACGAGCGTTTGCAGAAGTAGTAGGACTCCCGTACCAAATTCTAAATACTTATGGCATTTAGATGGTCCCGACGTCTTATTAGTAGCCGAATCTAACAACGAACCTACTAACTACAAATCTGCTATCTTGGTTCCGGAATCTGAGAAATGGCGAGATGCCATGAACGCCGAGATGCAGTCTATGCATGATAACCATGTTTGGAACTTGCTTGAGCTACCCCCCGATGGTCTGGAAGTAGGGAGCAAGTGGATTTTCAAAAGACAAACCAACATGCATGGAAATATACAAACCTGTAAAGCACTGCTAGTCACGAAAGGTTTTACTCAAACTCAAGGTGTTGACTATGATGAAACCATTCCTCCCGTTTCTATGACTAAGTCAATAAGGATATTCCTTGCCATAGCCGCGTACGATGACTACGAGATATGGAAAATGGATGTCAAAATCGCTTTTCTTAATGGACATCTTTCTGAAAGATGTCTATATGGTTCCGCCTAAAGGTTTTGTCGATCCAAAATATCCAAATAGGGTTTGCAAATTGAATAAGTCCATTTATGGACTTAAACAAGCATCTCGCAATTGGAATCTTCACTTTGATGAGAAAATCAAAGAGTTTGGTTTTATCAAAAATGAAGATGAGCATTGTGTTTACAGAAAGGCTAGTGAAAGCACTATATCATTCCTTATCTTGAATGTGGATGATATACTGATCATTGGAAACAACATTCCTATGCCTAAGGAAGTAAAGCACTGGTTGGAATCTTGTTTTGCAATGAAGGATCTTGGTGAAGCCGCATGTATTCTGGGAATAAAGATCTACCAAAATAGATCTAAGCGGCTTCTAGGGCTAAGTCAAAGTACTTACATAGATAAAGTAATGGCACGATTCTCAATGGAAAACTCCAAGAAAGGAGCTGTTCCAATAACTAAAGGAACCGTGTTGAGAAAATCGCAATATCAGGCAACGGACATTGAAGCTAAGCATATGTAAGAAATTCTATATGCATCTGCGGTTGGTTCTATCATGTATGTTATGTTATGTACTAGACCTGACGTCTCGTGTGCCTTGACCATTACCAGTCGTTTTCAACAGAGTCCTAGAATTGCCCATTGGATTGCTGTAAAGAACATTCTAAGGTACTTGAATAGGACCAATGATATGTTCTTGTTGTTTGGGGGAGTGGAAGAGGAGCTCACTGTAAAGTTTTACACTGATGCTAGCTTCCAGACTGACCGAGTTGATTCTCGCTCACAGTCAGGTTTCGTTTTCACTCTCAATGGAGGAAATATTTATTGAAAGAGCTCCAAACAGAGTGTAGTGGCGGATTCAACAACTAAGTCCGAGTATATAGTTGCATCAGATGCTGCTAAGGAGGCCGCTTGGATGAAGAAGTTCATCACCGACCTCGATGTGGTTCCGAGTATCAACAAACCAATCGATGTGTTCTGTGATAACACAGGTGCTATTGCTCAAGCCAAAGAGCCAAGGTCTCATCACAGAACTAAGCATATTCTAAGGAAGTTACACCTTATTCGAGAAATATTGGAACGGTGTGACATTGTGATAAGCAAAGTAGACACAGATCAAAATTTAGCAGACCCGTTCACTAAGCCGATGACTCAGGACAAGCATGATGAGCATAGAGATGCTATCGGGCTTATATTTGCTAGTGAGTTATTTTGATTTAGTATTTGGATGTATGAACGTTTAAACAGTTGTACTTTTCGGTTCACTTTTGATTTAATGGTTAAATGCAAACGTAGAATGATACAACTGTGTTCTTTTTAATACATTTAATCCGTGAATATAATATTCTAAATTATCCGTAGTCGGTCAGATTCATGGGAACGATTCTGAATTAAGACTATTTTGACTTTGGACTCAAGGAGTTGACTTCCAAACTCACAGACCTCATTATGAATGACGTTGGATGTAACTCGCATCAAATCATCTTCATGGATCTTGATCATAAGTTGTTTTGATAATGAAATACTCATTTAGTATCCTTAGACCTGAGATACATATTGGAACTTTCGTTTACCGAGGAATATTCTATGATCATGTTAACCGTTTTTGCGTAACTGCCAGTCATAAAGGCATTGATTAAGAATATTCTGGAATTCAGTGGGAGTTGTATGTAATCAAGATGGGATTGTATACTCTTACATAAAAAGTAGCAGTTAGACATCTTGGTGCCCTATTTGATTCAAACTAGTAAAGTGTGAGGCCTCACCCAAACTTACTGTATGTTTGATTGGACCACTTTGACTCAATATCGAGAACTACAATAATTGAACACTATATGAGATTGATTTGATCCATGTCTTATTGTTCAATTGATGTCTCATACAAAAAGGATAGATGACAATGATTACTATAAGTTCATTATCTTGCAATAATGTATTCCAAGATATTTTGGCTATGATTTTAAAATGTCATAATTAGTTGGGGACAGTTATGTGTAGCTAAAACGCCTCTAGCTGTCAGCGTTGTGCTACTTGATCCAAAACCGTCCAAGTGGGAGATTGTTGGGAATATGAGCGTTTCGGGTCAAGTCAACGCGGGCCGACCCGATTGTGACCCGAGAAGAGTTAAACCGAGGATAACGAACATCGAGCTCACTTAAATGTTAATTGGGCTAGACACAATTAAACAAGGTTTATTGATGATTAGAGGCTTTTAGTTTGGTGATTTGGGCTCAAAGCCCATTGGGTTTAAAGGAGGTTTAAACCCTAATCTATTTCTATATATAGTAACTTATCTTCTTCTTATTATTAACCAACTTACTATAAATAAACCCTAGTCACCAACACCCCCACACCGCCGCCGCCACCTCCGACCGCCATCATTTCCGGCCATCGCAGCTCCCCGGACACCGCAAACCATCACTGCATCCACCTCCGGCCGCTAGTGCTGCTCCCTGTTGCTGTCTGTTTGCTGTCTGATGCTGTCGACAGCTGCTGCCACCATCCCAACGCCACGCCGCCGCTGCTTGCCGCCGTGCTGCCGCCGTCCGCAGCTGCTACCACCACCGGAAGTTTTTAGGGTCCTTGTTGTGTCATTATAGCACCGTTTCATTATTCCTTGGTGTCTCTCCCGGTTGTGTATAACCGAGGTATAATCTATATTCTATTATCTATGTTTAACGTTATGTGATTGTTATGATTTCGTACTCTTATTGTTTGTAACCGGATCCTCGTTTGGGTTTCGTTATCGTGGTAACTCGTTTATTATCCATTGTGTTTTACTCGTTTATATGTTAATATGATTAATATCTATTAAATGAATATATTAAAACCGAGTTTAATTTGTTAAACCCTTTCTTTTACCACCGTTGAAACCAAACAAACCCTAGTTACATCAACGAAACAAAATAGAAAGTGGCTAGCAAACGCTGTTAGCATCTGCCAGCTAAATAAACTGTAGGATCATAATAGACTATAAAGACAAGATCTAAAATGAGAATAACATAACACATTTTGAGGTATTATTGTTGACATAGACAATAATAGCGAGTTACACTTCCTAGTGTCACTTCTTATTGACGGTATCCCCTGTTTATAGATAGTTTTTTCATTTGTTCGTTTTGGGTTGTGGTTATAATCATTGTAATAGGGCACGGTGTTAGAATTATTCTCAGTTTATAATAGAACAGATAAGCACGAACGTTATTGTATTATATTTGGCTTTTATCAATAGAAATGATGTTTGTTAGTTAAGTATGTTCGATTGCACTCGTTTTCCTTTTATTTCTCTATATGAGATCTTAAATATCATGTAAATTGAAATTTTAGAGATATATATGATCTTTTTTATTATCAAGCTTGCATTTGATCTAGAGATAAAGAGACCTACGTAAACAGAAAAATAAGTTTAATAATAAATATATATTTACAATGATTTTGTCATCCTTCCGTCAAGACCACCACCCTTCCCACCTCCGCCACTTCCAGTAACCACCAGCCATTCGTACCTCCATCACCTCCGCCACCAAGATCTGAACCACCACCCCACCCATCACCCTCCCGTCATCCCGGCCAACAGCACCTCCACCACTTCCAGTCACCTCCAGCCAACAACATCTCCGTCACCTCCGCCACCTAGATCTGAACCACCACCGCACTTTCGCACCTAAACCTGAACCACCACACCTCCGTCACTCCGCCACATGAACCACCGCACCCCGTGTTTTAAGGGTCCTTTTAGTGGTTGGTTGTCGGTTCGGCATCATTTCTCGTGGTGGATTATTTAATGAGGGTGCTATGTCTAAGGCCCTAGAAAATGGTGTGGGTTCCTCCCTAGATGAGATTGTTTGTTTTTCGGGGGTGTTTGGACATGTCCTTTTAGGGGGTTCCATTGTTGACCGGATGGAAGGGCGGGGTCAAAAGGGATCTCTCGGTTGATTGTGCATATAAAACGTCTTCATTTGCCGTCGGGTTAGCGGAAAGGGGCCCTACGGGACGCAATTTCCACGGATTGTGATTTATTTATTTCGGTTGGGGAGGCTTTAAAGGCCTCGGAACAGTGGTTATGTGGGGTGTGTATGCGTCTAAATGCTCTTACACGGACATGTCATCATGCTGATGGGGTCACCAAGTACAAAGAGGGTGTGGGAGCTGTGGAGGAGTTTATTGTGGGGATTGATAAACCGCATTTTATGAGGGATGTTGCTCCCTTGGATGAGGTTCTCCTTGACCGCGTGTTCTCTCTTCCTAACACAACTGTTAAGAGCATTCCTCATAGTTGTTGTATGGCGTTTTCTCAGGCTTTAGCTACGGCTCTGGTTAAGGTGGTTGCTATGCTAGAGTTCGTTGAAGCGTGGGTAAGACTTTTCTTGTTACCGCGGTGCACGTTGCGAGTTTTAAGACCTTCTAAACGTCAGGAGCGCAGGTCCGGTAATAGAATGTCTTTGAAATGTATAGGCACTAACAGCTTGGGGTACTAAGGATGGTTTTAATGCGCTTATTTTATCCCTTTTTGCCAAACCTATAGGGGTGGACACGAGTCATGAGGAGCCTCTCGCTAAGCATGATGATGCGGCGGTATGCACAAATGTGAAACAATGTTTACGAAAAGTGGCCGACGGGCATTTCATTGTCGCCATTAAAGTATTATGCTCTTCAGGGGTTGCACCTTTCGGCAATGATACTTTGAAAGCGCTAGTGGCTAAGCATCCTATATTGCCCCCGCCGGTTATGCCTGCTTCTTTGCTTTCTGAGCCTCCTCTTGTTGTTGATAAGAATTGTGTGCTTGGGTGCATTAAATCTTTCCCTAAAGGGACGTCATGCGAATGAGATGGATTGAGGGCACAACACATTCTGGATGCATTTTGTGGAGAGGGGTCTCCGACCGCTGTTGGGTTACTAAAGGCTACTACTGCGTTGGTTAATTTATGTGGGGTGGAGATGTCCGAGGGTTTTGGCAGAGTTCATTGCGTCGGACCCTCTCACACCGTTGCTCAAACCGGACAATGGGATTAGACCCATTGTTGTTGGTGCCATTTGGAGAAGATTGATCTCTAAGGTGGCTATGAGGGGTGTTGGGAAAGAAATTACTAAATACCTTTGCGACTTTCAGTTTGGGGTGGGAGTCCCTAGTGGTGCAGAGGCCGTTCTTTATAGCACGAACAGGTTTTTAAGTAACTTCCCTTCCGATGGGTCATTGGCTATGCTTACTATTGATTTTTGTAATGCCTTCAACTTGGTGGATAGGACTGCCCTTCTAAATGAGGTTCGGGCCCGATGCCTGTCTATTTCCTTATGGGTGAACTTTTTATATGGGCAACCGGCCAGGCTATATGTGGGGGATGGCCACATTTGGTCCACCACTGGGGCTCAGCAAGGGGATCCTTTGGAGCCTCTTCTTTTCTACTTAGTTCTGCACCCACTTGTTCATCTAGTCCAGGATTCCTGTAAGCTTCTCTTTCATGCTTGGTACCTAGATGATGGTAAAATTATTGGAGACTCTAAAGGGGTTGCTAAAGCTTTATATATTATCATGTCGGAGGGCCCCCGTCTGGTCCTTGAACTTAATGTTAAGAAAACATAAGTATTTTGGCCGTCGTGCAATGGAGTTAAAGTGCGGGATGGGGTGTTTCCCTATGAGATTGGAAGACCAGTGTTAGGTGTGAAACTTCTTGGGGGATCCGTTAGAAGGTATGTCGGGTTCATCAGCGGACTTGCTATGAAAAGGGCTTCGAGGGCTGTGGAGTTGATGAGCTATCTCCCGCGGTTGGGGACCCTCAATGCGAGCTCCTTTTGCTCCGCTCATATATGGGAGTTGGAAAGTTTTTGTTCGGCCTTAGAACATGCCAACCTGTGTATGTAGGGGAAGCGGTTTCTGTTTTTGACAATGGCCTTCGGGGGGCAATTGAGGATATTGTGGTTTGTGGTGGTGCCTTCTTTGGAGATTTTCAGTGGAGGTTGGCATCACTTCCGACACGTTTTTGAGGTTTGGGTTTTTGTTCAACTTCATACGTATCTACATATGCGTTTGTGGCATCGAGGGCGCAATCTTGGGAATTGCAAGACCACATTCATCGAGGTTGTGGTACTGATGGGTTTGACTTCGATTATGGGAGTGCGATAGATCGGTTACGCATTTCACTTTCTGAATTTGATATTAGCGGTTTCTCTAATAAAGACACCGCCTCCCCTAAAGCCCAACAGCTTTGGCGAGTGCCCTTTATGATGGAATCATCCAGAGTTTGGAAATGAAGTTTGATTTATCCTCTCGTCAGAAAGAGATGTTTGATTGTCTCCGGGCTCCTTGAGCTCAAGACTTCTTAAGTGTTCTCCCTATTGAAGGATTGGGCCAACATATGTCGGCTTTGGAGTACCGGGCCATCCTGAAGTATCAGTTGATGATCCCTTTGTTTCCGATAGATGAGTCGTGCCCGGTTTGCCGCAATGTAGATGATCCCTTTTGTTTCTTTGATTTTAAGATGCTAGGCTAAACTTATTAGACTGCCTAGGCTTGTGATGAACCTTTGTTGAAGTTTAATTTTATTTGGAGTTTTCCTTTCATTATGGGTTTATGAATTAGTAAAAAGCTTAATATTTTTTATTCGATACATATGGGTGCTTGGTTTTATTTGATGAGTCTTATTGTTTCACAGTTTCCTTGGTGATTGTCTGTCATATAATAGGATTCTGTTAAGTCATTTACTGTGTGTTCTTGACTAGTTTGTGATTGATTTATAATAAGATCATAGAAACAATATTATTAATTAAATAAATAAAAGTGCGTTGCTAATCTAAAAGGTTGTAAGGTGATAGATTATTTGATAGGTCGTTGTTGATTAAGATTACTAGACTTAGTTCTTCGTAAGGAGTCCGTCTAGTTTTGACTTTTCAACTTTGTCTATTGAGTCGAATGAATTTAGTAAACTACCTTTGATTTCCGCGCTGTAAGGTAGGCTTTCGCTATAAAGGTACTCTATCATAATTAATTAGATAACCGTAAGGAAATCTAATATTAAAATTGGTGTTTTTAAGAGCTTAATAGAAATCCTTAGGTGTCTTCTTGAAGGGTCAGGGGTCCTATTCGGGTTTTCTTTTAAGTGACTATTTTATGATCCCAATTTCATAACAAGCATTTTCCGATTAATTGATAACTGAAACTTTGGGGATTCTAGCCTAGGTGGTTTTTCATCGACATCTTATATAAATCAATTAAAATTGTCTTTTGTTTATTTTACTTATTTTACGTAATTAATTTAAATTTAGTTTTCAAGTAAAACCCCCTTTAATAATAATAATAATAATAATAATAATAATAATAATTAAATAGTCGTGTCAGTTAGTCGAGTCTAATTAGTTAAATTATGTAATTTAAAGAATCTCGTGGGTTCGATATCCGGACTTACTTAGCTTTACTAAAGTCGATCGGTTCACTTGCCGGTTAGTAGTTTAGTCGAGTGTTAGAGAGTCTAGAGTATTACTTAGTGTCTAGATTAGCGTAATTTAGTTAATAATTATTAGACTACTTCAAGCACATCAAGTTTTTGTCGCCGTTGCCAGGTACTCTTGGCAATTGTGTTGTTAGCTTTGATTAGACTTACTTGCTATATACGTGCTATTTGTGTTTGTTTTTGTTTTGAGTTGTAGGAGTTTATTTGTCCGTGCCTTTTATTACTTTTGAGTCATAAATATGTGTGAGATTTGTGGCGGAACCCATTCTACGCTTATATGTCCACAATATGTGGGGTGTTTGGCACATCATAATGCTAACCCTTCTGTGCAGTCGGTGCAAAATTTTTCACAGGGACCTTTTCCGTATTATTTTGATAATTCGTATCAGCAACCTCAGCAAAACCAGGAGCAGTGTTATGATCAATTTTCTAAAAGCCTTTCTGATGAAGATGTAGCTGTTATGGGTAGGATAGAAAAGATGTTGGTCCAATACATGGCTACAGATACCCAAATGATGTTCGTTGAGCATGAAACCATCTTAAAAAATCACCAGGATATTATTACAGATCTCCAACATCAAGTAGAAGAAATTTCTAGGAGACTGGATGAAGAAGATGAAATGGAGAGGTTGAGATCCTTGGAATATGTTGAGCAGTCACATAAGGAGATCATTCAAGTAACGGAGACAAAAATGGATGTTAAAGTCCCACCTCCGGTTTCGCATGCTATTATTGATTTTTGGAGTGACTCTGATGATGAGATAAACGAAGAAGAGTGGGATGCTTATCAGATGTCGTTAATGAAGAAAGAAGAGATAGAGGATGAAGTGGATTTGGTAGATTCACTTGAGTTGATGTTTAGCGTTGAGGAAATGGTTGTGAATGAATTGAGTGAGGAAGATGAATTCCTTGATCAGGAGTTGGATGGAATGTCAGAGTATGACGAGGGGGGTACATTGGACGTTAATGAGGATGTTGCGTTTTTCGAGGCCCTACTTGTAGAGGACAGTGTAGATGAGGATGTGGTGTTAGCAGAAGAACACTATTTCCGGCCCGTGGATTGTGTTTTGAATGCTTATCAGGAATCAAAACCACGGAAGAAGGTCGAGGATGAGAAATTACCTGAAAACCGAACTTGCGTACATTTTAGGAGATGCTCTACAAGAATGAAAAAGCCTTTGCATGTCAAACATGACCAGTCTTCTCGATACTTACAACGCATTCGGCTCTTGCCAGGTAATTTTAAATATAGGTGGTCTGACCAGTTATTGATTTTTAATTCTAATTTAATTTTTTGCGGTTCCACCATTGATATATTAATGTTTGATAAATTCCGGGTGGAACTAAACGGGTTGGACAGGGTCCAGATCAAGGAGAAACCTCCTGATTAAGTTCAAGTATGGGGAGGTTCCGCGGAGTTTGTATATTTAATCGAGTCACTAACGTAATTTTTGTAGTTCGTCTTTGTTTTGTGTTTTTAAGTTTTGTTAGTTTGAAGATTGTTTGAGCTAGAGAGCGATCCCCAAGTAAGAATTTAATGAAAAAGATAAGTGTGGGGATGTACTTTATGTTTATCTATTTGCTCATGATTATTCATGTCTTATATATTAGTTGGGTTGGTGAAACACTTGAATTGCATAATATCTATCATTATGATAAGATACATTTTTTAGACATGTTTATTTGTTTTGTTTAGCCGCGTACGTTCGTGAGAGAAGGAGTTACTATTTGCTGAGCACGTTCGTAGTTGGAGGGCATTCATGAAAGAAGACATTGGGATCATGTTTCATGCGCATATTACCAGCTAAGTCTTTTCCATTATCTAGCTTGTTAATCTTTTTATTTACTTTGTTTTTAATTTTTAGATTTGTAGTTTTTTTTTTTGTAGTCCGAATTTATTTTATTTTATTATTTTAAGTCGTCTCTATCCTTGCATTGAGAACAATGCAAAATTTAAGTGTGTGGATAGGATATTTGAGTCGTAGTTTAAATTGATTTTGCGTTATATTAAAAAATATAAAAAAATTGAAAAAAATTGAAAAATGTTTTAAAAAATGTCCTTTGAATTTAGTTTTTTTGCGTTAAAGTAGGAGGTGATGATATTTATCGGAAATTGGTTTTTCAAACTACTAATAATATGAGATAAATAGTAGAAAACGCACTTAACTTGGGATGTGTCGGTAGGCTCAGCCTTGAAAATGAAAGGGCAATTTGATAAAATGGGTCGGAAATCTCTTGTGCGTAAAACGTTTTGTCCGTGGAAAATAAGTAATGAAAGGTCGGGCCATACTCAAGCCTCAATTCTCGGTATGAAAAGTATGAATGTTATAAATATTATAAAGTTTAAAAAATTTGAATACGTTATCATATGATGCTTGGGTAGGTTTAACGTTAGAGTATGCCGTGTAGCCTGTGATATGAATCTTAAACTGCTAGTTTTTGTGTTTTACACATCAATGGAGTATGGTTTTATAACCTTAAATCTTGTATTGATGGGATGCCCCGGGTCCGGAGACCATGGGTCTGTATGCCGACTATTCATCTGGGTATTCACAATTCCAAATGGGTTTGTGAATATTTATAATAAAAGCTAAAAAAGAGCAAACCCATAGATTTCTGCCACATAAGTCTTTAAACATGATCACAAAAAGTACAAAAGTACAAATGCATTATAGACTTGATCATCTACGCTGTTAGCCATGTGGGGTCCCCTTGCTCGAGTCTCATTACCATTAAGAAATGGACCACAAGGGACACGCCACATGTAAGCCCTACAGATGAAATTTTGCATACTCACCTACGGTAATGGTTCGGTGTATTGCTTGATAACGGGGGTATGTCATGTTATGGGGAACACTAGCTATTAATTAATTGAACCTTAATTGTATCTAACGGCTACTTGATAGACTTTGATGCTTAAGCTTAGGTGGATAAACAATACCCTTGATCGTCTTAACTATTCATATAAAAAAAAGAGCAACAAAAGTTTTAAATCTGCTAATTTTTGAGGTTTAAGTCAAGTTGGGGTGGTCTGATCCTGGAAAAGCTGAAAATAAGCGGGTCTTAATTGTGTAAACCACTGAGTAATATAATTGTTGGATCTTATTTGTCCCGGTAAAGATTAAGGCATGGGTTTAAGTGGACAACAATATCGGTGATCGCGGTTTTTGCGTTTATCTAAGCTTTAAATTAATATATATGTTTTTAAGAGTGTATTTTCCGATTCTGATCCAACTGCATTAGACTTTTTTAGGGACGAAAAAAGAGTAAGTGTGGGGATATTTGATGTGAGCCAAATTAGACATATTTTATTTTAATCTTTTTCTACACTTTTAATTGGTTTTGAGTTGGTATTTATTTAATATTACTCTAAGGTGGTTCATATTTGAATTTTAAGGTATCTATAAGATAACAAGCTAAAACGAAATATTTTTATTAAATTTGAGTCCAATGAAGTAAGTTTCAAATTGATTATATATTTTTATTTTTATCTACATTCTCAAAGTTAATTCAAAACATATTTAAGTTTGAAGCTCTTTCATAATAGTTCATTTTAAATTCAAACGAGTGACATGTATTTCAAACTAAAAAAAATGAAAAGAAAAAAAAGAGTTATATAAATTAAATTATAAATGATTGAATGAATAAATTATTATTAACCATATTTATTTGTTTTTGTATACAGGGTCTCGTTGAAAAAACAAGAAGTAATATAATTTTATTATAGGAAAAAAAGAATTATGGTGACCAAGTGATGTCGGTTGGGCCAATCACAAACAAAAAAAAGTCATGGGCTAAAACATAGTATGAGAATGGGCTGGTAGGTCCCGAGCTAAAAATAAAAGTCGGCTATATGTTCTGTTATAAAAGAAATAGAGGGGTTTTTAACCTTAAGAGGAGGGAGTCGACACAGAAGGTTTTCGCAAGAAGAATATTATATAGAGAGATATCCTTTAGTTCGAGCCGTGAGCGTTTGGGTTCAACACCTACTCAATCAAGCATCATCACTATTCGGTTTGAATTTATTATTTTAATTATGAGCTTGGTTGTTGAACTTCGTTATTTTTGTTTCTTTGATTTTAAGATGCTAGGCTAAACTTATTAGACTGCCTAGGCTTATGATGAACCTTTATTGAAGTTTAATTTTATTTGGAGTTTGCTTTTCGTTATGGGTTTATGAATTAGTAAAAAGCTTAATATTTTTTATTCGATGCATATGGGTGCTTGGTTTTATTTGTTAAGTCTTATTGTTTCACAGTTTCCTTGGTGATTGTCTGTCATATAATAGGATTCTGTTAGGTCATTTACTTTGTGTTCTTGACTAGTTTGTGATTGATTTATAATAAGATCATAGAAACAATATTATTAATTAAATAAATAAAAGTGCGCTGCTAATCTAAAAAACTGTAAGGTGATAGATTATTTGATAGGTCGTTGTTGATTAAGATTACTAGACTTAGTTCTTCGTAAGGAGTTCGTCTAGTTTTGACTTTTCAACTTTGTCAATAGAGTCGAATGACTTTATTAAACTACCTTTGATTTCCACGCTGTAAGGTAGGATTTCGCTGTAAATGTACTCTATCATAATTAATTAGATAACCGTAAGGAAATCTAATATTAAAATTGGTGTTTTTAAGAGCTTAATAGAAATCCTTAGGTGTCTTCTTGAAGGGTCAGGGGTCATATTCGGTTTTTCTTTTAAGTGACTATTTTATGATCCCAATTCAATATCAAACATTTTCCGACTAATTGATAACTGAAACTTTGGGGATTCTAGCCTAGGTGGTTTTTCATCGACATCTTATATAAATCAATTAAAATTGTCTTTTGTTTACTTTACTTATTTTTCGTAATTAACCGTGCACATGGCCAGGGTTACATAGTGTCCTATCATATTAAGACACGTGTCCAGGTTGTTATGCTCATGCACATCCAACGTATAGCTCAACCTATCATATGAGGGCACGTGTCTATGTGGTTACGAGAGCATCTTCTAGAAAAGGACAGCTTGCCCAATTACATTCCTACACTCCTCGGCTATAAATACCCTCTGAATCTCCATGAGGTATTCATTCACTCCCAACTATCTACTAAGATTACTTGAGTACTTTCTCTTTATCAGAACTGTATTTATTCTCAAGCCGGAGGGTGGTTACAGGAAGAACCCCCCCCCATCCCTCGTTTCCTTCCCGTAACGAGCTCACGGTGTCTGTTTTGCAGGTTCCGGTAATTGGACTTTGGGAAGGTGTGCTCATATCGTGTTAGTTGTTCTTGTATCCTACCCTGTAGACTCATTAGATCTAGGACCCGTTAAGAGGATTAGATCCGTGTTTCTTCATACACTTTAACTTTTAACTACTTATAAATGCATCCAATTTTTAAAATCAAAATGTGAATTGATAAGACGACCCATCCAAATGGCTTATATAGTTATTTTGTTATGGCTTTATATAGCAATATATAAAAATATTTAATCTTTTTCTTTCTACGGCTACAAATTTCTAGAAAATTTACTCCACTCTTTTAGTTTTAAAGTACTTATAAAAAATTTGCTCTCATTTCAAGTTTTGAATTTTCACTTTCTAAGACAAGTGCCCTTACTACCCAACTAGAAGCTTGAATAACAAATTCAATCTATTTTTAGACATGTATTAAATTATATATATATATGGTAGTTACCAAGTCCCCTTCCTATTTACTCCATCAAGCTCAACATATACATATTTTTAAAATTATTAAGGACAGAATTACAAATTTTGTCCTTTAAAAAAGCCAAATTACGGTTCGTGTCCTTTTTTTAGTTTCTTTGCAGCCGCTGTCCTTTAAACATTTTTCCCTACACGTTATGTCCTTTACGCTAACTGGGTTAGAAAAACTCAGTTAAATACCCTCACGTGAGGCGCATGTGTGGGCATATTGGTCTTTTCAAAACAGATTTATATACTCATATTAATAATAATCACAATAAATTCACATACACACACACACACACACACACACACACACCCCACTCCCTATCCAAATCTTCTTCACCCTTCTCTTCTCCCAATAACAATGGAGGACCCTAATCTTCTTCACCATTCTCTTCTCTCAACAACAATGGAGGACCCTGTAACTTCCGTGATGTCATCACTCTGGGCTTCACTCAACAGCTGGTTCACCTCCACTGTCTTCTTCGTCTTACTCAACCTCATGATTGCCACCATTGTTTACACATCCAATTACCAGACAACAACAACAACAAGAACAACAACAACAACAACAATAATAATAATAATAATAATAATAATAATAATAATCAGCAAGAACAACAAGATGACCAGACGGCGGAATCGACCACCAATCGCCGGAGAAGATTACGCCAATCGCCGGAGAAGAACAACAAGAACAACAATCATAATAATAATAATCGACCAACAATCGTCGGAGAAGATAACGCCAGAGAAGAACCCACAAACCCAGATCCAAACGGCTACGAACCCATAAACCCAGATCCGACAAACGTCTACGAACCCACAAACCCAGATCCAAACTCCGACAACGGAATCCAGACTCCCGGTCAAACTCGCCGGAGAAGACCGGACGAAATCCGACGGCGGACACGAGTGATGTGTGTGTGTGTGTGTGTTGATGGGCGACGGTGGTGGTTGCTGGAGGTCGGTGGGCGACGGTGGTGGTTGCTGGAGGTCGGTGGGCGACGGTGGTGGTTGCTGGAGGTTGATGGTGGGTTGCATGGTGGTGTGAAGGTGGGTGTTGATGGTGGGTGTTGTTTGGTGGTGGTGGATGAATTCTGGAAGAAAAAGAAAGAGATAGATTTATATGAACTTTTTGCAGGTGTAGACGAAAAGACCAATATGCCCTCATATGCGCCTCACGTGAGGGTATTTAACTGAGGTTTTCTAACCCAGTTAGCGTAAAGAACATAACGTGTAGGAAAAAGATGTTTAAAGGACACCGCCTGCAAAGAAACTAAAAAAAGGACACGAACCGTAAGTTGGCTTTTTTTAAAGGACAAAATTTGTAATTATGTCATTATTAAGAGTATTGAATAAATCGTTGGGTTCTAGCCATATAACCAATGTGATGTATCACTATTGTTAATTAATATCGATCAAAAACATCCATCCAACGTGAGTACAACGTTAGTCATTATTCATTAACATTCAACAAGAACCCAACCAATCAACAAATACAAGTATACACCGCCGGATGTACGAACATATGTATTAAAATAAATTAAATAAATAAAGTTCAAATATAGGTTTTAAAAAGGATTCGCCAAACGGAGGTTTATACAACTAAAATTGTGTCGTCATGTAATACCGCAGTCTGAATATCAAATCTAGGTTAGACAAAACGTGTCTTATTGTATTAAACAAGTTAGAGACGACACAAACTACAAGAAAACAAGGGGTTTTGCAACACAAAATTTGCTACACAATTTTTTTGTCGCAAATTGCTACGCATTACGACAAAATTGAGACATAATAAAAAGAACCCTAAATCAACGCCGCCACACTGCCGTTAGGCTCGGTGCTCACGTGTTAGGGTGTCATGCACCCAATTGGCTTACACTTAAGAGAGTGTTTAAGATTGAGTTATGAAATGACTTAATGACTCTTTTAAAAAGCTAATAAGTTATTTAAACATTTTGTTAATCAGCTGGTCTTGGGAGGGTGTTTTGTCACTCAACATCATCATCCAACATGAATGGCCCTTAACCTCCTCACGGAAATTTTTGGTACAAGAGACAAATAATCGGCCAAAATGGGGTCGGCTAGTCAAAATGCATCTAGCAAAAAAATTAAAATATTTGTTTATAAACAAACATAACTTCTTATATGAACAAACATACTGTTACAAATAAAAAAACATAGAGAGAACTAATTCGGGTTATGTGGTTTTGCGGTGGGCCACGGTTCGCCCCTGAAGGTCAAAATAACATGAACGAGTCCACATGGTTTCTTCGCACATCGATTTGAGTCTCTCTGTCAACTAACGATGCTAGTCAATGGCTTCTTAGTGATCCAAATTAGACATTAAAAAAATCTACAAACTATTACACTCTTTGTTATTGATAATATAAAAAACAATTCAAAACATATTTGTATTATAATTAGTAACATGATTTACTAAAAACCAATAAAAAAAAATGTTTTTTAACACTTATCATTTGAAATGACAGAGTAAATAGTATAGGGTAAAAAACATGAAAGATGTGTTAGTCTTCATATTCAAGTCCCGGATCGATAATCAAACACGAAGTAAACAAATAACTCTTGTTTATTAGTCAGAAGATCTAACTAAAAAAACTTCTTACGACTCTCAAACCCTAACTCGGTTTGACTGTAGATGACCCATAACTTGGTTACATCATGTTCACCATCAATAATGTCTAACCATGACTCGGTTTATATAGACTATCCTAACTTGCTAGTCAAGACATTACCAAATATAATAAACCCTAATTGTAACCCCATAAACTCATTACATAATAATGAATCCCACGGGCCCAATAGATCCAACCCGGTCACCAGCACGTGACAGGCCTATTAAGTTGAAAATTACGTCCAACAATCACCCACCTAATTTCCAACTCAAAATAGGTGGCTCTTCAACTCCAAGCATGTCACTTTTGCCCCATTTGATTTGACTCATAACTTGACCTTCTTGGTTTTCACAACCATCTTGATCCTCACACTCTCCGTCATGACCTCAGCCTCTTCCATGTCCTTGTGAACTTGACCAACCCTTACCTCGGCTACCAGATTGATCATACAATTTACCTTTGTAACTAATAACCGACCGATTGAAAAGTAACTGACCATGTAAATTTGAAGCGTGTTCTCTCCCACGTAGACGTTCCTTAAACGCCTGAAGTCTTCCAACAACATCTTCAAACATCAAAATATTGAGATCTACACTTTGCTTGATTGGGGCTACAAGTTGAAAGTACTTATCTAGAACCGCATCTAGTAACTTTTCACCAAGACATCTTGCTCGAACACGTGATCCAGACTAGTTGCCTTTGAAACCATAATTGTGATTTTTCCTGCAAACTGATCAAGGTCTCGTCTTTCGCAATCTTAAGTTTCTCAAATTCTCTTTTCAACGTTAGTAGTCGAGCCTTTTGAACTCGCTCGACCCCAACATACCGTGCCTTGAATTCGTCCATATTTCTCGGTCATTCTTGTATTGAGCAATCTGAAGAAAAATATCACCTTCTATTACTTGAAACAAAAACACTCTTGTCGTTTTATTCTTCTTCGCATAAATAACCGCACCCTCATTCGGTTGAATAACTTCCTAATATCGCTTCCACCACAATAAACCGTCGTAACAGGTCCGATTGACCTACTCGTGAAGATATACTCGATTTAGAAACCCAACTTGGTTCTGATATGCGCCTGTGATAGCTTCTCCTCAAGCCACCGCTCACGCCGATCTCCGTTAACTCAATTATCGGTTACATCATGTTCACCATCTATAATGTCTAACCTTGACTCGGTTTATATAGACTAACCTAACTTGCTAGTCAAGACATTACCAAATATAATAAACCCTAATTGTAACCCCATAAACCCATTACATAATAATGAATCCCACAAGCCCAATAGGTCCAACCCAGTCACCAACACGTGACGGGCCTATTAAGTTGGAAATTACGTCCAACACATATTAGTAAGTCGAAGTCACTATTCACTCTTGCTATTTCAAATGACGGATGTCATTTCAAGTGACAAATTTTTGTAAAAGGTTGAATAAAATTACAAGGGTAGGCTGCGTCGGATTACGAGACCCGTCAGTCAAATCAACAAAACAGAGGACATTGGGATCCGCCGTTTGAAATGGTAGAATAGATGGTAAGACCCCTCGCTATGGGGCGATTTTGAGGATAAACGCGGGCGCCGTTGGGCGCTCAACACCACCAAGGGGTGCCCTTAGTGGTGGGGCGCGGTGATGCTCATCCCCTTCAACGGTTAATGGTTTCCGTGGCCCCCCTCCCCTTCAACGGCTAACTCATCCCCTTCAACGGTTAATGGTTTCCGTCGAGCCTTTCCGGCGGCCAATGGTGTCCAAGCCGGCGTGCCACTGAACAACAGCTCTCTGCCCTTCACTTCGTCGTCTTTCTCTACCGCCACCGTCGTTGACATCTCAATGGAGATTAGGGTTAGTGAAACCCTAGTTAAATTAAACAATTGGGGGAAATTAAGCCTCTTTGACAAGGATGGAGATGGTCAGTTCTCTTTTTCTGTTTATTTTGTTTGTTTTGGTCAATGCCTGTAAGGTGTTCGATGAAATGCCTATGTGAGAATTGGATAATGGGTGTCTGTTTAGTGTTAGATCTTTGTGGGTTTTGAATGTGGGCAACTTTAGAGTCATATGTTCACTCACATCTGAACTGAAAGATTCTTGATTTTTTTTTATTGAATGTGGTTAAGATCTGAAGTGTAATAAGATTTTATGTTGTTTTAAACGAGCTCAAACTTGGCTTGTTTCAAGCCCTAGTTCTGAAGCTTGAACTCGGGTCGGGCTTGTTATTATTTATTTGTTAGATTTTAATTTATTAACCCCTCGCTGCGACGACAACGACTATGTATATGTTTTAAGTTTAATTTAGTATGTATTTTATTATTTTTGTATTTAATAAATTTCTTGGTTTATTAAATTTATAAAAAAAATAAAAAAAAATAAGGGGCTCGAAGCCCTTTCACCATAGATGGCATCTTTGGGGGTGGAGTTTTGAAGCCCCAAGTGCCCACGTGGCGCTGACATGGCATTGGGAAGGAGTTTCGAAGCCCCTCACCATATATAAAGGATAGCCTAATTGTACTAGTTCTGGCATTTCAAATTATGAAACATATAACATAAGATGACCCTCAGACAAAAGTTAATCTAATTTGAAACTTTCTAGGAAAAGTGTTATTTCGTCCTATCCATACTCTATCAATAGCTTTGTTTTTTATAAATACTTATTTTTTTTTCATTATTCATACATAAACAGGAAGATACATAACACAACCATGTATATAGGAGCTGGTATAATGACCCACACCAGTCTTGACCGCCCTTTAACAAACCGTGATAAAGTTACAATCCATCTCATGATTAAGAATGGATTAATGAGACGATCTACTATTTCTCCTTCCTTGTCTTTATTACATAAACACACATATATAAAGGCTTGTTTCAAGTATGAGTCTTATGAGGATAGAGGCTGAAGAGGTATGTACCCGCCTCAACATCGAGCGGGGCAGGTCAACCCACAAGATATATACAAGACATTAGAAATCAAAGATATTATCAAGGCACAAAGCCAAAACTTATGCTCAAGCATCACATGCTTGCACATATCACATATGCTCAAGCATCACATATGCTCACGCATCACATGTGCTCATGCATCACATATGCTCGCGCGTATCACATGCTCACGCATCATATATGCTTATGCATATCACATCATGCGTGGCGCATCCGCGCGCGGCGCATATCACATGCTCGCGCATCATACATGCCCACCCATATCACAGTTGCGCATGGCGCAGCTGAGCGTGGGGCATCCGCGCGTGACGCGTATTACATGCTTGTGCGTATCACATCTGCGCATGAAATATCTGCGCGTGAGAATAAAGAGAAGACCTCGCGCATCCTCAGGATGGGCGCATATCACACATGCACATAATCAACCTCGTCCTTATCCAAATCAGGATTAGGGCAACCTTGATTGTGCACGTCAGACAACCTTCCAGAAGGCATCTTTTTAAGGAATAAGGATATGCTGATGTTGACAGCTGCTAAATGAAAGGTGGACAGCTCAGCATGACTCATGGGTTACCACGTGATCATAACCAATGAAAAAGCACCAGGTGTCTCCAGGGACACGTGGCGCAAATCGATTGGAGGAGGCCAACAAAACCCTAATTTGGTCTCAGCTCAATCAGTGGAAACCCTAGCACTATAAATACATCATAACGTACACGGTTACAGACACACATTGATTCACATTGAAGCATATTCAATCACAATCATACAGAGTAACATAGAGTATTCAGCTATTAAGCAATACTCTCCAAATTCCCTTACTCTCACATTATCATCTTCTCCTACATATACTTATTCTCACGCCGGAGGGTTACCCCAAAGAGGACCCCTCTGTCCCTTTCTGAGGGGTAAGTAACGGCGCTGTTCATTTTGTAGGTGGAAGAACACAGATCCAGAAGAACCATCGGTGAAATAGTACAATCAAAACCCGAGGAAAGTAGATCTGCTACCAGCGAGTAGATCCACGTTTCTTCATTGGCGCCATCCACTGTTACATCGGCAATCAGATCTCATCAGATCTACATAAAAAAAAAATCAATCACCATGGTTTCTGGCGTTCGTAACGTTGATCAAGCTCTGGAGGATATTGAACGTGAGGGTGTTAACGACGGACAGCAGGTTCTGAGGGTTCCGCGTGATTCCACGCGTACCACCAGCAACCGTCCCTTCGTCACAACCCCTCACGGCCAGACTGAAACTCCTCCAGACGATCTCACGTTACAAAACCTGGCCGGCGCGAAACAGAAAGGACCAATGGGTCCAGAAGAAAAAACAAATGATCCGAATGAATGGCTCATAAACGAGCAGCGGCGTCTGATGGAAAAGTACAATGAAATGGTCAAACAGAAAAAGCTAGCCGACCAAACACAAAGGCAAGCGTTTGATAAGCAGACTACAAAAAGGCCGCGCGCGCCGGAAGAAGGACATTCTGTTCACACTGCACACACCGAGTTCAGTGATGAAGAAGTGCATAGCATGAGGAAGACGCGGGATACTCATGCAGGAGGCTCACAGCTCCGCGCGCCTGTGAACATGGCGCCTGGAGCCAGAGCCGATCTGGATCTGCACATGCCGTACAGCCCACCAGTCAGAGGGCAAGTGGACGTAACCACACCCTACAGACCAGCCATCTTGGTAAAACACTCAAAGTTCACTGCGCGCATCGCGCAGGCTCCCATCCAGCATAAGACCAAGATGCCAAGTGGTTTGGGTAAATATGACGGCACGACAGATCCAGACGATTTCTTGCAAGGTTTTTACAACACGGGAAACCTAGAGAGCTGGACGATGCCAACATGGTGTCATATGTTTGCTCGCTGCCTAACGGGCGCGGCGCGGGTATGGTTCGAGAGCTTGCCGACTGGGAAAATTGATGGGTTCGAGGAACTATTAGAAAAGTTCCAAGCCCACTTCGTACAGCAGCGCAGGCACACGCGCGATCCTGATGACATCATGCACTGCGTACGCAGGAATGATGAAACAATTGAAGATTACATCACTCGGTTCAATCAGGAGTCTCTGGCAATCGGAGGTATAACCGAGCAACTCCTGCGCGTGGCCTTTATACAAGGCGCGCGCAGTGATCAACTACGACGAGCTCTCGTAAGCAAGGATGGCATGCCCACCACGTGGGCCAAGTTAATGGAGGCATCGCGAGTTTTCGCGAGAAATGAGAAACAAATTGCCCAAGATAGGGCAAGAGAAAGAGCGCATCAGGTTGAATCACCGCGCAGCAAAGAGAAGAGGGCCAAACAGAACTCTGTATGGTCCAGGTTGCAACCGATAAGTTTTTCTTCCACAGAAAAGCAAGCGCAACCAAGCTCACCCCAGCCCCAAAAAGATGTTCGTAATCGCGGGGAGGGTGACAAGAGGGAGGGCGGCAGAGATCCTAGCAGACCTCTGCCAAGAATATGGACTCCCCTCACTAAAACACCTTCATAGGTGTTAAGTACTGAGAATGTCCAATTCAAGCCCCCCAAGCAACTACATTACAAGGGACCGCAAAACAGTGGCAAATATTGTGAATTTCACAGGTCCCCGGGCCACAACACCGACGCATGCCATCATTTAAAGGATGCGATCGAGAAAGATGTAAAAGCAGGCAGGCTGGCTCACTTGGTGAAAAACCCAAGAATAGAGGATGAGCAACCGGAAGGAGCCTCTGCCAGCAAGAAATACAAAAGAATCTGTGTGGCTGAGGGGGGACGACAAGGGCAGACGTCAAAAAAGAGAAGCGCGCAAATCCACGGAGATTGGCGCGAGCAGCAAGTCATCTTCCCAAGAATCAGGGGAGGCCCTTCAATCAGCACTCCTCTCGTCATCACCACACACATTGCTCATTACGAAGTGTCAAAAGTCCTGGTGGACACTGGAAGCGAATCTGACATTATGTATGAGCAATGTTTCAGAAAGTTAGACCCGGCAGACCAAGCGCGGCTCGAAATTGTGAACGCACCAATCTGTGGTGTTTCAAATGAAATCATCCATCCCCTAGGCCAGATTCAGTTTGAACTAACTATGGGGGATGATGAGCACAAGCGAGCCGAAGTTGTCAACTTCTTGGTCTTGCCCACCACGTCCTGCCACAATATGATCCTGGGTAGGGGAACGATTGCTCAATTTAATGCTGTACCGTCGCCAGCGCACGGCGCATTGGGGTTCCCGACACCAACAGGCGTAACATTTGTCTACCGCGATCATTTGTGCGCAGTGACAAGTACGCCGCGGGAAGGGAGAATGAAACTTTCAATGGCGGACAATGCGCCAGAGAAGTGGATTTTAAACCCAAAATTCCCAGAGCAAACGATCACAATTGGCGCTACCATTTCAGACGAAACGAGATTGAGAATGAAAAGGTTGCTCACAAAATACACGTCGGTCTTCGCGTGGCAACAATCCGATATGACTGGGGTCCCGCGAGACTTGGTGCAACATTCTCTTAACACGTTCAAGTCGGTGGAGCCAATTGCTCAGAAAAAGAGAATCATGGGGGATGAAAAGGCGAAGGCCATGAACGAGCAAGTTGAGGACCTGTTGCGCGCAAACATCATCCGCCCGATCCGATACCAGACGTGGGTAGCCAATCCTGTGATGGTAAAGAAAAGCAACGGGTCATGGAGGATGTGTATTGACTTCAAGGACCTCAACAAAGCATGTCCGAAAGACTGTTACCCCCTCCCAAACATCGACGCAAAGGTGGACTCCGTGGCGCCATTCAAGCTCAAATGTTTCCTGGATGCCTACAAAGGCTATCACCAGATTCAAATGGCACCACAAGACGAAGACAAGACTGCCTTCAGAACCGACAAGGGTGTTTTTTGTTACACAAAAATGCCCTTTGGTTTAAAGAATGCGGGCGCCACCTATCGGAGGCTTATGGATTCGGTTTTCAGTGAACAAATCGGAAGAAATCTAGAAGTCTACGTTGATGATTTGGTGATCAAGAGCAGGGAGGAGAGACAAATGCTCAAAGACATCGAGGAAACTCTTCAGCGCCTAACGGAAGTTAACATGAAGCTCAACCCGAGCAAATGTACTTTCGGCGCGGAAGAGGGGAAATTTCTTGGTGTAATGGTCACTAAGGATGGTTTCAAGGTGAACCCTGAAAAGGTGGAAGCCATCCTTGACATGCCTTCACCATCCACCATGAAAGAGGTTCAGAAGCTGAATGGTAGATTGGTCTCAATCAACAGGTTCCTAGCAAACCACGCCAGCAAATCTACTCCATTCGTTAACACTTTGAGGAACTGCTTGAAGAAGAGCCAATTCAAGTGGACGCCGGAGGCTGAGCAAGCTTTCAGTGAGATAAAAGAATGTCTCATAAAGCTGCCCGCGCTAACAGCTCCACTTCCTGGCGAAACCCTTACATTGTACTTGTCAGCTGGAGATCGCGCCATCGGCGCAGTCTTATTGGTGGATCGCAAGGGGATCCAAACGCCAATATACTATGTGAGTCGGGGGCTGACAGACCCTGAGACGCGCTATTCCATCATGGAAAAGTTAGTTTTGTCACTAACACACGCGTCGCGCAAGCTTCATAGATACTTCAATGGTCATCCTATTGAAGTTCTGACTGGTTACAACATCCAGCAAGTCTTGCGACGCCCCGCGCTCTCCGGAAGGCTGACAAAGTGGGCGCTGGAATTAGGTGAACACACGATCACCTATAAGCCCCGTCCAGCAATAAAGGGTCAAGTTTTAGCGGATTTCATTACGGAAATCCCAGAGGGAAAGATTGAAGAAGCTCAGCGCGAGGTAGCACCTCCGCGAGCAAACGATGAAGAAGATGTTTGGAGGCTATTCACCGATGGAGCCTCCAACAGCGAAGGGTCCGGCGCAGGCCTCAAACTGGTGGACCCTGGTAATCATGAATATACTTATGCTATTAGGTTGGACTTCAAGAGTACCAACAATGAGGCTGAGTATGAAGCCCTGCTGGCTGGTCTGCGCATTGCGCGCAAGTTTGGAGTTAAAAGGCTAGAGGTCCATGTTGATTCTTACTTGGTAGCTGCTCAGGTCAATGGCCTTTATGACGCCAAGGAGAACACAATGCCTCTATATCTAGAGCAGGCAAAAAAGCTCGTTGAGCAGTTTGACTTCTTCAAAATCATACACATCTCGCGCAGCGAAAACAAGTCCGCTGACGCGTTGAGTAAGATGGCATCAACTAATTTTGATCACTTTGGCAAAGATGTCAGGGTGGAAGTGATGAGCAACCCGTCAGTGCAAACGCAATCTGTCCTTGTAATTCATACAACCCCTTCATCCTGGATAACTCCAATAATGGAATTCCTGAAGGAGGGGAAGTTACCGGACGATCGCGCACAGGCGAGAAAGATAAGACACAAGGCGCAGAACTATGAACTACTTGATGGTACATTATATCGACGCTCTTATCTTGGACCGCTCATGAAATGCCTGGATGCTGAAGAAGCAAGCTATGTGATTAGAGAGATTCACGAAGGAATCTGCGGAATACACGCTGGCCCGCGCATGGTGGTTGCCAAGGCAATGAGCTCAGGCTACTATTGGCCAGGCATGTACTTGGATGCGCTAAAGGAAATCCAAAAATGCAAGGCATGTCAGAGCTACGCGCCAAACACCATGCGGCCAAAGAACAACTTGATTCCAGTGACCTCCGCATGGCCTTTCCACAAATGGGCCATTGATATTGTGGGGCCCCTGCCGCAAGCGCAAGGGCGAGTGAAATTTTTGGTAGTGGCGATAGACTATTTCACAAAGTGGGTTGAGGCCAAGCCACTAGCAAAAATCACAGCTGAGGCGATGAAGCAATTTATCTGGAGCCACATCATTTGCCGTTTTGGCCTTCCTATGGAAATTGTGAGCGACAATGGCAAACAATTCACTGACAGGAAGATATCCAGCTGGCTCAAAGAATTGCACATCAACCAAATCTTCACTTCGGTCTACCACCCTCAGGGGAATGGCCAAGTGGAGCGCGCGAATCAAAGTTTGTTAAATGGGCTGAAGAAAAGGTTGGAGGGAGAATCCCATTCTTGGGTCGAAGAGTTACCTAATGTCCTGTGGGCGCACAGGACATTAAGCAAAACTAGCAATGGCGAATCCCCGTTCAGCCTAACCTATGGGACAGAGGCTATGATCCCAGCAGAAATTGGATGCCCATCCCATAGGGTACTCATGATGAGCAAGACTGATAACGAGCGCGAAAGAAGATTGGACCTCAACTTGCTTGAAGGGCGCAGAGAAGCGGCTATCATCAATGAAGCCAAATACAAGAAAAAGCTGGAAAAATATTATAATCAGCGCGTTAAAGAATGCCACTTCAAGAAAAATGATTTTGTCCTTCGAAACAATGAAGCTAGCCACGCGATACCCCCAGGAAAAATGTCCCCCAATTGGGAAGGACCTTATCAAATCTCAGAAGAATTGGGGAAAGGCGCGTATGCTTTAAAAGATTTGAATGGAAAACAGATACCGCGCGCGTGGAACGCAGCACAGCTTAGAAAATGCTTCATGTAAAAATTCAAATATGTAATCAAGGCTTTTAAGCCATCATGAATGATGATTCGCGCCATCTTTCAATATTTGTTCTATTATCTTTGCATACATGTTTCACACTTCCTTTATTAATTTGGAGCAATATGACAACACTATATTGACTTCAAAACAAAATAAAACGAAGTAAAACATACATGCGCGAGCCTTAGCTCAAACGAGTTAACAAGTCTTAACTCTAAAATGTCAGGGCCTTAGCCCAAACCTACGAGCCTTAGCTCAAACACGTTAACGAGTCTTAACTCTAAAAACGTCAGGGCCTTAGCCCAAAACAAAGAGCCTTAGCTCAAAACACTCACAAACATCCATCTTACATCCCGCGCAGCCTGATCATAAAAATCCCTAAACACAACTAAGGCAAAGTACATGCCAAATCATAGTTGTTAAGGTCTCAGGTCGAGGTCGCGCGCGGGATCATAGTGGATATCTGAGTAACACATGCTGACATGTAATGGCTAAAACTCATACTTCCATATAAAAAACGCGCGACAACGACGCGCAAAAAAGGAATTGTGAAAAGTCATCGCGCATGTCAGCATAAACAAGATACTGCGAAACCACTTACAAAATAGGACTATGGTTAAGTGAATAATTTCCTTACAACCTTGTTCTTATTTTAACGTGCAAGCATATCTTATATCTATACAAGCAAACATGAAGAGATGAATGGAAATGCGCAAGATGTGAAAAAAGGGAAAACAAGTTTCATTTCATAGCATTGAAATTTACAAGTATGATGAGTTACAAATTACAAGTATAACAAAAAAAAAATATATATATATAAAATTTGATGAAGGGCTTCTCAAGTCTCCACGTCGACGTCAGCCACTTCATCATCCTCATCATCTCCCTCAGCATCTGGCGCGGCCCGCTCCTCATCTCCGAACTGACCATAGTCAAGTTCTTCCTCCTCAATGGAGTCTTCTATCACGACGGTGTCAGGAGCAGATTCTTTCGCCGCGCCAGAGCCGCTGGCAGGGGCAACATCCCCCGCGCCACCATCATCGCCACCAGCCCTCTCGCATTCATCGAGCAACTTCTTTAGCGCGCCGAGGTCGGGCTGGTCAGCAAGCGCAGCTATCTGCAAATCATTAGAAAAGTATTGAATACAAAACACTTGGAAAATTAATCAAGAAAAACTCATTAAGGTCAAGGTACCTGCATAAGGATGGGGATGGGAGTATTCATATATTTCTCCCCCACCGCAGCCATGTCCGCGCAGGCCGCATCGCTCTTGTAAGGGTACTCGGATGGGTTCTTCTTCAACATGCCATATTCATACCCATCCGTAAACCCTTCAGCTCGACCCACCAAGCGGGCGGCAGCATTGCAGTCCATCACGAGGGCCTGAAACTCGGCAGAATATTTCATCGCCAAAGCGCAACGAGTCATGCCCTGTGACACCAGCCATTGGCGATCCTGCGCGAGGCCAGCAACAGACGTCTCGAGGGCAGGAACCTGGGAGTTTAATAACTCAACAGTTTCCTTGGTCTTTTTTAGCTCCTCTTTATCAGACGCTGCTGTCGCCAAAATTTTTTCTTTCTCCGCCTGCGCAGCATCAAGTGCTTCCTGGCTGGACGCTGCCGTCGCCAAGGCCTCATCTTTATCGGCCTGCGCGGCCGCCAACTCCTTCTTCAGGCGCGCAACCTCACTCTCCAGTGATGATTTCTCAGTGATACTCTGGACGATAGCTTGGTCACGCGCCTCCGCCTGCAGTTCCAAGACACGCACTCTCCGCGCGTACTTGGCAACTTTGGCCTCCGCCACCTGCTGCTTCTCCCGCGCAGCTTGGAGCTCATGCCCGCGCTTAATAAAGGCGGTGTTGGCACTTGCTCGATTTTCGCTGAGCTCTGCCTGGAGTTTCTCAACTCGCGCGCGAGCATCAGAAAGGTTCCAGGCAGCCACCTTAGCCTCTCGCTGGGCTTCCACAAGAGCATCGCGTACTTTAATATAATCACGACGAAGCTCTTGGGAAGCAGCAAAGAAAGCCGACCCAGCGAAAATATGGTCGTTCAGCAAGTCCGCGCGGGTGCGCTCCTCCTGATACCTCCTTTCAGTAGGAGGCACGGCATGAGCCCAGAAGTCCTCGCATACGCCCATGGATTGGAAGGAACTGTCTTCATTAATATTCCATCTCGGGCGGTAAACGTGGTCACCTTCCTGCAAAACACAAGAAATGTTCTAAGTCATAAAACATACTTATATGGAGGTACGCGCAGCGGAGCAACAAATTAAAACATACTTGCGGGGATGAAGCAGAAAAGTCAGCGCCAGCCCCACCAGAAGTCTGCGCTGCGAAGTCTTGTGGCATCGCAGGGCTGGCGCGGTCTCCCAAGGAGTCTTCAGCTTGAGCCCCATCATCCTCCTCATCTTCTTCAATAGGCCTCTTCTCCTGCGACCTGGAGGGCTCCAAACCAGTCTCGCGGGGAGGGCTGCGTGTAGGAGGAGGCGAGGGAGGTCTCGACGCCGCCAATTCGGCGCGCAATACGGCTTCCTGCTCCTTGGTAATCCCAATAAGGGGAGACTCAGCACTAGCAGGAGCAGGAGCAGAACCAGCGGCGCCGGCAACGGCGCCAGGAGTGTCACCAGCAGGTTGCACGCCAGCTACAACTCCTATGAACAAATCAAAAAGAAAAATGGTTTATGGCTGGATCCAAAGGAAAAAATTCAGAAGACAAATGTGCAAAACATACCTTGGCGCAATTCTGTTCGCGCGGCGAACATCGCCATAAAGTTCATTCTACCCTTTTCAGATGGTAGAACAGGGGACTTCGAAGCAGCCCCCGGCGCACCCTCAGCACCTTGTGGCGCCTGCGGCTGATCTGCGACCGTCGCCGGTCCTGCAAACATTCAAAGGAGCAAAGGTTTAATAATAATTCAATCAGATGAAGATAAGCAGAGTATACCTGTCGCAGGCGCGGCACTGCTTCTCTCTTCAGCCGCGCGAACGGAGGAGGTGACGCCACCATACCTCAAGTGGACAGGAGGTCTGCCCACTCTCACAGGCAGGGAAGCTAAAGAAACCTTGGTGGTAAACACCTGGGTTTCCTTAGGTCCCTTCGTTTGAGCATGGGGATGAGCGACAGGGGTGTCATCTTTCTTCTGTTTCTTACTGCCCCCTGCGCCAGATTTCCCCTTAGCTTTGCGCTTTAGTAGGGGCGCCTCCTCTTCCTCCTCCTCCTCTTCCGCGAGCTCCAGCTCGTAGTTTTCGAGCGCATCTGCAAATACAAGAAACAGAACTGTTAATAAACTTTGGTATTCTAAAGGAATAAGCATAAGTGCGAAGGCTTACCTGGCGCGTCGCTATCAAAGTCAAATTCCAGATCCACAGGGATGAACATGTCATCGAAGCGATCTGGGAAGCCCACCTCCCCAGCGCCCAGCGGGATGGAGCCACCCTCCACTTGATCGTCGTAGGCGGCGTGGAAATACTCCTTGGTTACTGCGCAAAAACAAGACAAATAATATCAGCAAGGGCAAATTCTATTAGCGCGGAAATAAACCAATGCGATAACTTACGCAAGCCGTCCACTTGGATGGCAGGCTCCAACGCGCTGTCGGCCCACAGCCTACTCATGCCGACCCCCACCAGCGCCTCCTCGCGAATTTTCTTGGCGGGGGATGGTTCGGCGGTCAGTTTCTTAACCCAGGCGCCGGTTGGGTTCTTAATAACATCCGCATCCGCGGGCGCAGAATCGATCGCGCGCATCGTCATGCGGATGGGGATTACACCAGCCCTGATGTAGAAGAACCTCTCAGACCAGTCATGAAGGCTCTTGAATGATACGGTGCTGCACTTAACCTTCTGACTGCGAGGAATAAAGGAGATCCAAGAATCTTGGATCTTGGGCTTGTAAAAAAATTGAAAGCGCCGAGGGGTGGGCTCCTCGCGCTGTGATTTGCACATGAACTCGAAATGAGTCATGCGCACAAGTCCAAACGGATGGACTTGGGATATATGAATCCCGAAAAACCGTAACACCGCGCCTACAAACCTTGTCATCGGAAGACGAAGGTTGCAGTGGGTGAAAAAATGGGTGTACAGTGAAATATAGCCGGGAGGCGGGTCTGCCGCCGTTTGCCCGGCCACAGGCAACATGCAGCCAAACACAGGGAGAAAACCCTGTGACGAGATGAGGCTGTCGAGATCGGCCTGCCTCAATTTGCAGGGGATTTCATTCCACCTTTTCGTGGCCTTGGTCCTCCCTACTTCCTCCGATGTGGTCTCAACAACCCTCTTCCCCTTGCCCTTTTGCTTCAATGTCGACATCACCACAGATTTCACACGGCGTCTTCGAGAGGCAACAGAGGTGATTGAGGGGTTAGAGGAGTCTGAGCTATCAGACATACAATAACAACAGCAACAGATAACAGGGTATTTGGAAGCAATAACCAGAAAATAGGAGAGACAGAAGCTTTTGAATACACAACAATGAAGATGAAGATAAAAATTTTTTCCTAACGGCCTGCTTTTATAGCCCAGGAGAGAGAAAATTGGCAACTGAACGGATTTCACGCGCCCCCACTCGCAGGTGTAAGCCAACACGGGCGCGGCACGTGTCCCTAACACTGTTGAGGGGACATAAAAACGTCACGGAACTGCCACGGAGCAGAGACGCGCCCCCACTCGCAGGTGCAAACCAATGAGAGCGCGACACGTGTTTCAGACAGCTGTGCGAGGGGACATGAAAGGCAACTGTAGCACCTCGAGCACACGAAACGTCTGACACGTTTCCGGCGCACGTCACCACCAACCAACCACGTCTTTGGACCCTTAGTTTCAACCAAATGGATAGAACTTCGCGCAACGATGGAAACAACCAAGAAAACGACAAAACCCCGTTAAAGGGCCAAATCAGTAAGTCTAATATTTATCTTACCGCGCTCGCGCGAGATAAGACACACATTAGACTGGGGGGGCTTGAAGAGGTATGTACCCGCCTCAACATCGAGCGGGGCAGGTCAACCCACAAGATATATACAAGACATTAGAAATCAAAGATATTATCAAGGCACAAAGCCAAAACTTATGCTCAAGCATCACATGCTTGCACATATCACATATGCTCAAGCATCACATATGCTCACGCATCACATGTGCTCATGCATCACATATGCTCGCGCGTATCACATGCTCACGCATCCGCGCGCGGCGCATATCACATGCTCGCGCATCATACATGCCCACCCATATCACAGTTGCGCATGGCGCAGCTGCGCGTGGGGCATCCGCGCGTGACGCGTATTACATGCTTGTGCGTATCACATCTGCGCATGAAATATCTGCGCGTGAGAATAAAGAGAAGACCTCGCGCATCCTCAGGATGGGCGCATATCACACATGCACATAATCAACCTCGTCCTTATCCAAATCAGGATTAGGGCAACCTTGATTGTGCACGTCAGACAACCTTCCAGAAGGCATCTTTTTAAGGAATAAGGATATGCTGATGTTGACAGCTGCTAAATGAAAGGTGGACAGCTCAGCATGACTCATGGGTTACCACGTGATCATAACCAATGAAAAAGCACCAGGTGTCTCTAGGGACACGTGGCGCAAATCGATTGGAGGAGGCCAACAAAACCCTAATTTGGTCTCAGCTCAATCAGTGGAAACCCTAGCACTATAAATACATCATAACGTACACGGTTACAGACACACATTGATTCACATTGAAGCATATTCAATCACAATCATACAGAGTAACATAGAGTATTCAGCTATTAAGCAATACTCTCCAAATTCCCTTACTCTCACATTATCATCTTCTCCTACATATACTTATTCTCACGCCGGAGGGTTACCCCAAAGAGGACCCCTCTGTCCCTTTCTGAGGGGTAAGTAACGGCGCTGTTCATTTTGTAGGTGGAAGAACACAGATCCAGAAGAACCATCGGTGAAATAGTACAATCAAAACCCGAGGAAAGTAGATCTGCTACCAGCGAGTAGATCCACGTTTCTTCAGAGGCGGATTGGAAGTCCCATGGCCGGGAGAGGGAAAGGATTCACAATAAGTTTTTCATCTGGAACTACTTTTTCCCATTTGAATTTTCTCACCAGATGATGCATAAACACGAGAATTTGTACTCGGGCATACTCCTTTCCGGGGCATATATGAGGTCCTCCTCCAAAGGGTATGAATGTATACGCTGCTGGTCCTTTGCCATCAAATCTTGTCGGGTCAAACTTCTGTGGCTCAGGAAAGTATTCAGGATTTTTATGCGTTGAGACCGCACTCCAGTACAACTGTAATATGCGTAAATGTTAGCCTAAAAAAGAAAAAATTAATAAAACGGAGACAGCCTTGTTACTTGGGGTTGAAATTACCTTCCAGCCCTTGGGAATAGAGTAACCGTTGTATACAAAATCAGTAATGGCTTCTCTAAAAGAACCTTGGGTAGGTGGAGAAACTCTAAGCACTTCACATGCCACATTCCATGAATACTTCATCTTCGAGAGATCGTTCCAATTCAATGCTTCTCCCAATCCTTTGGAGTTTGCGATTTTTGTTTGTTCTATTTTAACAAAAGTTATTTTTAGTTCCCGTCCAATCAATTGAACGGCCCTAAGCCCGACCCATTTGGTGATTTCTTCATTATGAACTTACTTACCCAAGGTTGGTCTCTATATAAACATGCTTAATTATGTATTTTGTAAGCAAAAAATACTTAACCGTAAACTGTGGATGTATGTCTTTCTAAACCGAACCTCGTTAAATTCATATGTGAGTTTACAACTTCCAATGTTTTGGTTCGTGTGTGCTTTAGTTCGGGAACTTTTGACTAGTTTTTATATTTAAAGTGTGTAAATATCATAAAATCCCTTCATAATATGTTTTTTTTTTTCTCACGTAAAAGCCTCTTAAGATTTTTTTTTTTTTTTTTTTTTTTTTTTTTTTTTTTGCAAATAAAAGCCAGCATAATTTAAGTTATTTCTCTTAAAAAATCCCAAAACAATATTTTGCACATAAAAAGCCACCATACCCTTCCTTTTTAACACAAAAGCCCCTTAACATGTTAAGTTTGAAAAAAAATTAAAAATATAGGTTACTAACAAACTTTGTCCTAAAAAAATCAAAAATACGTTAAAAAAATCAAAAAAAAAAGAAATTTTAACCTAAATTATAGGTTTTTAACATTTTAACTTTTTAATCAAAAAATCATGATATAATTTTTTTTTATGTGTAAAAAGTTACTAACGAACTTTTATGACAAAAAAAAAAGAGGAATTATGTTAGATTTATTTAATCTAAAAAAAGCGAAACATTTTAACCTAAATTATTTTTGGTAATAAAAAATTATATAGTCATTTGTATTTTTGGTTATGTAATAAAGGATCATTAATTAATCAAATGTGACTTAAATTGACATTAAAAGGTTTAATATATTATGATTAAACGTAGAAATTACATGCTATAATTCAATAAAGGATCGTTTGTCAAATGTGATTGAAATTTAGAGGAGTTTAACAAATGAAAATTCGATTTATTTGAATCGGATTATTCAAATTCTGAAAATTTGAAGTTTGATTCGAATTTGAAATAGATTCAACAAATTCGATTCGATTTAAATTCGAAATAGCTAATTTAAAATTCGATTCGATGATGAAATTCGATTTTGAAACAAATACGAATATATTCGATTCGAATTCAGTTAAAAAATCTATTTTAATTCTTCTTCAAAATTACCATAAAACTAAGTTTTTTAACAACAAAAATAACTAGTCTATAAACCAAATAAATTTTTCAAAGTTACAACATCCTAAATATTTAAAACGGTAACGTCTCATTTAAAAAAAAAGTATAAACTTGAAAGGCTAGTAACATCTTATTACTAGATTTAAAAATCAAAATAATGAACTCTCAATTTTTATTCTCAAGAACTTAAGGTTTTGACCCACGATCTATCTTATAATAAATATGTATGTTTATAATGAAAATAAAGTGTATAATTTAAATTTGAATTTCGAATCGTATTCGAATGATTGAAATCGAATCCGAACCTTCAAATTTGAATGCGAGTAGATTTGAATTCCGAGTTCCTCGAGTCCGATTCGAATACTAAACACCCCTAGCACCAAGTTTTATGTATTAAGATACAAATATTTTTCCAATGGGGTGATGGTCCTTTAAACACATGTTTGATAGACGAAGGTCTTGGGTTCAAGTTTCACAGAAGACAAATATTAAAAAAAAATAAACTGTCGTTCAAAATAAAAAAACGATAGGAAGAGTTTAGTACCTCTGTAAACTCCTTGGTACACCTCTGGAAACTCAGCAAGATACTTAACAACGAATGCACATACGGAGCTCATATTTTCGTGACTGGCAACCATGAAACCGGTTATCTTGTTGGCAATGTTGCTATCTGTCCATTTGTTGCCATCTTCGTCGGTATCCCGAAGTTGGTATGATAACAAGTCTTGTATAGGTGCACCTTTAGCATTAATCAGATCAGTCTTTCTTTGCTTTATTATCCTAATCAATTCTTTTCTAATAAAATTTGCTGCATTAATTCCCCCTCGGAATGGTGTTCCGGGGAGGTCTATGGGAATCGAGAACATCCCACGAGAAAGGCTTTTGAATGGGACGGATAGGTATCTGACTCGTTCGGGTTCGTCAATACTAACAAAGACTTTGCACGCAAGTGATAAAGCCAGGTTGCTGGTGAGTTCACAGGTAACTACCTCGTTCTTGTCTTCCCATTCGTTTTCAAAGTGTTTTTGTGTCACTATGTTCATAACCGGGACATATCGATGAAGGGCTTCGGACATGAAGAAGTTAGAAAGGGCCTTTTTCATCTTATTGTGTTCGGGCTTCGGTAGATGGTTAGCGTGGAAGATCTTGTCCAACGAAGGCACACGCCATGCCCTCACAAGTCTATCCTCATTTGAGAACAAGAATTTGTTACCTGCAGAGCCACAAAACACCGCAACATCCTCTAGGATGAGAGAGGTTCGGAAGACATGCGGTGAGAACCTTGCCATGCGGTCGAAGATGAATTTTTCGGGATGGCCATTTCTGGCAGCAGCCAGAAACTCGAGAGTTTCACCGATCACTAGCCACCCTTTTTTACCGGGTGGAACTTTTCCATTAACAGGCGCATTAGACTTGTAGAACACCAAATGAAGTGTGAATGACACTACAACAAATAATAAAGATATCATAGAAGCATAGAAGATCTCCATTATATATGAGCTGAATTTGAGGGATTTTGGATGGAAAACTGCAGTGGTATATATATATGTAAGGAAATGTAACGATGGGACCATAGTAAGATCTTTTGTACTTTTTATTGTTTTCTCCATTTTAGTTATTTATAAGTTTTTCTTATTTTCCACTTTGATTGTTAGATGGGTAATGTAGTTGTTTAGTTTACTTTTTGATGATTTCACCAACCGGTCATGTGTGAGTGTTTGTCACTCAACATCATCCTTCAACATAAATGTTCATTAGCCTCCTCCAATAGAATATACATAAATTTTTGATACCAGGGACAAAAATGAATCAGTCAAAACAGGTCGGGACAAAATATGTCGACCCAAAATGTGTCGAGCAACAAGTTGTAATTTTGATATAAGTGAACAAAATACCACTTGAAACTACAGAAAATTAAATATACAACATAAACAAACAAATTAAAACTTAATTAGTAAATAGAGAACTAACATAATCATGTATAAGAGTAACTAGAACTGGAACGGTTAAATAACCCTAACAAATCTCAAAAACAAAGGTAGCGAGGGAGGGACGGGGGACCCAAGGCAACCATACAGAGGCGGATCTAAATCGAAATCTCAGGAGTAACATTTAAATTTTTTTTTATCTTATTTCATACAATGTAAACGAACAAAAGTAGAAACACGATAATCGATAAATTTAAACAATGAGGTGCAGATTTCTCCGCTTCGATTTTTGAAAGTTTCAAATCGAGCCATTAGATTATCTTCTTTTACTTTATCAAATTTTCTCTTTTGACTGCACAAATTAAAGCATTGTTCAATTTAAACATCACCCATTCGATTACGCAAATCCGTCTTGATAAGGTTCATTTTAGAAAAACATCGTTTAACGGTCGTGGTTTCAATCAGTAAACCCCACGCTGGCTTCAATATTCAATATAAAAAAATGGCGTGCTTTCTGGTTTCACCATTACAGGAGCAAGACCACACTTTCCACCCAATTTTGCAAATTTAGCATCTTCCATTAATGTGTGATAAAAGGTCATAAGATCACCCGAAATACACTCTCTTTCTTCATTGCTAAAATCATTCAAATACATATCAGAAAAAACCACTATCTTATATATGACAAACTTATAAAAACAAATTACAAAGATTTAAACAAGACATATTTTCCAGCAAACTGGTTGAGACCTCACTGAATCTATTTTCAAGTTCTTAAATTTGCATATCTAAACCGTATTAAAAAAATTCAACCAAATGATGTCGATTAGTGTCACACCCCGGCTTAGGGCGTAGGCGTGTGACCAGTAGTTGGTAACTGTTTTGTAAATATATCAGAGTTGCGGATCGTTTTAGCGGAATACTTTGTTTATAATAAAATATTTTTTTAATTTGAAAAATTCTCGAATATTAAGCATCCGAGTGCTTGCAAATAAAATATTAATTTATTCCATAAACTTCTCGGATAATAAAAATCCAAGTGTCTGATTTATAAATTTTTGATAAACTTGTTTACAATATTAATAATTAAAATGAGCCATCTACATATTGCGACAATCTAACTCCATGAGCGACTTTAATCATTGCTACATGTACAATACTTGCTTTCCTGAAATGTGAAGAAAATACATCAGCTATATGCTGGTGAATAAGCTAACACAAAAATATTTTATTTACTTAAATACCCCTCGAGACAAACTTGGGTCTCGGCCCATCGTGGCTTAGGAATAATCAAGTTAAAAACTAAATCACAATTATAAACTTAAGCTCAATTCGAAATCGCTAAGCAAACACCTCAGCGTTTGAGATTACTTAGCTACCATCTATGTACACATGATTACCCTCTCTCGGACATAACTTAGGTCCGGCCCGTCATGGAGGAGGCATAACCAGGCGTGGTGCGGTGTGCCCACCGTCTAACCACATATGTAAGGTTCCAGACAAACATACACGACATCCCGATGGCCAACGACTACTTTTGTTCATAATGTTTTAGATATACGTAATCTCATATAATCAAATTAATTGACTCGATTAAACTAGTTATAAAAGTTTGGGCGTATTCACCTTTTGCTTTATCAACTTCACTTCACTGATTTGCTTTATCTTTCTTGTTATCTTGGACCTATAGTACGAGTATAACCGTTTGTTATTACTAGATCAATGATCTAGCTTACGACCTTTAGTCTTATTCACATATTCTTTACCTAGATTATCTTTTCTTTTCGAACCTTCAGTTCAAATCATCATTTCTTTGTTAAACTTGTTTGAACCTTTAGTTCAAACCCCTACCTCGATTGGCTTAGTAGTCACCTAGACTCTCAGGTAGCACTTCTGCACTTGCACGTTTATTGAGGTATTCTTGATTAACTTCTTCGGCACCCAAATCGAGGCGACATGATGGTTTCCGGGTCGTGCTCGTAATTCGAGGAAATTGTCGATTGAGCACACGAATTACGAGGTAAGGATCGTCGGGTCAGGGCGCGATTTACAAGGTAGTGAGAGAGAGTATTTTTGAGAGATGAGAGAGGATGGTGTGCTGAAATGAGAGGGCTGGCTGCCCTATTTATAGAGGATGTCCGGCTGACCCATCGCGGTACGCGATGGGCCTTGTAAGGGATCCTTCGTGTATCTCGATGGATCTACGGCCATTTTGTTATTATTATACTCCATCGCGATACGCAATGGGGTTCTGGACATCCATCGCGTATCGCGATGCCGCCCAATAATTGTGCCTCATCATCATATAGCTTTGTCACGTGGGGACACGTGGCGTGACAGGCGTCACATGCTGTCAGACCACGTTATTGCGGTACGCGATGACATGTTGGTTTTGGGTGATCACGTATCGCGGCACCGCCCATCCTGGATTTTTGTGACATACCCATCTCGGTACGCGATGGGTTGTCTTTCTGATCCATCGTGTATCGCGATGGGTCAAGAAATCTGATTTTTCATTTTTTGTCCTTAAACTTGAATACTCGGCATTTCTTGGTCTCGCTTCCACTTTCCAAAAACATTAAGGCAGCTCTCAAGTGGCTCGCAGCGATGCGAGCGTGCGAAGTGCAAAGTACGCCATCAAAGCGTCACATTACGCCCATCGCCCTCGCCTTCCAGTAGTCTATTTTTGTACTTAACTCTTTCGGTACTCTCATGGACTTTTGATGTTTGTATATATGTGTGTTTTTTTTTTTCTAATATTGAGTGCAGTATTATGTATATATGTACCCAATTATGAATTATGATAGTCATCTACAGAATGGTCAATGGTTGATTGGAGTGACACGTTTTGAGATTAAGAACTAGATGTCAACACAATAATTATCATGTCATCAAAGTCGATATTTATAATCCGACAATTAGTTTTGCTTCTTCCACGTACTTACCTACATACTTAGATAGTGATTCTTATCCTCATTTAACACATATATTATTATAGGTGTATACTTGTATGTAATTGTAATAAAAATTGCTTGAAATAAACGATGGCGGAAAGAATCATGCGTTATTGTTTCTTTCTAAATATTTTATTTTTACATGTATTAATATATAATATTAGTAATTGTATATATATACATATACATACATATATATTGGGACATATATATATATATATATATATAATCCTATATAGGGTAAGTGAAGAAAGACTGTTCTAATCCCTAAGGAGTTAGATCAATGAGTCTACACGGTACGTATCAAACAATTACCAAACTAAGGACACAAGCCCAATCTCTCAAGTCCAATGACAGAAACCTGCAAAACAACCACCGTGAGCTCGTTACGAGAATGACAAAAGGGGGGTGTCTTTTCGTAACCACCCTCCAGGGTGAGAATAAGTACCATTCTAAAAGAGAGAAAAGTACTTGAAGTATTTAGAGTAATTCGTGGGGAGTGAATGAATACCTTGTGGACATGTTGAAGGTATTTATAGCCGAAGGGTTTGGGAAATATTATTGGTCCGACTATCCTTTTTCAGAAGATGCTCTAATAACAACCTGGACACGTGTCCGAGTATGATAGGACATGCTCAATGGCCATTTGCATGGTTATAACAAAGTCGCCACTTGTCCTTTTTAATTGGTTGTTGCATCACGTGCTTCCCAAGAAAGGATCCTCGTAAATCTTCTAGAAGGAAGCTAGTTAGTTACAGATGTCTCTCTGACGTCACCCTCTAGTCATCTTCGCGTGTGGGGATAACACCCTGCGGATGACTTCAGAGGACGTCTTGGTCAACCTGCAGATAGTCTCTGGAGTTTATTCTTAACTTTCTTTAGACTTGAGTTATGCGGGTGATGGAATTGTTCCGCGGGTGACTTTTGAGGAAGTCCTTGTCAACCCGCGAACGATCTTTATGGGTATTTGGGTTTTTTTTGCTACCCTACCTCTAAAAGTCCCCCCCCCCCCCCATTCCATGGTTTCTTCCGCGTGAACTTTTATGCGGGTGAAATTTTGGAATTAAGATATTTTATAGGGATTTTTTGAATTTTTGTGTTTGGTGGAGATATTTTTGTGTTTGTGAGGATAACCATGAAAAAGGACGATGTGGCAGCTTGCAGGTGCCACATAGTTGACGTGACGTTTGTGCCGGCTGTTAACTGTACGTTAGTGCACACCTTTTTTTGCTTTTTTAATTTTCCCGGGCGACGTGGCATAACCCCATTGGCCCTTATGTTTCTCTCTCCGCTATCAAACTTCCATCGCATTAATTGCGATGAGTATAAATAAGGAAATTAAGCTTTCTTTAAATCTTCATCGCCTTTAGCACTTAATCTTCTTCTTCTCTCACTTAAAGCAGATATGTGCCTTACCATTCATCATTGCTCGTTGCGTCCCTTTTTCCTTTGATTAGATGGCTGCCGATAAGAATACCTATTCTTCACCAAACGTAGAAACCATCAAAATTAGTTGGAAGCAATCAGATTTTGATAAACTGATTACGACGTACGACATCGCTCCGAAATAGGAACCGGAATTCCCTACTGCCGGTTCAACTGCTAACAATCCTCCGGCCAACAAGATGTCCGTCTACGCCGACTTCTTTTCGCACGGGAATCTTCGGTTTCTGATAAACAAGTTCCTGGGGAATGAACTGAATGGCCACGGGATACACCTATCACAGGTTCATCCCTTTGGACTGATGACGATTCATCATTTCATATTCGTGTGTAGGGCTAACAACATCGTGCCTAAAGTTGACAAGTTCTCGGTCTTCTACAAGATGCATGGCCGCGGAGGGTGGTTTAGTTGTGCCTCCATGGCCAAGAGGGTTATAGGCACCGAGCCTCCCCACAACGCCTACGAGTGGAGGACAAAGGTCTTCTGAATACAAGAAGACATTGTCCCAATCACGACGGTTCGTTGTCCAGTGAATGAGAAACTCTCGAATATGAACATTGCTTCTTTTGAGATCAGGATTTGTTCAGGACCCTGATGAAGAAACCGACATCGATGCGGGCCATCCATGAGGAGGCCCTTGTGTGGGCGGGTATGAGTCGCTTGTGGCCATACCCATATCTGGAACCATTTTTCCAGAATACAGATGAGAGTAAGTGTTTTCTACTTCCCTCATTTCTATCCTTCAAGTTTTTATTTATCATGCTTGCATTCTTCTAGGTGAGGGATCAATGCTTGACGCCCTGTTGGAGAAGACTGTTGGGTGTCCGCAGGAGCGCATCCAAGATGCAAAGGCTCTGCCCATTTTGGACAAGACCCGGGATCATTTCCTCTTTCCCACTAAGGTGCGCGTCGAGCCGGTGGGTTCTGAGGCGATATTCCAACTAGGTGTGATTTCCTTGAACCCGCGACCATTAAATGCTTTAGCTTTTGACGGGGTGATTGTACTTCTGTCTTCAAGTGACGAATCGTCACCCAGCTAAGAATATTATTCTGATGATGCGCCTGAAACTTCGGTTGTTATGCGTGCTCTGGCAGATCTGGAGCAGAAGAGGAAGAACCGGTCTTCCAAGGAAAGTGATGCGGAGACCAGCCATGCAGACGCCGAGGAAGAGCCATCCAAGAAGAAGAAGAGGGCGTCTGGTCCTAAAAAGCAAAAGGTCCGCCTCGCGGACCGTGTGGGGGAACTTATGCAGTCTTCTGCACGTACGCTGAGAATGGAACACTTCTTTTATCTTTGTGTTTTTGATTCTAACATTGGTATTTGTCATTTGCAGAGACGACTGATACACCTGATCAAAGTGTTTCAACACAGAAGCAACCATATCCTCCTCCCGCTATCATCATATCTGATGACGCGTCTGGTTCCAAAGGAAAGGAGCCAGTTAAAGACGCTGAAGAACCGAAGGCGCAAGAATCTCCTTGCCACGCTCCACCTTCTCCACCACAGTCTCCTCCCCATTTTTCATTTTCCTCACCATCACATCAAGCGGGTGGTGGGGAAGCTTCTCATTCCCAACACTCATGTGCAGACTATTATGGAATGGCGAATCCTGGGGAGGATGATCATTTGTACATCCCGCACTGGACCTTGGCACAGGGATCCTGTTTTACGGATCAGGATGTATGTGTTGAGTTTTTAATCCACAGTGTTCCACCTGCTGAACGTGCTTTTCAGCGTGGTCGCCCCCACCAAGATCTCACCCGCAGTTTTAATCTTGTCTTGGCTAACACAGTGGCCAATGGGCAAGAAATTTTGCGAGAATGGCGTTCTATGGGGGATAAGTAGGGCAAGATGTCTCGGCCGAATAAGGAGGCCAAAAAGACTAATGAGGAGCAGCGTCACAAAGCTAACACTACTCAGTGGAAGCTAAAAGATGCAGAAATGGCCCTCAAGGCAGAGAAAGACAGAGAAGCCACAGCCGCTCGCTCATGGGAGAAGGTGTGCAAAAAACAGAATGTCGTTTTTATGGTTTCCCGGGAAGAGACCAAACGCAAGGAGGCCGACTTAGCCAAATCCCTTGAAGCCAATGCTTCACTGGAGACTCAAGTTACCAACCAAGGTGACTTGATCCAAACATACGGGGAAGAGGCTAGGCTGCGGAAGGAGTAGGCCGAGGATATGGATAAGCAGGCGGAGGATCTTAAGGTCGCATATGCTACACTTGTGGAGGCTCAGGTAAGCTAGACCAGCGTGCCGAGACCTTACACGAGGATAACTTACAGCTTGCGGATGGCTATAAGGAGATGGAGAAGCGAGGCAAGAAGGCTGAAGAAGAGAGGCAATGGCTAATGTCTAAGGGCCTTGCACTGGTACTTTTTTACTTCCTTTCCTTCAACTCTTTCCCCACATTCTTTTCATTTGTTAACAACTGTATTTTTCTCATTTTTCTGATAGGTTATTCATCATATCAAGGACGGGCCTGAGTTGGTAGATAGTATTGCTATCTTGCTCAACACCTCGTCTCAAGTCGGCCGTAAGGTTGGCTTTAGGAAAGGTGTAGAGTACATGAAGGCCCAACGTTCTCTTGAGGAGCATCCGCTACATGGTCTTAATGTTGGGAAATAGTATAAAAAACGAATGAAGGAGTATGACGATATCATTCCCCCTTCAAACTATGCTTCCCGAATATTCATCAGCAGAGGATGGCTTCCAATGCCTGAAAGAATATTTGTGTGGGTCCTTAGTTGATACGCCTTCCACTCCTCCAACTTCTCCCAAGCCGGATACTCCGCCATCCCAAGCTCAAGATCAAGAAGGAGCAAGCATTCAAGTTCCTCTAGTGTAGTCACGTTGTAATTATATTTTGTAACCATGCTCTTTTGTAATCCCATTTTGACTTAATACAAGAAGTTTTTATCCTTTACACTTTGTGTTATGAATAGTATAAATGTTAGAATTAGGATCTTCTTGTATGCCAATAAAGGATTCTTTAAGTTTAATGACTTCAGGAATAATTTTATTTGACAAGCGAGTAACTTCTGACATGCAGGCCAGGAATAATTTTATTTGACACGCCGGTCACTTCTGGCACGCATGCCAAGAATAATTTTATTTAACATGCGGGTCACTTCACGCGGGTCACTTCTGGCACGCAGGCCATGAATAATATTATTTGACACGCGGGTCACTTCTTACATGCAGGCCAAGAATAATTTTACTTGGCACACAGGTCAGAAACAAAGATAATGTTGATCATAAAGTATATCGCGTCTAAATGATTGCTTGAATAAAAATGGCACGCATGCCAACTTACAAGGACATACTTGACTCAAAGTGCTATGCACGTTTATTGTTGTCTACGGTGGCACGCATGCCGAAAATAATAAAACGACTTTCTTTATATATAGCACTCTTTTAACTGGGCGACATTCCAAGTTCTCGAAATCTCAGTTCCGTCCAGTTTTTCCAACTTACAGGCACCTTTCGATAACACTTCTTTTATACGGTAAGGCCCATCCCAAGTTGGGGCTAATTTTCCCCAGTGTTCTTGTCCTGATGCTTCGTTATTGCAAAACACGAAATCCCCCCCCCCCCCACATAGAATTTGCCTACTTGGACACGTGAATCATAATACTTCTGCAACTGTCGCTTGTAGTTGTGTTCACGGATAAGTGCCAATTCTCGCCTCTCTTCAAGGAGATCGAGGTTCAACCGCAGTTCTTCCTCGTTATTATTGGCGGATAGCGTTCTGGCTGATGGTATCCCTATCTCGGCCGGGATCATAGCTTCGGTGCCGTACGTCAAACTGAACGGTGTCTCTTTTGCTCATCTTCTTTTGGGTACGAAAAGCCCAAAGCACATGGGACAATTAGTCCACCCATCCCGTACGTTTGGTACCCAGTCTCGATTTGATTCCTTCTTTGATGGTTCTATTGGCCCTCTCTACTTGACCGTTCGCCTGCGGATGGGCCACCGATGTAAATATTTGGCTAATTTGAAGTTCTTTTAACCATGCCTGTAATCCACCGTCCACAAATTGAGTTCCGTTATCACTAACCAACTCTTGAGAGAGGCCGAAATGGCAAATAATGAATTCCCACAGGAATTTCTTTACGCTAGCCGTAGTAATGGAAGCTACTAGCTTGGTCTCCACCCATTTAGTGAAGTAATCTATTGCCATGATCAAGAACTTGCTGCATCTTTGGGCTTCAGGGAATGGTCCCATAACGTCAATAGACCAATTCTGGAACGGCCATGTGGACGTTACTGGCACTAACTCGTTTTTGGCCTTGAAGTATTGGGAGCATACCGTTGGCACGAGTCACATATGCATTCCCAGCCAGTAATAACCCGCATTCATTAACTTTGCTACTACCATTCTTGGACCCGCGTGCAGACCACAAATTCCTTCATGGAATTCTCTTATCAAGTAGTTTGCATCTTCAGCATCCACACATCTGAGTAGCGGACCTAGAATGAACGATGATATAATACCCCATCTTGTACTTGGTAATTCAAAGCTTTATGTCTTATTTTCTGAGCCACTGCCTTTTACTTCAGGAAGTGTTTCAGATGTCAAGTAAGCAAGAATTGGTGTCATCCAGGATTCCAATCCTATTTGTATGACCAGGACTTGATGTTGCGGTATAGAGGGATGGTCAAGGACTTCTATGTGGATATCTTTTGCAAAATGCTCGAAATTAGTTGAAGCTAATTTGCTTAAGTCATCCACCGACTTGTTCTCACTTCTTTTGATGTGGATGACTTTGCAAGATGAAAATTGGAGAACAAGATCTCTTTCTTGTGAAAGGTATGAAGCCATCACGTCGTTCTTTGCTTCATATGTCCCATTAATCTGCCCCGCTATTATCATCGGGTCCACACATGCCTCTAAGTGCTTCACACCAAGGTTTTTTGCTATCCGTAGGCCTGCCAAGAAAGCTTTGTATTCTGCCTCGTTGTTGGTACTTTTAAAGTCCAATTTTATGGCATAATAAACTCATAGCCTTCAGGATTAACCAATCTAAGGCCCGCGCCTGACCCTTCGCCTTTTGAATCTCCATCCGTGAATAATGACCAAACCTGATCACGCTTAGGAGGTATTGGTGTTTGTTGTTCAATCAAACATTCTTCTTCTTTATTCTGTGGAACTTATGTAATGAGATCTGGCAGTACCTGACCTTTAATTGCGGGTCGAGGTCTGTACTCAATCGAATGTTCCCCTAGCTCTATGGCCCACTTTGCTAACCTCCCAGATAGTTCTGGTTTGCTCAACACGTCTTTCAGTTTGTACCCAGTCAACACATTGAGTGGGTGTCCTTGGAAATATCTGTGGAGATGTCTGGCTTCATAGACTAGTGCCAACACTAATTTTTCGAGCATTGAATACCTGGTTCCGGCATCAGTCAAAGTTCTGCTTACGTAATAAATCGGTGTTTGGAGGTTTTTTCTGTCTTTCAAGAGTATTGCCCCAATGGCCATGTCAGATTCTGAAAGGTATAAAGTTAATGGTTCCCCTGCCTATGGTGTGGTCAAGGTGGGTAAATCCATCAAACATTTTTTTAACTTCAAGAAACGCTTGTTCGGCTTCCGCGGTTCGTTTGAAGTGTGCCTTATTCAAACAGTTTCTTATTGTTGATACGAAAGGGGAGGATTTAACCGCGTGATTGGCTAGAAACCTATTAAGGGCTACCAATCTGTCGTTCAAAGTCTGCACTTCTTTGATGGAAGAGAGTGAGGGCATGCAGGAAATTGCCTGGACCTTATCTGGGTTCGCCTTGAAACCCGCACCCGTGATAATCAAGCCCAAGAACTTTCCTTCCTCCATTCCAAAGGAACACTTGCTAGGATTAAGTTTTATGTTGATCTTTCTCAAAGTATTAAATGCTTCTTCTATATTCCGTAACATTCGGTCTTCCTCTATACTCTTTATCACCAAATCTTCCATGTATACTTCTAAATTGTGCCCACTTTGTTCTTTGCAAGCTTTGTTCATTGAACGCTGATAAGTGTCACCCGCATTTTTTAGCCCAAAAGGCGTCATTTTATAGCAAAACGTGCCTTGATCAGTGCGGAATGCGGCTTTATCCTTATCACCTGCTGCCATGCAGATCTGATGATAGTCTTTGTAAGAATCAAGGAAGCATTTGAATTTGAAAGGCGCTACCACGTCAACTTTTAAGTCAATCTCTGGCAATGGATAACAATCTTTTGGACATGCCTTATTCAAATCCTTGAAATCAATACACATCCGCCATGTTCCATTGCTTTTGGGAACGATGACCGGATTCGCCACCCACGTTTGATACTGGATTTCTCAAATGATCCCAGCGTTCAATAAATCTTGAACATGCTCATTCATAGCCTTTGTTTGCTCAGGACCCATCTTTCATTTTTTCTGGACAACTGGTGTGAATGCCGGGTTTACTCGCAGTTTGTGTTTTGCAATTCTTCTCGGAACACCTGTCATATTCGAGGTTTGCCAAGCAAAGATGTCCATGTTTCTTGTCAACAACTGCTTTAAAAACGTCCTAACTATCTCAGAGATAGTAGGGCCAATTGTGATTGTCTGATCTGAAAATTTTTTATTTAACACACATTTTTTTGGTTCAGTTCTTTACGCTTGTTTCGGCACTTTACTTGGTTTCGAACTCTCTGTCTTGAAACAATGCTTGTTTATACTGATGATTGCTACTCCGGTGCGGGTTGGGACTCCTACCGCACCACGAGTCGTAGAAGGATGAGCATTGAAATCACCTATTTATTCTCTTCCAAGAATTATATCGTGTTTTGACTTGGCTGGCAAGACCAAAACTTCGACATCCCAGGTTATCGAGTGGATCCCATCACTGAGTGTAACGGGAAAGGAAATCACCCCTAGTGGATGCATTACCTCATAACCAAATCCAGACACTGGCGCATGAATTGGCTTCAACCTCGCATTGTCTTCCTCATCTAGTTGTTCAAAACACTGTTCATACATTATATCCGACGTACTTCCAGTGTCAAAGAAAACATATTGTGATCAGTAATGACCGATCAGAGCGGTGACTATCAGCGGATTCTTATTGCATGGACCTCCTTTAACCCGCGAGAATATTACGGGTTCACTTTTCCATTCTTCTTTATCAATCTCTTGCCTTTTGTTCCCACTAACTCATCCTCCTTGAATCATATGAACATTCAAATATTTGACTTGCTTTTTAGGCGGGCCAGGATTAACTTGTGTGGGAGATTTGTTCCAACTTTTCAGACTTGACTATGGATTCAATCTCATTCTTCAAATTGACATAATCGTCTGTGTGGTGACCGATATCGTCGTGAAATGTACAATGCTTTTTGGGATTGAAATGTGCTCTCTTCATGAGCGGTCCTGAAACTCACGCTTTCTGTGGTTAAGATTTCTGAGGGAGTCTTTGTTGATGGAGTCCAACTATTGCTATTCTACGTGAAAGTACTTTCTTTATTTTTGTTGCCGATTAATCTTCTTGCATCTGGTTGCTTCGAAACCTCCGTGGATGGTTGAAGTCTCGACCAAATTGAACATCTGGCAGGTTTGCTTACCCGCGTATTTTAGAATTACACTTTAGTTGTTTGCTTAGGGCTTTCAGACCCCAAAGTCTTTACTGCCCTCGCAAAAAGTTTTACGACAGACATTATATCGTCCCATGCTTTAGGCATTCCATCTTTACCAGTTAGAAAACGGATCAAGGCATTGCTTCCCACATTCTTGCGGAAGCCCCCCTCAACATATCCTCGCTGATTCCTCCAATGTTTAAACTTTCGTCGTTAACCGAGAAATGAAGTCTTCGATAGACTCGTTTTCGCGCCTAACGACATCTAAAATTTCTGATGGATCTCGAGTTTGCTTTTTTTGATGACTAAAATTTTGGGAGAATTTAACTACAAGGTCATCCCAACTTTTAATTTGTCCATCAGGTAAATTTTCGAACCATTTTCGCGCTGCCCTAGTCTAAGTTATCACGAACATGTGGCACCAATAAGGGAGGGTCCAACCGCTGACTCCACACACTGCCACAAAATTGAGTAAGTGATTGCTTGGATCAGTCATTTCGTTATATATCCCTAAGTTAGTAGGGATTTTCACATTAACCGTGAATGGGGCCGTGGCAATGTGCGAGACAAACTTTGAATTCCGTTATATATCCCTAAGTTAGTAGGGATTTTCACATTAACTGTGAATGGGGCCGTGGCAATGTGCGAGACAAACTTTGAATTCTCAGCAAATGCTACGGGGCGATATGGTTTTGTGAAGCCTCTTTCACATCACTACAAATTCCGTATGACAAACTATCGCTCGTAGACTACTAGTTCCTTCTCTTCCATATATCTGACAATCGCCGCTGAAGTAACTGACCTCATCCGGACGATACATCGGATCTCTATGAGTTCTGGAATCATGACTCTGGTCATATTCAATTCTGCTGGAAGACTCCCGCACAATTGGACGACCTCTATCACGACCTCTCCTTCAAACTTCCTCCTCAGAGAATCTCTCAGTCTGGAGACTTTCACGCATTTGGCTTCTTCGCACTGTTGGCGGACGAGATGGAGATCTCACCGAATCATCGTCATACACCAAAGTTCGTGCATGAATTCTCTCTTCATGAATCATGCGTTCATATTCAGCTAACGCTCTTTCTTGTTGCATCCACAACCATTCTTCCGGAGATTGAATTCCTTCAGGTCTGATGGTCTGGCGATGAGTTCTTGCTAGTAGAGAGCCTATAGATCTGTCTTCCAGATCTGGTTCTTGGCGTGCTCGACGAGTCTCCATCGTCACATGCCCTAAATCACCCGAAATTGGACCTCCAAGTGCCATAGTTCCAACAGAATGTTTGGTTATCGTCGGGTTTTCTGTCGGCCCTTGAAGAGATTGACTCATATCGTTCAGATAAACAAATATTCATGAAATTCTAACACAAGCACGAATGGCACCAATGAAGAAACACGCATCTGATCCCTAAGGAGTTATATCACTAAGTCTACAGGGTCCGGATCAAACAATTAGCAAACTCACGACACAAACCCATCTCTCAAATCCAATGACGGAAACCTGCAAAACAACCACCGTGAGCTCGTTACGGGAAGGACAAGAGGGGGGGTTCCCGTAACCACCCTCCAGCGTGAGAATAAGTGCCGTTCAAAAGGAGAGAAAAGTACTTGAAGTATTTAGAGTAATTCGTGGGAAGTGAAAAAATACCTTGTGGAGATGATGAAGGTATTTATAGCCGACGGATTTGGGGAATATTATTGGTCCAACTATCCTTTTCCAGAAGATGCTCTTATAACAACCTGGACACGTGTCCGCGTATGATAGGACAGGCTCAATGGACATGTTCACGGTTATAACAAACTCGCCACCTGTCCCTTTTTAATTGGTTGTTGCGTCACATACTTCCTAAGAAAAGATCCTCGTAAATCTTGTAAAAGGAAGTTAGTTAGTTACATTTGTCCCTCTGACGTCACCCTCTAATCATCTTCGTGTATGGGGATAACACCCTGCGGATGACTTCTAAGGACATCTTGGTTAAACCACAGATAGTCTCTGGAGTTTATTCTTAACTTTCTTCGGGCTTGAGTTATGCGGGTGATGGAAATGTTCCGCGGGTGACTTTTGAGGAAGTTCTTGTCAACCCGCGAACGATCTTTATGGGTATTTAGGTCTTTTTGCAACCCTATATATATATATATATATATATATATATATATATATATATATATATATATATAATCCTATATAGGGTAAGAGAATCATTTGAAAATTGAGAACTTTGATAATCATTTGGGACCACTAAAAAAACCTCTAAAAAATATTAAACAAAAAAAAAACAAAATTTTTTTAAAAAGTAAAAAAACCAAAATTCTTATTTTTCATTCTGGTTTCTTAAAAAAAAACTTCGTATTATACACATGTGTATAATTTATTTAATGTCTAGTTACGTAACGTACACATATGTACATTATCATTTATAATATATTGTACATATGTGTATAATAAAAAAACATGTATGTACATATATGTACATATTATACATATATGTATAATTTAGCTAAACCAAGACTTTTTTATGAAACCGGAATAATAAATATTAATTTTGGTTTTTTTACTTTTTTTATTTTTGTGTTTTTTTTGTTTTATGATTTTTTTATTTTATTTTTGGGTTTTTTGTGGTTCAAAATAGTTCTCTCATTATCCCAATCCTACACACACACATATATATATATATTCTTTTAGTCCTTAACGGTGTTTGATGATGTTTAACACTTGTTTAAATATCTTATAACTCAAACGGTTATATCTTTAGCTACACGCCTGAGTATTTATATTTTTAATATATACCGAAGAAATTTTTTTTATTTATTTTATATTTAGGAACGACCAAGTAGTATTTTCATAACCACTTCTTATGTCTGGGATTACTTTTCGGCACTTCAACTTTTAAAAGTTGATATGTTTATCTCCCGATTTTGTTGGGTGTTACAATTAGCAATGACATTCTTTCTGTTTCTTTGATTACCATAAACCCTAAATTCCTAATTAGTTTCAATTTACACATAAACCTTCAATCCCTAAACAATACCAAATTAACAATTTCTATAAACAAATAAACAATTAAAATTTTAAATAGGAGTAAACTAATACCTAAATCGAACAAGTAGAAGTCGAACCGTGAAAGAGGGAGCCCGGAGAAATGGTTGATGGGCGTCGACTGCATTATAAAGGTCGATGGTGATAGGAGGACCGCACGAATGATTGGAAGCAACGACTATTTATGATGTGCGGCCATTGAAACAACAACAATATTTTGTAAAGTGGTAATGGTTTTTAATTTGGATGGTCTTTAAATTTAATGGTTTGACTTTTAATTGTTTGGGCTTTATACTAATAGGAGTAATGCCATATTTTTTCAGGGGTAACGAAATACAAAACCGACCAAGTTTTTATTTTTTTGCACTACTGAAGAAAAGTAAAGAGACAGTGGAGGCTACCCCTAGCTCTTACCTAGGTCCACCCCTGGCAACAAACCTCCACCGTTGTGGAGTAAATTCAACTGCGTGAAGTCTGCTTTTGCAAACAAGTCCGCAGGCGATATCTATGGGCTCATGGACCATTCCTTCTCACATGCACACACACACACAGATATATATATATATATATATATATATATATATATATATATATATATATATATATATATTATAACTATTGTATATAGAGATGGTTTCTTCGAGAAGTCAATTTATACAACTAATGAATAAAAAAATAATTTACAAGGTATTCAAGAAGGGGTAGTTTCGTCCTTTAAATGTAGTACTTTAAAAACAATTTAATTGTAACATCCCAAAATTTCGAATAATAATAATATTGTATATTGACTCGTTATGATGGTAAAAGTTTACTTGAAGTTAATAGATAAATAGTAAAAGGGTAAAAGGAAAAGATAAGTAGGCTAATTAAATGGAATTAATCATGGACCAAAAAGGAAAGATGGGCCTTAGGTCCATGGGCTTAAGGGAGTATAAATACCCCTTAAACCCTAAATCTTTCCATTTCCATCCATTCTATACTCTTGCCTACACCATAAAGCACACACTTAAGCCTAAAACACCTCCATAGCCGTCGGCCACCATCCGGACCCAAAACCAAGTATCATAACTTAGGATCTTCAATCATACAAGCAAGATAACAAGTCCAAGATCATATATCAAGCTAGCCGTAACCTAGAAACATCAAAAAGGTATGTTCTTTACGTTTAAAGGTTACATTTTTATGAACGATTAGCCTTGAAACTTGAACATATATTAGATCGGGTCTAGATGTTTCATAAAAATACAAACTTAATGATTGTAATGGACTTAATGAACTCATGGGTATAAACGGTTCTAAAAGGAAACCCTAAATATAGCCTAGAACGTTTTAAAACCATAAAGGTCTAAGCTTATGCCTAAAACGGGTTAGATCTAGTTGATGATATAGTGACGGGTGTAAACGATTAGTATAAATAGAAAGGGGTAGTTAAAGTTCATGATATGAACCATAAAAACGGTTAACTGAGTTAGGTAATATGATAGAGATGGAAAAATGAGCTGAACAAACCTAACCTGAGTGATCTCGGCCAGGACTGAGGGTTCTCGACCACTTTCTCGGCCAACCCACACGTAACAAGGGTTTTCGGTCAATATAGAGATTTTTGTCAACCCACTTTCTCGGCCAAGTAGGAATCTCGGTCAAACACGAGTTCTCGGTCAAACCTGGGATTTCGGTCAACAGGGGTTCTCGGCCATGTTTTCGGCCACCCCATTCTGTTGGGTTTTGGGCCTAAATCCAGTTGGGCCCAGATACCATAATGGACAGTTGGGCTAAGTCCATATCTAATATAAAGCAAACTGGCCCATTATCTTAGGCTTAACAACTAAGCCCAACTTAGAGAATGATTTAAAATGTTAATGGAAAATTTGTTAATATAGTTAATGAAAATAAAATTTTTCCAAGCTGACCTGGCAGCTTAATCCCAGCCAGGGGCTCTGCCTCTTGGACCCTACTAGGGGCTGCCGCCCCTAGACCCCGCTGCCAAGGGCGCTGCCCCCGGACCCCCGTTCGTTGTGGGTTATATAAAGATAGAAATACGATATGAGTAGTAATAGTTATTTGGTACATGTAAATTTTATACAGTTCTCCGTGCATAGCTCAAGAAAGGGATTACCATAAACTGTGAACGTAACCGCATTCAGGTGAGTTTCTAGCCCCACTTTCTTGTTATGTTTTCGGGGCTGTGTGCATACTCGGTGTGAATGCTAATACACTTACCTTAAATGTTAAGTGTATGTCTTTATGAATATTGTGATAGTTATATATGTATGCTTGATAGTACATGAACGACCTTCGGGTATTGCACGTATTGTTAAGGCAAGTATAGTGTAGTATGTATTATATGTGTATATGAATAAGGAAGTATGTACGACTATGATATGTATGGTGTTAAATGTATGGATATGGTAATGAAAGGTAAGGTAAGGTTAAAGGGTTGCATACCCTAATAATATATGCGAATGATAAAGGGTTGCATACCCTAATAATATATGCGAATGTTAAAGGGTTGCATACCCTAATAATATATGCGAATGTTAAAGGGTTGCATACCCTAATAATATATGCGAATGTTAAAGGGTTGCATACCCTAATAATATATGCGAATGTTAAAGGGTTGCATACCCTAATAATATATGTGAAGGTTATAGGGCGAAATGCTCTTTAAAACGTAAGGTATGAATATTAAAGAAAGAGAGTAAGTGAGTAAGTAAGTATATAAACGAAAGTATGAAAGTATGGAGTACGTAAGAGAGTATGTAATTATGAATGTGTTGTATGTGGTATGATTAACTAAAACTCACTCATCGTAGCTGACTTTTAGTATGCACGCAGGCCAGTAGGATGAGACAACTGGCTTGAAGGGGGACACATGGCAGTTGAATAGAGAAGCTGGCATCTGAAGATTTAATTGTTAATGTTTGAACTAAAAGACATGTTTTAAGCTATGTTTTAAAGACAAGTTATGAATGTTTGTAATGACTGTTTATGTTTTATGTTATTCCACGAAAGTTTTAATTAACTCTGATATTTAGAACTGCGTTTATGAGTAAATCCAACGCCCAAATGTGAGACTCCGGTAACGGGGCCTTACAATAATCCTTAACTGTGCTTCATAGATAAACTCTTAACTGTCCTAATGATATCTTTTGTTGTTTCTTTCATTTTGCTTTCATAAAAGACATCAATATTCATTTTACTTATAGGGGAAAGTTAAAATACAAAGGGGTGTAAAAATAAGAAATCTAAGTAGGATTTTTGACCACACAAAAACCTCTAAAAGGATTCAAAAAGAAATAATAAAAAAACCATAACTCAAGATATAAATAAAAAAAATAAAAAACTAAAATCTTTCCCCCGTCAATCCCGTTCAAAACTAAATAAATAAATAAATAAACGCCAAAAAGACTCAATGCCTAAAAAAGACACAATGACGAAAATAAACAAACAACACGATATAACTAAAAAAAACACAATATAACGAAAAATATAACACTATCCTGTACAAAATATAACACGATATCAAAAAAAAAATACAAGTCTTAAGGAAAAAAGATACAATCTATAACGAAAGTAAACACAAACACAATGATCTTTTCTCTCAACATTGTTTTTTTTCATAACAAGGAAGACAGTGGAAATATTTTGTGTTTTTACTTTTTTCTTTTTTTTATAAAATTTTGAGTTATGATTATTTTATTAATTTTTTTATTTCTTATGGGGTTTTTTGTGTGACTATAAATACTTCTCATCATTCTCATTTTTATCCCCATTTGTGATATAACTTGACCCTCTAATATATTAATATATAATAAATAAATGTTTTCTTTTCTCACATGTCATTCTCTTATGTATTTTTATTCTTTCTCAATGCCTCTATCTCTCCTATTAATTACACATTAAATATACATATTTTTTTAAATTTCTTTTAAAATATTTTTTGTTTAATAATTTTTATAATTGCTTTTACAATACATATTTTATAAACATTTTTATAAGTTGAACATTTTCATTATTTAACTTGTCGAATATAAATTATATCGTTTTACATATACAAGTAAACAATTACATATATATGAAACATTTTAACTCCTAAAACTTACTAAGCAGGTTCAATATTAAAAACATGTGGATCTTTAACCTAACCTGGCCCGCCTTATTTTCACCGTAATCTCTTTCTTTCTATCCATATATTGCTGCTTGTAAGGCCTCGGTCCTGGGGCCCTACTTTAGCATTGGATTTAGTTATAAACACAGTTCTAAATATTAAAAGTCAACCATTTTTTACAAACCATAGAATACTTGTCTTAAAACATAACAAAATATCTCAACATAAAACATAAAAGTAAAACATCATGTCTTCCTTCTCCAGATGCTAGGCGCTCAGTTCATACCATGTGTCATCCTCAAGCTAGCTCATTTAACCTATTTACCTAGGTGCATACTAAAGTCAGCTATGCTGTGTGAGTTCTAGTTAATTAGGCAACATACATTACATTCACATACTACATACTTAGCATGCTTTACTTTCTTTTGTACATACGTAAGCATATACCTTCATTCTTACTTTCATACTTTCATATTTTATTTTACTTTACATACATAGTTAGACGTTTTAAAGAGCCTTTTGCCCTATAACCTCACACATATTATTACGGTCGGCCACCCTCCTTCCACATATATTATTAGGATCTGCCATCCTTCTTTCACAAATATTATTAGGGTCTACCATCCTCATTTCGCAGATTTTATTAGAGTCTACCACCCTCATTTCACATATATTATTAGGGTCTTCTACCCTCTTAACATAAAACCACACATACCTTTCTTTATATTTATATTTTTATACTTTCATACATACTCTTAACCTTTTTCTATATCATTCATATATCGTTCATACATCATTCATAAAACATTCACATATCATACACCTACCACTTAAGGTAAGTGTATTAACCAATCACATCGACTATGCACACAACTCCGAAAACATAACAAGAAAACGGGGCTAGAAACTCACCTATGTCCTGTGCCTCTTAGAGTTAAATGTAATACCTCTCTTTAGCTGTGCACGACTAATATGTAATAATTATAAGCATCAAATTACTACCTCTAACTATATCATACTTCTAGGTTAGTGAAACCTCTAGCCGACATGGGTCCGGGGCAGCGACCCTAGAGCACCTGGTTGGGGTCGAGTCCTTTACTGAAAATTCATCAAAAAATTGACTTTGCATGATTTTGGGTCAAATCCAAACCAATCGAATCGAGTCTAAATTCCAATCAAATCGTGTCTAAAATTCCAATCGGATCGAGTCTGAAATGCAATCGAATCGAGTCTAAATTTCCGATCGAATCGAGTATAAAATTCCAATCGAAACGAGTCTAAAATTCCAATCGAATCAAATTTGAAATTCCAATCGAATCGAGTATGAAATTCCAATCGAATAGAGACTGAAATTCCAATTGAACCGAGTCTGAAATTCCAATCGAATCAAGTATGAAATTCCAGTTGAATCGAGAGTAAATTAGATTCGATTCGTTTCCATTAGATTCGATTCATTTTCAATCTATTTGATTCATTTCCATTCGTTTTGATTCATTTTCATTCAATTCGATCCGTTTTATCTCCAAACGAATCGAGTTTCTCCAAAACTTGATTCAAACGTGGTTTTTCGTGTCTTTTCTTCCAAATCACATCCTTACATCACGGTAGGACCGTTTAAATGATAAAACATGTTCCAGGCCATAACAACTTCATTTACTCATTCCAACATGGTCCAAACGTCACTCGTACATCCCGTTTCATTCTAGGCATCTTATTTACGTTAAAGTTTACATTTTTCTTAATCAATAAGGCCCGATTTTCCTTAGTATCAAATCCTAGTGCAAACTGACCTCAAAAACTTAACCTTTAACCTAAAACGTGCCTTCTTGGTTCACTTATAGCTTCGGGTTTGAAATAAACACGTGAATCTAGACGTGTTCCTTGTTGTTTGATGATGCTGGAACACGAAATCCAACCTTTCTTCAGCTCGAATCTAAGTCCGAAATGATGAGAGTGTTTTGTGTGTGTTATGGAAGCTGGACGTAGGAATGAGGGTTTTAGGGTTTTAGGGAGGTTTAAGGATGTTTATATACCCTAAAGCCCATTGTAAGGCCCCGTTCCTGGTGCCCTACATTGGTGTTGGATTTACTCATAAACATAGTTCTAAACATCAGAGTTAATTAAAACTTTCGCGGAATATAAAAGATCAATTATATATTGCAAAATCATTCAAATATTCTTAGCAATTAAACTCTTGTCTTTAAACATAATTTAAAAGTCATTTCAAAACATCACAACATTCTTCTCAAGATTCAGTTTAATGTCATGTGTCCTTATTCAAGCGAGCTGTCTCAACCTATTCACCTGCGTGCATACTAAAAGTCAACTACGTTGAGTGAGTTCTAGTTAACCATGCAACTTACAATACATTCACATACTTACATATATACGTATCCGAAGATACATATTACATACTTAGCAAGGTACCTTTCTTCCATAGATACATACATACATGCATACATACTTTCATACTTTTATACTCTCGGACTTCCATACTACATGCATAACTATCTTTACCATCTCAAATATTAGTAGGGCCTGGTCCCTTCTATCTCAAATATTATTAGGGTCTAGTCCTTCTTTCTCATATATTATTAGGGTCTGGTCCCTTCTATCTCATATATTATTAGGGTCTGGTCCCTTATATCTCATATATTATTAGAATCTGGTCCATTCTATCCCATACAACCATACATATATTTCTTTACGCATACATTTCAATATATATACTTTCATGAATACTCTTAACTTCATACATATATCATTCATACACATCCATATATCATACACTTACCACTTAAGGTAAGTGTATTAACTAATCACATTGAGTATGCACAGAACCTCGAAAACATAACTAAGAAATGAGGATAGAAACTCACCTGGGTCTTGTTTCTTTATGAGTTTATAGTAATACCCTTCTTTAGTTGTGCACTGCTAACTATATAATAATTACAAGTATCAATTAACTACTTCTAACTATATCATAATTCTAAGTTATCGTAACCCCTAGCTACGGGGGTCTGGGGGCAACGCCCTTTGTACTGGGGTCTAGGGGCGGCAACCCCTATAAGGGTCCAAGGGGTAGAGCCCCTGGCTGGGTCAAGCTGAAATTCTAATCGAATGTTCATCAAAAAACTGAAGTTTGAACTAATCGAATGTAATTCTAATCGAACGGCAGTTCTAATCGAATGACCATTCGATTCAATTACAATTCCATTCGATTACCTTCCCGTTTGATTCGATTACATTTCCGTTCGATTCGATTACATTTCCATTCGATTTGATTACGCTTCCATTCGATTACATTTCCATTCGAATACTTTCCATTCGAATACCTTTCTATTCTACTACCTTTCCACTCGATCAGGTTACTTTTCTTTTGAATCATTATTCTTAAGGGCTTGATTCTCATATAGTTTCTGTAACATCCCGTTTTATGATTTTAGTTAATAAATGAAAGTATGGGTTATTAGGAGTTGGGCTAGTGTTGGGTTAAATGGATATGGGTTATGGACTTGGGTTATGAAAGAAAGAGGAAAGGACCATGGGCTTAAGCCCATGATCCATAATTATATAAACCTTAATTACCCATTTAATTCTCATTTCACACATATTCCATACACCACCAAAACACACACTTAAGCTCTCTCTCTCTTTCTCTAGCCTCTCTCTAGCCGAAATATAGAAGAAGAAACGGATCCCGACCAAAGGTAATGATAGTTAAATATTGTATGAGCTTAAACCGTTAGATATAGTCACGAAACGACGAGCCGACACCGTTAAACCGTTTAAGTCATGAGATCCGAGTGGAATCGGGTATAAACCGAGCCTATGATGAGCTTAGAGGTCACCCTAGCTCAAATTTGGATCAAACGAGATGAAAAACGGTGGAAAACGAGCTAGATCTCGTTTTTCCGGTGAAACAGCGTTTTTCCGGCGGCGGCGTAGATGTGATTCGCCAGCCGTTAGCATGTCAGAGAATGTTAACATTCTCTGACCTAACCCTAATTCGCTATTGGTAACTAGCGAAGTAGATGTGATTCGCCAGCCGATTCGCTAAGGAAAGATTAGCGAACTGGCATGTAATTCGTTAAGGAAATAAGGGCGAACTAGGCCATTCGCTAAGGCCATTCTCTAAGGACTTTCGCTAAGTCCATTCGTTAAGGGAGGGACGAATGAACCCCATTCGTTATAGGGTTCATTAGTTGACCAGATCAGTTCGTTAAGGTTCAATTCGCTAAAGGGACCAGTTCGTTAAGATGCTTGATTCGTTACAAAGGCAGATTCGCTATAATGGGTAATTCGTTATGAATTCCCATTCGTTAAGGAATGAGTGACGAATCAGAACTTTGAAAGAATGACAGAATGGTCCCTGGACTTAGAAAAGAATGATTTAATTACAAAGAAGCCCTTGGATTTTATGTAGCAAATTATTTAAGGATTCAAAATCCTAATGGAAAATGTGTTAAAACTGTTAATGAAAATAAAATTTTTTTCAGGGGCTCTGCCCCTTGGACCTCGCTAAGGGCTGCCGCCCCTAGAACCCCGCAGCCAGGGGCGCTGCCCCCGGACCCCTGTTCGTTGAGGGTAATAATTAGACTAGAAGGACGATATGTGTAGTGATAGTTTATTGATACGTATAACTAATATACAGTAATTCGTGCACAGCTCAAGAAGGGGATAACCATAAACGGTGAACACAACCGCATTGAGGTGAGTTTCTAGCCCCACTTCCTTGTTATGTTTTCGGGGCTGTGTGCATACTCGATGTGATAGTTAATACACTTACCTTAAGTGGTAAGTGTATGCCTTGTATGATTTATGTATGATGATTGCTTGACGGTGTGTGAACGATCTTCGGATATTGCATGTACCGTCAGGTGGTAGCTAAAGATGTGATTGCCATGTATGAAGTAAGGTAAGATGCATGTATGAATATATATGATGTATGCATAATGTACGTATGATATGTAATGGTACGTGAACGCTCTTCGGAGATTGCACGTATCGTCAAGAAAAGTATTTTAGAACAGGTATAGTATGAAGCTATGGAAGAAAGGGTACCGGACCCTAATATTATCCGAGGATGAAGGGTACCGGACCCTAATAATATCCGAGGATGAAGGGTACTGGACCCTAATAATATCCGAGGATTAAGGGTACCGGACCCTAATAATATCCGAGGATGAAGGTTACCAGACACTAATAATATCCGAGGATGAAGGGTGACCGGACCCTAATAATATCCGAGGATGGAGGGTACCGGACCCTAATAATATCCGAGGTATGTAGGGTGAAACGCCCTTTATAATGTATAGTTAGATGTGAATGTGTATGGACGAATGCTGAACAAGATATGTATGTAATGCGTACCTTCAGGCACGTATATGTGTATGAAAAGTAAGTTATGTGATTAACTAGAACTCACTCAGCGTAGCTGATTTTTAGTATGCACGCAGGCAAATAGGTTGAGGCAGCTCGCGTGACTGAAGACACATGGCATGGAATCGAAGATACTGGCATCTCGGTGAAATGTTGTGATGTTTTAAAGACTATGTTTTGTTTTAATTGACTAGGAATGTTTTATAAGACATGATTTGATGGTTATGTAAAATGTTATGGTTGAAGTTTATTATTCCGCGAAAGTTTTTATTAACTCTGATATTTAGAACTGCGTTTATGAGTAAATCCAACGTGCAAAGTAGGGCTACCGGTAACGGGGCCTTACAAGTTGGTATTAGAGCAAAGTTCGAGAGATTTAAGCATCCTACATGCTTAGACTCGAACAGAGAATGGGATTAAAGTAAGAAAAGAAAGAAGATGCTAGTACGAGAATGCCATGTGTCACTCAAGCAAGCTAAGTAAAGGTAAAGTACGTGATTAAATTCACATGTAAAGTAGAATAATGTATTAATGTTTGCGTAATTGCTAAATAAAGAATGTGTGAATGCTAGCTTAATTTCTAGGGATAGGGGTATAAGATGATATGAAATCCTTGATTGTCTAACTGTTAGAAATAGACTAGCACATATAGACTCATAAGAGGAAGTGTATAGGACACGGAAAGTAACGTGATCAGCTAATCACAGTTGGCCACTGTTATTACCTGTTAGCCTTACTATCCTTGTACTAAACGGTTCCTTAAGTGATGATGTTTGTGTTTCCTTATAGAATACGAATGGTTGGAGCGAGAGCCGTTTCCTTATAGAATACGAAAGCTGCTGGAAAAGGAGGGCGTACAAGATGTCGTGGTAGGCCACGTGTTGCCCGAGAGCCGTCAGTAGAGGCCGCTACTAACAATGAAGGCGAAGGAAGTGCAGCCGGTGGAAATCCGAGTAACAACGAAGGGTATCAACGTGACCCTGCTGTTCAAGCTGCCATTGCTCAAGCGGGTAGCAGCTGCTGTGAAGAACTGGAATGCTGAAGGGTCTGCTGGAGGTCGTGAAAGAACCGTTGAAAGGGCGGAAGGAGATGGTAAGAAAAATGGTGAAGGGGAAGGGGAAGAATCAAGCGTGGTGAAGTCAGTGAAAGTTGATGACAAGAAAAGGGGCCGAGGTGGGTGCAACTATAAGTCTTTCAAAGGTTGTGGTCCACCGGAGCTAACCGGCTTGGGAGACGCAGTCGCTACTCTCCAATGGATAACCGCGATGAACAAAATTATCCGAATTAGTGAATGTCGTCCCGACCAAGCTGTGGGGTATGCTACCCAATCATTCGGTTAGGAGGCGATGTACTGGTGGGAGACAGTTGAGCAGAGGAAGAGTCGAGAAGAGATCAAGGCCTTGAGGTGGGACGATCTGAAGGAGTTAGTGATGAAACGATTCTGTGCTGATGCAGAGATAGAGAAGGTTGAGATGAAGTTCTTAAGTCTGAAGGCGGGTAAGATGATGCACCGAGAATACCTCACTGAATTCAACCGTTTGTCAAGGTTGGTTCCAGACAAGGTGAACTCCGAGGCCAAGCGGATCAAATGCTACCTTAGGGGACTGCCACAGAATGTTCGTGTCTTGGTCAAGGCTGATAGACCAGGTACTTTTGATTCTGCTGTAGGGCTCGCGGAAACGGTTTATGAGGACTTGATGGATGAGATGGCTGTGGAAGAGAAGAAGGAAAAGAAGTGGGTCGCGCCTGTCAAATGACCTGGTACTCAGTTATGGAACCCTAAGGACAAGAAACATAAGGTGTGGGAAAGAAGGACCTGCAAGACATGTGGAAAGGTACATGGTGGCGAGTGCAAGTGGGGTACTGGTGTGGACATGTGCCACAAATGTGGAAAGGCTCATGGTGGAGAGTGCAGGATGGGGACAAATGTCTGCTATAAGTGTGGGAAGATGGAGCATTATGCTAATGAATGCCATGCAAAACCCGCATGCTATAAATGCGGCAAGACTGGTCATTTTGCAAGGGAATGCACCGAAAAGGAGGCTGGAGGTAGTGGGAAGAAAGATGCTGATCAAACGAGGCCAAGGACTAGAGCCTACATGCTGACCCAGGAACAAGCTAGGCAGATCCCTGATGTTGTGACCGGTACGTTCTTAGTAAACGGTATTTCTGCTTCAGTATTATTTGATTCGGGTGCAAATAGAAGTTTTGTAGCTGCGACATTTAGTAAACTAGCTAAAATTAAATGTTGCCGGGTGTCTGAAACCTTCGTAGTAGAAACCACTAGTGACACCTCGGTGAAAGTAATGAAAATGGTTAAGAATTGTAAGATAGAAGTAGAGGGACATGAGTTCCCTGTTACTTTGTATGTTATGACCTTAGGAGGATTCGATGTAGTTTTGGAAATGGATTGGTTGTCCGAATATGAAGCTCAGTTACTATGTAAGAATACGATAATAAACTAAAGTCCTTGGATGGTAGTGCCGTGACGGTTTATGGCGATAAGGAAAGTTTAGGATTTAACGTCATTTCAATGATAAAAACCGAAGGTTTGTTAAGGCGAGGGTGTGGTGCCTACCTGGCGTATGTTGTCAAGGCTACGGCCGAGACGAAAGAAATGAAATATGTTCCTATAGTGCGCGATTACCCAGAAGTATTCCCTGAGGATCTTCCGGGGTTGCCACCGGAGCGAGAGATAGAATTCCAGATAGACTTAGTACCAGGAGCCCAGCCCATCGCGAAAGCGCCTTACCGTCTAGCGCCGTCCGAGATGAAAGAATTGATGTTCCAACTGCAGGAACTCCTCGATAAAGGTTTCATAAGGCCAAGCGTTTCCCAGTGGGGCGTGCCGGTGTTGTTCGTGAAGAAGAAGGATGGAAGTATGAGAATGTGCATTGACTATCGCGAGTTGAACAAGCTTACGGTAAAGAATAGATATCCTTTGCCAAGGATTGATGATCTATTTGACCAACTGCAAGGTTCAAGTTGGTTCTCACGAATAGATCTCAGATCAGGCTATCATCAGTTGAAAGTGAAAGAGGCAAACATCCCTAAAACAGCGTTTTGGACGCGGTATGGACACTACGAGTTCCTAGTAATGTCATTCGGTCTAACGAATGCTCCCGCAGCATTTATAGATATGATGAATATGGTGTGTCGGCCAATGTTGGATAAGTCGGTTATTGTCTTCATCGACGATATATTGATTTATTCCAAAAGCGAGTCTGATCATGCTGAGCATCTGCGAGAAGTATTGGAGACTCTGAAGAAAGAGAAGTTGTATGCTAAGTTTTCGAAATGCGCGTTCTGGTTGCGAGAAATGCAATTTCTAGGTCACGTGATCAATCCTGAAGGGATTACCGTGGACCCAGCTAAGATTGAGGCGATAACCAATTGGAAGACTCCGCAGAACCCGACTGATATACGAAGCTTCTTAGGGTTAGCTGGCTACTATAGGAGATTCATCGAAGGTTTCTCCAAGATAGCCGCACCGTTGACCGGTATGACCCGAGAGTCGATAGTATTCAGTTGGGGTAAGTTTCAGGAAGAGGCTTTCCAAGAGTTAAAGAAGAGACTCACACAAGCTCCAATCCTTGCTTTACCCGATGGTGACGAGGATTTGGTCGTTTGTACTGATGCTTCGCATCGTGGGTTAGGTTGCGTGTTGATTCAACGAGGAAAGGTGATAGATTACGCGTCTAGACAGTTGAAAGTCCATGAGAGTACTTATCCGACGCATGATTTGGAGCTAGCAGCAGTAGTGCATGCTCTCAAGATATGGAGACACTACCTGTATGGTACAAAGTGTACCATTTACACATATCATTAGAGTTTAAAGTACTTCTTCGAGCAGAAGGAATTGAACATGAGGCAAAGAAGATGGTTAGAATTGATAAAGACTGCGATATTAAGTACTATCCTGGTAAAGCTAACGTAGTCGCTGATGCGCTAAGCCGTAAGAATGAGGAAGTAATTGCAACAGTAAAGTCATATCAGCTAATTATGAACTCAAGCTTATTTGAAGAAATCATCAAGGTGCAGTCTGAAGTGCTGATAGATGAAGGGCTAGTAAATAAAGAAAGGATTTTCGGTCAGCAAGAGAGTTGATGGAAAACACGCATGGTGTTAGGACTAGGTTTGACCGCATGTGGATTCCACGCCATGGAGATCTCAGAGGTCGAATCTTAGATGAAGCTCATAAGTCAAGATATTCGATTCATCCAGGAGCTACAAAGATGTACCAAGATTTGAAAAGAGACTATTGGTGGCCAGGAATGAAGAATGATGTGGTAGATTATGTCTGTAGGTGCTTAACTTGTTTACAAGTCAAGGAAGAGCATCAGAAGCCTTATGGGAAGATGCAACCTTTAGAGATACCAGAATGGAAATGGGAACACATCACCATGGATTTCATAACTAAGCTGCCTCGCACAGCTAAGCATCATGATACCATTTGGGTGATTGTGGACCGTTTGACCAAGAGTGCTCACTTTCTGCCTATACGAGAGGCCATCTCGTCAGAAACGTTACCAAGCTTGTTCATCAAAGAGGTTGTGTCTAAACATGGAGTACCGTTATCGATCGTGTCTGATAGAGATACTCGTTTTACTTCGAGGTTTTGGAAGAAATTCCATGAAGCTATGGGAACGAGATTGAACATTAGTACGGCGTATCATCCTCAAACAGATGGACAGTCTGAAAGGACGATCCAAACCCTTGAGGATATGCTACGTGCTTGTGTTTTATGGAAGACTTTGGTGGAAGTTGGGATGATCATCTACATCTAGCAGAATTCTCCTACAACAACAGCTACCATTCAAGTATTGGTATGCCACCGTTCGAGATGTTGTATGGAAGACGTTGTAGAAATCCAGTACGTTTGGGAGATATTGGTCAGAAGGAGATGGGAAGCCTAGAGGTTGTGAAAGAAACCTCTTCAAAGTTCGATCAGATCAAAGCGAGAATGAAAGCTGCTCAAGACAGGCAGAAGTCGTATGCTGATAAGCGGCGACGACCAATTGAGTTTGACGTTGGTGACAATGTGATGCTCAAGGTCTCGCCTTGGAAAGGAATTATTCATTTTAGGAAGAGGGGAAAGCTGAGTCCGAGGTACATTGGACCGTTCAAGATTTTAGATCGAGTAAGTGAAGTGGCTTACAAGTCAGACTTACCAGAAGAGTTAGAAGGAATTCACTCAACCTTCCATGTTTCTCATCTGAGAAAATGTCAAGCTGATGACACGTTGCACATGCCATTAATGGACATTGAGGTTGACAAGCAGCTATCTACATTGAGCAACCCATCGAGATAGTTGACCGCAAGGAGAAGCTGCTTCGTCATAAAGTTATACCCCTAGTGAAAGTGATATGGAAGCATCGCAAGGGATCGGACGCTACATGGGAAGCTGAGGAAGAGATGTGCAAGTTTTATCCAGAATTGTTTATGTAATAGTTAGGTTTTGGGGACGAAACCTCTTTAAGGAGGGAAGACTTGTAACATCCCGTTTTCTGATTTCAGTTAATAAATGAAAGTATGGGTTATTAGGAGTTGGGCTAGTGTTGGGTTAAATGGATATGGGTTATGGACTTGGGTTATGAAAGAAAGAGGAAAGGACCATGGGCTTAAGCCCATGATCCATAATTATATAAACCTTAATTACCCATTTATTTCTCATTTCACACATATTCCATACATCACCAAAACACACACTTAAGCTCTCTCTCTCTCTCTAGCCGAAATATAGAAGAAGAAACGGATCCCGACCCAAGGTAATGATAGTTTAATATTGTATGAGCTTAAACCGTTAGATATAATCACGAAACGACGAGCCGACACTGTTAAACCATTTAAGTCACAAGATCCGGGTGGAATTGGGTATAAACTGAACCTATGATGAGCTTAGGGGTTACCCTAGCTCAGATCTGGATCAAACGAGACGAAAAACGGTGGAAAACGAGCTAGCTCTCGTTTTTCCGGTGAAACAGCGTTTTTCCGGCAGCGGCGTAGATGTGATTTGCCAGCCGTTAGCGTGTCAGAGAATGTTTCCAACATTCTCTGACCTAACCCTAATTCTCTAAGGGTAACTAGCGAAGTAGATGTGATTCGCCAGCCGATTCGCTAAGGAAAGATTAGCGAACTGGCATGTAATTCGTTAAGGAAATAAGGGCGAACTAGGCCATTCGCTAAGGCCTTTCGCTAAGGCCATTCGTTAAAGGAGGGACGAATGAACCCCATTCGTTATAGGGTTCATTCGTTGACTAGATCAGTTCGTTAATGTTCAATTCGCTAAAGGGACCAGTTCGTTAAGATGCTTGATTCGTTACAAAGGCAGATTCGCTATAATGGGTAATTCGTTATGAATTCCCATTCGTTAAGGAATGAGTGACGAATCAGAACTTTGAAAGAATGACAGAATGGTCCCTGGACTTAGAAAAGAATGATTTAACTACAAAGAAGCCCTTGGATTTTATGTAGCAAATTTTTTAAGGATTCAAAATCCTAATGGAAAATGTGTTAAGACTGTTAATGAAAATAAAATTTTTCCAGGGGCGCTGCCCCCGGACCCCCGTTCGTTGAGGGTAATAATTAGACTAGAAAGACGATATGTGTAGTGATAGTTTATTGATACGTATAATTATTATACAGTTAGTTGTGCACAGCTCAAGAAGGGAATAACCATAAACGGTGAACGCAACGGCATTGAGGTGAGTTTCAAGCCCCACTTCCTTGATATGTTTCGGGGTTGTGTGCATACTCGATGTGATAGTTAATACACTTACCTTAAGTGGTAAGTGTATGCCTTGTATGATTTATGTATGATGATTGCTTGATGGTGTGTGAACGATCTTCGGATATTGCATGTACTGTCAGGTGGTAGCTAAAGATGTGATTGCCATATATGAAGTAAGGTAAGATGCATGTATGAATATATATGATGTATGCATAATGTACATATGATATGTAATGGTACGTGAACGCTCTTCGGAAATTGCACGTATCATCAAGAAAAGTATTTTAGAACAGGTATAGTATGAAGCTATGGAAGAAAGGGTACCGGACCCTAATAATATCCGGGGATGAAGGGTACCGGACCCTAATAATATCCGAGGATGAAGGGTACCAAACCCTATTAATATCCGAGGATGAAGGGTACCGGCTAATAATATCCGAGGATGAAGGGTGACCGGACCCTAATAATATCCGAGGATGGAGGGTACCGGACCCTAATAATATCCGAGGTATGTAGGGTGAAACGCCCTTTATAATGTATGGCTAGATGTGAATGTGTATGGACGAATGCTGAACAAGATATGTATGTAATGCGTACCTTCGGTCACGTATATGTGTATGAAAAGTAAGTTATGTGATTAACTAGAACTCACTCAGCGTAGCTGATTTTCAGTATGCACGCAGGAAAATAGGTTGAGGCAGCTCGCGTGACTGAAGACACGTGGCATGGAATCGAAGATACTGGCATCTCGGTGAAATGTTATGATGTTTTAAAGACTATGTTTTGTTTTAATTGACTAGGAATGTTTTATAAGACATGATTTGATGGTTATGTAAAATGTTATGGTTGAAGTTTATTATTCCGCAAAAGTTTTTATTAACTCTGATATTTAGAACTGCGTTTATGAGTAAATCCAACGTGCAAAGTAGGGCTACCGGTAACGGGGCCTTACAAGTTGGTATTAGAGCAAAGTTCGAGAGATTTAAGCATCCTACATGCTTAGACTCGAACAGAGAATGGGATTAAAGTAAGAAAAGAAAGAAGATGCTAGTACGAGAATGCCATGTGTCACTCAAGCAAGCTAAGTAAAGGTAAAGTACGTGATTAAATTCACATGTAAAGTAGAATAATGTATGAATGTTTGCGTAATTGCTAAATAAAGAATGTGTGAATGCTAGCTTAATTGCTAGGGATAGGGGTATAAGATGATATGAAATCCTTACAGTTTCGTTCTTATCACTTTCAGCCTTTGTTTTGCCCGTCTTTCATAAGAAACGAGCCTTGGTCTTTAACGACATCGTTTTCCTTCAATATCTCGATCAAAACGTTACCCGTTTATCCCGTTTCATTCTACAACACCTCGTTTACGTCCAAGTTCACACTTTTCTTGCATAAAAATGCCTAATTTGCCTTAGTATCAAATCTTAGGGCAACAAGACCTTAAAAACATGACCTTTAATCTAAAACATACCTTTTTGTCTCACTTCTAGCTACGGTTTAGCTTTAGCACGTGACTAAGGACGTTTCTCTTGCTTGTTTGAGGAAGATCTAGCATAAATCCTTCTTGGTTCGGATTAAAATCTGATCTGTAAAGGGTAGGAACGTTTGTGTGTGTTTTTGAGTGTGTTATGGAGGCCTGAAGATGGAAAATAAGAGTTTTAGGGTTTTAGGGAGGTTTAAGTGGTTTATATACCCTTAAGCCCATGGACCTAAGGCCCATCACCGTCCCTTGTTCCATCTTTTATTGCCAAGCCCACACCTTATTATTTTTATTTAACTTAGCTAAATAATAACACACTATTGAATAAACGAAATTCTTTTTATTTATTATTATCAAAAGTAGGATGTTACACCCATGGACCTGAGGCCCATCACTATCCCTTATCCCATTTTTTATTGTCCAATCCCACACTCTATTATTTTTATCTAACTTAACTAAATAATAACACGCCATTAAGTAAACAAAATTCTTTTATTTATTATTATCAAAAGTAGAATATTACACCGATTAAAACCTTATTGATTCTCTTTTACTGCACATTCTTCGACTGATCAAAAGCTTTCTTCCATTGATGATTGGTTTGTATCATTTCGAATGTACCGTTTATGTTCTAAAAATACTATTTTAGTTTACTTGTTACCATATTTTTAGTGTATCATCTAATGTTGTATCGAAAGAAATATTTAGAGATTTATGATTTATTTTTAAGTTTGTGAATTGTAGTTATAATTTAACTTCATACTTATTTAATGTAATACTTACCTTTATTTATCATTCTTTTTATATATAAAGTTATCACTTACAGAATTTAAGTTGTTCAACCCGTGTAGGACACGGGTTCCTAACCTAGTATTTTATAGAATAAGCAACGTCAACTGACTTTTTAATGTTCAAATGTTATTCTATACATAACTTGTATTTTACCTGATATGTTGCGCCGGGGCAAGTCGTTAAAACTCGGGTGGTGGTAAAAACCAAGTGTTTCTGGTCCCAAGCGTTGAGTCGGTTTTCGTTACGTTCCTTTAATGTAATAAAACTAAAACAAGAGGCAAAAGTCTATGCAAATTTAACTAAATTCTGTCACGTTCGTTACGGTAACATAACTAAAACCAAAAAAATGGCATCCGGTCGTATTTGTTACATTCATTACAGTACTGAGACTAAAGGAAAAAGGAACAAAATAAAAAAAATAAATATATAAAAAAAATGCCAAGAACCAATACGGTGCCACAATGTGGCCCGATGGTGATGTTGCGATACCAAAGTTCTTATTGCAGGTTGTTAATACCGGGCGATGGTAAAATCCAAGCGCTGTCGTTTCAAACGTTGAGGCGGTAAGTGGAAGCGAATTCATTCAGCTTCGGTTATATGCGCTATTGTAACGGAACTAAAACAAAAAATATCTAAAAAATTGAGGCCGACAAATGGGGTGACGTCGGTTGGTGAAACTTGAGCGTTGGTAAAACCCGACTTATCGATCTCGGTCGTTGAAGCGGTGAGTCTATGCAAATTCAACCAGTTTTAGTCACGTTCATTACGGTACCGAAAATAAAAAAATAGCATTCAGTCAGTTTTCATTACGTTCATTGCGATATCGGAACTAAAACAAACGCGATGAGTCTACGTGAATTCCGCCATTTTCCGTCACATCTATTAAGGTATCGGAACTAAAACAAAACAAAAAAGATATAAAACAAAAACAAAATTGGCCTTCAATCGGTTTTCTTTACATTTGTTACAAATCGAAACTAAGACAAAAAAAATGTCTTGCATCAATAAGGCATCACCAAGTGGCCCAATGACGTACTCGTGTCACAAAAATCGTAACAACTCGAGATTTAATCTATTATTTTAATAACCGTAACCTGACCCGTTTTTATATTCGGGAAACTTTATCAATAAAATATCAAGTTATTTAATTATTAAATATTATCATTTGTTATTATATATATATATATATACATAAATAAAAAAAATAAAGTAACTTTGGTTTATATACAATTATTACCCTAAAACTATACTTTAACCTAAATCTGTTTCCATATATAATCTCCAAGGACTGATTTGCAAACTTCTAATAATATGAACTCTTAACCCAATTACCCAATTACCCGTGCCCGTACCCATTTATCATACCCATTCCTCAAATCAATAACCCGTTTAATACCTTGGACCACAATTCTCGTAACAAAGTTAGAAATTCAATCATGTGTCTGGTTATCCTTACCATAACGACTCCACCGACGGATATAATTATGTTATATCGTTCATATAATATACGTATTTCCTAATTTAACAACCGCCTCAACTCGTTATTGATTATATCATTTATCGATGATTATAACTCGATTAAAAATACCTGCGTGATCCTAATAACCTCGCCGACAATACCCCTCTAACTAATTATATTATCATTTCTATTTGTTTGGTTGTTCGTTTCTCCTCGTAGCCGGCCCTAACCCTAACCTGTTATACATATAATCGTTGTTATCAATTCAATTAAGCTTGCAGTTACGATCTCATAACCATCGCCGACATTAACCCTCTGTTTAATTGCTTATTCATCATTGTTTACTAGTCCATTCATCATCTCAATGCCTGCCACTGTTCATGCTCAATTAACCCATGTATAACCATCATTAAAGGTAATTGATTACATGTTTAGGATCGAAATTAGTCGTTCTATAAAACCCCTATGGTTAATTAACTCAAAACATATCGGATTGAACGAGATTTGATTGTTAGGGTTTGTTCATGTTTATGTTCTGGTCGCATCTACTTTTAAATGTTGGTTTCTAAGTTTTAATGCATCTACCCAGCTGGTTAATTCATGGGTTACGGAGTGGCGGGTCATGGGTTCGAGTCCCTGCCATCATGTTTATATTATTATTTGTGGTATCTTATATTTTTAACCATTATTATAAAACAATAGTTATAATAATAACTAGTAGTTAAACAATCTTTTATAAAACCAATTATTGAACTTGTGTTTTTCTCGTCTTTCGTCCGTGTATGTAGACATATATATATAATATCACGTAAACTCATATTTTTGGTTTAATATACATATATACGAAAGACAACTTTATATATATTTATGTGCATTAACGAACTTATAATTTTTAAAAGTTGTCTTTTACTTAAATAATGTTTTTATAAAATAAAATATTATAACATATTTTTAAATGGAATTAATAAACCATTAATAGTATTAAAGATGTGTTTTATTATATAATATATATTGCTTAATAATAATTATCGAGCTTCTTATCAATCCAGTTCATTAAATTAGCGTATCCACATTCTATTTTCCTTATTAGGGCTTTTCGTCAGTGCGTGATTTCCGCAAATCGTCATCCTTAGTATTATCTATTTCCCTTTTGTTCGTCTATCGAGGTGAGTACCACATTCCCCTATTTTACTTCTTTTTCCATGTTTTGGGGACATATGCGTAAATTATATTTCTCATAAATACTTATTCTCAAAAACTGCAACTCTGTCTTATGTGTTAACAACTTATACCTTACTTGTTTATGTGCTTATTTACTTTGTATGCTTCCGCATTCGGAGAGGTCCAACATAATCTCAGTCTAGTATGATCATACGCCAGTCGTTATAGCCTTTTTGCTTCTCGGCATCTCAGTTATACTTGCTCATTTGGTTATTTTGTTATTATCATATGACTTGTTGCAGCTACGTATTTTGTTATATATATACTATATGTACAACTAAGCTGGTGTGTTGTTCGCTCAACATGTGTTGTTGACAAAATTCTATTTTATACACATATGCAGGTTATCGTAGAAATCTAATGTAGATTGGTGAAGACTTAGGTAGTGTTTGTTATGGAGGTGTTGGGTCCATATTTGGTGGTTTGTACTTAGTTCTAATTAATTGGTTTTGGTTGTATGTGATATATGTACTTAGTCTACTTGTATTGGGCTTTGGGCTTTGATTGGGCTAGTGTTTTGGTTTCCCTATAAATAGATCTTATTGTATAGGGTTTAAGGGTTGTTCACATTGAGAGAAGTTACTAGTTCAGTTGTTGGTGAGCATAAACGAAAATCATAGCCACCATCTAGAGAGCATAAGATTCTGTGTGAATCGGTTTATGTATTAGACGATTTATTGATAATAGAATCGTTTGCATTGAAACCATATTACATCGTGTTCATAATATTCATATTGTTCGTATTATTGTTCTTGGATTCGCCACGGTGTTAGGATTCCGCACTAATATCGTGTTTGGTTGATATCATATTGTAGTGATCCAGATTCGGGATTTACAGGAGGAATGGAAGATGGAATGTAATTAGTCATTCCAAAGGAATGTAAAAAAATTTGTTTGGTTACCATGCATGAATGGAATAGATCATTCCACAAGGAATGAAACTCCTTCCTTTCTTAGGATTTTCATTCTTTTGGGTATGCATGTTTTTTTTATTTCTTCAATGAATGAAAAAGTCAAAAGAGCCAACAATCATTATTAGTATTACATAGTTATAATGATATTATTATTATTATTTTCCAATTATAGTTATTAATTATATTATTATTATTATATAATTATTCATTATTGTTTTGTATATTTTAATATAACTATTATTATATCAGAACTATTACTATATTATTAGTATTAGTTTTTTTTAAATTTGACGATTTAACATTTCACAACACATATACATGATTCAACATTGTTACGATTATTTTTATTCAGTTAAAGATCCCGTTGCAGCACGAGGGTCCAAAAATTAGTTATTATGAATATTCATATTATTATTAAAATTATTTATTTAATTATTTTGTTATTATTACTAACAAAAATATTAATAACAACAACAACAACAATAATAATAATAATAAAGTGATTAATCATTTCATTCTTAAATGGTAACCAAACATGACAATGGAATGATAATAATATATTTCATTCCTTTGTTCATTCTATTACCATGTTTATTCCATTCCCTCATCTATTCCATTACCATATACCAAACATACCATTAGTGAAGAATTTAAGTTAGGAATGATACAATCAAGAATTTAATTTATAATTGTTGTTTGTTTAATAAGTTGTATTTTGTACTTGAATTATTAAATCGAATTAAATAGATATTGTTATTTAAATAATGTTGCATGATAGTAACCTTTGAAAAGCTGTGAGCAATCAGTTCGCTCCGGCATTTCCGCCGTAGGTTGGGGTGTGACAAAAATGTATTATTTAAATTAACATATTAAAAAAATACAAATAAAATAACTAAAAAAAGCTAAAAAAATAATTGTTCAAAGAAAGGAGATGAAAAACAAAATCTGTTGAAGAAAGTTCTCCACAACAAAAAGAAAATTAAATTCCTAGAAGTTACTTAATGTGCACCTCGAACTTGTATGCACAAAGCATCTTTTTCTCCTAAGTCTTAAGAAGGCTACTAATAACCACCCACTAACATATCATAGTTATTTAGACACCAAAACAATTTACATAAAACCAAACAAATAAAATAAAATAATCAAAGAAAATCTTTGTGACACCAAGCCTTCTAGTTATACTATATATATGTATATATATATATATAATTTAAGGCCATTTAACAATAACTCAAAATTCTTTAATTTATACTTTACTTGAAAGGATAAATTTTACTTATTTTTAGTGTTTGATTCCTTTTAAAATCGTTCTAACCAATATATATAATAACTTAGATCTAATCCAGATCTATATGTTAATATTAATTATCCGGATCTAGCTCTTTAATACGTTAGTTTGATTGCTATTAGTATGTAGTATATATTATCAGTATGTTTATTGTGAAGCTTGAGAGATAGGGAGAGAATACTTTAAATCTTTCTGAATAATATTAATTCTCTCAAAACTTCAACACTTACAAGTGAACAGTGGTTCACTATTTATAGAAGACGATCTGGTTCGCTAACATCCCCTAGCGAACCAGCATCCCCTTCGTTAACTTAACGAACCTCCACCTGATTCGTTAACAACCCCTAACGAATCAGGAGGGAATACATTATAATGTCCTAGTTCGCTAACATCCCTAGCGAACTAGACTTAACCTTAACGAACTAGTCTTAATTCGCTAACATTCTTAGCGAACTAGACTCAAACATAACGAATTAGATAAATAAACATTTAAATATTACATTTAAATATAAAATAAACATTAATGATAATTACAAAGACTCGAGACGCAAAACTGTGCACTAACAGACACCCCCTCTTCTTGAGCTCTTTGTCTTTAATTTATTTGAAACGCTTTGTCTGCCAATCTCTGCAACTATGAATCCCATGTTCATGGCATACACGAACAACACGTTGGAATTGCATAGCCAGGTCATAATCTTCTTTGCGTTCAAACAAAATCTGCTTCCTGTGTAGCACGTCATTGTCTGTCTCTGATAAATTAACCAACCACATTGGATCGATTATCTTGATGAGCTCAGTCTGTAGTCCTCGACCATGAACAATAACGGCCTCGCCAGTACGATTGTCATAGTACCAACGGTTGAAAGACAGATGAATATCTTGAGGCATTGTCTTCACAGGAACCCTTCTCATAGTCTTTGGTGGCTTCACTTTCAAAACAAGTTTCTTCCAGCCGGTCCTCGGATCAATCTCATCAGTACGTTTACGTCTTGGGACCTGGGGTTTGAAGAATTTGAAGCCATGATTGATCTCGAACAGTAAGTGTTGATGAAACCACTCAGCAGTTCAGTTACCCCCACGATTGATAAATGGACGTCTCGCGATGGTGCGTACATCCCAACGCGGTAATGTTAAAACATCCATTATCCTCTCGTAATATTGGACACCTTTTTCCCATTTCACAATACATACCTTAAGGTCTGAATCATAGAGACAGGAGACAATATCACCATGTACCTTAGAAACAGTCTTGAAGGTAGTCATCTGATTTGCCTCAATCCAAGAAGCAGCTGTATCCTTTCTTTCTTTATCTACATACCGAAAAGCACTGATGATCTTACCCACTTTCTGGTGTTTGAACCATCTTTCAATGTCATCATCAGTCACTTATTTTAGTGAAGGAACAGTCCGTTGCACAATCTTCTCCAAATCATACTCAGTCTCTTTAATTACGTTTTCATTAAATACCGGAGCATCTTGATCAACATTTGCGTGTTGATACAAGTCCGGGTACTCATCAGCTGTCACATCCTCCATCTCAATCTCCTCGTTCTCATAAATAAAATTCGTATCCATAAATAGCGGATCATCTTCCATTTCATTCTCATTGATCACTTCGACATCGGGCTCAGTCTCTAATGCAGTCAGCTGATCGTCATTTAGCCCAAGTAGAATCGAGATCTGCTCCCTTGTCAAAGATCTAATCACAAACTCACCGATCTGTATCTCATCTCTGTTCACCACACTTCTAACCATCCCCAATTCATCAATAAATATCACCGTGTTAGCCTCAATCATTTCTATTGGGTTGGCAGCTGTTGGATCTTGATATAAAATTATCTGTTTGTTCGAATCATCAGCGCCACTAACACCAGCACCAGAGGATGAACCATGCGATTGTTTAGGCTCACCTCCTGCATCAGACTCGTCAGGATCATCATCATCATTTCTGAGTTTCTTGAGGGCATCATCTTTACAAGTTAATTGTAAAATTAACTCATCTTGTTCTTTTAATTTCACCCCCTGAGACTCAACAATCGTGCGTAACGCCTTGGTCTCCTTTTGACAGAAAGAAATATACCTCATCATCTTTCGTTGATTCTCAATGAGTCGTTCTTGAGTTTGTCTGTCAGCTGCCATTTGATTTTCAAACAAATGTAGCAGATTAAGCAGTATTTCCGTTTGTCGACCTGGTGGCAAGTTGTATACAGATGGATGAACAGGTTGAACAGGTCCTTGAGGCCGAGTGATTCTCATGAATGAGACATCACTAGGCGGAGGTGGAGGAAGAGTAGTTGTAGGCAGAGGAGGAGGTCTCATTGAAGTTGTTGAAGAAACAGTCGACAGCACAGCAGGAGGCCTCGGTATCTCGGTCAACGCCATTTGAGGAATTAAACCGAGCCTCTCATGTGACACCATCGTCGTGGTCAAAGTAAGCATCGGAGTGCTAGTAGTTAGCGGCACCGCCGAGCTTTGAGTAGTTGATTGACGAGGTGGTGGTGATCCAATAATTACACCAGCCCCAGAAGACACACGGGGCTTCTTCGGTGGTTCATCAGTAGCTACCGCTTTGCCCTTTCGTTTTCGTTCTTGCTGAGCTTTTATGGTGGCAGCTAGAGCAGCATCGACTGCATCTTGTTGTTCTTTCAGAGCTCGCTCACCAGCTCCATCATCACCATCATCATTGTTACCATCATCATCCCCACCATCATTGTTCCCACCTTCTCCCCCTTCACGCTCGGAATCCGAATCATCATGGATCCAGCGCTTATTAGGAGGACATACGTAATCTGGATTGATTATATGACCAATCATCCTTTTGTCCTGTGGCTTATCCTTTCGATATATCAACATCCGATGCACCGTTTCAGCTTTCATATGCTCCATATCAAGAACATCGCTCACCAACGATTGATCAATCACCAAATCAGGTATCAGATCTTTAATAATTAATTGTAGAAAGCGTGGATACATCAAGAACTTCTTTGATGGTAGAGTTTGCTAAACTTGCTCTTTCAGATGACCAAAGATGAGTTCTGAGTAATTGAATGGCTTGTTAAGGATTAAAGCAACAAATGCCGATTGTAAGCTCAGTCTACAGTCATCGAAACCACCGCGACGTCCACTCAAGCAATGAAGCAAGACATGCAGTAAATACTTGTAAGGTGGACATAACCCATTCTTGTTCAACATTGACCGACAAATATCACCCCCATAATTTAATCTTGTGAATAGCCCCCTAACCAGCGTCCTGTCAAATTCACTCGGGTAATCGTCACTATCGTCAAATTGAAGTACCCGACGAATGACCTCAACATCAATCGTGATCGGAAGCTGATTAATTGTAGCTTGAACCCAATTACTTTCCTCAACATATACTGCTGTGTTCCAGAACTGTCTAATTATACTAAGATACACCTTGGGTTTAGCAGTGATTGCATAATGTATCTCGGTCTCGGTATCTCGGTCAACACCATTTGAGGAATTAAACGTAGCCTCTCATGTGACACCATCGTCGTGGTCAAAGTAAGCATCGGAGTGCTAGTAGTTAGCGGCACCGCCGAGCTTTGAGTAGTTGATTGACGAGGTGGTGGTGATCCAATAATTACACCAGCCCCAGAAGACACACGGGGCTTCTTCGGTGGTTCATCAGTAGCTACCACTTTGCCCTTTCATTTTCGTTCTTGCTGAGCTTTTATAGTGGCAGCTAGAGCAGCATCGACTGCATCTTGTTGTTCTTTCAGAGCTCGCTCACCAGCTCCATCATCACCATCATCATTGTTACCATCATCATCCCCACCATCATTGTTCCCACCTTCTCCCCCTTCGCGCTCGGAATCCGAATCATCATGGATCCAGCGCTCATTAGGAGGACATACGTAATCTGGATTGATTATATGACCAATCATCCTTTTGTCCTGTGGCTTATCCTTTCGATATATCAACATCCGATGCACCGTTTCAGCTTTCATATGCTCCATATCAAGAACATCGCTCACCAACGATCGATCAATCACCAAATCAGGTATCAGATCTTGAATAATTAATTGTACAAAGCGTGGATACATCAAGAACTTCTTTGATGGTAGAGTTTGCTGAACTTGCTCTTTCAGATGACCAAAGATGAGTTCTGAGTAGTTGAATGGCTTGTTCAGGATTAAAGCAACAAATGTCGATTGTAAGCTCAGTCTACATTCATCGAAACCACCGCGACGTCCACTCAAGCAATGAAGCAAGACATGCAGTAAATACTTGTAAGGTGGACACAACCCATTCTTGTTCAACATTGACCGACGAATATCACCCCCATAATTTAATCTTGTGAATAGCCCCCTAACCAGCGTCCTGTCAAATTCACTCGGGTAATCGTCACTATCGTCAAATTGAAGTACCCGACGAATGACCTCAACATCAATCGTGATCGGAAGCTGATTAATTGTAGCTTGAACCCAATTACTTTCCTCAACATATACCGCCGTGTTCCAGAACTGTCTAGTTATACTAAGATACACCTTGGGTTTAGCAGTGATTGCATAATGTATCTTCGAACGGCGTAAGAAATTTAACATAGCTCCGAACGTCCTTAAATCAGCCACATCATGATCGACATAAGCACATATGTTGTGTTTCTTATCGAATGGTAAAAGAATCATTTCGACTTGTTGAGCTTGTTGTTGTGGTTGTCCTTGTGGAGGTTGTGGTTGTTGTTCTTGTTCAGCCATGTTTTACTGTATAAATAAAGACCTAATATGAGAATAGATATCACCATTTATAATCAAAAGATATGTGTAATTAATCTAGTTACGCGTATTAGACAATTTAAATCCTTTAATTAAATTAAATGAATATTAAATTTTGTTAACTAAATTTTTTTTTATTAATACTTTAAATGTCATTCGTTAACAATCACACTGATTCGTTATACAAAGATAACGAATCAGGCAATTCGCTATCAAGTAAATAACTTAACGAACTAAACCTAGCGAATCACTAATTAAGTTAACGAACTAAACTCTAGTTCGTTATATTTTAAGCGAATCAAACTCTGATTCGTGTAACCTCTTATTCGCTAAGCTAGTTCGTGTAAAATCTTAACGAATTGGACACGAAACAGTTCCAATTCGCTAAGACTAACGAATGGTCAAAATTAAGACTTTTTCTTTGACTTCACAAAGTCAAGGTCAAAATTATCAAGAACAATAATAGTCAACAATTTGAACCCAGATTCAATTAGACCATAATTGTCGTCGAATCAACAAGATAATCAGCTCGTTAAGCTCGGAAACACACTCGTTAATGTAGGTGAATGAGATTGAGACTCATTACCCAAATGTGTTAATAATCAAACGAACCAACAGTGAATATCAAGAACACATAACAATAATTAACCCAGCAAACAATAATCAAATATTGATTAGAGTCCACCAAGGGTATCGGAAAGTGATTCCGATCAAAATGATAACAAAATCAGACAATTAATAACATAAATTATACACAGAACGGTTTCAAAGGTTCAAAACCCTTAAACCTCTAAAATTACATAATTCAACAGTTAAATCAATGTCATTTTTGACGAAAATGATATCGCCAACAACATTTATACCTTAGAAACTCAAATATATCTTTGAAATGTTCAAACTTAAAGATCAAAAATATCAGAGAGAATTTGAATAGTTTTTGAAAGATGAAGAAAGAAGACGAACAGTGGAATACTATTCGTTATCTTGTCTTATATAGCGATACACGAAACCCTAGCCATAACTTGCACGAATCAGATGATTCGTTTAACTTAAAGTTAGCGAATTAGCCCATTCGCTAACTCAATTCGTTACCTTATGTTAGCGAATCACAATGTGATTCGTTAATTAAAGATAGCGAATCAAGACATGATTCGTGTCATGATTCGTTAAATATGTATAATGAAGGGATGATTCGTTACAGAGTGCGGAAGCGAATTTGGTTAGCGAACCAGAAGCTAGTTCGCTAAAGAATCACCTAGTTCGTTATCCATAAATAACGAATGGGAGTTTAGCGAATTAAACTCTTTAATTTAATATTAAACTCTTTTATTTAATTTTAAACTCTTTTATTTAATTTTAAATGAAATTAATTAAACAAATAAATTAAAGAATTAAATAAAGAAATAAATAAAACCAATAAGTTAAATTATCGAGAAACCCTTATAACCCGACAACCTAATACGTTAAAAGTGTTTCAGATTACCGAAACATAATTTAAAAAAATTTATTTAAGTATATTGTATAAAGAAGACGAAAATATTTTTGATATTTTGTAAAAAATAAAGAATTAAAGAATGTATTTACAGAAGAATATCCAATCCTCTAAAATAGACAATCTTTTTGTGTTTTTCAATGATTTTATCAAAAGCAGTACATATTTTTGTATTTTTGTTGAGTTTGAGCAGAGAATCATATTGACCAAATTGCCCTTCCATCACAGTTTTATATTTCAGCGATATTATGACTGGCGATAAGTCGGTCATTGGTATTGTTGTCCACATAAGTCTAATAACACACATTCAAGTATTTTTGTGATATGATTAAATAGTTCAATTAGAGCACAGAATATCAGAAATTATCAGCCTCTAATCTCGGTTCAAGCGTAATTTGATTTTTGCCAAATCACCCCAACTTGACTTAAACCATTATATTGTTGATCAAAAATTTGATACCAAATGAGAAATTTTGAGCAATGCATCAAGTTTCCTTTACTGTGAGTGAGTATGCACGAGTCCATCTGTTGGCTTACATACATTGTATCCCCTGGGGTCCGTTTCTTAATGGTATTAAGACGCACGCAAGGGAGGAACAATTGTATGACTAACAGCGGATTTTGATCAAGTCAGTAATTTAAATTGTACGAGGTACAGCGGTGATCAAGTTTAATGACTTTGGGTTTGCTCTAGAAAGCGAGTGAAATATTTATGCATATGAATATCCAGATGGTTAAGCCGCATAAAGACTCACAGTGTCCAGAATCTTAACGCTTGTTATTTGCTTTATTTGATTTTTGGGTGATCAACAAATATAAGGCTTGAGTATGATTGGTTATTACATTTCTGTCATCCTCACCAAGCTTTTGCTAGAGACTAACACCCCTTTCAATTTGGCGTTTCTTTATGTTTATATCACATACTTTACTCTACTGGGTTGTTTTAAGACCTACCAATGCACCAATGCAATTAAGCACACAGTCTTTTAAGCTTACTTTTTGCTGAACTTGGGGTCAAGATAATCAATGTACTATCATGTTCCCTTTTTGCTTCAAAAACTCAAAATTTTGAGGAGCATAAAACATAAATACAAGATAAATCTTATCGCCCCAGTTAACCTTAAGAGAACAAATAAATGGCTAACATTCAATCCACAAGTGAATCATAGGACCAAGACATGCAAGCATGCTTCATAAACTTAAATAACCGACATAATTTTCAGCGAGAAAATAATTTAAAAATCTTTTTGGTTTTTCTCTGTACAAACTTTAAAAACACAATATTTTTGTCTTTTTCAAATTTCCTATAAACAAAGTAAACTTCACAATCTTTTTGGATTTTCGGATTTTTCTGTACAAAAACATAAATCACATTCTTTTTGGTTTTTCAAAATTTTAAATGTTTTTGATTTTTCTAAATTTCAAAGGAAAAACTTAAAGAACAATTCCGTATAAAATGATATCGAATCTCGATATTTTTCGTTTTAGAATGTTGTACGGGATTCTTGGTGATACTTATAGCAGCAGAATTATCAATCAAGATGGGAGTAGTAAGAAACTTCAAACCGTAGTCGCGAAGATGTTGTTGTATCCACAGAACCTGGGAACAGCAACTCAAGGCTGCAACATATTCAGCTTCGGCGGTTGAAGTAGAGACCGTTGTCTGCTTCTTACACTGCCAGGAAACAAGCCGGTTTCCTAAAAATTGACATCCTGCAGTCGTTGATTTGAAGTTGATCTTGCATCCTCCATAATCTGAGTCTGAGTAGGCGGTAAAATCGAAAGAATTATCTTTGGGGTACCATAACCCGATATCAGGATTTCCCCGTAGATATTGCAAAATACGCTTGACCGCTGCCAGGTGAGTCACTCGGGGACTAGCTTGGTACCTAGCACACACACAAACAGCAAACATTATGTCGGGTCGAGAAGCAGTTAAATACATTAGAGAACCAATCATAGCACGATAAAGGGTCGGATCAACAGTATCCTCCAATTCATCCGGTGATAAATTGTGACCCACTGGAAGAGGAGTTGAAGGGATTTTTCCGGCAGTTATCTTGAATCGGCTCAAGACATCGTTCACATATTTAGTCTAATGAATGAAGATTCCCTTATCAGATTGATGAACCTGCAGCCCTAAAAAGAAATTCATCTCTCCCATCGAGCTCATTTCGAACTTGGTTTGCATGGACTTCTAGAATTCCTTACATAAAGTGTCGTTTGTAGACCCAAATATAATATCATCAACATAAATCTGGACTAGAAGAAGATCATCACCAACAGTTTTATGAAATAAAATACAGTCAACAGTTCCTCCTTTGAAGCTATTATCAGTCAGATGGTCGGCGAGCGTGCCATACCAAGCTCTCGGGGCTTGATGTAGACCATACAGGGCCTTGTTTAAACGGTAAACACGTTCTGGATAATCAGGATCTTCAAAACCAGGTGGTTGTCGAACAAACACTTCCTCATGTAGTTCACCATTGAGAAATGCACTTTTAACATCCATTTGATAGACCTTGATATTCTTGTAAGCAGCATAAGCCAGGAAGATTCGAATCGACTCTAATCTTGCAACTGGAGCATATACCTCAGTATAATCAATACCCTCTTGCTGATGAAAACCTTGCACCACTAGACGTGCTTTGTTTCTGAAAATCACCCCTCGATCATCCTTTTTACATTTAAATACCCACTTAGTCGGAATAGCTTTCTTGACTCTAGCAGGCTTGTCTATTAAATCCCAAACACCCAATCGTGCAAACTGCTGTAATTCCTCTTGCATAGCTTCTACCCAAGAAGGATCATCAAGTGCCTTACGAGCTGTCGTTGGCTCAACTTGAGATAGAAAGCAATTGAATTTAGCAATATTCACAATTCTCGAAGAGTATAAATTAGTGTAAGCACACAATACGTTATTGTCGCTTGACGAAGCAACTTGATGACCTGTTCGAACGCCCACATCAAGTTCGCCAATGATATTGTCCTGTGGATCATATCCATGAATCCGAAGAGTAGGATTTTCAGGAACAACATTATCAAATAAATTAGTGTAATGTTCACCCAACTCGGGAGATGAAGCATTATCACTATCAAGATCAATAACTTGAATCTCAGCTTGATCATCATCGGAAGAAGTAGAAGCACTATCAATAACAACTGGAGGAACAACTTGAGATTCTTCAGTTGTAGCATCTGGTTGAACTTCAACTACATTAGAACTTGAAGAGCTTGGAATGTTCAAATGTTCTTCAAAGTATGCTCTAATCAGATCTTCATCGATGTGTTCAGTCGAAGGAATAAAGGAATTAAATAAACTATCGTAATCAAACATCCAGTCTAGACCTTTCCCTTGAGGAAGAGTTGTGTACTTTTGACAGTCCACATGGTACCATTCTTCAACACAGCCAGATGTAAAATTAAATACTCTTTTCTTTGGAGACGCATATCCCAAGAAATATCCTTCGATAGCCTTTTCATCAAATTTACCCGATTCCTTCTTCAACATTGTACACGGACACCCAAATGGTTCCAGCTACTTTAAATTAGGTTTTCTGTTATTTAATATTTCATAGCTTGTCTTCTTGAGTCGCTTTATTGTTAGAACCCGATTAAGTGTATAACAAGCTGTGTTCACTGCTTCATTCCAAAATTGAATAGGAAGCTTTGAATCGGCAAGCATTGTACGTGTAGCTTCAATCAGAGTTCTATTTTTCCTTTCAGCAACACCATTTTGTTGTGGTACATAAGGTGCACTATATTCTCGGTGAATTCCCTTTTGAATACAAAAGAAATCCAAAATAGTGTTTTTGAATTCAGTACCATTATCACTTCGGATTCTCCTCAGCTTTTGTTTATACAGTGATTCTATCTTAGTAATAAGGTTTTGTACCAAAACAGGTGTTTGATCTTTTGAACTCATAAATAACACCCATGAATATCTTGAATAATCATCTGTCACAACCAGACAATACCAGTCTCCAGAAATACTCGCACGATTCACTGGACCAAACAAATCCATATGAAGTCGTTCAAGAGGAGTATTAATGGAATTCAATAACTTAGAAGGATGTGTCTTCTTCTTCTGCTTGCCCTTTTTGCATGCAACACAATGATCAGATAACTTAAAGTTCTTTAACGAAACACCCTCAACTAAATTATTTGCCATTAAATAATTCATCTTTCTAACATGAATGTGACCCATTCTTCGATGCCATAGAATCGAGTCTTTCTCAGTTGCTTTCGAGACAAAGCATGTTTCGATCGATGTTGATATCTTAGAACTCATGTTTAAGACATAAATATCATTTGATCGTGGTGATCGCATGACAACCATATCCTCGGGAATAATAAAACCCGGTTTCAAGATAAGACACTCTTTTTCAGTAAATATTGTAGTGTACTTTTTATCACAAATCTGCGATACACTCAATAAGTTATGATCAACCTTGTCACAATACTTTACTTTTTAAAATGTAATATGACCATTTGAAACATCACCCTCTTGTGTGATCATGCCCCCAGAATTCCCAGTAAACGCTAAATAACCCCCTTGAATATTTCTTACGTTGGTTAATAGGTCGAGATTTCCGGTAATATGACGAGAACATCCGCTATCCATGAGTCAATTTTTCACCAGAAATGGTCTTCGATGAACCCTACACACAGACAAAAGTGATTAGTTCAAAAAGGCAGCCCAGGTCTCAGTCTTGGGCACCTTTTGGTTTTCTCTTTGATCATTAACTTTAACAGTTTTCAATTGTTGTTCAGCCACTTGTGAATAAGTTACCGGCTTCTTAGACTTTCGTCTTAAATAAGCTGCCTGAACAATGTTTTAATTCCTGTTTTGACATATAGGTTCAGTTGGAATGAATTTTGGTTTCACTTGACCGTGTGTCTCATTGATATGCAACACTTTCCGAGGATTCACATCAGAGAATAAAATATGAGTATCATCAGCATATGACACAGGTCGTTTCAGAATCTCCTTAACCATTGGAATTGGTTTAGATTTGTCCTTGATAAAAGGATGAAGATTTTGAGAGTTCTGTTGATTACAATTCTTCACAACATGACCTTGTTGACCGCATAAAAAACACGTTCGCATGTCCACATGGTGATGTTTAGAAGAAATTGGAATAGATGGTTGATGATGACTCACATTTTTAGTCATGCTCTTAGCAAACTCATCAGATAATTCAGATTTCTTCTTTAGATAAAAATCTAAATTAGAACTGTTTGAAAAACTTTTTAGTGTATCTGTTCCAGTTGACTTAACAAAGTTAATCTTCTTAGCTTGTTTTAAAAATTATTTTGCCTTAGTCAATGGATTAGATTGAACTGATGTTTTTGTTTGAGCATACACACGTTCAAGTTCTTGAATTTTTGAAGTTTCATTGACAAAAACACTCTCAATTAGCTCAGGCTTAATGATACTAATTGGAATATCTTTTTCAGTGAACATTGTGTCCATTCCCTTTAACTTAAAAACTCTAGCAGCAGATGGCTTAGACTAGAAGGATTAATGAAACGCATTAAATCCTCATCAGAAATTTTTGGTTTAACTGACTTATTTGCCTTCATAGAGTTCACATTCTTTGAATTTTCCTTTTTCTCTTGAGGTTTGTGTGAACCATACACTGCTTCCTCAAATTCGTGAGGTTCTCACAGAATATGATTAGAACTGGGAATGTTCTTATTCTTGCGTATAATCTTTGGTTCAAACACATCCTCGATAATGACCTCGTCATTGTGTTCAACAAACACCTTTTTGCTTTGGACATGAGATTTTTGAGGAGCAACTTGGGGTTTAACAATTTCAGGTTTAACCACTTTAGGTTTTTCAGAAATCACAGATTCCTTTTGAATCAAATCCTCTTCTTTTCTTGCAAAAGGATTAATTTTATAATCATTATGAAAAGGTGGTGGAATTTAAACAAAACCAATACCTTTCTTAGAATCTTTTTGTTTTCCAGAAACTTCAGTAATTTCATTCAATAAAAATGAAGAATTTCGAAATTTACCCAACTTGTTCTTCAACTCAAGAACCTCATTCTCAAGCTCAGTTATCTTAGAACGATGTTTCAAAATTTCCTGAAACTTTTGGTCATTAATGGTCATTTTCACAGATAACTCGGCTTTGAGATCATGATTACTTATCGACAATGCTTCAATCTTTTCTCGAGATTTCATTTGAGACTCAAGAGATTGTCGATAAGTGTCCTTAAGAGAAGCAATTTCTCTTATAAGATTATCATTTTGATTTTTTAAAGCATCTAACTTAGAGTTGTTAGATTCACAGTCAACACATGATGCTTTAACAAATGAAGTAGAAGAAATAGAATTACTAACCTCATTGATCTTAGCCATGCAAGAAAACATTGATTTAGAAGTCTTGTCGAAAGAATCGTCAGAATCAGATCCAGAATCATTATCTGAAGACATCACACTACCAGTAGCATCTTGACAATCTTCATGTAACCCAAACATAGCTAAATTTGCTTGAACATCATTGCAAAGTAGTCGTTGTGACCAATCAGTTCCGTCTGCTAACATTGCTTGTGTTGTAGAAAAAGATGGTTTCTTTTCAGCATCACTTCCTCGTGGTGAAGAAGCATTTTGACTTTGACCACGAGGTCCAGTGTATTCTTTTCTTGGTTTGTCACATTCCTTTGCGAAATGCCCGAATTCTTGACAATTATAGCACTTCACCTTTAATTTGTCAAAACCCAACTTCTTGTTTAACGCTGGAAGATCTTTTCCAGTTCTCTGCATGAATCTTTTAACTTTACGAACAATCATGGCCATATTCCATTTCAAATCCATGATCTCTAGATCATCCGGATCTATCTGATCATAATCCTCATCAGTTAACTCACATGTGGCAATTTTACTACTCACCAAGTTTTCATATGAAGACATAAATGACGTCAGAAAAGCAAAGTTTTGCTCAGCTTCCTTAATATTCACACTAGGTGGTGCAGCAAATGGATTGGTACTAGTAGAACTTCCAGAACCACCTGAATTACTAGCACAGTAGAAACAAACTTTTGGATCATTAAATATAGCAGATTCTTTTTCACTTGCGGCATGAGTTAGAAAAGCAGTGATTTGTGAGATTGTTGAACTGAGAGGCATACTTCCACCGTAGAAAGCCGGATCTTGATTTTCTTTGGAAGATTTTTGACACTTAAGATCATATTCTCTAGCTTCGATCTTTTGTAGAAATTCAAGTGCTGTCAAATCTTCATTCAGAAAATAATCATTTTCTTTCAAAACCATGAGAAATGTTGAATAGGAACTAGGAAGCACACTCTTGATAGTGTCAATTTTATCTCTTTCAGAAATTTCCATTTTCATCTTGTCCATTTCATCAATTAAGTGACTAAATCTTATAGTCATCTCTTCAACTGTTTCTCCTTTCAATAAATTAAAGTTTCGAAATTGAAACTTGAGCATCACTTTCTTACTCTCAGCTGTGTTACCCATGCTTCTCATCCGCAGATGTTGAAACAAAGATGCACATCTCTTGATACTTCCAACTTGATGAAAAATATTCTCTGGTAAAGCCATAGTCAAAGTAGAATATGCTTTTATCTCGATTTCTAAAGCTTTCTTCTCTTCTTGTGAGTATTGAGAAACAGCTTTAGGAGTATACCCAATAGTATCATCACCAATCATTGGTGCAACATAAACCTCATCAAGACAATATGAGCAGTCAGGATGAACAGATCCCAAATGTGCACGAAACCGAGGTTCCCATTTGGCAAAGTCACTGAACTTCATCAATCTTGGACATTTAGAATGTAATCCTATCTCGGTATCAAGTTGCAACATCTGTTGCATCAACATATTTTGAGACGCCAATGCATACATACCAGCCATATTTGAAAATAAACAAGTGTACAGTTATAGCGAACTACACACTGTGTTTAACAAATCAATGAACAAGGTTGAGCGAACTGTGAATAGTGTAGCGAATTGAGTCTTAACGAATCAAGTCTTAACGAATGAGGTGAGTGTGTTAGCGAATCAAAAGTCAACCTAGCGAGTCAACTTAACGAATCACAAATAAAGTTAACGAATCACCCAAAAGGCTAAACAGATAACGAATGTGATGAAAGTTTAACGAATCACAAGTCAACCTAACGAATTGACCAAACGAATTGACCAAGTCAACTTAACGAATTGATCACACGAATTGACCAAGTCAACTTAACGAATTGATCACACGAATTGACCAAGTCAACTTAACGAACTGATCACACGAATTGACCAAGTCAACTTAACGAATTGATCACACGAATTGACCAAGTCAACTTAACGAATTACTAAGAAGTGCTTAGCGAATTAAAATAACGAATCAGCTACAGTTGATAGCGAATCAACACTATAGCGAATTATACTATAACGAATCAGGTTGTTACAACCGTTTGTAACAAACTTGATTCCTTTCTGCCACGTGGCAAAAAGTTGTTAGAGCACAAATTCCAAGACAAACACGTGTCAAACGAATCAGTTATCTAGTTAACGAACTACATGGCACGAATTGATTAACTCACACGAATCAGTTAGCGAACTGATTAGCGAATGGCAAGAACTGATAGCGAATCAAGTTAAAGACATAGCGAATCGTTTGAAACTTTATAACGAATCGCATTCATCTTCAAATCTTCAAACATTCAAGAACAATTTTCCAGAAATATGAAGATCAAACCCAGAAACTTATCAATTCCAGATTCGTAATACTCACTCAATTCTTAACCAAACTTAACAAATAATATACCAAAATCTTCGTAATCACAACGCGAATTCAACCCAACACATCTCGTAACCGATTATCACAATACACGAATCAATTTCAACCAAAACTAATCCCCTGTTTAAGGACTCAAACCGAAAACACAATAAACATCACAAATCCAATCCACAATCCAATTCCACTCAATTGAACATCAATAATACCTTAACTAAACCAGATTCACTCTAATCCATCCAGATTCAATCTAAATCAACTCAAATAGATTCAAACTCAATCCAAACAGAAAATAAACACAAAAACTATAACAATAACAATCAAACCAAGCGAATTGAGCCCCGAAAGCTCTGATACCACTTGTTTGATCCCTTTTAAAATCGTTCTAATCAATATATATAACAACTTAGATCTAATCCAGATCTATATGTTAATATTAATTATCCGGATCTAGCTCTTTAATACGTTAGTTTGATTGCTATTAGTATGTAGTATATATTATCAGTATGTTTATTGTGAAGCTTGAGAGATAGAGAGAGAATACTTTAAATCTTTCTGAATAATATTAATTCTCTCAAAACTTTAACACTTACAAGTGAACAGTGGTTCACTATTTATAGAAAACGATCTGGTTCGCTAACATCCCCTAGCGAACCAGCATCCCCTTCGTTAACTTAACGAACCTCCCCCTGATTCGTTAACATCCCCTAACGAATCAGGAGGGAATACATTATAATGTCGTAGTTCGCTAACATCCCTAGCGAACTAGACTTAACCTTAACGAACTAGTCTTAATTCGCTAACATTCTTAGCGAACTAGACTCAAACATAACGAATTAGATAAATAAACATTTAAATATTACATTTAAATATAAAATAAACATTAATGATAATTACAAAGACTCGAGACGCAAAACCGTGCACTAACATTTAGTTGTAAGAGTACCAAATTCATTTATATATATATATATATGTATATATATATATATATATATATATATATATATATATAGGTTTAAGTTCAAGAAAGAAATGAAATTACTGCGAGAAATGCGTGAAATGAATATAAGCCACTAGATTATTTTAGGTTTTAAAAGTTTAATATAAATGAAAAAGATATAAATGCAACAATAAATGCACACTCTCTCTCCAATTAATATAACTAATATAACCATAATAAATCTCTCTCTAATTAATATATCTACATAATTTAACTAAAATAATTAAAAAGATAAAAACACTAATTTAGTTTTCATAAATAATAAAAAAAATGTCATACAAATGTGTCCATTAAATATAAACAATAAATATATACAACCTACACGAAATTATATAACATACATTTGTTTTAAACAATAAAAACGTACAATATACAAAAAAAAACATACAACTTATATATTAAATTAGACATCAACAATTATATAAACTACACAAATACACACATATCCTACACGTGTGTAGGTTATATGTTTTTCGTGTGTAGGTTATGTTTTCTTATTCTTAGAACAAGTGTGAGTTATATGTTATTGTGTAGTTTGTATATTTCACATTTAATAAACATATGCAAGATATGTTTTTGTATTATTCATCACAATGTAACTACGTGTTGATGGATATTGATAAGTTGAGTTAGAAGAAATTGGTTTTAAATAGAAATTTTTTTTAATGTATGAATAAATTGTATTTATGTAGGATAAAGTTTTCATGTGTAGGTTATATGTTTTCGTGTGCGTGTTTATTTTATTGATGATGAATTTTGTGTGTATGTTATATGTTTTCTTATTCTCAGAACAAGTGTATGCTATATATTTTTGTGTATGTTGTATTTTTTTTGTTGGTATTTAATGCTAACACATGTAAAATAGTTTTTTATATTATTTATCACAATGTAACTATGTGTTGATTGATATTTATATCTTGAGTTGGAAGAAATTTGGATAGAAAGAAATTTTAACGTACGAATAAATTGTAATGTGTAGGATAAATTGTACTTGTGTAGGATAAAAAATTGGATAGAAAATAAATGAATTCTTAATATTTTTTAATTATAGCAATTTGATTAGTTATATTAATTTAATAGATATATTAATTGAAGAGATAGATGAATTTATAGTTTCTTAATTAATCTTGAAGCTTTTAAAACCTAAAATAAAACTAGTGGCTTATATTCGTTTCTCGCAGTAATTTAATTTCTCTCTTGAACCATCCCCTATATATATATATATATATATATATATATATATATATATATAGGTGATCAAATCGGGTTGGTCAAAGGAACCGGAACCGGTTCAGAACCGGTTCCATTAGTCAACATCACTGTTTAAACCGGTTCCATGGTCGAACCGGTTAGGGAACCGAACCGATTCCCCAACCCTCGGACCCGGAACCGGTGGAACCGGTTCTGACCGGTTCCTAAACCGGTTCTTACACTGTAACCGGTTCCAACCGGTTACAGTGTAAAATATTATTTTTTTTTTCGTTTTTTCGTTTCCGCTGCTTGTGTAGGTGATGATTTGTGTTCTTCTGATTTCTGAAGAGGCTCATGCTACTTTTGTTGTTCACCCACAGAGCGATGGTAAACAACATATTGAACTTAATGCTATGAGTGTCAGCGTGTTTGAATTGATTAGTCTGTATCGTGTATCGTGTAATGGTGAACTTAAATCTGTATCGTGTTACATTTGTTGAGTTTGCTATGTATTATAGTCTTTTGGCTTACGCAAGTCAAATGCTGAATTATAATCAAGAGCGGTGTTATACGATTCGTATTTGTATAACATGTTAAATAAAAAAAACAATTAACATAAAATTCATTTTATTTACTTTAAGAAGTTCAAAAAAAAATGTTACATGTTTTAAAATATTCAAAAACAAACTAACAAAACATTAAACTTATAAATATAAAGTTGTGACATATTATTTCTATAAAAGCCTTCTTGTTCGTCGTAATTATTGAGTGGCGACTTATTCATCAGAATTACTTGTAGAAACGCCTTCTTGTTCGTCGTGCACTCGAACATCAAGTGGTGTTTCGTCTTCCAGAGTGGTCACGTGTTGAACACGATCGATTGAGTCCAAGTGATCATTCAAGCAAATGCACATCTCCACCGACTCCGAATTCAGTCTTGTTCTTCTCACCGATATTACCCTGCCACTAAGAGAAAAGGCAGATTCCGAAGCTACCGTAGAAGCTTGGGCGGTTAGTAAATCACGGGCCATGGTGGCAAGAATCGGAAACTCGGTTTCCTTTACCTTCCACCAAGCCAAAACATCAAAAGTGCCATATTCCTCTTCGGATAAACCGGTAGAGAAATCATATGCACTATACCTTCCTAGTTCGCTTGAAGGGGTGTTACCCCTTTGTTTTTTAGCCGTTACGTTGCGAACGGTGTTCATAAGGCTAATCATGGGGTCTCGTACTCTAGGAGCACTTGAACTTGATGAAGACCCCCCCGGCGTAGGCATGTGTATGTTTGACCCATATTTATTTATATAAAAGTCATACATAAATTTAAAATTCAAGTTAAAATCATTTTGTGCCTCTGTTGAAAAGTTTGGGTCAACTTCATGCATATCTAAGGCTGAAAAAATTTCGTCTATCACACATTCAACCCCCGTAACATTTAACATTGGGTTTAAAGCGGCGGCGCAAGTAAAAATCGGTGACAATTCAAGAAAGTATTTTTTTAATTTAAACTTCATTGGTAATATGATGTTTGAAAACATTGGACTTTTATTTTCAAATTCTTTAAGATTGTTAACGATTAAAAATAACTCCGAAAGAACCAAGGGACTTGTCGGATAATACGTTCCCGATAGTTTCGTAGTTGATGTTTTAAAAACTTCAAGAAAAGTCGATAAGTCATTGATAATTTCTCATTTCTCATTTGAAAAGGGGATTGCCAAATCATTCTCGGCAAGACTAGAATGAAACATTTGTAAAGTGTCTCTTTGTTTCAAAGCACTTTGAAACATTATGCAAGTGGAATTCCATCGATGAGGTACATCCCAATTAGCTCCCAAAGCTTTTCTTCCCGTATCTTTACAAAATTTTCTATAATCCATTTGTCTTTTTTTACTTTTCTTAAAAACTTCATGTAGCATTACTCTAAAATCGTTTATAACCGATGTAACCTCATCCGAAACAAGTCCGTCTTGCACGATTAAATTAATGATATGTGCAACACACCTTGAGTGAAAAAATACACCATTGCAAATCGGCGTATATTTTAATTTTAATTTATCAACCGCCGATGTATTATTCGACGCGTTATCAAATGCAATTGAAAATATTTTATTTTCTAGTTTATAAGTTTTTATAACATAATCTAAAATTTCAAACAAATTATCTCCCGTATGTGGATACTCAAAGAGTTCGAAAGCAATGGTGCGTTTCATCATTTCCCACGATGACGGGTCTACTCAATGAGCGGTGACACAAAGATAAGATTCGGGTAGACCATGTGGAGCCGACCAAACATCAGTAGTTAAGTTTATTCCCGTATTTATATTTTCAAAATATGCAATTAGTACCTCTTTGGCCTTCTTCCACAATTTTAAACAATAACGTTTAAGAGTATGACGACTTACGTGAGTGTATTGTGGTTGAAGCGTATCTCGAATCATGGCGGTTAAGCGAGGGTTGTCGAAGTGGCTAAACGGCAAAGCTTCTTGAATCACAAACTTCGCCATACGATCTTGAACTCGATCAATTTGGTATGTAAATATTCCGCCTTCACTATCCATTTGCGTTTGTTGCGACTCGACGTTCTGTTTCAACGCCCTGCAATACGGTCTTTCAATATGTTTCTTCAAATTTGAATTCGAAAGTGGGTTTAAATAAATCCCACAAAACTTGCACCGAGCCTTCAATGAATGGTCACTCAATTCAACCAAATCCCAATTGCACCAAATCTCTTGATTACGATTATGAGGTACAATACGAACGAAACTTGGTCCGGCGGTGGAACCTTGACCAACCGATGATTGTGAGGCAGCCATAACAACAAATATGAATATAGAAGAAGAGAAAACAAGAGATTAGAGAACTCAGAACGTTGTAATAGCGTTTTTTTGTATTTTTTTGCGTTCGGGTTTGCGTTTTGAGTGTTGTGATGAACCCATTACACTAAATACCTATTTATACTAGTAGTGGGGTGTTTGGGGAGCCAAAAAACGGCCATTTTTGACCCCAACGGTCAAAAAAACGGCCATAAAACCGTTTCCCAACGGCTAGAACCACTCCAACGGCTATAACCGGTTCGGAACCGGTTCCGGTCGAACCGGTTCCAGAACCGGTTCCGGTTCGGTTCCGGTTCCTACCCGGTCCACCTCCAAACATGTCAAACCGGTCCCGGATCGTCGGGTTGAAACGGAACCGAACCGGTTCCTACGAAAAACGGGTAGGAACCGGTTCGGTTCCGGTTCGGTTCCGCCGAACCGGTTCCAGGAACCGGTTTTGTTGTCCACCTCTATATATATATACTTAAGAAACCAGCGCGATGCGGCGGGATTCGAATACAACTTCCAATATGAAAATCAGATTATGTACAAAATGCAAAATGTAACTTTAATAATGCCATATTAATTTTGATGTAGGAAAATTCATACCACTTATCACCATAAACTAATTTTTGTAAATCTAAATCAGACAAAAACTAAATCAATCTGATCTTACATATCTATGGTGGCAAAAGAAATTACATGTATACTTCCACATATTTTTGTAGGATCTTTGTAAAAGCTTTCTTCCACAAACTAAAGTTGATCAGAGCTCATAACCTTAATGTACACTCATTTTGGATTTGAATTGTTTTTCATAACAATCCATAGCCAATGCAAGTTTTGCTCCCTTCTTTCCTTAATTTTACAGATTAGTTATAATTAGCATTGAAACATAATTACATTTTGTGGTGTAAAAATGAAACTTACTTTTAGTTCTTTGATTCTTCGGAAATCCTCATTTGAAAGAATACCTTCTACTACATCTACATCTGAAGTATCATTATTCTTCAATTTAGCTCATGGTAGTCTTTTGATAGCCCTATGACTTTAACCGAAATAATCAAGTTTTTCATCAAAATCATCAAATAAATTTTTGATTTGAGGGCAATTTGGGAAGTTTCAAGCTTAAAGTATGGGTCACAGTTAAAAAATTATAACAAAGGGAAATTCTAATGCTTCAAAATTTTGAGAATACGAGCAAATTTAAAAGGGGTTAATTTGGTCACAGGTCAAAACGTGTTCGGACAAGATGCCTTGAGATCAAAACGACCCACTTTTTAATTAAGGTCAATTTGGTTCGGATAAGACAGAGTTGGGTCACATCATGCCATTTTTTAAGAAAAAGTCATTTGGTTTGTCTAGGTAAGTACGGGCCGAAACGGGCCACTTAAAAATACATAACTAAAGTATATTGTGAAAACAAAAACTTTGTCTAAAATTTCAAGATGAAGACATAAAACAAAAACAAAAAAGACAGAAACTTTTGTTCTTGACATAATCTGAATAAATTCTAACAAAAATTGTTAAATAAAACTGTTGTAGAACAAAATCTCTTTACCCATAACTCATAGAAAAAAAAGAGGAAAAATAGTACCTAAATGCAGATTTGGTAACAAAACAAAATGCATCTGACCTGCTGTTAGCGGAACCGATCAGATGCAGCAATCTCATTTGGCATCTCATTGTGTGGTGGTCTTGATAGTGATTGGCGATCATACTTTTGATAACTTTAAAACCGGATTATGCAAACATGTTGACTTTAATAATAATATACAAGAACATAGTCATACGTTTAGATGATAGTTGACTATTTTGACCGGTTTGGCGACGGATGGCTCAATTCGGGTTGTGTTTATTTCTAGTGGCTAAAACACATTAAGCTAAAAAAATGCAAGTAGTAGCTCAGTTTCAAGTTTTTGGGTTTTCTGTTTTGATTCAGTTTGGTTTAGCCCAAATCTTTTGTTAAGTAATTATAATTAAAATTTGCACAAAATTATTCAGAGTTCACTACTTATTAATCATAACATCAAATAAAATTATTATTCGTTCATTTAGCTCGATAAGTGAATCTTGGACACGTCTATTAAACAAACTTATTTTTAGGCCCAATTTGAACCCAAGCTCATTTAACTTACAAAGGTCAAATCCGGCCCGTTATCAATTAGTTATTTTTATCATAATTTATGCATAATAATAAATATTCTTCAAAAATATATTTAAAACATAACATAAAAGTTAAATAAATATTGGGCTTGTTTATTTAACAAGCGAATTTTAATGGCTCGACTTGCAAGGCCCGCGGGTTCTTGTTTTCTTATTTCCATTAACAACTTGAGATCCGTTCTCATGTATAAAATGCCACGCCTTGGCTATCGGTAACCAAACACCATGATTTTTATAGTTGAACTTAAGGACTTTTAAGTAATAAAGCTACATTAGTGGCATATACCAAACTAACCTGATGCATGCCTCCAACACTTCACCTTTTGGGCAGGAATGGTTGATAGATATATTATGATCATAGAGTTCCATTAACACGTATAATTGCTCATTTTCAAAGCAAGAAGTATTATATCCAAAAATATTTTCATGATACCCTGCAATTCATTTTATATATATTTCCAATATAGAATAAATTAGTTTTAAAAACCATAACTGTCATGTTTTGAAAGGATGGAAATATGGTAATATCATTTTTACCTCTATTCCGTGAAAATCTGTTGATGGTAAAGTACACTCAACCTCTAACCCCGCCTTCAGATCTTAAGACCTGCTTTGCCATGACAGCTGCACCTGAACTTGCTTCTTGGTAACACAAACCATGCCTCGTGTACTTGTACCTGTCAAAAGTCAAAACAAATAGTTAAAGGATACATGTAAATACATTCAAACAAACTAATACAATCAAACATTACTTTTTTTCATTTTCAAAAACATAAATAACAAACTTCGTAATCAAGATTATAAAAAGAATAAATTATAACAGTAGACCAAATTCTTTCATAAAAAGATATATAACAACTAAAGCACTTACATACAGACCTGGTGAGGCTACTTGGCTAATGACCCTTCTGATAAATATGCTTCAAGGCTTTTAAATGGCTTTTAATCCTTCTCAAAGATCGAGTTAACGTGTTCCTAATCGCAGCGGCATAATAAACTTATATTTAGTCATAAAAACATAAAAATACAATTTGAAGAAGCAAAACCAATTTACAGTTTTGCATACCTTTGGTTTAAACTTTAGAAAAACTTGCATGCTTCAATAAATGTTTTGTTGCCAATTACCAATCCATAGTTAAGGCCTGCAATTTCAAGTTAATAAGGTTAAATATGAAGAATAACAAGCCAATAAAAAATACCCCAAATTTGTTCTAGACAGTCACAATTCAGTGTCATCTCAACTTTTTAATCAAAGATCATTATTATTAAAGCAATAGCCTATTTTGATTATTATGTAATATATACCTCATTCTCAGACTATATTTTTTGTATTCAAGTCAGCTTTATAGGGCCCCCAAAACCATCAAAACTCTCCCCATTGATCCGGAGGGTAAATCTGTCATTTTCATCATGTCAACACTTCTCAGTTTAGGTATTTTAGTAAACAATAAATGATCAATCAACCATCAATATTAATATTAAAAAAAAAAACAAAGAATCTTGGTTCATGTAATGCATCAAAATAGTACCACACATATTTGATGACAAGTTTCAACACATGTTCGTAACCAGCATAACCAAAATATGTCATTATTATTTATATAAAAACCCTTTCAACTCACTTGAAATTAGCTAAATACATGTTCCAACCGTGCATGGTACTAACCATAGAGTTAGATTAAAAAAAACATAGAAAAAAATTCACCTTTATATACAAATTACCAATTCACCAGGTTTCCTTTCGCTTATTCATTCTACATCTACTCGACAAACATTTGACGAAAGATGTACTCCAGCATCCTGCACAAGTAAAGGACCGGTAAAGGATATATTAACATCCCAATCATAACTTGAAATAGCATGGCTAAATGAAAAGGGAAATACAAAGCAATTGCATAGATGATACATCTTCAATATGAATCATGATGTTATATTATTCATAAATCTCAATTAATAACTTACAGTTCGACTTGAGAAGAAAATTGAGACAGCCTAAAAATTGATGCACTCTAAATGAACCACAAACATGACATAATCAACGATAAATCAAATAATATATTGTATTAAGTTTGAAGTAATGTAGTAATGATAATAAATGTAAAAAATACCTGAAGTACACCTGCTACGGTCCTGCAATGTGAAAATCGAGTTCAAAAATCAAAAGTTTAACTGTACAAAGACCCTCAAATCGAACAACCCAAAATGAAATCAAAACATCCAAATGTATATTACCTCAAGAAATCGAATAATCTCCTCGATGCAACTGAGACGCACCATCAACAGCAACACAGAACCCATCTCGCCGGAGCGTGACTTAAACCTAGATGGGCCAGAAAACTAATACAAAGTTTTGAATCGGGTCTTAATAGGTATTGATTTACTGAGAAAAATGAATCTTGGTATAGGTTTTTACCTGATTCATGGAACCATAATGATTACACTGCTGGAACGCTACCGTCACCGTCAATCTTCTAAGGCTCCAACTGATCCGTCTCCATCATCAATAATTCTTACACCTCTCAACAAAACTGTAAGAGATAGATGCATTGAGTAAGAAGTGAGAAACGCCGTCATCGCGGCAGAGAGAAGGTAGCATGTAGTGTTTGAATTTTGAATTTTGAATTTTGAAATGGGGTGTTAGGGTTTCAAGCTGGTGTTTGAAGAGGGAGTTTGGTGGGGGTGGGGTTCAAGTGCTTTATGGGTTATACATCTAGCTATAAAAGTTGTAAATCTCTTAATTTTAAGATTTTTTGTAAAATGACGTTTTTACCCGTGTTATATGTATTATAAGATAGTATATATATATATATGGTTGGGCTATATTGAAAATCTGGTTGAGTTGTGAAAACCCTGAAAACCCATTGTAGACCACATATTCAAATAATTCAATTGATTTGTGCGGTCCATATTAAAAGTTAATAAAAAAACTAAAATCAATTTTAATAAACATTTAGATAATTACAAAAAGGGCAATCTAGTAAATTACTAATACATAACCACTTTTACTTTTTTCTCTCCTCTATCAAATCAACATTCTTTTTCTTACTTTTTTCTATTTCCTACTTTTTCTCTTTTCTACTCATCTTCTCTCTTTCTCCCATTCTCTCTGTCTCTCTATTTACAAGCTCATGTCAGGTTTTAAACGAATCTGCGTTTTTTCGGCACTCTTTGGAAATCCGTCTCCCCACAAGCCTATCTCTTATCGGGTTTCCGGTCTGGAAGTAATATAAAACATATGTTAGTTGTATAAATAAAACATATGTTACTTGTTTAAAACATATGTTACTTGTTTAAAAAACATATGTTAATTGTGTAAAAAACAATGTACAAAAACATATGTTCAATATAAACTAAAACAAATTTTAAACAATCTAAAGAAAAAACACAAATAAGTAAAAAACAAACCAATATCAATCAATAACAATTTAAATTTAAATAAAAACAAGCCAAAACAAACCAAATTTAAAAAACAAATACCATATAAAATACAAAACTTTAATTCCATCAAAATCAAAAAGCCATGTATAGTTTTTAATAAACTTCAAACAAAACTTATAACTAAAAGGTAAAGGTTCAAAACGAAGGTGTGTTCCGGCCACCCTTTTTTTTGATAAATTAATTATTAACTAGCAAAAAATTTAGACCCAAATTCACAAAAAAATAAACAAAAACCTGATATGACAGATCTAATAATCAACCGATGGTTGGAACCAGTTGTGAGAAAAAAGGTCAGCCACCGGAGCGACGATTGTGAGAAAACGGCCACGTCACCTACCAACACCAACATTCCACAATCACGGTGCCATCGTCCACCGTCACCGATACCCTCGCATTATAAAAATATATTAAAATATCATAACCTAATATATCAATTTGAGGGAACATTGATTTAAACAAAAGATAGGTGATAAAACTGGAAGATAAAACTTAGAAGTATGTCTGTGACTCTACATCAAAATTCGGCCACACCGATTTCTCATAATCTATTTGAAAAACATGAAGACCAATTATGATTCATGAATAATATTTGATTTCGTTATTGACTGATTGAGAACATCTCCACATGGTTCAGATCTGTTATAGAGAAGAAGATTATGAAGACCATATAAAAAAGATAGGATTTGATCTTGATCTTGAATTGAAACAAATGAATGAAGAAGATATAATTTAGGAATATGTGAGATTGGATCTTGAAAATAGAAATGTGATGGTTGCATATAAAAATATGCAAGAGAGAGCAAAGGAATGGGTATATAGAATATAATACATTTATGCATATGTGGCTGGATATAAACCACACAATTGAGTTTCCAGAGTTTTCACAACTATTTTGTGTATTAATTATTAAAACTGTATTGTTGAAAGCATTTCTAAGTTAAAAATTTCTTAATAAATGACTAGATCTAAAGCCTAAAGGACCCGGTGACCCATGACTAGCTTTGTATGTGTACGCAATATCGTGATATGTGTATGTGATAGCATGAACTACCTTTGTATGTGTATGTTAGGACTATGATCTTTGTAGGCAACTATTGTAATATGTGTTAATGATGAACAATTGTGTTTTGTAGGTAAATATTGCGCAATATTTTGTATGTGATATCATGAACCACTTTTGTACATGTAATTTAATACCTTGATACGTGTAGGTAAATATATTGATATGAACAATTGTAGTATGTGGAGGTAAATTCAAATGGATTTATGTATAATATCATTTGTGGAGAGTGTTTGTATTTGTATTTACCTACAATGCAAGCCAACTCCAACAATACAGTTTAAGTTAACAAACTACAAACAAGTTTTGTAAGCCATTTATTATGATTAATTTGATAGCATATGTAAACAGGTGATAAAAAAACTATTTTTGTATGTATAGGTTATAATGTATTTTCTGTTTGTGGTATTACGAATAAAGTGGTATGTGTAGATAAATACAACAGGTTTATATATATATATATATATATATAGGAGAGGGATATTTTGAGAAATTGATGAGTTGTAAGAATTTTAAAAACTCAATTTTGGACCACACATTTAATTAAATGAGTTTGAATACGTGGCTGAGAATAAATTTTATTAAAAAATGAATTGGGAGAGAGAATAAGTATTTTTGATAATTACACAAGTTTAAATGTTAGTTACACATGTGTAAAAAGTCGATTCGGTGTGTAAAAAATTACGGTAATTTTTGTACATTACTTACACTTACGTATTACACATGTGTAAAAAAATTCAAAAAAAATTGTTACGTTGAGTTCTTTCGAGTTCTTAAAGCTCAAAGCGGTTCTCAAAAGAAATCAATCATATATATAATTGCCTACCAAAAAATCCTACGTGTCGCTCTCACGTCGCTCCCCACCCTCTTTAGAGCCACCAAATTGCTTGATTTCTAAATAAAAGTCTCTCATTGATTTAGCCCGGTTTGACCGTTAACCCTTACGAGTCATATCACCTCCATTTTTACACGTCGTGTAACACATGCCATCCTTTTCTCCTATTCACTCATATTCATAATTTATAATCCATAACCACTGTTATCTCATCTCAGCATAAGCTTTTAAACTACCTTAATCCCCCTCGAATCAGACGATATCTTTTATACCATCACATCAAGAAATCCTAAACTGTAGTTTGGGAGATGAGGAGGTCGCATTGCATCTTCCCTCTGCACAACCTCCTCATCTCCTAAACTATCGTTGAACACGGCAAAACACTAAACTAGTTCCTCTTCCATCCATACCTCTGAGGTTCACTTTTGAAGATTTCATTTGTTTAGTTTAGTAGTGTTTGATAATTTGATTCATCACGCAAGGCGTATTCGTTTCACAGAATTTGTGGGAATTCAAAGGAATTGGAATTAAAATCCCATGAAATGACGTGTTCATTTCGTTGAAATTGGAATCTTAATTCCATTTTGGTGTGTTCGGTTCAAAGAATTAGAATTGGAATTGGAATTCAATTCCTTCAAATTCTTTAAATAGAAGGATTTCGAATCCTTCCAAACTGTGGAGGAATTCAAGGATATTCATTGGAATCTTATCTCAATTTTTTTTAACGAGAACAACGAATAAATAAAACATTTTAGTTTTTTTAACTTTTCTTGTTTTTAATTTATATTTTGATATATGAATTTTTATTATTATTTTTGAATATTTTTTGAAAGGTTTTTGATCTTAATAGAAAACCCATAAAAAATTCAAATAATAATAATAATAAAAAAATCATAACAAAAATATAAATCAAAATAAAAAAATCTAAAAAAATTAAAATGTTTTCGCCGTTATCATTATAAAAAAAAATCTTGATGTCTATTTATTTGTCAAACAAACACATTAAGAATGCATTTGGATTTCAATTTCCCTTAATTCCAATTCCTATTGGAATGTTCAGATTCCAAATTCAATTCTTTCAAATTCCAAATCCTATGCAAATTCCAATTCCAATTCCATTCTATTCCGTGAAACGAACGCGCTGTTTCACCTCGGTGTACTGATCCAGGTTGTTATATGTTATTTTTGTTTATTATTAATTAGGGATTTGAAGTTACTAAAGTAATACTTACGATTCATTAACTTTCTGCTTAATACTAGTGTTCTGTATGAAGATGAGTGGTAGAAAGAAATACAATTTGGTATATTTTAGTGGAGGAGGGTTAACGTACAATAATAGGTTATCATACATTAGGTACGTGAGACCCTACACCACCAGATCCTAATTGCAATTAAAACTATGCGGTGGCATAATTGTAATTAAATCAAAAAAATACTTCTCGCACAACAGATCGTCATTTGCTGCAAGCCTTCAACCATAATCAAATCATCCACAAAACTAAAGCATAATCAAAAATCGATAAACCCATTATCGCTATAGTTTAATAATCTTCAAATTGATCAAAAATTGTTGATTTAATCAACAGAATTGATGTGTAGGAGGCTTTAGAATCATCAATCGATTATGAAATTGCATAATAATACACTTAATTGAGCTATGATTAGGGTTCATGTTTAAACGTTCTGCACAAAAACTTTAAACGTTCTGGACTTTTTGAACAAAACTTCTAAAGTTTTTGTACAAAACTTCTAAATTTTTTGTCTAGAACTTCTAAAGTAAAAAAGTTTAGACCAAAATGAAGAAAAAGTTTAAACGTTCTGACAAAAAATGAACAAAAAGTTTAAACGTTTAACTAATACGTTCTGATCAAAACTACAAATTTAAACGTTCTGACCAAAACAAACACCTTTAAACGTTCAAGTTTAGATGTTCTGTACCAAAACTTTAGAAGTTCTAATAAAAGGTTTAGAAGTTCTATACAAAAAACTTTAGAAGTTCTATACAAAAACTTTATACGTTCTGTTTAAACGTATTATACGTTCTGTTTAAACGTTCAGAACCAAAATCAATTAAACTTTAAAAGTTCAGTACAAAAAGTTTATACGTTTTAGGTTAATGTTAATACGTTCAATGTTAAAACCCAGAACTCAAACTCAAAATTGATAACTGAAACTTCAAATTGATGATTAATTGGATCAATTTCAAAGTTTAATTGATCAATTAGTTCATCAATTTCAATTTCAATTGATAAATTTGATAAACTAACCTGTGAACAACTCGTGACGGAGAAAGATGGTGTTCACGACGGTGAATACAATCGTTGGACGGTGACGAATTGATGAATGATGATAGTGAAGGCGGACGGAATCGATGGGAGCAGTGGATCATAGTTGATGAAATTTACAATATTGCCATCGCGTGATTTTGAAATCAACAGTGTAGGAACTCATGTGTATGATTAGGGATTATTGTATTGGATCTTTTATCTATTATAGTGTTGGCTAGCAAATATTTTAACTGTATTTTATGAACATTGTTACTTTTGCTTGATTGATTACTATCTTTGTTAACTGTTTTAATTGTTCTGTTATTTAATTAGAATACATGGAAATATATTTTGAATAAAAGTATCGTCTACTTCAATCCACTGCCATTTTAAATATCTTTTGACATGTATTGAAAATTATTTGGATCAACCCACCATTGCATACACATATAACATGTAAGTAGAATTCTGATATAATCCAACAAATTTTCAAATATGCACAAATATTTTGGTAAGTGTACCAATAAGTCAAAGGAAGTCAAAGTAGTATGCCATTCAATTTAATTTGTAGATGGGTACTAGGACTTTGATGAAAGGTCATGTGATTTCAAGTGCTGAATATTTGGTAGTGTCTTTGCAATCTGTATTGGGTATGGGAAACTATGTAGTGTATAAGGAGTTGGATAAGACCAAATATATTCTGATCATTCATGCATAATTCAAGTTTATCCTATAGGTTACTACCCGTAACTGGTTTTAGAGAGAAAAATCCTTAATCTGTCTAACCGGTTTCAGTTATTAACCTAACCGGTTAACCTATGCTGGTTAAAACTAACTGGATTTATCTAAAAAACATAACTACTAAAAGGTATACTAAACTCACTTTATCAAATTAAGAAAGGTAATAAACGATAAACATATGGGTTTAAGAAGTAAGATGATTATAGGTGCGTGTATATATTTGTATAATGTTGGTGCTTCTTTTGTTGTAGCTTAACATGATTTTGGTGCAAAGCCAGTTGGGGTGTTTGCTGATGATGACCCACCACAATTCAGAGAAGCGAGCTTCCGATGAAGCAAATCTTGAATTTGCACAAGGTATGCTTTGTTTGCTATATAAAGTTTCAACTTATCTGGGCGTTAGCTTTTTTTCCCATTTCGTTAACGATGTAAAGAATCTGGATTTGTCTTTGTCTTTTACCGGTAATGGGTCGAATTACAACGTGGTTTTTGTTGATAATACATCTAATGCAATTAACGTGTCCCACCGCAATGCACGGGCGATACTATTTTGGCATAAGAGATCTTTAGTAAGAATGCACGGGTGAACTACATGTTTTACCCAATGAGAGTGCAGAGATAACGTATGTAGCTTCTTTATTATGCTTTTATGTTCACTAGAAGATTTTACTTTGTCACCCTCGTGCTGATGTTTGTTTTTCTAAGTTCCTCGGATCATAGTTATTAAAAGCGTTGCTTTTTGCGCTTAGGCGTTTTTTCTATTAAAGCGCACCTGCGGCGCCTTACTTAAAAGCAGACACAGTTTTAGGCAATTAGTCACTATTTTATTTTTTATTTTTTTAGGTTGATTCTGTTTGATTTGTTTTTGATTTATCACTTAACTTATTTAAACAACTTACATAAAATTATGGGTTTAACAAAATTAATTCAACGCTATAAAATTATCAATCTCTGGTTATTCAGTATCACAAAGCAAGAAGCCAAGAACAAAGTTATCAAAATCAAAATAAATAATATTTTCTCTCATTTGATCACATCAGTAGCATTCATTCATAATAAACATTTCAAAAATTTTCTACTAAATAAATACTTACAATAAACAGTTGATCACATCAGTAACTTTCACTGTTATGGCAGACTATGAAGATTTTTCATGAATCACATAGATCGATCATTTTGGTACTTGCTTTGGGTTTTTAAATGATTTCGTGATTTACGTTGAGGATTATGGTTTTGAAATATTTGGTATTTGAAAAGAGTGATATTTTGGAATCTGAAAAGAGTGATATTTTCCATGACGTATGTAGCTTCTTTATTATGCTTTTATTTTTTTTGAGGCCCACGTTTTTTTTGCGACTAGCGCCTAGGCCCTCGGAGAGGCCTATGTGCCTTAAGTGCGCCAAACACATTTGATAACTATGCCCCGGATGCAATTACGATAGATGAACAACCGAATGAAAGTGTGGATGAAGTTGGTGTTTTCCATCAGTAGCCCAGCAGAAATATGAAGCAAGGCACAGGAAGATTGAGCTTGAAGCTTAGGAAAAGAAAACAAGCTTAACGAAACATTAAAATATCAAACAAGAATTAAGGATGAAGCTAAACAAAGACATCTTACATCTACTTTGTTTTAAAGATCTTTTGTGGCTGTTAAAAAAGATCTTCATACACCTGAATCTGATCGCTCATGCGCTCATCTTGAATTTCATCTCTCTCAGACCAGACTATCGTAAGTTATTAACTTTTACAATGTTATTGTTCCCAATATACCTGCTACATGTTTATTTTGTTTGAAGTTTAGATATGAAACTCGGCATCATGTTGGTGTGTACTGTGGAAACCTAATTGAAGTAGTGAAGGAAGCTGAGAGACTAATAGGATTACCAGCAGCTATTTATTTCTCTTTAGATAATAAAGATGGAACACCACCTTACACTTTAAGAAAAGCATTGACCAATTATGCACATATGTTATCTTCTCCCAAAAAGTCAACTTTGCTTGCTTTAGCTGCTCATGCTTCTGATCCCACTATGATTTTGCATTTCGGGAGGGCAAGGTCTTTACTTCATATGATTATTTCATTATCATTCGTTAACTTGATTTTCTTTATTGCTTTTATATATATATATATATATATATATATATATATATATATATATATATTTTTTGACGTTTAGGATGAATGTGGCAACTAATTGTTGCAAACCAAATAAGTCTTCTTGAAGTCATGGAACTATGGAAGCTTTCCCGTCAGCCCGACCTCAACTCGGGGTTTTCTTTGCTGCTATTACTCCACGTTAGACGTGCACAAAAAAACCGGTTCCGGAACCGAACCGGTGGAACCGACCCGGAACCGGTTCCAGTTCCTACCCGATGGACCAAATACCCGGTTTGGGTATTTTTCTACCCGAAAATCATACCCGGTTCCCCTATTTGTATTTCCCAATCGGTTCCTACCCGGTTCCTAATTGTACCCGGTCCGGTTCCTACCCAAAAAAACCGGTTCCGGCGGGTTTTTTTAAAAAAAGTCAAACACAGGTCAAAGTAGCCGTTGGAACCGGTCCAACGGTAATTTAGCCGTTGTAACCGGTTTTTGAGACACAAAAGAGCCGTTGTAACCGGTTCCAACGGTAATATATCCGTTGGAACCGGTTTTTGAGACACAAAAGAGCCGTTGTAATCGGTTCCAACGGTAATATAGCCGTTGGAACCAGTTCTTGTAGCCCAAAACCTACATATAAGTTGTTTTCCATTACTTGTTTCACCACCAAACTCAAAAACAAACTATAATACTTCTCCTCTGGCAAACCCGACCATCCAACTAAATATTATTATGGCACCCATCAAAAAAACCAACAAAAAGGCTAACAAGAGTGTTTTTATTGAACCCGTTCCTCCTATGGAGGACGCAAATGTTCTTACGGTCGTCACCCATAACCGCAACCAAGACATATGGAAGAATTGGGATTTGGTTGTGAATGCCGAAGGTTATCAAAAGGTTCGTTGCAAACTATGTGGAACACAATTAAAGAACGATTCCAACTCGACTTTGAGAAAGCACATCGAGAAGCCATATTGCAAGGCGTTGAAAGGGATTGGCGCGACCGATCAAATTGACTTGGGTAAAGATGGTACACTATTTCGTTACAACACGAATCAAGTTCAAGATAGAATGGCAAAGTTCGTTATTCAACGAGGTTTGCCGTTTAACCACTTTGATGACCCGGATTTGACGTCGTTGATTCGAGAAACTCTACAACCATGATACACACATGTAAGTCGTACTCCCTTAAGACGTCATTGTATCAAGTTGTGGGAGTGTGCTAAAAAAGAGTTAATCGAGTTTTTTCATTCTTTACAAGCGATGGTTAGTTTAACTACCGATGTTTGGTCGGCACCACACGGGTTGCCCGAATCATACATATGTGTCACCGCTCATTGGGTTGATCCAGTGGCATGGCAATTGATGAAACGAACCATCTCTTTTGAAAACGTCCCGTACCCACATACGGCCGGAAAATTGTTTGACTCGCTTGATGAGGTTATAACGACTTACAATTTGAGAAATAAAATATTTTCGATTTCGTTTGACAACGCATCAAACAATACCAAGGCGGCCGAAAAATTTATCATTAAATATTCACCACCTTGTTTCGGGGATTTTTTTCATGTTCGATGTGTTGCACATATCATCAACTTGGTTGTTCAAAAAGGTCTTAACAATGAAAACATTTGTGACGATTTAAAATTTTTTAGACTTATGTTACAAGATGTCTTCAAAAGTGGTAAAAGAAGACATCTTGAATATAAGAATTACTGCAAGTCGGTTGAAAGAAAGTATTTGGGGCCGAATTGGGATGTTCCAACCCGTTGGAACTCAACTTGTCATATGCTCAAGTGTGTGTTCGCCCAACTCCAAACTCTACAAAGTTTTCATAACAATCTTGTTGATGTACGAGAGGCCGATATGCTTCCGGAAAGTATTTAGGTCAATGTCGGTTTTTTGTTGGGGTATTGTTGGGTGCGGATTTTTATCCTCATAATTGAGCCTCACTTAGGGATAACGACTTACTCTGCTATTCTGAGGAAGGTACGTTGACTAATTCAATTGTCCTATATTGTTCTTGTTTGTTTTGCAGATAAGAACACGTGGTAAATGTGATAATAAGAACGTGGACTGCAACGGATATTATCTGGACTTCGTCAAATTCAAACGTGGGCAACTAACGGATTAAAGAAGAATTAGTCTAGGGTTTTCGGCTATTTCGGGATAACAGTTGTAATCTTTTCTGATATAAATGAGCTAATAATATCATTAGAACACACACTCTCATGACTTAGCTTACTAGCAAACACTGTATCACATAGCTTACGATCACTTATCAGCTCCACCACTTGTAATCACCTATTTTCGTTATTAATAAAGTCGACGGTGATAGTTTTCACCGTCCGAGGTTTTTTGAGCCGGAGATTACCATAATCATATACGAATCCGACCAAAAATTACGTTCTTAATCTTTGACCGAATAAATTCGACCAAAGATTACGTTGTTAATTCTTGACCGACGTAAGATTATTGTGATCAAGGGTTTTTTCCCTCGTAATCATATCATTGTGTTCGATCTTATTATCAAGAAGCACTTCACCTCACGCACTAATTTGATAAAAGGTTGCTCTGCCAATTTTTGACCGAAACAATTTGGCGCCCACCGTGGGGCAAACGGTGCTTTGATCATTATCAACTCTCAAACTAAACCCTACTTTCAATATCCACAACATGTGTTCCCAACCAAAGATTGTTTCTTCTTCTGCCGCAGCCTCAGATTCCTCCGGGAAACCTTCCATGCCTCTTCCTCCTTCTGCTGCTGTTATTCCAAAGAAACCTGACAACATTCAGAAGAAAACTGCTACTCCAGTATTTTCGGGATCGAGACCGTCTCCCCAGGATCCCGTTATGGTATCTAATAATGAACTTTTGTCTATTTATAAGCGGTTACAGGAACAGATGGACCGCCAGAACAAAACCAACCAGATGATGGTGAAGGAACTAGAAGATATCAGAAAAGCTAAGAAGCCGGCGGAAGAATTCATGCCATTAATCCCGAGATCTCTGGATTTCACTCCTCTAGGAACCTCAGGATTGGTGCGTCCGGAGTCAACCACGACGTACAACCCTGGATCCTCGCTCTTCCAGCACTCAGGGTCTGCGGGATTGTACTCATCTGGATCCCAAGGATACTTGCATGCATCTTTTGCTGGGTCGTTTCAACATGCAGGATCCTCAGGATTGTCGCAGCAGGGAGGATCCGCAGGTCCTTATCAACATGCGTTATCCTCAGGATTGTCGCAGCAGGGAGGATCCTCAGGTCCTTATCAGCAAGTGGTATCCTCAGGATTTCCGCAACAGGCAGGATTCTCAGGAGTACCTCCATCAGGGTTCTTCAATCCTTAGCAGCCATTTGCTCAGACTTAGCAATTTGCAGGGTCCTCCGAGATGCACCAGGGAGACTTCATCCCGATGCAGGCTAATACTTCAGCCACTCCATTTGTCACTCCAGGAAATACTATGTTCGGGAATGCTAGCTACAACACCCAAACCGTTCCTCAGAATATCAATCAGGGTAACACTTTCAATACAATTCCTTTTAATGATAATTAAGGATTTTTGCAGGATGCAGGCATAAGTTCAAGTTTAGCCCGAGAATTACAAAAGATTAAGGACATGATATCAAATGTTCCTGGTGTTACCCGTCCCATAGCTGAAGTTCCCACTGATATTCACATAATATCCCGATTTTTACCATCAATTGGTGACGTACAGATCCCAAAACGGTTTCAAACCCCAAATATGAAACTATACGATGGTTCAACGGATCCCGAGAAACACGTTGCACAGTATAGAGAGCGTATGGAGATCAACCCAATCCCTATGGAAATCAAGGAAGCATGTCTTTGCAAGGGATTTGGGTCTACCTTGACCGGAGCAGCCATGAAATGGCTACTGAGTATTCCTCTTAATACTATCACTTCTTTTTCTCATTTAATTAACTTGTTCAATAACCAGTTTTCTTGCAGTAGAACATTTGAGAAAATGACAGGTGATCTTTACAGGGTTACCCAAAATTCTGGGGAATCCTTGAGAGATTTTATTACCAGGTTTAGCAAGGAGTCGTTGGAAATTCCAAATCTAAACCCGGCTTTAGCAGTGGAAGCTCTTAAACTGGGGTTAGAAAAGGGCTCCTCTTTCTATGAAGATCTTTTTATGACTTCATGCAGGTCATTAGATGAAGCAAGAAGCAGAGCTCTGAGGTTTATCAGGCTGGAAGATGATAAGAAAAACTATAAGATCGGTATCCCGAGTATGACCAGACGAATAGGAAGGCCGAATCCCTAGGAAAATCATATCGGTCAAAACCTTACTACAAGCCTGATAACCCCAGGATCAATGCAGTAGATGATGAGGATAATGAAGAATATCCTAAAGTTTCTGAATATTGTTTTTCTATTGATATTGGTGGATTAATATGTGTCATGCAGGATTTAGATGAAAAAGCCAGGTGGCCAAAGAAGGTGGAAAACAAGGAGTCTACAAAGACAAATCAAAGTGGTGTGCCTTCCACGAAGACTTTGGGCACTTGACTGATGATTGCTTTGCTCTCAGAAGAGAGATTAGCTATCTTCTCAGCAAAGGCCACTTGAAAGAGCTACTTGGCAGGAAAAAGGGAAGAGAGCATAATCCTGAGAATATTCCTGAAAAGCCAACTCCTCCACCAACGGATGCAAAAACAATCATGTTCATATCCGGAGGATCCGACATCTGTGGAACCTCTTATTCTGCTGTAAAAAGAAATGCTGATCATAGAAAGTTAGAAGTGGCTGACAGACCAACAAAGACATCCATTCTCACTCAAACAAAGACCATGACCTTCGATGAAAGTGATAGAGACAACATTCAGGATCCTCACCATGACAGTTTGGTAATAACATTATATGTGGCTAACCATTAAGTGGGCAGGATCCTCGTAGATGGTGGAAGCTCTGTCAACATTATTCAATTAGATGTGCTGAGAAAGATGAATATTCCTGAGGATGAGATCATTCCCAGTTCCTTAGTATTGGTTGGATTCAGCGGAGAGACTAAGAACACTATTGGGGAAATAAAACTCCCAGTATACGTCGAAGGGGTAAATAAAATACAAAAATTTTGTGTTATTGACTGTTTGTCTTGTTGCAATATTATATTAGGATGGCCCTGGATACAAGACATGAAAGCAGTCCCCTCCACCTATCACCAATGTGTGAAACTCCCAAGTCCGTGGGGAGTTATCAAAATCATCAGCGATCAACAAGATGCAAAGAATTGCTACACATCCTCTATGAAGTGTACTGCCAAACCCCAGCAGGCGTAGCAATTACAGAAACCAACACGATGCGTAATGGAGGCCAGGGAACAAGAAATCAAAGAAGTACTTCCTTATCCCGAGGATCCTGAAGTCAAAGTGCTGATGGGAACCAGCATTCCCGAGGATATTGAGTCAAAATTGCTCGATTTTCTCAAGTCAAGACTGTCGACATTCGAATGGAAACATGAAGATATGACAGGTATTTCCAAAGATATTATAACACATAAACTTGGAATTGATAATTCTTTCAGGCCAATCCATCAAAAGAGAAGAAAGTTTGCACCTGAGAGAAACATAATTATCCAAGAAGAAGTTGAAAGACTTTTGAAGGCGAATATGATCAGGGAAGTTCAATATCCCCGATGGTTGGCAAATGTGGTGGTTGTGCAGAAAAAAGAATGGAAAATGGAGAGTTTGTGTGGATTTCACAGACTTGAATAAGGCTTGTCCTAAAGATCCATTCGCTCTACCACACATCGATTCGATGGTAGATGCTACAGCCGGCCATGAGATGCTGACGTTTATGGACGCATCCTTAGGATTTCAGCAAATCCAAATGGAACCCTCAGATCAAGAAGACACAGCCTTCATGACTCCCACGGGTATTTAATGTTATATTGCTATGCCCTTTGGACTTAGAAATTCAGGTGCAACCTATCAGAGGTTAGTCAACATGATGTTCAAAGAGCAACTGGGGGACACGATGGAAGTCTATATTGACGATATGGTGGTGAAGTCCAAGAAAGCTGAGGATCACCTCCAGGATCTCAAGACTGCATTTGATATCCTCAACAAATATAACATGAAACTGAACCCTGCAAAGTGCCATTTCGGAGTGAAGGCTGGCAAATTCTTGGATACATGGTTACCAAAAGGGGGATAGAGGCGAGTCCAGAGCAGATACAAGCTATCCTAAACCTGAAATCCCCAGCATCAGTCAAAGATGTTCAAAGACTGACTGGCAGGATAGCAGCACTCAACGGATTCATATCCAAATTCTCAGAAAAGTGCAAGGAATTTTATGTTATCCTGAGGAAAAACAAAAGGTTTGAATGGACCAGTAAGTATGAGGAGGATTGTCACACCCGGCCCTGAGCGGCGGAAACAGCCGGGCGCGCACGAGTGGGGATTGATAATTAAGCACGGGCCATTGCAAACATTCAAAGATTATCATTGCGCATGAAAAGTTTAATACAAATACATTACATTGATTAAAAATTACGTAAAAACATCCAAGTATAAAAACTGTTGAAGATTTCCACGCCATATCCCCTTGCGCGGCGGGAACAACCACGCGCATCGAAGGGATAGAACTAAAATCTTCCAAAAAGCTAGTTTTAGATGTTCAGCGTGAGGTGCTCTAAGTGTGACTCCATGCGCTACCTAGTTATCTCCTGAAAGACACGTAAAAACATTTGAATCAGTATAAACTGAGTGAGTTCACAAGTTTTAGTAACTTGATAAATCGTATTGCATCATAATCTTGATACAAATCATTCTGAAACATAATTCTGATAGCATCATTAAAACACATGCTTGGTAAAACAGTTCTATCAACATATTCTGATAAAATCGTTCCGCAGGTTACGCGCGAACATTTTTGGGAACTGTGCTCGTCTATGCAAAGTGGCGCTGCCACTACGAGCTAAAATAAGTAATACCGTCCCGCGGGTTACGCGCGAACGTTTCTGGAAAATGTGCTCGTCCATGCAAAGTGGCGCTGCCACTACGAGCTAATCAATAATTCTGTCCCGCGGGTTACGCGCGGACGTTGTGCCGGAAAACAAGGCGCTCGTCTATGCAAAGAGGTGCGACCCCTACGAGCGGGCTCAAACCCATAGTACTGCCCCATGACCGTACTAGGCACTCGTCCATGCAAAGAGGTGCGACCCCTACGAGTGGGTGGATCAAACCAGCAGTCCCTACCCTTAGAGTTCCAATGGTAAAGTGATCACTTACTCGAGTTCTAGCGCACATACATCGAAAACCTTAGATAACCGTTTGCATTGCTCATCATGAAACATAACTTAAACACATAATCGCTTGCATAGCTTGTAAGTATACCATGATAAAACATTATTTAAGTACGTGTCCCTCGCCCCGAAAGCAGTTTAAAAACAGTGAAAATAGGGGCTGTGAGACTCACCTGTGGTTCTTGTTAAGGGATTAATCGAGATTCGGGTTTTCTTGGTGTTGGCCTCGGAATCGAAGGTCTAGAATACGATTAAATAACAAGAAGTATATATATTAAGATCAAGAAATAGGAGAATATAAGGTTTGGAAAGTAGATCTCAAGTTTATAACCTCGGCTTACCTAGTAACTGGAACGGAATCGAAAATAACGGATGCTCGGGAGATGATTAGTGCAAGTTTGCAGTTCTTTGAAGTGTGTTTTGAGTGATAATTTAGGTTACATATTTATAGGCAAACTCAAGGGAACACAATCCCTTGCTTTAGGGGATTGTAATCTTTTCATATCTAGGTGTAATGATGATAAAGTATGGAAATTATTATTGTTTATTGTTTATTTAAAAGTGGAGGAGTGGACAAAAGATCTTGATTTGATTTGGACAGGACATGCAGGTCTGGGGTTGGTGAGAATAGGGTGGCTGACAGTTGACTTTTCATGTTACAGTGTGCTTTTTCAGGTACTTTTGTCAGTGTACAGTAAAAAGTGGAAAATCTCTGAAACACGCTACTGTTTCCTTTTGGGCGGGAGTAATCTCCTTATGTCTGGAGAATAGACTAAGTGTTCTGTGCGCATCACTTTGTGCGCATAGCTTTCTGCGTGAAGGACATTTCTTTGCTGCGGGTAGGTGCGTAACCTTCTCGCAGTTTAGGGATATTGAGTTTCATTTGTAGATTCTCCAGGTGGTCTTGGTATTTCAACATAGTGATCAGTCATGTTGAAGTCAATTCCATCTTGGAGCTTCAGACAAACTAGCTCTCAATGTTCCCGCCATGCGGGGAGGTTAGTTCCCTTCCGCACGCGCATAAACGATTTAGGATGCACCCGCCTTAGCATCATGCGGGATGGTCAACCCATAGACAAAACGTTAAGTTACATGAAAACATAAAGCCAAAACATTCGCGCATGGCGCATATAACATATGCTCACGCTGGTTCTTAACATGGTGTGCTCGCGCAGGTTGCACATAACAAATGCACGCGCTGACTAACATGGCGCGCTCGCGCAGGGCGCACATAACAAATGCACGCGCTGACTAACATGGCGCGCTCGCGCAGGTTGCACATAACAAATGCACGCGCTGACTAACATGGCGCGCTCGCGCAGGTTGCACATAACAAATGCCCGCGCTGATTCTATATGGCGCGCATAATATTTACAATCACCTAATTATTAGGTTGATTACTTAGTTTAAGGGATTGGGAATTTACCGGGTGTCACAAGGATTATCTCTCCTCTGCTCCTCTACTGGTAAAACCCGAAGAAGGTGAACCTCTATCTCTATATCTAGCAGTATCAAATAATGTCGTGAGTGCAGTTTTAGCTAAAGACCTCGAAGGTCAACAGCATCCCATCTATTATGTAAGTAAGAGTTTATTAGATGCTGAAACCAGGTATTCTTATCTTGAGTAATTAATTTTAGCACTTATTATGGCATATACTAAACTTAGACATTATTTTGAGACTCATCATATTCTTGTTAAAACTAATTAGCCTATTAAGTCTGTTTTGAGAAAACCAGAAATGTTAGGTAGGATGGCAAAATGGGTTGTAAAACTGAGTGCATATGATATAGCATATGAACCGAGGACTGCTATCAAATCCCAGGCATTAGCAGACTTTGTGGCTGATTTCACCAGTGAACTTAAGGAAGAAGCAGACTTGGAAGTCCAACAACTGGAAGAAACCAAAGTTAAGTGGACTCTATACACTAATGGTGCTTCAAATGTTAGAGGAATAGGTCTCGGGATTCTGCTGAAATCGCCACAGGGGGACATTATATCTCAATCCATATCCTGCGGATTTCAAGCCACAAATAATAAGGCAGAATATGAAGCTTTGATAGTAGGATTACAACTAGCAAAAGACATGAAAATCAGGTTTATTCAAGTACATGTTGATTCATTATTATTAACTAATCATTTTAATGGTTCATATACTGTTAGAGGAGAAAAACTGATGAAATATTTAGAGCTAGTAAAAAAACTAGCAAAATGTTTCGAAATGTTTGATATTTCACAGGTACCTAGATAAGAGAATGTTGAAGCAGACGCCCTAGCATACTTAGCTTCATCCTTTAGAATACTGGAAGGTGTCAAGATTCTCATCATACACATCCTGAGCCCAACAATAGAAGAGCAAGGTGTCAATGAAATATCAGAAGATGATGAAGATATGAAAGCCAAGGATCCTGAGGATAATGAAAATTCTTGGATTATCCCAATCAGGAGATATATTCAGGATGGGGTTATCCCAAGGATGAAAACCCAAGAGCTTTTCGCACAAAGGTAATCCCATATGCTATAATGAATGATATATTATACAGAAAATCTCTTGCAGGACCATATCTTAGGTGCTTGGAGAAGACAGAAGCTCAAGAAGTTCTTCAGGATATCCATGAAGGAGATTGTGGGAATCACACTGGAGGCAGAGCACTATTCTCCAAAATCTTGAGGACCGGATATTTTTGGCCAACGATGAAGAGAGATGCTATGAGTTATTCCCATAAATGTGATGCATGTCAGAGACATAGCAACATTCTCCACCAGCCAGCAGAACCCTTGTATCCTATTATATCCCCTTGGCCTTTCTTGAAGTGGGGTATGGATATAGTGGGAAAGCTACCAAGAGCTCCGGAAGGAAAAGTCTTCATGCTGGCAGTGACAGATTTTTTCTCAAAGTGGATTGAGGCTGAGTCTTTTGTTCAAGTCAGAGAGAGAAGTTATCTCATTCATCAAGCGCAATATTCTGACAAGATTTGGAATCCCGGCAGAGATAGTGTGTGACAATGGCTCGTAGTTCACTGGCAAGAGAACCACCAACTTATGTGCCAGTTGGGGAATCAAAATGATCACTTCAACACCTGTCCATCTTCAGGCTAACGGACAGGCCGAGTCAAGCAACAAAATCATTATCAATAACCTGAAGAAAAAGTTGGGGTCTAAGAAAGGAAAGTGGTCCGAGGAACTACATTTTATTCTTTGGGCAGATAGGACCACTTCAAAGAATGCTACTGGTCAGACTCCTTTCTCATTGGTGTTTGGAGCTGAAGCAGTTATCCCGACAGAGATGGTTATCCCTATAGCTAGAGTCAGTCATCAAAATTCCGAAGATAACATTTAAAATCTACTTGAAGATTTAGATGCAGTAGAAGAACTCAGGGATTTAGAAAAGATTAGAATGGCCTCTTATCAGCAGAAGATAGCGAAGTCCTATAACAAAAATATCAAAGTTCGTAGATTTCAAGAAGGGGATTAGGTTCTCCGAAAAGCCTTTCAGAATACTACAAATCCTGCAGATGGAAAGCTTGCACCAAAGTGGGAAGGTCCTTACTTGATAGATTCAGAAGCAGGAAAGGGGGCATACAAATTGTCCACTTTGGATAGTGACTTACTACCAAGGGCTTGGAAAGCTATCCACCTCAAAAAATATTTTATGTAAGGTTTCTATCCCGAGGATAATTTAACAGTAATGTTAAACAACTAAGGTACGTATTCTAATTTATATTTTTATTTTTTCAATATTATTATTCTTCTATCCTGGTACTGCCTTAAGCATCGGAGGGGTTTTAGCAAGGCTAACACCCACCCCTCACTTAGAGTTGACTGTTTTGTAGCTTGAAGATATGTGATATCCCCACATGGAATGGAGTTAATTTGGGCCTTGTCGCCAGTATTTTTAGGCCTTGTCGTAAGTTTAATCCTAAGGTTTAAGGGGTTTTCACCTCTTCATAAGGGCCTTGTCGCCAGTTAGCCTTTGTCGCCGGTTAAAGGTATTATTCAATACTTTCTAAGGTTTAAGGGGTTTTCACCTCTTCTTAAGATCTCCTGTAGCGCACGTTTATTCGGCCGTAGTTTGAGAGACGGGGCCAGCACATGAAATATAGTGACTCGTTACCTCGTTATCCTCGTCTATTGGTTTGAATCTCAAGTTTATGGTAGACGTACCATTCCCTAAGGTTTAAGGGGTTTTCACCTCTTCTCAAGGGCCATGTCGCCAGTTTAATCCTAAGGTTTAAGGGATTTTTACCTTTTCTCAAGGGCCATGTCGCCAGTTTAATCTTAAGGTTTAAGGGGTTTTCACCTCTTCTCAGGGCCTTGTCGCCAGTTTAGGCCTTGTCGCCAGTATATTTGGGTCTTGTCGCCAGAATTTCTGAAATTATTCTCAGGATAATATTGCAGGATATCTTTTTGATTAGAAGAACAACCTGAGAGGTAATCTAGTTAACAAGGACGAAGTGATCTATACATTATCGAAGTTGGTTACTAAATAATTCTGGTATGACTTCCTATTTTACAATGTTCTTTATTCCCTTCTATTTAATGAATTTTATGAATTTATGTTGGTTCATTAACTTAAACCTAAATTTTGTTTCTTATCTCACTTAGATTTAGTTCTAAATGAAATCAACTTTATTGTGAAAATTTGATAACATGAGCGAAGATAAAACACCAACATCAGTCATAAAAAGTTATTCTGCTGATATTAAAAGTGCAGGAAAAGAATGATTCAGGTTTCACTTAAAAAAGAGCCCATCAACCTGAACCATCATATTGTCTTAAAGCAGGAAATAAATGGTTTGGGCTTCGTCCTGAACCAGGATCCCTCCACCCAAACCGTTATCCTAAACATACTACATTATCCTTACATAAGCAGAATAAAAATTGTCCAAACAACCATCAAAAACACATAAAAACCACTTGAAAACCAGGCTTAAACCTTATCACCTTCAACCTGGTCGCCCTCCTTCTTTTCCGACTCCGTCACCTCACCAGCCTTGTTTTCCTTCACCTGTTCGCTAACACCAGCTTCCTTGACCACCTCAGAAGTGCCCGCCACATCATCTTCCTCAATCTTCTCACCCCTCAGCATCTTCCTCCAAGCCACAGAGTTCCAGGAATCCATCGTGTAGCCTCTCGCTTGAACTTCTTCTGACATCTTGAGCATCGACTCCAGGATACTGGTGGCTGCACACTTCTTGGCCTCTTCAAGGAACTCAGTCTTCTCCAACTCAAATGAGGCTCTGAGATCCAAAATCTCCTTATCCTTCTTTTTGAGTAGCTTATCCTTGATGTCAGCAGCATGTAGAAGATCGGAAACCTTAGCCTCAACATCTTTTTGGGCCAACTCAGCATCCTGGGATCTTTGACGGTAACCTTCAGTTTCCTGTTATCCCCAAATTAACATAACTTTTCTGCAATTTACTATTTTCAGGATAAGTAAAAATACTTACTGTCCCAAGAAAGTTTGCAAGAGCTTGCAGCTTCTCCACAGCGTCAGTAGTGCTCGTATCGGCAAAGGGCTCGGTCTCGACTGAAGTAGTGGCTTTCCTCTTCTTCTGGGCAGCGCTTTTCTGATGGGTCGTCAGAACTCTCACTATCGGAGAAGCGGTCTTGGAGTGTTCTTGCTTTACCACCGTCCTATCCTCAATGAGATTGTCCAGATCAACCAAGCTGAAAGAATATTTTGGCTTCGGCATCCCTATACAACAATTTATCAAGTTATTCTCAAGAAAGTAAAATCCTAAGGATTCCATGAAAAACCCAAAGTACTTACTAGAAGACATGCTCTCCACAGACTTTGCAGCAGTTACACTTGTTTCTCCCGTTTCTTCTTCTAACCAGAACTCCCTATCCTCTGGTGGAATCGTAAACAAAGCCTTAAGCCTTCTATTTGTATCCTTCCTATACTTTACCAAATCCTCAAACACAACTGCCAGAAAAGAAATCGTATTAAGATAAATCGTTTGCGAAAAAGAAATTCTATCCTAAAGATTTCCTACCCTTATGAACCCATTTAGTAGGCAAGTTCATCCCATTCAGAATAGAGTCTCGACGAACGAAAAAGAAATGTTTCTTCCAATCAGGGTCGCTACTAGACACCTTGGGAACCATATAAAGACGACTGGATTTAGATTGAAGACAATAGCGAAAAGATCCGTGAGTACGGAGGTTATAAGTCGTGGCTATCTCGGGCACGCCTATGGATAACCCATGGGTTTTGTTCAGTCGATATACAGTGGCCAAAACCCTCCACACCATTGGCATGACTTGCGAGTACGAGAACCCGGAGATGTCAAAAAACTCCATGACAAGCGAGGAAAAAGGGTATGAAATGCCGATTAAAAAGGGTAATAGAAAAAGCACACCCAGGTTTTGGAAGAGAAGTCAGCCTTGACTTTAGAATCGTAGGGTCTGATAATGGCTTCGGCAGGTAACAGGCCTGAATCTTTTAGAAATCTAATGTCAAGATCTCTAAAGAGACACTGGTCTTCATCGGTGGCCGAAATAAGAGCTTGGTCGACAAAATCGTCCGAGGTTGTGAAAGAGAAAGGATTGGGCGATCGAGGGGTTCTCTTCCTCATTATCGATTGAATCGAAGAAAAATTTCAAGAAATTAAGAAGAAGAGAGATAAGAACTAACCTGATTATGAACCGGTGGAAGAGTATTATAACTTGGAAAAGTGGGAATGGTTTAATTATAACCTAAAGAAATGGTTATAGAGTCTCCTTGATCCACGTGCACGTCCTTTCAAATCGCAGAGATATTATTGATTTTAAAACTCAAAATTTTTACAGCTGTCACGCGGTAAAAATTTGGGGGCAATTGTTGGGTGCGGATTTTTATCCTCAGAATTGAGCCTCACTTAGAGATAACGACTTACTCTGCTATTCTGAGGAAGGTACGTTGACTAATTCAATTGTCCTATATTATTCTTGTTTGTTTTGCAGATAAGAACACGTGGTAAATGTGATAATAAGAACGTGGACTGCAACGGATATTATCTGGACTTCGTCAAATTCAAACGTGGGCAACTAACGGATTAAAGAAGAATTAGTCTAGGGTTTCCGGTTATTTCGGGATAACAGTTGTAATCTTTTCTTATATAAATGAGCTAATAATATCATTAGAACACACACTCTCACGACTTAGCTTACTAGCAAACACTGTATCACATAGCTTACGATCACTTATCAGCTCCACCACTTGTAATCACCAATTTTCGTTATTAATAAAGTCGACGGTGATAGTTTTCACCGTCCGGGGGTTTTTTGTGCCGGAGATTACCATAATCATATACGAATCCGACCAAAAATTACGTTCTTAATCTTTGACCGAAGAAATTCGACCAAAGATTAACTTGTTAATTCTTGGCCGACGTAAGATTATTGTGATCAAGGGTTTTTTCCCTCGTAATCATATCATTGTTTTCGATCTTATTATCAACAAGCACTTCACCTCACCCACTAATTTGATCAAAGGTTGCTCTGCCAATTTTTGACCGAAACAGGTATCTTGACGTGTTCAAAAACTCAACAACAAAGTTATCGGGAGTCTATTACCCTACTAGTTGTTGGGTTTTGCAAGAATTATACTACATGTCTTGTACTTTTAAAGAGTTTGAGGAGAAGAACAAACTGTTCAAGAATATTGTTGCGGTTATGAAGGAAAGTTCTTAAAATATTTTGAAAACATACCGCCGGTCTTCACTTGTGCCGCCGCTTTAAACCCATATTGGAATGTTCATAGGGTTGAGAGAACGATCAAAGAAATATTCGACAACATGGGTTTGCACGAGATCGACCCGAAGTTGTCGACGGAAGCGTGTGAAAAGTTTAACAAAAACCTTCAAGACCTTTATGACCATTATTTTCAACTTTATGGTCCAAGCACGAGATCGTCTTTTATTAAAAAACAACGACTAGTAGGCCGAGCAAGGACCTACTTATAAACTTGAAGAATGAGATTCGTGAATCGGCATCTAAGAGGCAAAGAGGAAACACACCAACTAGCGAACTTGGTTGATATAGTGGAGGAAACTATATTGATTTGTTGGCTTGGTGGAAAGGAAAACAAAATGAATTTCCTATTCTATCCGCCATGGCTCGTGATTTGCTTGCCGTACAAGCCTCAACGGTTGCTTCCGAATCGGTTTTTTTTCTTAGTGGGAGGGTATTATCAATGCAAAGAACAAAATTAACTCCCGAGTCTCTAGAGGTTTGCATTTGCCTAAAGGATCATTTGGATGCGGTTGATCGTGTACAATACAAGGCGAACTTTGAAGATGAAATACCAATAGAGTGTCCTATTCATGATGAGGAGGCGGAGGACGGGCTTTCTTCCGATAACGAAGACGAGGGTGGAGACGAGAATGAAGACGAAGAGGAGTTGTAATTTTTATTAGTTTTAGTAAAACTATTTGTAACAAGTTCAACTAATATGTAGTTTTGATTTGTTTAATAATAACTACTTTTGTGTTGTTTATTTCTTATTAGTCATGATTAATTTTTTGTTACTTTTTTAATAACGACAAACATTTTATTTATTTAAACAATAACTATTACAAACATTATTAAAACATAAACGATACTAAACATAACAACTTAAACTTAAAAACAACGTCCGTCGTTTTAATCCGGCATTCTACAACGATTAAGCGTTGTCACCGGTGGTAGATGCTTGGGTTGTAGAGCCGGACGACTCTCCCACTTCCGCTTTTTTAGCATCCAAACTTCTTTTCTCTCGACAATACTTATTCGTATGTTTTCGTAATGTCGAGTTGGACCCTGCTTTAAGAAACTTCGAGCAATGTTTGCAACGAGCCATCTCTTGTGAGTCGGTCATGAGACACAAATCGTAATGAACCCAAACATCGGGGCATCTTGTTGTTTCGATCACCATAACAACGTCGTCATTAGTTGCCATTTGTTGTCGGTTTAAGCTTAATTGTGTTTTGGAGTGTGTTTTATAGTTTTGGAAGTGGTTATAACACTCACACACCATACCTTGCTATTTATAGAATGAAAATAACCTAATTAGAGTAAAAAAAAAAACGGTTCCAACGGTCAAAAACGGCTATATAGCCGTTGGAACCGGTTTCTAACAGCTAGATTTTTTTAAATTCAAAAACAACCGGTGGAACCGGTTTTTACGTAATAACCGGTCCTGGTTCCTAAAAGTTGGCATTTCGGGGCATCGGTTCGGGTCGGGAACCGAACCGGTTCTTGACTGGAACCGGTGCCATTTCCTACCCGATGAGAAAAAACCGGTTTCGAACCGGTTCGGGTTTTTCAACTGTACCCGATTTGTGCACGTCTACTCCACGTTGCAGCCTCAATACTACTCTATTTCATCTCCGTCTTCTCCAAAGTGAGTAAATAATAAATTTCAACATATATGGTAAAAATATTACTCAAAATAATTTCATGTGGTTAATGAATTATTATTACAGGATGTCATCCAATAGGATTTATGTTAATTGTGCATTAGTTTAGGAGAAAATTCCCGCAGGCTGTCAGGCCCGGCCCAAGGGGAGGGCAGGTTGGGCTCAAGCCCCAGGCCCACTACCCTATAAGGGCCCATAGGTTTTTAAATTGTATATATGAATTATGGGCTCATTTGTTTTAAAGGCCCAGAAAAGATATTTCGTTTTTTCCATAACTTCCATTTCCATCATTGGTCTTCTCCTCTTCCAGGAAGGCAAACAACCAAATATGTGAGGACGTGAGGTTAATTAATAACTTATTACATATGTAGTTTTTAATTTCTTACTTGTTTTTTTTTTGAACGGCAAATTTAGGATCACTCACGGACCACTGGAGTATAGTACCAGCAGAACCACGCGATCATATCCATCTCCACTAGGCAATAATGCCTAACCACCAATTCAGGAGGAAAGCCAACAAAAGTTGGGAAAACCCCCTTTTATGGGATTCGAACCCAGGACCTTATGGTCCCTAAGCCTTATCCCACCACCAAGATGCCACTAGGCTACAAAGCCATGGACTAATTTCTTACTTGTTATTCACTTATTTGTTAACTTTCATATTAATTTTAATGTTAAATAATTTCATATTTGTTAACTTTAATATATGTAACTTTTATCAGTTGATACTTGATAGTTAATTAGTTATGTTAATATTTGTTTTTTTAGATATTATGTCTTCTAAGTCTAAACACTTTTAATTAGTTATGTTAATATTTGTTTTTAGAAATTATGTCTCCGAAGTCTAAATACTTGTCCGGTAGTCAAAAACATAAAAAGAGAAAAATAAAAGAAAAGTTAAGAAAGACACAAATCTTGAAGAATACGAAGATACATACGTTTTTCCAAAAATAACCTCAAAGTTCTAATATTAAAGAAAAAGATGTACATGTCTATGAAGATCATGAATTACAAAAAGTTAGTCGAGGGTTTTGCTTCCAAAAATGTTAAAAGAGCATTACGATTCATTTAAGTATTTTAGTTAGATCAATTTGCTATAAAGAACTTTTGTTTTGTTTATTATTATTATTATTATTATTATTATTAGGAGAGTTATTGAGTGTGTATTTTAGGGTCTTTTGATTTTCATGTCCTAGGCCCTAAATTATTTTAGAATTTTTAGAGACGGCCCTGCAGGCTGTATCCATAAAAGAATCTGTGCAACCTGGATGAACGTATTTGAAAACGATTTTAAAATTATTACATTTTTATTAATATGTTAATTTGTTGAATAGTGGTTATGCTTTGGGCACTCTCCGTCTGAAGCCCCATCACAATCTCAACCTACAAATAATATTTACAAAAAACATAAGAAACGACTTAATTATATAAGTATAAGGCTTTTAGTGAAAACTTAATTGTTGGTTTGCATAATGTTGATTTTGGATTATGGTTTTCTAGAGGAAAAGTCTTACAAAAATATGGTGTTTACTCAAATGAGATTTGATTATATATATATAAAAGCCACTCATAGTTGTTTTTTCAATCTTCATACATATTAATATTATTTTTTGAATGAACTCAAAAATGCGAAAGGGAGCAATAAAAGATGGGTTCTGGGAAGCTGATCAATGACGTAGTTAAAAAGGGACCAATGATGTGGGGATTTCAAGGCTGTAGCAGATTAGATCGACCATGTCCACTTGGGTGGATTTTATCTAATCTTAATGTTATGTTGAACAATTTTTGCTAAATTATTAAAAATGTATTTTTATGCCCCGTGTAATGGGAGGGTATATTACACCACTTACGCAAACTTTATCAAACTAACAATGTCACGTACCACCCCGTAAATAATTGAACCATGATAGCTCTCCAACAACTTTCAAACCACAACTACAAGTCCGTCCAAACCTTCTACAAGCCCACCAGTTATGTTTAAACTCCAACCCAAACTCTAAACCTAGCCCATCACGGTCCAAAGCATAACTTAAGCCCAACTATAATCCTAAACCTTGTCGGCTCAAACCTTTATAACTATCCAATTATATAACAAATTCTTACAATAAATTAAATTAGAATTCAAAAAAATATATTCACAATAATAGAAATGACAAATATAACAGAAAAATGGGTAATACTTGAACAACAAAATGTTGGGATACACTAATTGATAGACACATGAGAGCCACTTGTGGTGATCAATTAAAAATCATATACGTTCCGTGTCACCAACGAATCCTAACAACTCAATACAAACTTAACTAACACAAACCATATAACATACTTCATACATGTATGTAAATGAAGACGAACTTTTAAACAAAAATATATTGGGCCACATTAGCTTATATACCTATGAGATCCCATTAGAGATATAGACGTAAAATAAAACAAACAATACTTTAACTACAACTAATTAATATAATATATTTTATATGTGTATGTACCATTTAATTTTAATACCTAAACACATCATACATAAAAAATATATATCCACAATAACTAAAAAAACCCTAAAAATAACTCGCGTAACACGCGGGCTAAAAGCTAGTGTATATATATATATATAGGGTGGGGTTAGAATAAGAAGTGAGTTATTTGTAAGAAGTGTGAGAAATAATATCGGGCGTTGGATGTGATCATCTGATGGTGGATATTGTTAGTGTGTTTTTTGTTCGGTGTGTTTTATTTTTTGAAGGGTAAAAAACACTTCTTACATTTCTTAGGATAGTTTTACTTCTTATTTTAACATTGCTATATATATATATAATTGTCTACCATAAAATCCTATGTGTCGCTCTTAGGTTGTTCCCACCATTCTCTAGAGCCACCAGATTGCTTGATTTCTAAATGGAGGATTCTCATGCATTTGATCCAAATTCACGGATATGGGTCTTACCAAACTCGGATAGTCTTTCAATGGGTTATAACATCTCATATATTTATGAAACTCTTTCATATCAAACAATAATTTTTGCGGGTCATGGGTCTCACCAAACCCGGATAACTCCTAAACGGGTTATAACATCTTATTTATTTGTGAAAGAACCCCTTAATCATCAAAGAATAATTTACACGGGTTATGAGTCTTACCAAACCCTAATAGCCCTCAAATGGGTGGTTATACGATTTCATTTATTGGTAAACACTTTCATCATCAAACTCTAATTTAATTTATCTCCTTTACATGTTCTATGTTGCTGGTCTATCATCTTCATCGCCGGTTAACTTCCGATACTACCCACCATTGTCAACTACATTAGCATCCCATTTTTCATTAGACAAATATTTGTGTTCATGTTTGTTAATTTAAAAAAAATCAACATGCTCGTGTCCGTTTATGTTTGTTCGTTAAAAATCTAAAAAACCTACACATCTCAATTGAAAAACTCAAACTCTAAAAAATATAACAACTAACATATATGTATTAAATTAAAACTAAACTACGTTAAAAAATAAAATAAATCATCATAAAATAGCAAAACGATTAAAAACAAAAACTTAAATAAACCTCCGTAACACGGGAGGATCAAACTAGTATATATATATATATAGGATTGATTTCTTTTGAAAACCACTGAGTTTTAAGAACTCGAAAGAACCCAACGTAACAATTTTTTTTCCCGAATTTTTTTTACACATGTGTAATACGTAAGTGTAAGTGATGTACAAAAAATCACGGTATTTTTTTACACACCGAATCGACTTTTTACACATGTGTAACTAACGCTTAAACTTGTGTAATTATCAAAAATACTTATTCTCTCTCATGTTTTATTTTTTAATTAAATTTAATCTCAGTCACATATTTCATATCATTTAATTAAATGTGTGGTTTAAAATTGGGTTCTTAAAGTTCTTAAAACTCACCATGGTTTTCAAAATAACCCTCCCATATATATATATATATATATATATATATATATATATATATATATATATATATATATATATATATATATATATATATATATATATATATATATATATATAAACGAAGACATAAAAATCATACGTGTCGCGATGTGGTCGCTCCCCCTTTTTTTGGAGTCACCAGATTTGCTTGATTTTTAAATGGAGGCTTCTCATGCATTTGACCCGAATTCATGGGTATGGGTCTTACCAAACCCAGATATTCCTTAAACGGGTTATAACATCTCATTAAATTAAAAATTATTCTCACCAAATTATTGATGTGAAAATCCTATAAAATAGGATATAATAAAAAATAATATATTATTTATTTTAAAAAAGATATATATATATATATATATATATATTTAAATTAAAAAACCAATTTGATACTAAAAAAAATAAACGGGTCTTGGGTCTCATCAAACCATAACTATATTATTAACTTTCATAAAAATTATTTATAATTAAAAACAATTTCATAGTAAAAAAAAATAAACGGGTTTTGGGTCTCATCAAAACCATATAGCTTTTAAACCGGGTTATAACATCTCATTTATTTTTGAAACAATTTATCATCAAACCATATGTATATTAATAACTTTCATACAATAAAAATATAAATTAAAAAATAATTAAATATTAGAACAAACAATATAAAACAACCCCCGTAATACGGGGGATAAAAACTAGTATATATATATATATATATATATATATATATATATATATATATATATATATATATATAACTCAAAACATCACAGGATTTGGATTGTAGAATCTTCTTTTTAATCGTCTCCGTATCTAGAAAATTATGTTAATACGTAGGAAGGATCGTAAAATATGAAAGTCAAATAATTAATCGATAGGGGAATTATTATCTTCTTTTTTTTCTTATTTCTTTTTTTTTTTACTTAAGTGTAAATTGCACCCCTATGATCATTACTTAAATACAGTTTGAACACTTCTAGTGACATTTTTGCATGATGAGCACCTGAAGTCTGCATTCCCTCGCACGTGAACCTAGTTGTTTCCCCAATGTTAGACAAATGTTATAATTCATATGAAAAGACCGTTACTCCAACAATTTACAAACCCTATAGTTTGATGTTATTAACATTTCTTTAAGAGGTAACTCTAAGCACTTTACATACGTGCCACATTCCATGACTAATTCAACTATTCTCCCAATCCTTTAGATTTTGCGATTTTCATTTGTTCCATTTTAACAAAAGTTATTTTCAGTACCCATCCATTTAATTATACAACAATCTTAAATATAACTGAAATTGAACTTTTTGTCAGATTATTTTTTTTAACAACAAAAATTTCCACTAAAATTCCACCAAATCTTTCGCTTGTAAATTTGAAGACACCACCTTACTTTTTTAGTGGGGAAATCATATCTGTAACAACTCGGGTTTTTAATTTTAAATTTATATTTTTATTAAATACCCGACTCGATTCAATGTTCGGGTTATTTTATTTAAAAGTATTGCGTTTATCGAATTAGATTGACTATTTTATTAATATTTAATTATTTATAAATATATCTTTAACGGTTTTAAACTTTTAGCCCATACTATATAGTTTATCCTCATTTGTGTCCATACTTAAACCCCCAGGGTCTAATATGTAAATATTATTATAACCCAGATCATCAACCTGGATACCCGTTTACCAAACCCGGCCCGTATTCAAATTCCATGAACCCGTAATCAATCAATCAAGCAATTAACTGTCTAAAATCGTTTGTAACCAACTTTTGATTTGAGAAATCAATTTCGTACATGATTTACGGCCTCACCGTTAATGTAATTGAACTAATTAGACCCTGTTGACTCGTTCTTCCATGTTTAGACCTAGCCGAAACCCTAATCTCATTTCCAATATAAACGAGCATAATATCGCAATTAAACTTGCACCTACCATCTCCTCTCCATCGCGGATAATAACCCTATACTTAATTATATTAGTTTTGCCGTTTACCTGTCCGTCCATCATTCTTCATCACTGACCACTGTTGCGCTTCGTTTCACTACCTGCGATCATCGATTGAGGTAATTAAACATACGGTTTTATATAACAATTATAAGTATATGATAAAGGGATATGTTTTTATATAATAAATCTTTATACATATTATTATATTAAATAAATATAATATTAATGTAATAATAACTATAATTATCGAGCCCTCCTATCCGATCTATTTCGTTTACTTAGTATCTTCGTATTCTATTTTCTTTATTAATCTTTATCGTCAACGTGTGATTTCCACGATTCATCAATCTTAATAGTGCCCTTTTCACTTTTGTTCTTCTATCGAGGTGAGTACCACATTCCCCCTTTTTACTCGTTTTATCACTTTTGGGGACATATGCGTAATTTAGTATATTTTCGCACTTTATCTATACACAAAACTGCAATTGTTGTCTTATGTATTAACTTATCTCATGCCATACTTGCTATATGTTTATGTGCTCAATGTGAACCGCATTCGGAGAGGTCCAGCATAATCTCAGAAAATAGTATGATCATACGCTAGTCGTTATAGCCTTGTGCTTTACGACATCTCATTTGGTTGATTTGTTAATCTCATACGACTCGTTGCAGCTACGTATTTTAGTATTTATTATGTATAACTGAACTGGTGTGTTTCTCACTCAACCTCGTGTTGACAAACTATATTATTTTCAACGCATATGCAGGTCACCATTTGATGTGAAGTGTGGACCTAAAAGAATTGTTTTAAGGACTTATGCTAGAAGAGTTTATTTTTGAGACTATGAATTTTTCATTTGAATTATTTGATGTTTGGTTTACTTTGGATTTCTTTTTGTACTTACGGTGTTTTTTGAATTAAATAAATAGATATTTGAACTTTAATATTTGCATGATACTAACCTTGCGAGCTGTGACAATCAGTCCACGCCCCGGCATTTCCGCCGTAAGTTGGGGTGTGACAGATTTTTATCAAAGCCGAAGGTTTAAGATAGGTAGTTAGTGGTGTCATAGTAACATGTTTAGGAGCCCCATACGTGCTTATCTGTTTGCCTTTATGTGTTCAAATTTGATTGTTTACAGCTTTCTTAGATAATTGTTATTTATTATCTATTGTATTGTTATGCACATGCACACACAAACTCCGAGGCTATGCCTCAACATTTAAAGAAAACTTTTCAAAAATTAGATTGCTTTTATTTTCGGGAAATTCCTTAAGAATTCCCACATGTTGTTTTCACTCGTTCACCTTAGGGCTAAGTTATGTGGCATGCCCCTATGATAAATGACATGGAAGAGAAACTGTGAGTTGGGCATTAGCAAAACGGTTCCAAGAACCAAAGGTAAGACGCTATTCCTTACCTGGGTGATAACCTGACCACAGTAATTAACCCTATGGACCCGAGCGAGACCCGAAAATGCCATATGACCGACACCCTAAGCTGTCAAACGCGACCACATTAGTGGTTGCACCCCTATAATATTTTTTTAAACCGAATTCACGGTTGTTCGTGGCTAAACTCGGTTTTCCTGATTATTGTGTTCCGTTATTTAAATGGTTAGTTGGGCGAAAAATCCATGGAACCCATGGGCACTCATATTATCCATTTCTTAATTTGTTTTCGTATTTTTGTTGGAGTAATCAAACGTGGTGGTTCACAAGATACCCCAACTACCCATATTTATTTCAATAGTTCGTTATTTAGTTTGGTCGGTTAAAACACCGTGTAACGCTCATTGGGCCGACAAACTTCATTGCATTGTTAATTCGTTAATTAGTTGGGACAAACAAATTGCCATGTAACGCTCATGGGCTGTCCAATTCAGTTTTTATTCGTTAGTTCGTTGGGCCATTCAAATTGCCATGGAAAGCTCATGGGAGGCCAACATCCACAAGTTATATTTTGTTAATTTATTGTAAACTTAATAATCTAAGGAAAAGACAGACGGCAGAAAGCAATCCTTCCAACCGCGGAGTTGACACAACACTGACTTCGGCCAGTTTCTTTCATCAATCTCCCGGCCCTTGCTTAACTCTAATTTTAAACTAACTTAACTCCTCATGTAGTCACCACACATTAAACTTAGTGACTATATCATTAAACAAATATTTACGCAATGTACCCCCTTATCTTATAATCTTTTACATTTAATCTCTGTGGTGTAAATCCCCTTACTTCTTAAGACAACATTATCATTTCCACATAATTAAACATTTTACTATTCTTATGATTTCCTCAATTTACTCTTCATCTTATAAATCCTCATTTTGATCCCTCTAGTATGTCGTCTCTAAGAAACCACCGTCGTCACCAACGTTCATCCGGTTCACGCGATCGCCGCTTGGCTGCTAGAATCACAAAGAAATTTGTTGCTGCAATGCCCACAATCATCACTCAAATCCAAAGCCTCAACTCCAATGGATCTGCTACTTCGGCTGCACCGAACAATTCTGATTTCCGCAAATTCCTGAGCACTAACCCCCCATCCTTTCTTGGTGAGGAAAACACCACCAAATTGATGCAATGATTTGAAGAGATGGAAAATATTTTCATCCACTGTGAATGTCCGGGCGCCAAACGGACTAAGTTCACCTCGAGCAAGTTCGAGGGTCGAGCTGTCATCTGGTGGAATGCCCTGAGGAATGACCAAGGGTCTGACTTGGTTGTATCCATGCCTTAGGATGAAATTAAAGAAGAAATGAAGAAAGAGTTTTGCCCGGAACATGAGCCGCAGAGACTCGAAGCCGAATTCTGGGAACTTAAGCAGATTGGTGGGGATAACTCCGTCTACTCTAACCGGTTCCGCGAGCTTAGCCGTATTGTGCCTCATTTGGTAACCACCGAGACTCGCGGTATTCAGAAGTACATTCGCGGTCTTCCGATCCTTTTCCGTGGTGCCATGATGAGTCGTGACCCGTTAACCATTGGTGAGGCGATGGACCTAGTTGCCTCTCTCACTGATAGTCATGTTAGGGATGGAACCTTGTCTCGCAAGGATTCCAAGCCTACTCCCGACAAGACTAAGACTAACTCGTCTTCTGATGCAAAAGCTGAGACTAAGCTTTCCTACAACAACAACAAGCGTAAAGCCTATGCCGTTAATTAACCCAATAACCAACCTTCTCCTGACCAGAACCAAACTGCCCCAAATAAGAAGACTTACCTTGGTCCTCATCACCTATGTGCCAAGTGTAGCTTTCATCACTCTCCCCAAACCCCTTGCCGACTATGCACTCAGTGCAACATTTATGGCCACCTTGCTAACACTTGTCGCATTCCGCTTAATGCACAAGCCACCTCCCATGCTCAACCCAGTACTTCCAATACCCGTGCTTGCTATCATTGTGGAGACCCAAACCATCTACGTAATACGTGCCCTCAAATTATCCATGCCCATCAAGCCCAATCTATGACAACACCTTACTACTTGACCCATGCCCATCAAATTCAAACTCAACCAGCTCATGTCCTGCAAGCACCTCCTATCAATCCAAGTCAACCGTGCCTGACCCAATACTATCAAGCTCCGCACCCCAAGCTCTAGTGTACCAAGCCTACCTTGCTCAAGCCCCTGCTATACAAGTTCAACCTATCCAAGCTATTCCAAGCCAGTCTATCTAAACTGCTCCTGCTCATGCAACTCCTCATGGTGCTTCAAGTCAAGTCAATTAAGCTACTCAACGACCGTGAAGACTTTTGCCGTTCTCTTTATCTATCTTGATATTTTGTCTTTTCTTAATTATTGTAACGCCCCTTTATGGCCTTAGATTATCTCTCACTTGAACTATGTCTTCTATAAGCTATCTTATGAATAAAGTTCTTTTTGTTCCAATAGATTGTTTATTAAAATTTACTCTTATCTTATTTATTTACCCTCATAAGTGATGTCTTCTTCAAATACTTATCTTTTTGCGATATCTTAATAAAAATTTCACTGCAACTTTTGGAATCATTTTGTACATTAATATTTTCTAATTTAAAACTTCTTTAAAATTGTGTTCCCTCAAAAAAATAATAATAATAAAATCATGTTTTACTTAAACGTTTTGCAACACACACAATGGGACGAGCCATGTGGACCATCCGACGATCTAAGTAATTATGGATGCATACATAATTACTAAATTCCTCGCATGGAAATCGTGATCTGAACAGTTGTGTGTTATAATATAGAACCGTAAGTAGTTGAGATAACGGTACAAATATAAAGATGATAAGGATATGGTGGATTCGCCGTTGGTACATCCTATATATAAGTGCCCTTATCGGATTTTCATTTGGAGCGTTACTTTAACTATCTAAGGTTCTGTATTATGTATCTTTATTTTAGGATGTTATTATGATATTCCTTAATTTCGGGACGAAATTCTCTAATGTAAGGGAGACTTTAACAACTCGGGTTTTTAAATTTATATTTTTATTAAATACCCGACTCGATTCAATGTTCGGGTTATTTTATTTAAAAGTATCGCGTTTACCGAATTAGATTGACTATTTTATTAATATTTAATTATTTATAAATATATCTTTAACGCTTTTACACTTTTAGCCCATACTATATAGTTTATCCTCATTTGTGTCTATACTTAAACCCCAGGGTCTAATATGTAAATATTATTATAACCCAGATCGACAACCTGAATACCCGTTTAACGAACCCGGCCCGTATTCGAATTCCATGAACCCGTAATCAATCAATCAAGCAATTAACTGTCTAAAATCGTTTGTAACCAACTTTTGATTTGAGAAATCAATTTCGTGCATGATTCACGGCCTCACCGTTAATGTAATTGAACTAATTAGACCCTATTGACTCGTTCTTCCTTGTTTAGACCTAGCCGAAAAACCATAATCTCGTTTCCTATATAAACGAGCATAATATCGCAATTAAACTTGCACCTACCATCTCCTCTCCATCGCGGATAATAACCCTATACTTAATTATATTAGTTTTGCCATTTACCTGTCCGTCCATCATTCTTCATCGCCAACCACTGTTGCGCTTCGTTTTACTACCTCCAATCATCGATTGAGGTAATTAAACATATGGTTTTTGTCGACTTTTCTTGCTGATCATAAGCCCTAACATCAATTGAATTAATATTAACGGATTGAAGGAGATCAGTTTCTAGGGTTTGTTTAATCAAGTTTGTTCATATATCGTTGTGTATTTAATTAAGCGAAACCAGTTTGCTTTGCAAGTGCTGGTTAGCTCAACTGGTTAAGAGACCTAAATCCCGGGGGCTGCACCCCTGGTTTTTAGTATTTTAATGTTATTTTCTTTTTAAACCTTTAATAATCATATTATTATTAATAATAATTACTTAAAGTTCTTTTCATGAAACCGGCTCTATAATACATGTTTTTCTAACGTTTTCATCACATATGTATATGCAAGCTTATATGTATATATATAAATACTTAACACTAATATTTTGGTATATGTAAATCAAGTAATATATATATATATATATATATATATATATATATATATATATATATAAATGTATTTCTAAAACTAATAGTAATATTGTTAAGGTGTGTTTTACCTATATAAACCAAACTAATAATTTTATATAACAATTATAAGTATATGATAAAGGCATTTGTTTTAATATAATAAATCTTTATACATATTATTATATTAAAGAAATATAATATTAACGTAATAATAACTATAATTATCGAGCCCTCCTATCCGATCTATTTCGTTTACTTAGTATCTTCGTATTATATTTTCTTTATTAGGCTTTATCGTCAACGTGTGATTTCCACGATTTATCAATCTTAATAGTTCCCTTTTCACTTTTGTTCTTCTATCGAGGTGAGTACCACATTCCCCCTTTTTACTCGTTTTATCACTTTTGGGGACATATACGCAATTTAGTATATTTTCGCACTTTATCTATACACAAAACTGCAATTTGTTTTATGCGTTAACAATCTCATGCCATACTTGCTATATGTTTATGTACTCAATGTGAACCGCATTCGGAGAGGTACCGCATAATCTCATAAAATTGTATGATCATACACTAGTCGTTATAGCCTTGTGCTTTACGACATCTCATTTTATTTGCTCATTTGGTTGATTTGTTAATCTCATACGACTCGTTGCAGGTACGTATTTTGGTATTTATTATGTATAAATGAACTGGTGTGTTACTCACTCAACCTCGTGTTGACAAACTATATTATTTTCAACGCATATGCAGGTCACCATTTAGTGTGAAGTGTGGACCTAAAAGAATTGTTATAAGGATTTATGCTAGAAGAGTTTATTTTTGAGACTATGAAATTTTCATTTGAATTATTTGATGTTTTGTGTACTTTGGATTTCTTTTTGTAATGAATTACAGTGTTATTTGAATTAAATAAATAGATATTTGAACTTTAATATTTGCATGATTGTAACCTTGCGAGCTGTGACAATCAGTCCACGCCTCGGCATTTTCGCCGTAGGTTGGGGTGTGACAATACCATCAAACCAATGGGTCATGAGTATTTACTCAAGATCAGTCTATATAAGCATATTTAAAGGCACATCGTCGGTACATAACCCATATACGAACGTCGGTTTTATTCATGAGGTTGGGTGGGATGTTCTATGAAACCATCCCGTGTTTCTAGCTATGGACGGGACTCCGGTTCAACATGACTCTAACACCGAAGAGTCAGAAATAAAGGATATTTGAAGTGTTTGAATTTAGTATTTTAGTTACGACTATTTTTATTTAATGTTTAAGTTTTAAAAATGAACTTTATTTTAGGCTTTATTTCTAATTATGTTTTATTTCAGGGTTTTATGGCAATTTAGAGTCTAAATGATATGGTGTAGTAGGATTATTAAAACTAAGGCAGTTTAGGGTAGCATACTTTACCCTTAGTAGCGATAATCATCATATTTATTTATAGCTTATGAGCAATATTAAATTTATACAAATCATTTTTTTCGGCTTAGTTTTTTTTTTTAAATTACATTATCCACGCTCATATATTAAAACAAGAGTTTCTCGAAAAAAAAAATATTATTTTAACAAAAAAAATAAAATACAAGAATGTGAATGATGTAACTCAATATAAAATAAAATAAAAACTTGAATGTGAATGGTGTAACTCAATATAAAATACTAGTTTAATCCTCTAGTGTTACGGGGCTTTATTCAAGTTTTTGCTTTTAATCGTTCCGCTATTTTATGATTATTTATTTTATTATTTAACGTAGTTTTGCTTTAATTTAATACATATATATTAGTTTGTTATTATACTTTTTAGCGTTTAAGTTTTTCAATTGAGATGTTGTAAGGCCCCGAACACGGTAGCCTCACTTTAACGTCAGATTTACTTATAAACACAGTTCTTACAAATAGAGTTAATTAAAACTTTTCGCGGAAACGTTAATTTCAATCATTCGTTACAAAACATTTAATCTTTTCTTTAAAACCATAACATGAAACATCCTATTCAAAACATCATTTCTTCCATCTTCAGATGTCAGCCGTTCAATCCATGCCATGTGTCATCCTCATGCTAGCGCCTAAATCTGATCGCCTGCGTGCATACTAAAAGTCAGGTACGCTGAGTGAATTCTAGTTAATCAAGCAACTTACCTTACAACCATTACATGTATTATATACGTATCCGAAGATACACAGTCCACTGTCTAACCTATTCACCTTAACACTTAACCACTTAACTGCCCCTTACGTCTTAGCCACTTGTTTATGTAAGCACATAGAGGCTTACCCTCCCATGCACTCACGTTATGCCACTTAATAACGATGGTACGTATAGGCTTACCCTACCACGCACTCACGTTATGCCACTTTAATAACGAAGGCACGTATAGGCTTGCCCTACCACGCACTATCGTCTTGCCACTAACACCCTTACTAGACCCTTGCCACTTCTATCACACTCTACCTCTACTTGTCTACAACACACATTCTATCATTTCATCATTTATATAATAATCAAGTTACATCATAACATTTACACACACTAATAACCACCTATAGATCATTCCCATTGGTGGTATGTGCAATATCCGAAGATTGTTCACGCACCGACAAACGTTACTCTCCCTGTCTACACGTGCTATATCCGAAAACGGTTCACGCATCGACAAACATCCATTCATGACATCTATATATATATATGGGGAAAGTGAATACGGTGTTGTTAGCCGTATAACCTTAGATGCAAAACACATCAAAACGACATAGTTTTGATTAAAAACAATTAAAAACCTGATTTTGCTATTGTTTAGGTCATCTCTAAAACATATTAAAAAGATACAAACCCTACATCTGAAGAAAAAATAACCTCGCCGTTCTCATTCTTATTCATCATCACCTGCTGATAAGGTGAATTCCACATATTCAAAGATTTATTAATCATTATGAGCCAATTCCATTATGAACCTAACAGATTAATAAAGAACTAAAATATTTTTGTTGAAAAATCAATTCCGATGATTAAATCAGATTAATAATGAACACAATAAGTGATTAAATGATTCAGTTTAGCAATTCAGTGTGATTAAATCGTTCTTGAATAAGGATGAAGGTATTTGCAAGGGACGAAAAAACCAATGAGCATGTACATAATTTTTTTATTTTTCAGTTTTTAGGGTTTCTTTTAAATTGTTTTAGAGATGACCTGAACAATAGCAAAATCAGGTTTTTAATTGTTTTTAATCAAAACTACGTTGTTTTGATGTGTTTTGCGTCTAAGGTTATACGGGTAACAGCATCGTATTCACTTTCTCTCATATATATATATATATATATATATATATATATATATATATATCATATCAAACATTATAGCATACATTTACCACTTAAGGTAAGTGTATTCACACTGCACATCGAGTATGCACACAACCCAGAAAACATAACAAGGAAGTGGGGCTAGAAACTCACTTGAAAGCAGTTACGTTCACCGTTTACGATTATTCCCTTCTTTGAGCTATGCACGACTAACTGTATAACAATTACGTGCATTAATTACCACCACTTCCATAAGGTATTTCTAGTTTAATCGTAACCCCCAACAAACGGGGGTCCAGGGGCAGCGCCCCTTGCAGCGGCGCTCTAGGGGCGGCAGCCCCTAGCGGGGTCCAAGGGGCAGAGCCCCCGGCTGGGGTTAAGCTGCCAGGTCAGCTTGAAAAAATTTTATTTTTATTAACTTTCTTAACACATTTTCCACTAGGATTTGAAGATAATATTTTATTGTTAACCTCTTAATCATTAATAAATTCCAAGGGGGCTATTTTGTAATGAAATCATTCTTTTCTAAGTCCAGGGACCACTTCTGTGATTCATTCAAAGTCCACTTCGTTATCCAGTTCGTTAACGAAGGAGGCTCCTTCGTTATTTCTTAACAAACTGAACCTTTAACGAACTGGGGGTTCATTCTCCAGTTCTCCCTTAATGAACTACTTAACGAATTGAAGCTTCTTCGTTACTTTTCCTTAACGAAGGGGCATAACGAATTACTCTTAAATCGTTATTCCTCTGGTAACGAATTACTTAACGAATGGCTTAACGAACTGCATCTAGTTCGTTATTTCCTTTTAACGAAATGGAGAAACGAATTACCTTCTAGTTCGATAAGTCACCGCTAATGAACTAGGATTAGGTCAGAATGACAGAATATTCAGACATCCTCGTACACGCTTTTCCGGCGTCGTAATCACCGGAAAACCGGGATCTCGCCGCAAAAGCGAGATCTCGCTCGTTTCACCACCGTTTTCACTGTTTTTCGTACCGTTCGATCTAGATCTGAGCTAGGGTGATCCCTAAGCTCATCTTTCGATCAGTTGATACCCGATTCCATCCGGATCTCATGAATTTAACGGTTTAAGGTGTCGGCTCGTCGTTTCGCGACTAGATATAACGGGTTTGGATCTCTACAATATCATACTATCATTACCTTGGATCGATGCTCGGGTTTTCTTGGTGATTTCGGCTCTAGAGAGAAAGTAGGATGAGAGAGAGCTAAGTGTGTGTTTTGGGTGGTGTATGGAATGGAATGGAAATGAATGAATTATTTGGTAATTAAGGTTTATATATTATAGATCATGGGCTTGAGCCCATGGTCCATCCTCCTTCCTTTCAAATCCAAGTCCATTACCCGTATTACTTAACCCAACACAAGCCCGACTCATAATAACTCTTACTTTATTTTATTATTTCTCCACTAACCCGAGTAAACTTTCCCATCAATATTAAATAATATAATTAATATTATTTTAGAAATTTCGGGATGTTACAAGTCTTCCCCCCCCCTTAAAGACGTTTCGTCCCCGAAACCTAACTTATTCCTTGTAAAAGGAACACTTCTTATATTCACACCCTTGCCTAATCGTCTTTGTTTTCTGGGTTTCCCTTCTTATTCCTGACCTGCAGTCATCGAGTGGTGTTCATGCGTTTTAGCTATTAAGGCAGCTTGTCCATGAGGCCCTTGATGATGTGTGTGCGCGTGCGTCTTAAAATTATAAGAGGTTGGATGATTTGCTTTTGCACAAGATCGTGTTTTAAATTTATAAAAGTGATTTCTACAAAGACTAAACACACACAAAACAGGCAAGTGTACCTATCGTATATGTAGAATAGTATTGGTAAGAACCAAGTATCGATCCGTGGATACAAAGGTTTCTAATAATAAAACGTTGTTTTACTTCAATCGGAGGTTTTAATCATTTTGGGGTTAATCTTTTTAAACTTTTTAATATAATATAAATACTTATATATATATATATATATATAATATATAGGTGACCGAGACAAGAGATTCTAAACGAGTTGTTCAATTATGCGAAGGTTACCATCTAAGATCAAGAATCCAGTCCATTTTAGCATTGATAATAAATATGTAGACATGTGATAAACTTGCCGTAGCAATATATGATAGATAGCTCCTTAAGTCTTAAGTGAGCATCTTCGGCACTAAGGAGATGGTATGCGCATTTTAAAGTTCACCATTTCCTAATGTCATACCATCTCAATGATGTCTATTTGAGTTGACAAGTAGTTTCGTAAAGTAGAAAGATTAGGATTGACTTCGATTTCTCAAATACCAATTCTAACAACTTCGGGTGGTTGTAGTTCATCACACAACCTCCCCTTGGTTGATTTATGTAGGTTATTATTACACATTCCATTAACATATGGTTTCTTTAACTAATTTGATATCCTAAGCAAAGCCATTTTCGGATTACCAAGGTTTAGAATAATACACCATAACTTATATCTCATCATTTCTAAGTACAATATAAGGATCCATGTTTCTATAATGTATCAAGTATTTCTATCTTTCAAGAAGATGAATCGATCATGAACGATTGCCAAAGATATTGACAACCACCAACTTTGATTTAGTGATTTAAGATGGGGAAACATTTCTCATCAAAAGATAATTGTAATATAACCATGTACTTTACTTGACTACATCACATGTCTTGGTTAATTATCAAGTAAAACAAAGCTTCTTCATAGATTTTAGATGGTAAAAGGAGTTTAGCTCATAATGAGCATAGTGATAAACATTAAGATGATTGATAATAACAAATACATGATTAAACTTGGAACAATCTAACCAAATGTAGATGAATCCTTCTTCTTAATGATGGTAATGATGGTTTATGATCATGATTAAAGGTGATGACCTCCAAACCTTCAAACTCTTCACTAGATCTTCAAAGTGAGTGTTAGTGTGTGTTTTTATAAGTGAAAACTGGAGAGAATTCTTTTCAAGGCACACCAAATGAGTGCAACATGAGCCACTATTTATAGGCATTCTGGAAGGTGAGGCACGGCCCCGTGCTTGATGAGCACGCCCCCGTGCATTTTTATGACATGTGCCAGATTTGTTTTGTCTTTTCTGTGACGTGGCCACGGCCACGTGGTTGGTAGGCACGGCCCAGTGATTTTTAGTAACATGTGCTCATTTCTTCTTTGTCTTTTCTGTGTTCTCATTCATGGCCCTGTGCATGATGAGCACGGCCCCGTGCTTTTGCTTCTAGATTTTGTCTTTTCTTGTGTCAGAAGCATGGGGGCGTGTTTCTTTGTTTTCTTGTGTTTTCTTTTGTTTTTCTTCGTCTTTTTGCTTGTTTCTTCGTTTGAGGCTTGGTTTCACCTGAAATTATGTTTTATTATGATAAGTAGTCTTTTATGCTATATTATTGGATATAAGTTGCAGTTTTTAGAGATTATTTGATGCCGAAAAAATGTATATTTATATGTACATCAGCCCTCAATGTACCAAGTCTCATCTCATCTTCCCTAGGAACCTTGTTTTATATAATAACGTTAACGCTTAAGGCGACGTTTTATTACCACACAACTATTTATCATAACCAACATGCATTCAAGATAATTCATAAGTCATACATACAAAATCACAAGGAATCTCAAGTCATTCATAAGATATAAAAAGGAAATCATACAAGCTCGCTAGACAAACAGAGGTCTAGCTGTAACATAAAACACCCCCTGACAGTACTAACATAAAACAACTATGACAAGCCACTTATTCTCCTGCAACCCTCCCAGTGACTGATAAACCATCCTTTTACGCGTCTCCCTTTCTTCCCTCCACTGCCACGGCTTCTCCACAATCTCTAGATATGTGACCAGACTTACTGCACTTGTAACATTTCTGGTCCTCGGTGCATTCACGTGAGATGTGTCCCTTCTCCCCGCATCGGTAGCACTGGTTTGGACCATCCTTGCATTCTCCCAAGTGCATTTTTCCGCACACCTTGCATGTTTCCTTGCTTGAAATCTTTTGTGTCTTCTTCCCCGCATACTCCACGACGTCTGCAGTCCGTTTGGTTCCTTTACCTTCTTCCTTATATTCCACTTCCACATCATCCAGTGATATAAGGAACCAAAATGTGCTTGAAATCTAGCGGTTTCCGCTAGATCATCATAAACCACCTCTGCTAATTCCACTGCAGACTCAAAGGTAGTAGGTTTGTTAGCCCTGACGAACGTGCGGACCTTCTGGCAAGCCCCCTGACGTAGCACTTGATCTGTTTGGCCTCAGTGTTCACCATGTCAGGAACCAGCCTAGACATGCAGTTGAATTCAATGGTGTACTTGCGGTGTGTCATATTTCCTGCTTTCAGATTCAGAAACTTCATCTCGTCCTTCCAACCTCGGCATCAGCACAAAACCATTTCACACTAACTCTTTCAGGTCATTCCACCTCATTGCCTTAATCTCTTCTCGGGTCTTCCTTTGTTCCACAGTTTCCCACCAGTACATAGCCTCATCTCTAAATGACTGAGTTGCATAACCCACTGCTTGGTCGGGACGGCACTCGCTAATTCAGATAATCTTGTCCATAGTGGTTATCCATTGGAGAGTAGCGATTGCATCTCCTAGACCAGTTAGCTTTGGGGGTCACATCCTTTGAAGGACTTATAGTTGCACCCACCTCGGCCTCTCTTCCTGTCATCAACCTTCACAGATTGGTCTTCGCTCGAGTCACCCTTCTCCCCCTCATCATCTTTCTTACCATTCTCCCCCGATCTCTCAGCAGTTCTTGCATGACTTCCAGCAGACTTCTCAGGGTTCAAATTCTTCATGGCGAATGCTACTGCTTGAGCAATGGCTACTTGAACAGCAGGATCAAGTTGATGTCCTTCATTGTTGCTTGGGTTTCGCTCAGCTGCGCTTCCTTCGTCTTCGTGTTGGAAGCTGTTTCTACCGAAGGTTGTCGGACAAGACGAGGCCTGCCACGACGTCCAGTGCGACCTCCTGCTCCCGCAATCTCTCTAGCCCATCCATCGTATTCTAAAAGGAAAAACACAAGAGTCATCACTCAAGGAATTATTAGCACTTGATTCGTGAGGTAAGTAGTTAATGACAGTGGCCAAGTGCAATTAACTATTTGCATTACTCCTCAGGTTCTACATACTTCCCTTTATGATTCCACTTGTTCTAGTTCTACTTTTAAACAGTTAGTCAATCAAACAACCAATTAATCCTATCCCTAACCTGCATATATATTCTTCCTTTAGCAATAAGCGAATATTAACATTCGTTGTTTAACCATACCATTACCTTTATTAAGCTTGCTTGAGTGACACATGGCTTACTTGAACTGACATCTTCTTTCTTTTCTTACTTAAATCACATTCTCTGTTCGATTCTAAGCACGTAGGATGCTTAAATCTCTCGAACTTTCCTCTGATGCCAACTTGTAAGGCCCCGAACCTGGTAGCCTCACTTTAACGTCAGATTTACTCATAAACACAGTTCTTACAAATCAGAGTTAATTAAAACTTTTTGTGGAAACGTTAACTTCAATCATTCATGTCAAAACCTTTAATCTTTTCTTTAAAATCATATTCAAAACATCATTTCTTCCATCTTCAGATGCCAGCAGTTCAATCCATGCCATGTGCCATTCTCATGCTATCTCCTTAATCTGATCTTGCATACTAAAAGTCAGATACGCCGAGTGAGTTCTAGTTAATCAAGCAACTTATCATACAACCATTACATGTATTATATACGTATCCGAAGATACACAGTCTTTTGTCTAACCTATTCACCTTACCACTTAACCACTTAACTGCCCCTTACTTCTTAGCCACTTGTTTACGGAAGCACATAGAGGCTAACCCTCCCATGAACTCACGTTATGCCACTTCATAACGAAGGCACATATAGGCTTACCCTACCACACACTCACGTTATGCCACTTTAATAACGAAGGCACGTATAGGCTTACCCTACCACGTACTATCGTCATGCCACGAACACCCTTACTAGACCCTTGCCACTTCTATCACACTCTACCTCTACTTGTCTACAACACACTTTCTATCATTTCATCATTTACATAATAATCAAGTTACATCATAACATTTACACACACTAATAACCACTTGTAGATCATTCCCATTGGCGGTACGCGCAATATCCGAATATCGTTCACGCACCGACAAACGTTACTGTCCCTGTCTACGCGTGCAATATCCGAAGATCGTTCACGCATCGACAGACATCCATTCGTAACATCTATATATACCATATCAAACATTATAACATACATTTACCACTTAAGGTAAGTATATTCACACTGCACATCGAGTATGCACATATCCCCGAAAACATAACAAGGAAGTGGGGCTAGAAAATCTCCTGAAATAAGTTACGTTCACCGTTTACGGTTATTCCTTTCTTTGAGCTTTGCACGACTAACTGTATAACAATTACGTGTATTAATTACTACCACTTCCATAACGTATTTCTAGTTTAATCGTAACCCTCAACAAACGGGGGTCCGGCGGCAGCCCCTGGCGGGGTCCAAGGGGCAGAGCCCCTGGCTGGGGTTAAGCTGTCAGGTCAGCTTGGAAAAATTTTATTTTCATTAACTGTCTTAACACATTTTCCATTAGGATTTCAAGATAATATTTTATTGTTAACCTTTTAATCATTAATAAAGTCCAAGGGCTATTTTGTAATTAAATCATTCTTTTCTAAGTCCAGGGACCACTTATATCATTCATTCAAAGTCCATTTCGTTATCCAGTTCATTAACAAAGGAGGCTCCTTCGTTATTTCTTAACAAACTAAACCTTTAACGAACTGGGGGTTCATTCGTCAGTTCTCCCTTAACGAACTACTTAACGAATTGAAGCTTCTTCGTTAGTTTTCCTTAACGAAGGGGCATAACGAATTACTGTTATTTCATTATTCATCCATTAACGAATTACTTAACGAATGGCTTAACGAACTGCTTCTAGTTCGTTATATCCTCTAAACAAAATGGAGTAACGAATTACCTTCTAGTTCGTTAAGTCACCGCTAACGAACTAGGGTTAGGTCAGAATGTCAGAATATTCCGACATCCTAGTACATGCTTTTCCAGCACCGCCTTTCCAGCGACGTAATCACCGGAAGATCTCGCCTCAAAAGCGAGATCTTGCTCATTTCACCACCGTTTTCACCGTTTTTCGTACCGTTCGATCCAGATCTGAGCTAGGGTGATCCCTAAGCGCATCTTTCGATCAGTTTATACCTGATTCCATCCGGATCTCGTGACTCTGACGGTTTAAGGTGTCGGCTCGGCGTTTCGCGACTAGATCTAACGGGTTTGGATCTCTACAATATCATACTATCATTACCTCGGATCGATGATCGGGTTTTTATCGGCGATTTCGGCTAGAGAGAGAAAGTAGGATGAGAGAGAGCTAAGTGTGTGTTTTGGGTGGTGTATGGAATTGAATACAAATGAATGAATTACTTGGTAATTAAGGTTTATGTCACACCCCGACTAGGTAATTTCGGAAGCGTAATACGGGAATGTAACAGATAATTCTGGTATCAACCACATTGTTTATAAAGAGATTGAACAAACTAATTTACATCATGTTTACAAACTAGATGAAAATCACATAACCGGTTCACGAGCTTCTTATTCAATACTATGTATTTACGTCTATTTACAGCTATTCAACTTCATGTCTAACACCAAGCACGTAAGCAATTCATTCCAACTTCGGTTTACCTGAAAAGCAAGTAAAAACGGGTCAACTACGTCTAGTTGGTGAGTTTCAAGTTTCACGAGTACGAACAAAATCAGTATACGAGTTCGTAAAGTTCACAGTACGTATGTAGATAAGTATATATGTGCATGATGTTTTTATACTAAGCCACAAGTGAAACCAAGACAGCTCGCACGCATGGCCACCCTTGCCCATGTACTCCCGTTGGCGTTTAACAGCCACTTTGCCCCAAGTATGTACTATGTCTAACACCACATAACAGAATATAATAAGTATAAATGACAATGTGCAACTTGGTTAACATATTTCGGCATACCCCTCCGGCCCTGTCAGTTGGGTTTGTCAAACCGATAGTACTATTCACACGTCACTAGCACGAAGTTAATCACTTGTGTTTGTGGGGACTTTCAAGTGTTAGTACTTAGATAAATCACATCATCACACGATTTCAAGTAAGTAAGTATACGTAAACATGCTTTCCACCCCAAAAGTTCGTAAAACAGTTTAGAAAGTGGGGGTCGTGAAACTCACCTTATCGTAGTTTGAGCTGGTAATATGTATCAGTAAGTAATGTTCCTTGATTATAGCTTGACTCCTATAACCGGTATCATACTGTTAATACTAGTACAGTGTTTAAGCTAAATCGGGCTGTATAACTAGTCTGGGTATAGCTTTTAGGCCCAGAACATGACCATAGTCTTAGATTGTGATGTTGTATACTATGAAATGATCAAAATCAGACTTGGCTCAGTTTCACCGTTTTCCGAGCCTAGCCAAGTTGATCGTTTATGCGTTTCGGGATTAGGTAAGTTCACACAAACTTAAGTAAATATATTTATTGAATAAATGATTCGATTTATGACAGAATTTTGAAGTCTCGGTATCTGATTTGATCGCAGGGTTCGTTCCCGTTTTCACACGGGTTTAATTATACAAAACGCGTACAATCCACCCGAATTGTCCAGAATTCTCGTAAAAAATTCGTTTTTATCAAATTCATCTAAAACTATAATATTTGATCATTTTTGACATTTTGACATACCAGTCAGTACGTTAAACACAAAACTGTCGGTTTTGTTAAAACAATTATAGTTTAAATCTTTGATTAATCATAACTAATTATGTACTTATATATAAATTATGGAAAATTTTGTAAAAATAAATTAATATATGGAGAATTTTATAAAAATAATTTCAGAAATTTTATGATTAATTATCTATTTATAAAAATTCATTTAATGTGTTATAATTAAGTAATAAATAGCCCGTTTTTACCAAACATCTGAAAATTCCGATAATTTTTCCAAGTGGTCTCACTATCATCACATAGCCCCTGTAAAATCTCCAGAATTTAACTCTTTGGCCAAAATGCCTTTTTGCGCGTTTTTTCAGCTATTAAAACTCGATTAAAACACAATTGCATAAAAATACTTAGACATCTTCAAATGTTCTCATCGTTTTCCAGCGATCTTAAAATAACATTTCTGGGTTCCAAACCAAATTTCATAATTTTTCATGTAGTTTACCTATTTTTCCCGAATAAACGCCAATAAACGGTAATAAATTCGCCAAATATTCTCCGTTTATCGAAAAATTACCAAATTTTAACAGGGACTCACTTATGTGATCCCTAATGTTCCTGAAAAGTTTCATAGCCTAAAAATTTTAGTTCGAAGTTCGATCTCGGATAAAAGTTTAGTTCGGGTTTAGTTTTTTTTTTTCGCGAGAAAATAATTCGGGTTTAATAAATAGCGCAAAAACGAACGTTTTTCGGCTTGATTTTACAAAATAATAAAAACATATTATATTGTCGTAAAAACGCAAAATAAATTCACGGATTTCTTAAAACATGTCATATAAGTGTTTTATAAATCTTTTTCGGCTTGATGGATGCTACAATGCTCGTTTTAATGTTAACGAGTGCGTTTAAACTCATAGCGTATCAATAAATGAAACCTTTTTCGTTTAAATGGTTTTGAACGTATTGGGGCCTAAATATCAATATGTTAGCCTCGATAATATATATATAACTCGTATATGACCCCTCAGTACGGGCCATAATCAGTATCGGCCGGTTACTCGTTTAATCGCTACGAATTAACCGATTTATCGTTTACTCGCTACGTAGTGAATATAGTATACCTCGTTTTGTCAAGAATGTCACATTCTCCCCCCGTTAAGAAATTTCGTCCTCGAAATTTAATGTATCATCGGTTTTTGTTTTAGGGAACATGTGTGGGTATTTCTTTCGGAATTCATTCTTTCGTTCCCAAGTAAATTCAGGTCCTTGTTTCGATTTCCACCGAACTTTTACCAATGAAATTTTATTGTGTCGTAACTGTTTGGTTTTCCCATCTACAATTTCTACTGGTTCCTCTACGAAGTTGAGCTTTTCATTTATCTGCACATCTTCTAGTGGTACGATTGTCGTTTCATCAGTAAGACACTTTTTCAGATTCGACACATGGAACACATCGTAAATGGTGCTCAGTTCTAAGGGTAATTTCAATCGGTAGGCTACGGGACCAATTTTTGCAATAATCTCAAAAGGTCCAATGTATCTCGGGGCTAATTTACCGGTCTTTCCAAACCTTATAACACCTTTCCATGGCGATAATTTCAAAAACACATTGTCACCTATTTCAAAAGATAACGGTTTTCTACGAACATCGGTATAACTTTTCTGTCGGTCCCGGGCGGCATTCAACTTTCGTTTAATCTTGTGAATCTTATCGATTGTTTCTTGAATCAAATCGGATTTTGAAATTTGAGTGTCACCCACTTCTGTCCAACAAAGTGGCGATCTACATTTTCGCCCGTATAAGGCTTCATAAGGTGGTGCTTTTATACTGTTATGGTAACTATTATTGTAAGAGAATTCAATGAGTGGGAGGTGTTGATCCCAATTTCCTTTGAAATCTAATACACAAGCGCGAATTAAATCTTCTAAGGATTGGATGGTTCGTTCGGTTTGACCATCTGTTTGGGGATGATAAGCGGTACTCAGATCTATTCGGGTTCCCAGAGCTTCTTGAACTGCTTGCCAGAAATGTGAAGTAAAGTGGTTGCCTCGATCTGAGATAATTGAAAGTGGTACTCCGTGTCGGGATATAATTTTGTCAACGTAAATTTGGGCGAGTTTTTCGGTAGTGTAGTTGTTACGTATTGGAATGAAGTGTGCAGATTTGGTTAATCGGTCCACAATTACCCAAATTGCATTATGTCCTCGGGAGGTTTTGGGAAGATGTGTTACAAAGTCCATGGTAATTTGTTCCCATTTCCATTGAGGTATTTCGGGTTGTTGCAACATTCCCGAAGGTTTTTGGTATTCAGCTTTAACTCTTGCACAAGTTGCACACTTACTTACATACAAGGCTATATCCTTTTTCATGCCAGGCCACCAGTAAAATTCCTTAACATCTTTATACATCTTATCAGTACCTGGATGAATAGAATATTTGGATTTGTGTGCTTCATCAAGAATCAGTTCGTGAAGTTTATGAAGTGTTGGAATCCAGACCCGGTTTTTATAATAAAATATTTCACCAATTTTCTTCTCAAAATTCTTTTTGTTCCCTTGTAGTTCTTCCTTTTCTAACTGGTCTGCTTTTAAGGCTTCGTCTTGTGCAACACGAACCTGTTCGATTAGGCTACTTTGGACAATCATTCCGAGTGCCCGTACCCTTAATGGTTTAACTCTGTCCTTTCGTCTTAAAGCATCAGCTACTATATTGGCCTTACCCGGATGGTATTTAATTTCACAATCATAATCGCTTAACAGTTCTACCCATCTTCTTTGTCTCATGTTGAGTTCCTTCTGATCAAATATGTGTTGTAAGCTTTTGTGATCAATATAGATGGTACATTTGGTTCCGTACAAGTAATGTCTCTATATTTTCAATGCAAAGATAATTGTTCCGAATTCCAAATCGTGGGTTATATAATTCTTCTCATGTACCTTTAATTGTCGGGAGGCATACGCTATTACTTTCTTTCGTTGCATCAGTACGCATCCCAAACCTTTACGAGACGCGTCACAATAGACCACCAATTCATCAGTTCCATCTGGAAGGCTTAATATTGGAGCTTCACATAACTTTTGTTTTAACGTTTGAAAGGCCATTTCTTGTTCTTCTCCCCAGTCATACGTTCGATCTTTTTGAGTTAGGAGGGTTAAAGGTTGGGCAATGCTTGAAAAGTTTTCAATAAATCTTCGGTAATACCCGGCTAATCCCAAAAATTGACGAATTTCTTTCGGTGATTTAGGTACTTGCCAATTCTTAATGGCCTCAATTTTACTGGGATCTACTTGGATTCCTTGTTGGTTCACAATGTGTCATAAGAATTGTACTTCTTGTAACCAGAATTCACATTTGGACTACTTGGCATATAACTTTTCTTGCCTCAATAACTCCAAGATTACCCGCAGATGTTGTTCGTGTTCTTCTTTACTTTTTGAATATATCAAAATGTCGTCATAAACACTATCACGAATTTATCAAGGTAGGGTTGGCAAACTCGGTTCATAAGATCCATAAACACTGCAGGTGCATTTGTCAACCCAAACGGCATAACCAAAAATTCATAGTGACCATACCGAGTTCGGAAAGCTGTTTTTGGTACGTCTTTTTCCTGAATTCTTACTTGATGATAACCAGATCTGAGATCAATTTTCGAGAAATATTTCGCACCCTGAATCTGATCAAACAAATCATCAATTCGAGGTAAGGGATATCTATTCTTTATAGTCACTTTATTCAATTCTCGGTAGTCAATACACACCCGAAAACTTCCGTCTTTCTTTTTTACAAATAACACCGGTGCTCCCCACAGCGAATAACTAGGTCGGATAAGACCCCTGTCCAGTAACTCTTGTAACTGGTTGGACAGTTCTTTCATTTCAGAAGGTGCTAGCCGGTAAGGTGCCTTAGCAATGGGAGCTGCTCCAGGTATCAAGTCAATACGGAATTCAACTTGTCGGGTCAGTGGTAAAATAGGCAACTCATCGGGAAAGACATATGAATACTCGTGTACCACTAGGATGTCTTCTATTTGCTTTTCATCGGGGTCTTTGACTGTTATGCTCGCCAAGTATAATGTACAACCTTGGCGCAAATACTTTAATGCCTTAAGTTGGGATACGAGAGGCAGTACAAGATCTCTCACCTTGAACAGTCATTGCCTCATCATTCGAAAGAGGTATCCTAACAGTCTTATCCTTACAGAAAATTTCAGCTTTATACTTAGACAGCCAGTCCATACCAACTATAACATCAGCTATATGCTGGTGAACACGTATGACTCTATAAAACATTTTGAATGACAATTACAATACAATTATAGTTTTCTATACACGCAGCAGATGCACGTCCACATCTGGGATTTGTACCACTCCCCTACACACACACACACAGTTGTTCCCCCGAGCTATATGCGTATAGCCCCTACAAGGAGAACTAGTTATGACCGTTAGCTTGCGGCTACACCGGCCATTGATTGATGGGCTGAACAGTTATGTTTGAATCCAGACACATGTGTACTCGGTCTGAGTTGCTTTTATTGTCTATATTGTATTATAACGTTTTAAAGATCACATAATTTCATATAAACATTGACTGACTCATTAAGACAAACACCTGTTCATCTTATCGAGTATAAATATATTTTGATTTATTGAAAAGGTTAACGTATTCACCTGTGATTGTCTGTTCTGAATGATATGGTGATCTCTTTTGAAACCTTAACTGTGAATGAATGAATGATTGATTGATGATTGACATATAAAATAGGTTTATATAAATACCCGGATCGTTTCTTGATCCGGCTATAGACCTTTAGTCTAGTTTGATAGCTTAAAACCTTGATTGATCATTTGTTTGAATAAAATATTGAGACCTATAATCTTTTGGTTTATTTACCAATCATATACTGAGTTTCTTCTTCATGAAGAAACATCTATAATCTGTTTCTTCTTCAAGAAGAAACGTTCATTGACTGCTATCTTTGAATGTAAAATCTTATGTTTCTTAATCGTGAAGAAACTATAATTTGATTATCCTTATGAATGGAAAATATGTGTTTCTTAATTGTAAAGAAACATTACTATAATCCTTGTATGTTTAATGCTTATATAAACATATTTATGATCAAGGTTTGGGCTATATCCTTGACTATGGTCTAAGCCATGTAATATAATAAAAAATGACTTAGGCAGAAGCCCAACCTTACATGGGTATTCGAAGTTCTATTACTAAGATTGATCGAGCAGCACTTCCATTCTTCTATCGCGTTCTAGAGCTTAGAATGTCGGAACCTCAGAGCTTGGCACGCACTACGATACTTGGAAGGCAAAATGAGGCGACATACGGTGGTCGTCGTGTTATGCACGTACTTCAAGATAGATTGTCGGGTTATTTACGGTGCTACGCACTTCGAGGTATTGACGGTATATGGCACGGATTACGAGGTGACGATTGTTGGGTCGGGGCACGAAAACCGAGGTAGTGAGAGAGTATTTCTAGAGAGAGAAAGTGAATTAGTGTGAGAATGAAGGAGCCGTGAGCCCCCCTTTTATAGGCTGAATTTGCAACCCATCGCGATACACTATGGGTTTTCACAACCCCGCAGCGTATCGCGGTGCCGCAAAAATACGCCGCCATACTCAGTGCTGACACGTGTCTACTGACTCATCAAGGTCCATCGCGATACGCGATAACCTGTGTTCTAGGCTCATCGCGTAGCGCGATGGGTCCTTGAACTCAAATTTTTCACTTTTAGTCTTTTGTTTTTTGGTAGCTTGTTACTTCTGGGTTTAACTCCCATTGTCCAAAATTACTAAATACTAAGGCTGCTCTCAAGCGGCTCGCGGCGAAGTGCAAAGTACGCCATCAAAGCGCCACATTGCGCCCTTCACCCGAGCCTGATTCCGTGTGCGACGGGTGCTTCACACCTTCCGCTAGGACCACTGGGTGCATGCTAGGCATAAAAGAATATTACTATGGAATTTTATCTCTTTATAAAGGGCTTCCAAATCTTTACTACTTTCCATGTGGGATGGATTCTATTTTCCTTATTTATATCCATGTGGAAATCTTCCACTTTCTTACATCTTTCAATGTGGGATAGAATTTCCTTATTCCATATCCTTAGCATAAGATAACTTTATTTATAGAATATTTTTATTTCCTTATCAAATGATTTATTTTCTTTATTTAAATTTTCTCATTACTTATTTTTAAGAATAATTTTGATCATTCAACTTTAATAATTTGTAAAAATTTGGATCGAAATTTTGGGGATGTTACACCTAACAAATGATAAAACCATAACTTATATAGGTTAGTACAAGCCACACAGGCCAAACCCAATCTAAACCCAATACGTGTCAAGCCCACCAAAATCCATAGGGATTTTAGTTCACACCCCTTTAACAAACCAAATATTACAATTTATCCCCTAACAAACTATAAAATACAAAATATATCCCAACAATATCCCATTTGGTTTATACCTTTTTTTCATCATGGTTTGTCGATTATCTCTGCATCAGCCTCTCTTAACGCACTAGCCCATAACTTGGTTCTAATCATAGATGCAACAATTCCTGTGTACTATTTTTCCTGCTTCTTCAAACAAGGATGGTGCCTGAATCTGGAACAAATCCAGTCTTTTGATGTCTTGCTCGCCAACCTTAGCAAATTCTTTGGGTCAATAATTCTGATCTGACTATCAACCAAGTTAATAACAACAGTTGTAGTTTCACTATCATATGCCTACAACTGCATTGTGTTCAAAGAACCATCAAGAAAAGCTTTAGGAATAGGTACATATTTCACCTTGGTAATTGGAGGCCACATCACACTTGTCACATTCTTATTGGTATGTGGATCATGAACACCTTTTGCTTTCTTCACAAAAGACTCAGCAGTTTGCATATCAAGAAACCCCCTTTCAACTTGTTTCTCTAGAAAACCAAAGAACTTCCAAGCTTTGCCAACACTTTGAGGATTATAAAATGGAGATAGAGTCAATTCTCTAAAATCAACCTTAGTCCACGACTGAAAGTGTTTCTCCTTCGCATAATAATAAGTGTCTCCAACTTTTCTCTTAACTTAACCCACCACATATCCTTATGTACATCATATCCCCAAGCCTTTATTCCCAAATGATTATCATATTTATCATAGTAATTATTTCCAATTTCAATAGAAATTCTTTCACGACGACTAGAGTCAGTGACATTCTGGTTTAAGTTCTTCATGATCAACAATTTTTGTTTCAATACCTCTGTCTATTTAGGAGTTTTCCTTTTCTTGGTGCATACTGATTTTGCCATTCAGTGCCCACAATATCACGAGTTACATCAATACTGGGACCACCTGTTTCTGGAGCAGCAGGTGAATCAGCTTCATCAGTAGCAGTAGCAGTAGCAGTAGCAGTAGCAGTAGCAGTAGCAGTAGCAGTAGCAGTAGTAGTAGTAGTAGTAGTCGTAGTCGTCTCTGGTGTTTGAGTATCACCACCAGAAACACCAGTACCAGCGACATCATCATCATCAGCAGCAGTAGCAGCATCATTTCTAGAAGTCTTGAACTCATTTCCGAACCGTCTGATTAGCTTTTGTTGCATTGAGAAATATAGAGTTGTCAAACCACCAAGATTTGTCTGTAATTCCAAAATTTTCTTGTCTTTCTCAATATTACCAGTCTCAAGATCATGTATCCTCACATCCTTAACCACTGAATCCTGTTCCAACTCAAATACTCTGCTTTGAAAGACATGAACATCAACATGTTCAATTTCAACAATTGGACTTTTCCCTTTTGATTGCAAGTATGCATCTTGCATTGACAATATATGAGCTAGTTTTCCTGATGCACGGGAACCTTCAGGTGCATGTTAAAATGATGAGCTTGATTATTCAACATGTGTATTAAAAGCCACCTGACATGCTTCTTCTTCTCCAACAGTCGGGCTTTTCTTATATTGAACCCCAATAAGTGGTTCATCTGATACGGGCATATCAATCATTGGTGTATCCACATTCACATTCTCTATAATCAAGACACCTAGTCGATGATCTTTTCTTCTTCTTTTACAAGGAATAAGACCAGTGTCAACTTTAGCATCACTCTCAGATGGCATTTCCCGTATGACAAGAACTAATTGAGGAGGTTTCAAAGAAGTTCTCTACAATCGTTCTTTCAAAGCTTTCATCTATTCAACAATAGGTACGACTGCGTGTACTTCTTCATGGTGTGTATCCTCTACATGTTTTGGTAAAGGACCCACTGCTTCGTCATCGTATAATACCTTGTAAAAAACTACAGGTCTTGAGGTGGAACAACATGTTCCTCAGCCACCATTGCTCACTTGACAGCTTCATCAACACCCTCAGTTTCAACAAACTTTCAAAACTTAACTAGTTGATGAATTCCCTGGTAAACAACCTTAGCACCATTTCTACTCTTCTTCATAAACCCAAAGGTAGACGGTGCGAAAGCCTACAAATCAATGGTGCTAACTGATCGTTCTAGATCTCGATAATGAACATCAAAGATCATTTATGGAAACCTCGGATACATCAAAAACATCTCTTTCTTATTTCCTTGCAAATTACTCATCATCTTATTCAACACAAATTTCATGTAATTGTAATCCCAATCCATAACTAGAGCCACAATAGCTGACATCTGAGTTTGACTAATATCGTTTAAACCTCCCTTTCTCCCAATCATACACATAAAGAACGTATGAATGACGAACCTCCAGTACAGATGAAATAGTTTTTATATAGCTGGTGGATAATTCCCTTCATATCCTATACTTCGTAAAACCTCTATCACCACACTCTTGGATTACTTAGTAGGATGATCATGTTGATCGCCAATCAATAAAGTTTCTAGAATCAATGCCTCAAAAATCACAATCTTCTTCTTTTGAATTACTGATTCAATGGTAACAACCCCTCCTGCACCACTTGCATTAACTTTCGCCTTGGTCCAGAAATCCAAAATAAGATCCTTGCAAATGACTGGATTTTCTCGTAACACATGAGAAATCCTTCAAGTATTCAAACCCACAATCATTGACGTAAACTCTTTGTGTGCAATAGGTGGATCAAACAAATAGCCATTAATATTGTGCGAATCATCAATCTTTAATGGCGTTTGCAGCCATCATATCTGCAACAAATGAATCATACTAATGCCATTTAATTTGAGATATTAAAATAATCGGATAAAATTCCCTTGTATTTGATCAACTGGATATGGTTTTTGGTCTAAACATTGGTATTCGGTAAAAGCAATGAGTATTCGTTATATTATCGAGTTTGCTGTCTGATCATGATATTCTTGGTCAGACCATAACCTTTCGGTGTTGACCTCACCGAAAACCCAAAAAGAATTTCAGAAGCCTCTTTGGTTACCATGTCACCTTATCCAATACTCCATACCCCAATTAAACCTGCAACACAATCAAGAACCATAGAAAACACTTCAAGCGACATGTCAATCACATTACATCCATTCCTGAATTTAAATTTAGCCATATATATTAGATTTTTAAAACCCTGTTAACAGATAATCTACCAAAAACAAGACAGAAACCCTATCCAACTCCAACATTTAACTGCATCATCATTAAAAATGATTACCTTTTCGACAAAGTCAAAGATTTCTTGAAAAATCTTTTAGCCGAGGTTAAGAGATAAGTTCAGGGTTTGAAAATGATCTGATTTGTTTTTTTATTAATATAATGAGAAATAAAAAAAAACTTCTTTTTTATACCATATAGATAATAACCAGGTCAGGTCCACCATGGTTTTCGGTGGGCCTAATCCAAAGACTTAACATTTGGGCCGAGAACTTAACATTTTTAGTGAAAGTTGATTCCTGTAACACGTTCGTTCCAATGATGAAAAGATATAATTTAGAAAATTCAACATAAGAATGAAATAAAATAAAATTTACTCAAAATAAAACTAACTTTTAAAAACTTTGTTGACTTTTCGGGATCAAACATTCTAGGTTTAATCAAGGAACACTTTCAGCACACACATACTTTGTAAGATCCGTTCCATTTTTGGTGTTGTTGTCCACTTAAACCCATACCCTTATTACTTACTTAGTGAGACCGGACACAATTTCAGTTTATATGATCTAGTGGGACCCACACTTAAAATCCTAAAAACCACTTTGCCAAGTTTCGTTTATAGTTGTACGGGATCGGGTCACCCCAACTTGAATCCAACCCCCTGATGCTGGCCAAAATCTTTTTAATGACAGACAATTTATTTACCTTTTATACAAACTTTGGAATATGTTATAAACTCAAACATTAAGGTTGAACGTTGGACTTACATGCCATCCAGAGTTACATGTCTTACATTCGAGGTGTTTAGGACTTATAATGATGACCCAACTCTATAGTTCTAAATTTAACCACTTAAGTTTGTAAATTTTTCATCAACTTTTGGTTGACTTATTAACACTTTTTTGGATCTTTTATGAACTGTCACAATTAGAATATCGCATTTATTTGGTTGACCAAACACCAACGGACTTGTGTATGACCCGACCTTTCATCCTTTTCCTTACTCAAGACTTCATTTAATTAACAAGACCTTAAGATGTGTCCCATATAGAACAAGTTCAATTAGGTTCCAACAAGTCAACGGTCAAACTGACTTTTCATTCCCTTGGGTTGAGCCTACCGACACATAGATTATAGAGTCTATCCGTTTCTGCTACAGTTTCTTACGTGTGTTGATCTTACTGTTCACACGAAGATTCATATCATTTCCCAATGCAATGAAAACAAATTTTTATTCTTTAACAGTAAAATCACACACACATTATTTTTGTATTTTTGCCTTTTTCTCCCCTAAATTTGTGCATAAAAAACTTGAATGTATAAATTTAAATTTAAAAATGAATCATTGAAACAAAGCATTTTTAGGAACCCTACAAGAACATTAAACTGAGATGTACGAACAGGTTTAGTAAATTAGTCTGCCACATTACTATCAGTGTGGACTTGTTCTAAATGAATGAATTTTCGTTCGTGGCAATCTCTGCCAAAAATCTAAGATACACTTAACAGACAATGTATCAATATCAATGACATAGTTCACATTGTCAAACTTTAACACACCATTACTTACAGTACCCTTTTGAGTGATCTTTCCCTTCTCTCCTCCCGCAAAGGACACATACCCGCCATTAATGGTTTGAGTGTCATTTAATTGGGTGATGTATCATGTCATGTTTCTGAAATAGTCCCTATCAACATACCATGGTTTGATGATAATCCTACATAGCTGTTCTACACAAAGTGCGGGTTTAGTTAGATTTAGGTACCCAGTCCATAGTAACACTGGGTAAACCTGAAGTATCTATACATGGCACCTGTTGCCATGTCATGTCCTCCGTGTTCTCAAATAAATTACTAGAGTTAACACTAGAAGATTTAAAGGACTGGTCCGTTACAGATTTAGGCAACCATCTGTCATCAGGTTTAAGCACCTTATGATCAACACAAATGGGTTTTTTGACTTTGACTTTGGGAACAGATAAAGAACATATTCTTGGTCCCTTGGCAGGCTTTCAGACTCGGGTTCGGTTTTGGGGCCAAACAAGACCTTTGATCTGCACCTTTACGGATGTTCCAATCACCCTCAGAGGAGTTCGCCTTGGAGGGTTTTCTGTTATACTAATTTTGAAACCCTTGCCTAGGAATACTCCTTTATCTCCGTCCATAATAAGGAACATGTGGATGATGTGGAAAGTTTCTGGCTATGTGACCAGGAATCCCACAAGTGTAGCAGGTTTGCTTCTTTAAATAAAAGCCATTGTTATTAACTGATGGTCTCATATTTTAGTATAAAGCTGCTTGATCTTTATTAACATGTTCCTTATTAGTTGTTTTACCACAAGAGCATTTACAAGTTTCACATTCTTTTACAAATTTTGGAGCAACATATTTATTAGTTTTCACAGGTCTACCAACATTATTATCAGTCACAGCAACAGTAAAAGAAGTAACATAAGGTTCAAGCACATTTGTAAATAAATCAGAGTTACGTTTTAAAGCGGAAGTCTTTTGAAACATGTGAATATGATATTTACATTATAAAAGATGGGATTATAAAAATACCCATTTTAAGTTATAACAAAAGTATTGCTTGTTTAATTACAAACCACCATTTTTATATTTAAGTTTATACAAAAAGATCCGAGCCATCGGATATCTTGAGCACTTCGTCTTCCCAAGCTCTTACTTTGGTCACCTGCAAAATGTTAAGAAAATACGTAAGCAACGAATGCTGGTGAATATGCTGATGCTAAAAATATTTTCTTTTACTTTATTACCCCTCAAGACTACGCATGCCTCAACCCATCGTGGCTTAGGAATAATAAAGCTAAAACAACACAATTATAAACTTGAGTCTCTACAATAAATACCTCATCAAACACCGCAGCGTTCGACTTAGTTAAGTACCTGTATGTATACACATGGTCGTGCTCCCCGTAGGAAAGCGTAATACGACCAGGTGTGGTGCGGTGCTTGCCGAGTATACCACATATGTAAGGATCCAGACAAACATATACTACATCATGAGGGCTAGGCTTATACTCTTGTTTATAAATGTTTTAGAGACACGTAGTCTCATGTAAACCTTTTCATTTAACACATATGACTCGTTTGAAAAACAAGTTGTAAAGTTTGAGGCGTATTCACCTTTTTGATTTGGATCGGCTTCAAACACCGTCCGAGGGTCTTTCCCGTTGCTATCTCACACCTATAGTACGAGTATAACCTTTTGTTAGTCGGATATACAATCCGACTTAAGACCTTTAGTCTTTTTATAATCTTTACCTCGATGAACCATTAGTTCAAATCTCTTTTTTTTTACTTTAAAACCATTAGTTAAAAAGTATTCTTAAATTAAAAGTTTTTCTTTAAATTTATATTATAAACCTTTTGTTTATTTTCATAAAACCTTATGTTTCTTCTTCTCTAAGAAACGTATTCTTTTCTTTTCTTTATTATTTAAGAATAGTTATTATTACTTAAATAATATTTTATAACAAAGAATTCACATATATATAATCACACATATATATATATAATTATTCACAATGTCTTTCTTCTGTTTCTTTGTTATATTTTCTTTTATTTTATCGAGGTATCGAGTATAACATCGACTTAGGGTGTTAAGCCTTTATAATATTTTATTAATATTTTATTTGCCACTATGCCTACCTTGGTTGGCTTATAGTAACTTTTAGACGATCGAGCAGCACTTCGACGCCTTTTATCCCTTTTCAACACTTTCTTGATCAACACTTCACTTTGGCACGTCAAACGAGGCACCAACACTTCTTTTCACACCGGCAGGCCTTACGAGGCAGGTCGTTGGAATGATAATGCCTTCTTGATTGAAACGTCGGTGGTAAGTGGCACGAATACAGAGGAATCGGGAATGGAGATCGAGTATTATGGACACGCTTATCGAGATGGATCGAGGGTATGATTATCGGGTTCTAGAGAGATGTTAGAGGGAGAGAGAGGTGAGTGAAATTTGGGATGAGAAGTGTGAACACCCGAGCTATCTACAGGCAAAATCTGGGGAGGCATCGCGATACGCGATGACCTTAAGCTAGCCCGTCGCGTATTGCGACGTAGCCATGGCCAGTCACCATATAGGTCTTCCATGTGGCACCACATAGCAAACGTTGTGCCACGTGTTGACACGTGGCGGACGATGTGCCACGTGTGGCCACGTGGCGGGACATGTGTCGAATGGTGTGCCACGTGTGGCCACGTGGCATGACACGTGCCTCGTTGTCAGACAACCCATCGCGTTTTCCCTTTTGATCCATCGCGTATCGCGATGGGTTAGGAAACCATAATTTTTATTTTAAACCCTAAGGTTTATATTTTGACATTTTTGGTCCCTTGACTTTAGAAAATTGGTATTTTGAACTCGAAATTTTCATGGTGTTACAACTAACCGACACCCTCAACCATTAGAGTCATGAGATTCGGATGGAACTAGGTATAAGCCGATTGAATGACGAGCTTAGAGGTTACCCTAGCTCGGATCCGGAACGATCGAGACGAAAAGCGGTGAAAAGCGGTGTCGAAACACGTTTTTCCGGCACGACGGCGATGGAAAGGCGCCGTATGACTGGGAATGTAAGGGAATGTCAGAGAATGTTTCTAACATTTTCTTCCCTAACCCTAGGCACGTGTAACGGAGAACTAATAAACGAACCATCATTCGTTTTAAAGGTTCAACTCGTTATAAAGGTCCATTCGTCAAGAAGTAACGAATGAGCCCCATTCTTTAAGGAACTGTATAAGGAATTAGAGTTTGAAATAATGACAGAAAGGTCCCTGGACTTAGGATAAAATGGATTAATTGCAAAGAAGCCCTCGAACTTTATGAGTTAGCAAATAAAATAATAAATTAAGAATTCTAATGAAAATTATGTTAAGGCAGTTAATGGAAATAAAATTTTTCCAAGCTGACCTGGCAGCTCGACCCCAGCTACGGGCTCTGCCCCTTAGACCCCGCTAGGGGTTGCCACCCCTAGACATTGCTGCTAGAGGCGCTGCCCCAGACCCCCGTTCGTTGAGGGTTATAATTAAACTAGAAACACGATATGGGTAGTGATAGTTAATTGATACATGTAATTGTTATACAGTTAGTCGCGCACAGCTAAAGAAAGGAATAACCATTAACGGTGAATGTAACAGGACTTAGGTGAGTTTCTAGCCCCATTTCCTTGTTATGTTTTCGGGGTTGTGTGCATACACGATGTGATTAGTTAATACACTTACCCTAAGTGGTAAGTGTATGCCTTATATGATTTATGTGGTAATGATCGAGGTTATGAATGAATGCTTGTCGGTACGTGAACGATCTTCGGATATTGCATGTATCGCTAGGAAAGGTGAGTTTTACATAAAATGAATAAATGATATATGAATGATTAAGATTATGTATGAATGTATATAATATAATGTACGTGTAAAGAAGTGTATGTATGGTCATATGGAAAGAAGGGACCAGAACCTAAAAATATCTGATATAGAAGGGACAAGACCCTAAAAATATCTTAGATAAAGAAAAAAGGGACCAGACCCTAATAATATCTGAGATAGTGAAGGGACCAAGCTCTAATAATATCTGAGACAGAGAAGAAAGGGACCAGACCCTACAAATATTTGAGATGGTAAAGATAGTTATGTATGTATTATGAAAGTATGAATGTGTGATGGTATGTATGAAGGAATATATGAAAGTATGAAGAAAAAAAAAAGAAAGTTTATATGTACGAATGAAAGAAAGGTAACAGGCTAAGTATGAAATCTGTATTTTTGGATACGTATATATGTAAGTATGTGAATGTATTGTATGTTGCCTTTTTAACATGAACTCAATCAGCGTAGCTGACTTTTAGTATGCACGCAGGTGAGTAGGATGAGTCAGCTAGCTTGAAGAGGGAACATGGTAGGAGAATAAGAAGCTGGCATCTAAATATTTATGATGTTATTATGAATGATGTTTTATTTTGAAAGACAAAATATGTTTACTTAAGACAAGATTTTTAATTAATATGAAATGTTTATTGGAAGTTTTATATTTCGCGAAAAGTTTTTATTCACTCTGATATTTAGAACTGTGTTTATGAGTAAATCCAACGCCAAAGTAGGGTACCGGGATCGGGGCCTTACAGCTTGGCTGAAGAGGCCTTTGATGAAAAAACATTAGTATTGACAGATACCTTTGAGGGTGTTGGGGAAATTTGGCTTGAGGTGGATCTTGATCCGCTTGTTCCATCTTGAGCAGAGAATGTAGTATTGGTGGATGGACTATAACCAGCAATGTTATAAGAGCTAGCGTGATTTATAGCATGTTGTTTGTCATCCATAAATTATGAGTTAATAACGGCCTTCATCACATTAATAGTTAGTCTAGCTAAGTGCTTTGTTTTCTTGATCAATGCCACATTCAGATCCCAGCTTTGAGGAAGAGAATTTAGCAACTTATGATTGACCTCAAGAAGAGTTAGCTCAATCTTAGCAGATCTCATCTTGGTCACGATCTTGGTGAATCTTTGTAGTTGAGCAAAAAGAGATTCACCCAAGACGTGGTTGAACATATTGAAATCATGTTTTAATAGATTTCATCTACTATGATGCATATCCTCATTTCCCTCAAAATTATCTATAATGGTTGCCCATAGCTCTTTAGCTACCTTTGCATCTCGAAGACCAATAGCAATATCTGGGGATAGTGCTAGAGTGAGAGTAGAATAGTGTCACACCCCGACCAAAGGCGGAACATGCCGGGGCGTAACGTATTGATTGGACAGTACCTCAAAAGACACTAATTAAAGTGACAATAATTATTTAATTCATTAATATCAAAACAAGTACACAATTATAATAATCAAAACAATTACATCATATTTATTGTTTGGATAAATATCCTAAGGTAAAAACTAATATCTTCAATCTTGATCAATGTAAATTACTTGTACCCGTAGCATGTATAAAAATAAAGTTTGTCAACACGAATGTTGGTGAGTTTACATATCCCCCTTTTTCATCTTTTAAATTTTGGGGGTTGCATGTATACCCTATTTAAATTACTCATTTTTATTTATTCATCTATTCATAACACAATTCAATATATGTTTATGTGTGATTATTGCATGCTCTATGCTGTCACGCCTCGACCAAAGGTGGAACATGTCGGGGCATAACGTATTGATTGGACAGTAGCTCAAAATACACTAATTAAAGTGACGATAATTATTTAATTCGTTAATATCAAAACAAGTACACAATTATAATTATCAAAAAAATTACATCATATTATTGTTTGGATAAATATCCTATGATAAAAACTAATATCTTCAATCTTGATCAATGTAAAGTACTTATACCTGTAGCATGTATAAAAATAGAGTTTGTCAACACGAATGTTGGTGAGAATACATAAGTTTTTGAGATACATATGTAGATAAAAACCACAATTCATATGTTAATCTTGAGCATCACAATTCCCACGAAAAATGTAAACAACTAAATAGATGTGGACCCGTTTATATTGATACGAAATCAAAGTACTTAGGTAAGTGTATGATCATACTAGATGAGGATAGATGAGGATGAGATACCAACCACCAAACATAAAATGAACAATTAAGCACATAGAGCATTATCATAGAGCATGCAATAATCACACATAAACATATATTGAATTGTGTTATGAATAGATAATTAAATAAAGATAAGTAATTTAAATAGGGTATACATGCCACCCCCAAAATTTAAAAGATGAAAAGGGGGTATGTGAACTCACCTTATAGCGTAGGATAAACGAGGACGAGATAATAAAAGAAAAGGCTATGATGGAAAATGATCAAGCTTCCCGAGATTTGCCAACAATTAATCCTAGTTGTTAACGATAAAGTGAGTTAAATATAAATGACAAAATAATAAGACGGATCTTGGATCTTGATGAGGTTATTAATCTTATTGACATTTTATTATGGTTGTTTATTATCATTAACGTGATTATCATCATCGTCGTCATCATCATCATTATTATTATTATTATTATTATTATTATTATGACTATTATTATATTATTATTATTTTGTTATTGTATTTGTTTTCTTTACGTTAATAAAATAGATGCTTATAAAGCGATATAAAAGTTGGAAAATTAATACATACATGAATCATTAAAATGAATACAATTGGGGTTATTAAACGAGTTATCATTACATATATATATATATATATATATATATATATTCATACATATATATAAAAGATTTATGAAGAAAAACGACAAGTCTAGAGGTTCGGTATATTAAATTTTAAGTTTATTAAATGTTATAACATAAACTAATATACTAGAAATTGATTATAAGAGTTTTCAAAAAATAAAAATCAAAAATCGCGTCCAGGGTGGCTCGAACCCGCGCCTGGCCGGTTCTAAGAGTTTAGACGAACATGCACCTGCCACTGGGCTGGTGCTACAACTTGTTAAAAACACAGCCTCTGATATATATATATATATATATACACAGATATGCCAATGAACCCCAAGATCAATATGAACCATAATTCTGGGTTTGCTTAATTCCTATATTGTTGATTCAAATTGAGTTAGGGCTTTTGTTTGTTGATTAAAAACGACTATGGAGCAAAGATTAATTACCGTAATTGACGATGTAACGAGAAAAAAAATGACCGTTTTAGGGTTTGCGGCTCAAGTGGAGATCAAAACTGATATTAACGAGCTTGTTTGTTATAATTAGGTTGGGGTTTTGATTCGCGAGGTAGAGAGGGATGTGTGAACGAGTTTAATTGAACTATAAGCGTGTTTATATAGAGTTTTATGACCCTTTAAGGCCGCGGTTCGTAATTAACAAATTAGGTCAACAGTTCATAATTTACCATGTTAAGAGTGTCGGTAAGATCGAATTATGGTAAGGATTAATATGGTATGATCAATTACGCGTTAACGAGTCCGAAATTGAAGGGGGGTATGGCGTCGGTGTCGTGAGAGGGTGAAGAGGAGGGAAAAAGGTTGAATAATAATTGCAATTGGGTCCTTGGTCTTGAGGTTGGATGCAAAATGGATCAATTGTTAGTTTAGGGGTAGATATTGCACATGAATTATAGTTTTAATCAAATTAAATAAATAAATAAGTAAAATGATAAACAAAAATGAACTTTATTAATAAAATACCCGAACCCAGGTCAGGTAATGATTTCAAACCGAAAGGAAAAGGAAAACCCGAAATGTTACAGCATTCACAACTTTTTGAAAATTTCGTCCTGAAATTATAGAAAATCAATACATAAGGAAATAAAGTAATTGTCAAGAGATTTATATGTATATATATATATATATATATATATATATATATATATATATATATATATAATAACACAGATCTTTAGGTGACCCAAATAACGCTACAAATGGAAGACATGATAAGGACACTTATATATAAGATGTACCAGCGGCGTATCCACCATGCCCTTATCACATCGATATTTGTACCGTTACCCAAAATCACCCTAGGTTCCGAGTTATAACACACAACCATATTCACATGAGTTCCATGCGAGGATTTTGATAATTATGCGTGTACTCATAATTATTTAGATCGTCGCATGATGCACATGGTTCATCCCGTTGTGTGGGTTTGAAAACAAGGGTAAAAGAAAACCTTTTTAAATCGATATCATTTGATCAATAGTAATGAACTAAAAGTTGATTGAAAATTGATGAACATAATTAACTAAAAAAAATGACGAAATTATTGAAGTTAACCATCGAGAGTAATAAAAACAAAATGAAATAAACAGATAAAGGAAACTTTTGTAATTACATAAGTAACTTACACATACGATGTAGAGAAAATACTTGAGATGACGAGAAAATTCACGTAATAATAAATAGGTTCACACAACAAACAAATCACATGACTTATGAGTATAATAATAGATAAGGTTTGTAACCGAGATTATAAAATAGATGAGATGAGTTAAGAATACCATGAGGATGAGGTGAGTTTAGAGGGTTTGGGTAGCCATGTATTAAAATATCGAAATAAAATTTGTACATGTGACTCCTATTAGATAACTATGTAAAACACATGTTCATAGTCCCAATTTCCAACACGTTTGTAGGAAATCGGTCATAGGTAGTTTATGATACAAATACGGTACTATTAGATAACTATGGACATCACCGTGCACATAGTCCCAGTAAATAACCGGTCATAGACCACTTAAATCATGATAATAAATTGTGTAATTATAAATAGTGCACAAAACAAAAAAAATAGGAATAAATGAGTGATTGAACACCATTATAAATAACCATAATTCTCATTCATAACAAAAATGGAGATTTAATGAAGTCAATACATTAGATTTAAATGAAAAGAACTAAATAAATGAAATGTCTTTTGCGTAGCATGTCTTCATAAAAGGGTTAGCCTTAGACTTGGGAACCGTTGATGTAACACGCATGTCCTTGAGTAGCTTGGTCACTTGAGGTCGATTGGTTGATTGGGGTTTGGTTGACTTGAATTGGTTGAATGGGTTGGGCTTGAATTTCTTGGATGGGTTGAGCTTGGATTGGTTGAAGTTGATTTACTTGGGCTTGGTAAGCTTGATATTGAGCGGTTTGGGTTGGGTAGGATTGAATTTGGTTCATGTGTGCGAGTCTTGGGCATGCATTGCGAAAATGGTTAGGGTCTCCACAATTGTAGCAAGCTCTAATAGTTGAGGGTGATTGAGTAAACGGAAGAGCATAGGGTAAAGTTTGGGGTTGGGTAAGAGGTGAGGTAAATGGTTGCATCAAAAGTTGGTTGCGTTCATGACATGTGGTAAAGAGGTGACCAAATCGATTGTAATGGGTGCATTGTCGACACTTGAGGTCAGGCGAATGGTGAAAGTTACACATATCACATAATGGGTGGGGTCCTGTGTAGGGCTTCTTGGTGGGTTGGGCTTGCGATTGGGCCAAGGCATAGTTTTGGAAATTGGACTTTCTTTTATTGTTGCGGTAGTGGGGAGTGTTGTTGTTGTTGTGCTTGAAAGATTCGGGATTAGAAGACTCGGGTTTGGGAGATTCGGGCTTAGGTTCTTTAGTAGGCTCAGATGCAGGCTTATCATTGGGCTTCTTGGGATTTTTCCGAGTCAAGGTCCCGGACTTAACGTGGTTTTTGGTGAGGGTACCGGCTAAGGTGATGGCATCATGGAGGGTTTGACGGTCACGACTTAGGACGGAATCTTGGATTTGCATAGGCAAAACCAAGATGTACTTGTCGATTGAACGTTCAAGGAGAGTGACCATGTGAGGAATGAGAAGGTTCAGGTCATGGAACCGATCATTGTAGATGTCATTTCCACTTTCTTGTTTCAAATTCCAAAACTCCTCTTCCAACTTCCGAAGCTCATGTTTCGGGCAAAACTTCTTGAGCATGAGTTTCTTGAGGTCATCCCATGGCAAGGCCATGGCAACCTCAGCGCCAAGCATGCGCTTCTTACCGTTCCACCAATTGAGGGCATTCTTCTTGAGCATGCTCGAGGCGTATGTGGTTTCTTGTCCTCAGGACATTCACAATGGAGGAATATGCTCTTCATTTCTTCAAACCATTGGAGGAGAATGGTAGCATCGTCGATACCGAAGTATTCGGGAGGGTTAGCACTCTTGAATTGTTTGAGGGGGTAAGCAATTGGGTTTGAAGTTGTGGATGATGAAGAAGCATTCACAGATTGCAATTGAGAGATGATCGTTGGGAGGGCTTCCACGATGCCTTTAGCAATGCGGGACGACATGCTGCGACCAGAGTTGCCGCTGCGACGTTTACGGTTAAGGCGGGAAGAAGACATGCTACAATGACGACACGTGAAAAATTTATTATGATTTCGGAAAAAGAAAAATTGTATAACTATGTGAAATTTCGAGTTTTGTGAAAATTCATGAGAGTACAAGATAAATTTTTTTTAATAACCTTAACTTAGAATACAAAATAAAATTTTAATACCCTTAACTTAGGGTATTGATGAAATTGATAATTTGGGAAAATATTCATAAAAAAAATATTAAACAAAATCTCATCGTTGATTTAAAAGTGTGATTGTCACATGACCACGTTGATACAATAAGGGTAGTAGATTCGGTTTCGTTTAGTGTGATATGCTTTGGCTTAATAAGTTCCACACCCTTACTAAACACTCTAGGAAGGTAGCCGGGTCTCGCGGTTGATTGAGATTTATGGGCATTGCACTTCCTTAGGCTCGCAAGCCTTGGTGTCAAGTGTTCGATAAACAAGTGTGTCACTCTTACAATTACTAGATATCCGTCACACGAATCTTCCTCAAAAAGAGGGGAGTGAAAAAGCGGGATTTCTTAAGGAATTTCCCATATTTTTTTTCTAAAGTTTGAAAACAATTTTGAGAGTGAGGCGTAGCCTCGGATTAAGTGTGTGATTTTGTGTACAAGAATAATATTAAATAATCAAATATTATTTAAGCTACTGCAATTAATAATATAATTCAGGGTGCAAACACGTAAAGGCATATTACGTATAAGGACCCTAAGAATGCTACTAGGCCGTTATATCTAACCACCTATCTTATAGCCTTCGGCTCTGATACCAATCTGTCCACCCCGACCAAAAACGGAACATGCCGGGGCGTAAAGTATTGATTGGACAGTAGCTCAAAAGACACTAATTAAAGTGACAATAATTAATTAATTCTTAATATAAAAAAAGTACACAATTATAATAATCAAAACAATTACATCATATTTATTGTTTGGATAAATATCTTAAGGTAAAAACTAATATCTTCAATCTTGATTAATGTAATTTACTTGTACCTGTAGCATGTATAAAAATAGAGTCTGTCAACACGAATGTTGGTGAGAATACATAAGTTTTAGTTGAGATACATATATATATATTTATATATAAACCACAATTCATATGTTAATCTTGAGCATCACAATTCCCACGAAAAATGTAAACAACTAAATAGATGTGGACCCGTTCCTATTGATACGAAATCAAAGTACTTGGGTAAGTGTATGATCATACTAGATGAGGATAGATGAGGATGAGATACCAACCACCAAACATAAAATAAACAATTAAGCACATAAAGCATTATCATAGAGCATGCAATAATCACATACAAACATATATTGAATTGTGTTATGAATAGATAAATAAATAAAGATAAGTAATTTAAATTGAGTATACATGCCTCCCCCAAAATTTAAAATATGAAAACATATGTAAACTCACCATATAGCGTAGGATAAACGAGGACGAGATAATAAAAGAAAAGGCTAGGATGGAAAATGATCAAGTTTCCCGAGATTTGCCGACAATTTATCCTAGTTGTTAACGATAAAGTGAGTTAAATATAAACGACAAAATTAAAAGACGGATCTTGGATCTCGATGAGGTTATTAATCTTATTGACATTTTATTATGGTTGTTTATTATCATTAACGAGATTATTATTATTATTATTATTATTATTATTATTATTATTATTTTATTATTGTATTTGCTTTGTTTACGTTAATAAAATAGATGCTTATAAAGCGATATAAAAGTTGGAAAATTAATACGTACATGAATCTTTAAAATGAATACAATTTGGGTTATTAAATGAGTTATCATTACATATATACATATATATATATATATATTCATACATATATATATATAAGATTTATGAAGAAAACGACAAGTCTAGAGGTTCGATATATTAAATTTTAAGTTTATTAAATGTTATAACACAAATTAATGTACTAGAAATTGATTATAAGAGTTTTAAAAAAATAAAAATCGAAAACCACGTCCAGGGCAACTCGAACCCGGGCCTGGCCGGTTCTAAGAGTTTAGACGAACATGCACCAGCCCAATGGCTGGTGCTACAACTTGTTAAAAACACAGCCTCTGATATATATATATATATATATGCCAAAAAAAACCCCAAGATCAATATGAACCCTAATTCTGGGTTTGCTTAATTCCTTTATGGTTGATTCAAATTGAGTTAGGGCTTTTGTTTGTTGATTAAAAACGACCATGGAGCAAAGATTAATTACCGTAATTGATGATGTAACGAGGGAGAACGGCCGTTTTAGGGTTTGCGGCTCAAGTGGAGATCAAAACTGATATTAACGAGCTTGTTTGTTACAATTAGGTTGGGGTTTTGATTCGCGAGGTAGAGAGGGATGTGTGAACGAGTTTAATTGAATTATAAGCGTGTTTATATAGAGTTTTAGGACCCTTTAAGGATGGGGTTCGTAATTAACAAATTAGCTGTCAACAATTCATAATTTACCATGTTAAGAGTGTTGATAAGATCGAATTAAGGTAAGGATTAGTATGGTATGATCAATTACGCGTTTAACGAGTCCGAAATTGAAGGGGGGGGGGGTATGGCGTCGGTGTCGTGAGAGGGTGAAGAGGAGGGAAAAAAGTTGAATAATAATTGCAATTGGGTCCTTGGTCTTTGAGGTTGGATGCAAAATGGATCAATTATTAGTTTTAGTTTAGGGGTAGATATTGCACATGAATTATAGTTTTAATCAAAATAAAATAAATAAATAAGTAAAATGATAAACAACAATGAACTTTATTTATAAAATATCCGAACCCGAACCCGGGTCGGATAATGATTACAAACCGAAAGGAAACGGAAAACCTGAAATGTTACAAATAGGCTCTCTCATCATTTTCTACCAGAGTAAAATCTTCATATGTGAACAAATTTTCTGGTTTGGTATCCACGGTCCTCTCATCATCGTCCAACGTATAGTTCACCACAGCTGGACCTCACAGAATGCTTCTCCAACCCTTGGATTCTTTCATCTTCATGTATCTTTCAAACCTGTACTTCCACTCGTCGTACTCATGAATAGATAACAGACGAGGAACACGAGTAGTGATACCCATAACAGAATCAAGCTCCTGATGAATGTTGGTGCCAACTATGTCATCCTTTGGTTCCATCTTAGCCGGAATCCTACTTTTTAGCCGAAAACACGGTGAGACAAGTATATCTGGCCGAGAACCCTTAACCGAGAACTAGTAACACCGAGAACACACCTAGAACCGTTGAATTTAACCGAAAACCCATACCTGAGTTGCAAACACTTGCTGAAGCGAGAACTCAATTCTGAGATCCTTTGTCATCGAGAAACAAAAATTGCTAGACAACTATGTTTTACCAAGAACCCAGTTTGACTTGACCAATACTTAAAGTTTCGATAAACAAGGGATTTTGATATCTTTGAATGTTTTTTGAAAAGATTTGAGCAAATCTTATCTCAAAATTCCAACTAAAAAACGTAATAGCACAATGAATATCAGTTCTTCGTGTTCTTCGGTTTCTAGCATACTTCAATGATTAACGGAGAAAAACACCCAAAACTTCGATTTTAGCACCTTGAAAAATACAAAAATCTGTTTCTTGAATTTGATGTACTCACAACCGAGCCTAGAATAGGTCTACAGGCTCTTATACCACTAAGTCCCAAATCTAGATCACTACAACGCAATATCAAATAAACACATGATTGGGCTGAAACCAAACACGTGATGAATAAAGAAATAGATGAAAATAACACAAACACAAGATTTAAAGCACACATTTATTATAAATGTCGGGTACTTAATCCCACAATACCAAAACTGATTACACTTTTAGAGAGAATAACAATATATGTGTCTAACCTGATAAATGATGAAACCATAACTTATATAGGTCAGTACAAACCACACAGGCCAAGCCTAATATAAACCCAATACTCGTCAAGCCAGGGATTTCGGTTCACACCCCCTCTAACAAACCAAATATTACAATTTATCCTCTAACAAAGTATAAACCACAAAATATAGCCTAACAATATATATTTGGTATGAATGTATTATTAAATACTTAGAACCATTAATGAGAGACATATTTACGGCTTATTGGTTTTTACAAGTGATTTAACCTTCCTAGCATTAGGGAGAGATTAAAGCAGTTGGAAAAGGAAATGAGTAGGAATTATTTATCATTGATCCTCAAAGTCAAACATGTGAAAAAAAAAGTTCAAAAGATAATTCTACAGAGATTATTGAATCAGTTACCAGAAATGTTCACTGACCTAAATAGAGTGACTAACTAAGTCACATATACCAACTGCTAATGCTTCAATTAATATTAGTGTCCAATATGGGCAATCACATATTGGTGATGAGTCTATGGCACGTCTAAAGCGTGGTAGACGAGTCTATTCCACATGTAAAATTTCCTCAAAAATTGGAGCAAGTAATCAAGATGGCCAAACGAGGTACATTGAAAAGGTCTCTTAAAAGACATTAGACATGATGGTTCTCGAAGAACCTCGGGTACCTTAAAATACAGAGCTCTTAGTACACTATATTCTATCATGTCTACAAAATATATGGAATCGAAATAAAATCAACGTCGTTATACTTTTGTATATAATGTAGCGCTTGAAATTATGAAATCATGAGGATCAAGATTTAAAATCTGCCTATGAATGAAAGCATATAAATGATTGGCTAAAATTGAAAGACGCAAATAAGACAGAGTTAAAATTCTCAAGAGAAAGGAAAAGTTTTTGGATTAACAATCCATACAAATGAAGTTGTAAAATGTGCTAGATACAAATGGGTCTTTTATTTGAGTTATGAAAATTCAATTAAGTAAAATAAGACAGAACTAGTGGCATAAGGATTTTGCAAAGCCTCATGATTGATTATGAGGAGACGCATTCTCCGATGGTGGAAGCAATGACTTCACGATACCTAAATTGTCTGGTAATACAACGAGAGAACTGATATGCGTCTAACAAATGTAGTGATTCGCTTGATATAGAAGGTTTACATGAAAGTATATGAACGATTCAAATTATCAGATCATGTAAAGTAAGTTCTCAAGAGCACCATGACTGGTGTTTAAAGATTCAGATTTGAATACTTCATGATTATTTTATATGCTAAATATAATTGAAACTCCTTAAGAGTTCATAAGGCATGTGAATGCTTAATAGGTTAACTGAAACATCTTAAGGATGTAATTCTTGTACACCAATAAGCACACACAAAAGAAATTATACCTGATGAATATCATATCATAGTAAACAAAGAGTGGTACAATAGGATTTTCGATATATGATATAGTTATTGATGTGTTAAATGAGCAAGTCTATGTAGTTAAACTCATAAAGAGTAAATGCACATCAATAATTGGTTAAGATGGAAAGAAATTTGTGATAATAAATTGTAAATGTGTAAGCATCGATATGAAAACTTCAATAAATGTTCTATGAAGTTATCAAAATACATATGAATTAAAAAATATCCGGTCAAGCACAAATCAAAATATATTTTGACAAAGAGGCATATGAGTTTGATAATAGTTTGTCATATTTTATCAAAATTTTACTCTTAAAGGTTCATATAATCACAGTTTACAGTGATGATGTACACATCATCGAGAAAAACTGCTGAGCTTTTAGAGGGAAAAACTGTGAAAGACCTTGACACGGTATGATTATGCTCGACCTGCAGTTCAAGTGTATATTATATTATATGTTTATCAATCTAACAAAGTACATCTAGAAGATTTTGAAACACTTTATCCTTCACAAATTTCATCATTTAAGTATGTTAAAGGATATCCAACAATGCACTCTATTTCATTTCTTATCACAATCTTAAACATTATTGGTCCGAAAATACCATAATTAAATGTATATGCGCACACATTAATATGTGTTGCTAACTATACATGATTCCCATATTTTTTATTTATATTTATCAGCATGTGTCTAGCTTAGAGACATTAGTATGAGTATATATATTTAAGGTATGAAAAATACGTGTTTGTATTTTACTAATCCATCAAAACAAGTTTGGTTAGTATGAGTATATATATTTCAGGTGTGTGTGTATATATATATAGAGGGCAGTTAACGTATGTTAATCCCTTATCGTACAAACAGTACGCGACACAATCAAGCGTCCGATCAATTTTTTTAAAACACGCGCCTCTTTCTTCAAAAAGGGTAACATCGTCAAATAGTTATCCCTAAAATCACTCTCAATTAAGCGAGCGGTTACCATAAATTAATCTCGGCGACGAAAGCGTACTAATTCAATCAACTAAAAGTATTAACTGTTCCGGCGACAAAGCAAGAAAAGCACACTGCATTCAATCTTAACGAAGATGGATAAAACAAAGAACCCTAAATCATCTTCTTCAACGAAAGAACGAAGATCAAAGCATAAACAAGATAAATCTCAGATTATTAATAAATCAGGTGTTGGTTTATTATTCCTGTAGTCAATTTAGGTTTTAGAGAGCATTTTAATTGTTGTTTTCATGAGCGTTTGACAACAATCAGTGGATGTAATGGTTTAATTTTAAGATAAATTGTATTATTTGTTTTTAATTATTGGTTATTACCTTGTTAATTAACATATGTTCGTAAGCGGATGAAAAGCGATTGGGATTATTTCACCATATTTGTATACCAAGTGTTAAATAACTGCCTTGTGCGTCTGATGAGCGTTTGGTAAGCTTCTTTTTTATAACTTCCTTGTGTGTCTGATGAGCGTTGTAGATAACTGAGTAACATGTACTTAACTGCCTTGTGCGTCTGATGAGCGTTTGGTAAGCTTCTTTTTTATAATTGAATGATAACTGGTTCTGCATATAGTGTTAGGCGTCTGATGAGCGTTTTATGTGTGATCAGTTAAACGAAATGATAAACAAAACAAGTTGATGCCGGAGTCAAAAAACTTAAGAAAAAACATGTTGAAGCAAACTCTGATTCGGACTTTGAAGTTCCAATTAACGCATTTTTATCAAATAAAAGGAAAGAGGTGGAAGAGAGTAGTTCGGATTCAGACTTCCAAAAACCAGCGAATAAAGTTGTTAAAGAAAAGAAGGTTGTTAAAAAAAGGAAGGTTGTTAAAGAAAAGAAGCCAGCTGAGAGGGTACAAAGGAATCCTTTTGTTGAATTTATAGACAGAAAGTTGCGACTCAGATGTGCACCATTTAACATTGTTGAAGCAGTGGCTGAAATGAGCTCTAAAAAGAAAGAACGTTTGAAAGAAATGGGAATTGGTTCAATATTAAACCTGAAAATTAATCAAACTCCATCAATCTTAGGGCATTGGTTGCTGCTGAACTATGATCACCGGTTTAATGAATTGAACACCGGCAGTTGTGTTATTAAGGTAACAGCAGCAAAAGTCCATGAGGTGTTGGGTATACCAATTGGTAAGATACCCGTTTTAGACAGGAGTAGACCAAGGTTGGGGGATGATATAACTACAGATCTGTTCAAGAACCAATTCCCGACTCCAAAAATAAGTATAAAGCATGTGAGACAGAAATTGATGGATGATCAAGTAGTTGGTGACATGTTTAAAATTAATTTTCTTGTGTTGTTCAACACATGTATAGGATTTAAAACAAAATCAACAACAGTCAACCAACGATTCATCACCGCTATCGATAAAATCTCAGATATTCCAGATATGGACTGGTGCAGCTATGTAATTGAAAACCTAAATATGACAAAGAAAGAATGGAAAGATGTCAATGCACAATACAACGGTCCCATCACCTTCCTTACGATGCTTTACACGCATGAGTACCAGAAGAAATATGGTCCATTTGGCTCTCCGGTCACAACACCTGCAGTCAACTACATAACAACAACTCTTGCAAGGATGGAGAAATACTTGTATAATAATGGACCTCCTTTAGATAATTCTTCTGAAAACGAGGTATACGCTCCTGCATATGAGAATGATATTGAAGCTAATGTTGAAACTGCAACTGATACTGCTGATGCTGGTAAAGATGATGTTGCAGCTGCTGGTGAAAATGCAGCTGCTGCTAAGATTGCAACCACCGGTGACAAGATAATTCCTGAAGCTACTGCTGATAATACAGTTGATATTCCTTCTGCTGATAAACATGCAGAAACAGTTGCAAAAGAATCTGAAGGTATTAAACGCTTCTCAAAACACTTAGCTATATTTTTTTTACCAATTTCATGTATCACGCTCACACTTATTGCTTCACAGTTGTCTCACTTGAAGCTCATCTGGACGTGGTGCATCCAAAAGAAGTTGTAATACCTAAAGAAGCTGAAGGTATTAAACGCTTCTTAAACACTTGGTTTTATTTTTTTACCAGTTTCATACATAAAACACTTATGGGATTTGTATTTCTTTTAATGATACATTAACATATGTCAGGGGCAGATGGGGGGAGTGAAACAGAATTAGATAATTCCGATCACAATGCCGAAGGCGAATTTGATGATGATGATGATACGTATTCACATTTGAGTTTGCAAATGCCATTGGGAACACACACACAAGAGTTGGTCAACTTTTATATAACCCCACTTCAGCTGTCTGGAATATCTGCTTACCTACCACCAAAAGAAACAAAGGAAGAAAAGGTGACACATACATAAAATCAGAATATCTTAATTTAATTAAAAACTATATTTTCATTTTACAGTCTTGGAATAAGAAAATGGATAAGAAGATGAAGAAATTTGAAATACTTTGCAAAGAAATCAATAAATTGGTCCGTGAAGGGAAGGAAAAACATCTATCAAATCCACATATCTTTGCTAGGTGTTGTGATTGGGAAGACATTTTCAATCCTAATGTGGTTACCAAAACACAAGAAAGTGAAACAATGAAAAACAACACACTACTTAATTTAGGTAAGAAAAGCAATCTAACTCTTTATCAAAATATATATATATGTCTTTGAAAGTTCCCACTTCTTATACAGCTGCAGCAATTGAGACAGTTCATTCAGATGCAGTAGTTGGTTCAGATATTGTGCTTGGTGAAGAAGAAAGTGGTACGATTCCTGAAGTTTATAATCTATCAGAAGAAAAGAAAAAATCTGGGGAAACTGTTGATGATGTAGGAGTTAGTGGTGCAGGCGTTGGTGATGCAGTGGTAAATACAGAGGTTGAGGAGCACGAAAAAGGTAATAAATTAAAAACTTCTTTTATACAACTTAAAAGAAATATTATTTATAAAAGATTAAATAACAGCTGTCATTGGTAATGAATCTCAACTAAACAAAGATGAAGAAATTAATGTAACAGAGCTAGAAGAGAATAATAAACTTTATTCAATTGTCTCTGCAGTACTTTCATGGGCAAAAGAAGGTATTTTTATTCTTAAATAATAAACTTAAACGCTTGTCAAACGCTCTGTTAGTATGTTTAAACTTAAACGCTTCTTAAACCCTATCTTAAGATTCACAAGTTGGATCGAAAGACAACAAGATGGAACACACTGTTGCAAAAGAAGCTGAAGGTATTAAACGCTTCTTAAACGCTTATCTATATTTTTTTCTTAAACGCTTCTTAAACACTTATCTCACTTGAAGCTCATGTAGTGCATCCAAATGAAGCAGAAATTCCAAAAGAAGCTGAAGGTATTAAACAATTCTTAAACGCTTCTTAAACGCTTATATTTTTTTTACCATTTTCATACATAAACGCTTTTTACACGCTCACACTTATTGCTTCACAGTTATCTCGCTTGAATCTCATGTGGTGCATGTTCATAAAAATGCCCAAGAGTCTAGTTCCCTTGCATCAGAGATGATACAAGGAGGAGAAAACAAAGATGGTGTTGATCCCAAAAACACTGATGCAACTCTCGAAGATATCATAGGTAAGACATAAAAAAATGCATTTGCTTTATAAAAAAAATAGTAACCTGCTTCAGTGCCTTTAACTTGTTGTTTTTCAGTTACTATAATTGAAGAGAAAAACCAAGTGAAAATTTCAAAAGCTGAAGCTGAGATGTCACCAAGTGAAAATTTCATAACACCGACATCAACTTCAAAAGTGATACCCAAAATTACATCTCATGTATCATTAATACAAGAATATAAAGACAAAAAGTTGGTGAGAGAAGAAAGAAAGTGAAAGTTACCTCCTGCATTGAGATCACCATATGTTTTAAGAGAGGTTGAACTAAACACAACAGTCACAGATGATGAGAAAACAATTGCAGGGTATATATTTTTTTGCCTTAAAGACATGTGGGAAGAGGTTTTCAAGAGTACTTACACCGATCATTTAAGGTGATTTTTGAGAGTTTTTGTCCTGGTTTATATATAAGAACAAACGCAATGGATGCATTCTGTGAACTCATGAACTTTGAAGAAAAGAAAAAATCTGCAGAATCACCATTCAGGTTCTTTGGTACAAGCACACTGCTGGTATGCTTTAACTATACATGTTATCTTAAAAACGCTTGTTAAACGCTTGTTAAACTCATTAACATGTATTATGTATCTACGCTTATCAAACGCTTATTTGAATTCTTATGCAGACAAGTGACCATTATAATGAGGAATTTGGTCACACAAACGAACAAAGACTTGATGTGTTTACGGACAATATTGAGAAAGAGCTGATGAGGTCTGATGTCAAAACAATGAAGACAGTTGCTATTTTCTTCGTGCCAATACTAGATAGTGATCACTTCTATGTGGTTGTTTTCAACCTTCAAACCGGAGTGATAGAGTTGCTTGACAACAGTGGACATCAAGAAGTACCGGCTAATAAAAAGTTTAAAAAGCCATAAGACAAACAAATAGAAATCAAAAGACTTTTTATAGAAAGATACAATAAGCATCCCCAAATCCTGGTAAACACTCAACAAACTCTCAACAAAAAATCTATTATAATATTTGTGAATTACTTAACTGCTTTTAATGTATTTTTAGAGAACCGTCTTCTACATGTATCTTAAGAAAATCAATCACCCCATTGCTGAACAAATCAGTAAGGCTCCAATCACAAGATTAAGGATGTTATGCAGAACAACCAAAAATGGGGTAGATTGTGGGATTTTTGCTATGAGACACATGGAGAAGTATGATGGGAAGAAACCATGGACGTGCGGATTTTACAAGGAATGTCCTAGACAAGTGAATCAGCTAAGAAAGTTGAGGACAAAGTATTTGGCAAAAATCCTTCTGTCGGATATAAACAAGAATAGAGATCAACTAATCGAGAAGGCACAAGAATTTATGGAAAATAACGACAAAAAAATGTCGGCAGAGGAGATGGTTGAAGAACTCAAAAGAAGGCAAACACTAATTTGAATTTGTTGTCTATTTTAGTCAATGGCCTTATGTTATAAACAAACAACTAACAACAAACATTGGAATTTTATTATTACCAGACAAAAATACTACGGAGTACATGATTAAAAAAACATTACAAAATGCTCATGAAACTCTCAAACATCACCTACTTGCCTCCTACTCTAATAGTGACTTGCGAAAATCCAACTTCAATTTAATTGAACAGTTTAGCTCGAGAATTGCCTTTGATAAATCTTTGAACTGTTCTAACTCATTCTTCCCTATGTCAACCATAAACAAACCCGCAAGATCCCGGATAACACTGGCAGGCATTTTGACAAGAACGTTCGTAATAACATCCCTGTAATTCATGTTATTATTAAGCATCACAAACTCATATGTTAGCTTGTCACGGCAAGCTTTGTCGACGGCTACCTGCTCAACAGTTTTCATCTTCAACGCTTCCTTGAAAGATGATGAAGATGATGAGGCATCCATTATAACTGATGTTGAGATGGGTGGATATAACTGTGACAAAATATAACATATATATAGGAAAAATATCACAGACCAAATAGTACAAAAAAGGACAAAACAAACGACTGCAGGGTCACGGACCAAAAATAGTGAAAAAAAATAATAATAAAAAGACAAAACGCTTGAACAACGCTCATAAGTGCATGCTTACGGACGCAACACACCAACAGTGTAAGTTCATTATACGCTTTTCAGACGCTAAAACATGGAAAGAAGGATGTAATAAGACGCTCATTATACGCTTTTCAGACGCTAAACCATCAAATCTCGTAAAAAAGAAACTAGTTTCTAATGAAGTTTTGTCAAAAACTTAAAATTACATTTATTACAAACTCATCTGCCAAAATTTATGTCCAAAATAAAAAAATATTTTTGTAATGATAGTCTACATTAAATCACTTTAATTAAAATTACACTATGTCAACAACCAAAACATAGATTAAAAAAAATATATATGACGCTTGTATCATGCTTAACAAATAATAAATGTAGTTTTTGTGATGATCATAGCCTACATCAAATTAAATGACATTGAACAAAATAAACTCTATCTCAACTACCCACAATCAATAGACATCCAAATTATGTCTATATATTTCACATCCATTGTTATTAATCATATCACACAAAAAAATGTTTTCAAGTGATAAAGCAGTGAAAAACATGGTGAATGCAAAACTTGATCTTGAGAAAAAAATACGAGAAGTTTCTCAACGCCCTTCAAGAGAAATCAAAAACTCTTGATGCATAAAAAGAACTCATGCAGCTACCAGACAGTGAGTTCAAGGCACAGACTGCTGAGTTCCTCAAGCAGCAGACTACATGCTACAACTCCATCTATGGTACTTTGGTTGACATGGTTTCAAATTTGTCAGCCAACATGGAGTTCAAGGAAGATGGGCGTGAGAAGATCAAGAAACAGGGAGTGGTGGGGGTTGATGGGGTCTGTTGATGGGGTCTGATGATGGGGTCCGATGGGGTCTGATGTGGAATAACCATTAAAATAAATAAATAAAATGTTTATCTTTTGTTGTACGTTTGTCATAATCTTGTTATACGCTTGTCATAAACTTGTTATACGTTTGTGAAAGCACATCATAAAACACAAAAAAAACTAACTCTTTCTATCTAAAACAATCAATCACATTTGTCATACTCTTTGTCATGCGCTTGTGAAACGCTTGTGTAAAAAAGGTACCTACAAAACACAATCTGAAAACACAAAAAAACTAAAACTTCCTACGAATTTATTGTTGCGGTTGATGCTGCATTGATTTACAAGTTCGGCTGTTGTGGCCAGTTTTGTGACAAATTTGACACTCCCTATAACCCTTCCCAGAGCGACTAATGGCTATCTTATTCCAGTAGGTACACGAACAGTAACTTCTGATGGCTGTTCAAAACCTAAAACAACAGCAAATCTATCCCTTTTACATGGATGTACCCTTTCATACCAAGTTAAGTCTGCTTTTTCAATCATCAAATTCATCTCATCTCTAACTTTAATCAATTCATCAATATCTGCAACATAATTATTGATAAGGTACCCACCGGCATACTTTATTTCTCTTGAAATTTCTTTTATCTTCATGTTCTGATCATTCCCAAACTCTGACATTGGAACTGTTCTGATATTCACCGCAGCCTCTTTCCTCCATCGATCATTGATGTACATAGAAATATACATCTTTTCGGCATCAAATAATCTCTAAAATCTGCAATTTCTATCTAATAACATAGCATAAAAGACTACTTATCATAATAAAACATAATTTCAGGTAATACCAAGCCTCAAACGAAGAAACAAGAAAAAAGACGAAGAAAAACAGAAGAAAACACAAGAAAACAAAGGAACACGCCCCCATGCTTCTGACACAAGAAAAGACAAAATCTGAGAACAAAAGCACGGGGCCGTGCTCAACATACATGGGGCCGTGGACGGGAATGCAGAAAAGACAAAGAAGAATAGAGCACATGTCAATAAAAAAACACGGGGCCGTGCCTGCTAACCATGGGGATGCTGCCACCACACACATAAGATAAAACAAATCTGGCACATGTCATAAAATACACGGGGTCGTGCTCATCATGCACGGGGTCGTGCCTCATCGTCCAGATTGCCTATAAATAGTGGCTCATGTTGCATTCATCAAGTGTGCCTTGAAAAGAGTTCTCTCCGGTTTTCACTTATAAAAACACACACTAACACTCACTTTGAAGATCTAGTGAAGAGTTTGAAGGCTTGGAGGTCATCACCACTAATCATCATCATCAACCATCATTACCATCATTAAGAAGAAGGATTCATCTACACTTGGTTAGATTGTTCTAAGTTTAATCATGTATTTGTTGTTATCAATCATCTTAATGCTTATCACTATGCTCATTATGAGCTAAACTCCTTTACCATCTAAAATCTATGAAGAAGCTTTGTTTTACTTGATAATTAATCAAGACATGTGATGTAGTCTAGTTAAGTACATGGTTATGTTACAATTATCTTTTGATGAGAAATGTTTCACCATCTTAAATCACTAATTTAATGTTGGTGGTTGTCAAATCTTATTGGCAATCGTTCATGATCGATTCATGTTCTTGAAAGATAGAAATACTTTGATACATTATCGAAACATGGATCCTTATATTGTACTTAGAAATGATGAGATATAAGTTATGGTGTATTTTTCTAAACCTTGGTAATCCGAAAATGGCTTTGCTTAGGATATCAAATTAGCTAAAGAAACCATATGTTAACGGAATGTGTAATCATAACCTACTTAAATCAACCAAGGGGAGGTTGTGTGATGAACTACAACCACCCGAAGTTGTTAGAATTGGTATTCGAGAAATTGAAGTCAATCCTAATCTTTCTACTTAACGAAACTACTTGCAAACTTAAATTGACATCATTGATATGGTATGACATTAGGAAAGGGTGGACTTTAAAATGCGCATATCATCTCCTTAGTGCCAAAGATGCTCACTTTGGGTTAAGGAGCTATCTATCATATATTGCTACGGCAAGTCTATCACATGTCTACATATTAATTATCTACGCTAAAAATGGAGTGGATTCTTGATCTTAGATGGTAACCTTCGCATAATTGAACAACCCGTTTAGAATCTCTTGTCTCGGTCACCTATATACTATATATATAAGTATTTATATTTTATAAAAAGTTAAAAATCAACCACAAAATGATTAAAACATCCGATTGAAGTAAAACAACGATTTATTATTAGAAACCTTTGTATCCACGGATCAATATTTGGTTATTACCAATAGTATTCTACATATACGATAGGTACACTTGCCTGTTTTGTGTGTGTTTAGTCTTTGTAGAAATCACTTTTTTAAATTTAAAACACGATCTTGTGCAAAAGTTAAATATCCAATCCTCTCATATTTTAAGACGCACGCGCAAGCACATTAAAGTTTTTGGCGCCGTTGCCGGGGATACACGGTACGTTTCTAAGAACGATCCAAGATTTAATTTAATCATTGTCTATAATTGTACAAATTTTAACTTCTATTTTATCTTATCTTTAATTTTACTAAATATTAAACTATATAATTTTACGGCTAGCCTACTTTTTTACCTTTATTTACCTTACTTTTGAAATAGTTTAACTAACTTAGACATTAGTTTAGTTTAAAAAAGCTTAACTTATAGTTCAACCTAGACTAACTTTAGCTAACTTTTACTTTAGTGTAATTTTGATTTAGCCTCATGTATGACCTCTACTTTTGAGCGTGAGCTTGTTTATCCAATTTCTGAACCGGAACGACTCTTTCGTCGACGAACTCGTAAACGGGCTACAGAAACCGCAGAAGCAATCAAAGACGAATCAGTAGACGCCACCAACTCAGGAGAAAATCAAACCAAATAAATGATGGCGGCCCAAAACAATGAGCCAAACATGAGCCAGTATGCCAAGCCAACTCTCGAAGGCTACGGCAATGGAGTGGCTCCTCCCGAAATCACTGAACATTTCGAAATCAAATATAGCACCATTCATATGGTAGAAAATTCAGTTCAATTTCATGGTCTCCTCGACGAAGACCCTCTTTCTCACATATCTCGATTTCTACGAATTTGCGGAACCTTTAAAATTCAAACTGTTCAGAAGATCAAATCAAGCTCAAACTCTTTCCTTTCTATCATAGATTCCATCGTAAGTTGCTATATGCAAGATTCCTCCATCAATACTCCCTTAGAAACACAAGTCTTAGACAAAACACTCAACAGACCCGTCCTAGAAAATGAAAATTTCAATGACAACTACCACGAAAATTCAGAAACAATATACGAAGTCATTGAAAACAATGAAAAATCAAAACCATCAATCGAAGAACCACCAGCCTTAGAATTAAAAGAACTACCAAAACATCTCGAATACGCCTTTCTAGAGAAAGATTCTCAACTCCCAGTAATTATTTCATCTCACCTTTCTAAAGAAGAGAAAGACGAACTTCTTAAGGTTCTCAAAAACCATAAGAAGGCCATCGCATGGAAGATCATGGATATCAAGGGCATTAGTCCCTCGTTTTGTACTCACAAAATCCTCATGGAGGAAGAATACAAACCCGTGGTCCAACATCAAAGACGTCTCAACCCCATCATGCAAGATGTGGTGAAGAAGGAAGTAATCAAACTGCTTGATGCCGGATTAATCTACCCGATCTCGGATTCACCTTGGGTAGGTCCCGTTAAAGTAGTACCCAAGAAGGGAGGAATGACAGTCGTAATGAACGAGTAGGACGAGCTAATACCGATCAGGACCATCACAGGCTGGCGAGTTTGCATCGATTACCGGAAACTTAATGATGCCACAAGAAAATATCATTTTCCACTTCCTTTCATAGATCAAATGCTCGAACGATTATCTAGAAAAATGTTCTACTGTTTTCTTGATGGATTTTCCGGATACTTTCAGATTCCCATTGCTCTTGAAGATCAGGAGAAAACTACTTTTACATGTCCATACGGAACCTTCGCCTACCGAAGAATGCCATTTGGATTATGTAATGCTCCAGCCACCTTCCAACGCTGCATGGTGGCCATCTTTCATGAAATGATCGAAAACTCTATGGAAGTTTTCATGGACGACTTCTCAGTCTTCGGAGACTCATTCGATCATTGTCTGAAAAACCTAGAAAAAATGTTGGCTAGGTGTGAAGAAGTAAACTTAGTACTCAACTGGGAAAAATGCCACTTTATGGTAAAGGAAGGCATTGTCCTAGGTCACAAGATTTCTCAAAACGGACTAGAAGTCGATATGACCAAAATAGAAACAATATCCAAACTCCCACCACCGACTTCAGTCAAAGCCATTAGAAGTTTTCTAGGTCACGCCGGTTTCTACCACCGCTTCATAAAAGACTTCTCAAAAATCTCAAGACCTATGACCAAACTTCTAGAGAAAGACGCACCATTCGTCTTCTCTGAGGAATGTGTTGAGTCATTCAATACACTGAAAGAGAAACTTGTCAACGCACCAATCATGACCACACCCGACTGGACCCTTCCATTTGAAATCATGTGCGATGCAAGTGACTTTGCAGTTGGAGCCGTACTCGGACAACGCAAAGAAAAACACTTTCACCCAATCTACTACGCCAGTAAAACTCTTAACGATGCACAAGAAAATTATACCACAACTGAAAAAGAATTACTAGCCGAAATTTAGATCCTACTTAGTTCTTTCCAAAACCATAGTTTACACTGATCATGCCGCAATACGATACCTATTCAACAAGCAAGATGCCAAACCTAGACACATCTGATGGATCCTACTACTCCAAGAATTCGACATCGAAGTTAAAGACAAGAAGGGAGCAGAAAATGTAGCCGCATACCATCTTTCACGTTTAGAATGTCCAACTTCCAAGAACTCCACGAGGAAATTATCAATGATAATTTCCCACATGAAGTTCTCATGCACATTCAACAAGTGATAGAGGAAAAAGACGAAAGTCCTTGGTATGCCGATTTCGCTAATTACTTAGCTTGTAGGATCCTCAGAAAAGGACTTACCCACCAACAACGGAAGAAATTTTTCTCCGATCTTAAGTTTTACTTCTGGGAAGATCCATATGTGTTTAGGATAGGTGCGGATCAAGTCATTCGTAGGTGCGTAGCAGGCAAAGAGGCCTTAGACATTCTCAGACACTGCCATGAAGGACCAACAGGCGGACACCACGGTACTGCCACCACGGTCAGGAAAGTGTTTGATGCAAAATTTTTCTGGCCCACTATATACAAAGATACACATGCTTTGATCCAAGCATGCGATGCTTGTCAAAGAGCCGGGAACGTCTCATTGAAAAATGAGATGGCTCAAAAAGGCATTCAAATTTGTGAAATCTTTGATGTATGGGGGATAGATTTCATAGGGCCATTTCCTAACTCATTCGGAAATAAATACATCCTTGTAGAATTCGACTACATGTCTAAATGGGTAGAGGCACAAGCTCTTCCCACCAACGATGCTCGAGTAGTTGTACGATTTCTGAAAAAGTTATTCTCAAGATTCGGTACTCCAAAAGCCCTTATCAGCGACAGAGGTACTCACTTTTGTAACACCCTGATGGACAAGGTCTTAGCACGATATGGGGTTCGCCACCGACTAGCAACACCATATCACCCACAGACCAGGGGTAGGTGGAGGTCTCAAACCGAGGAATTAAGAGAATTTTGGAAAGAAGTGTGGGGATGAATCACAAAAATTGGGCAGAAAAGTTAGATGACGCATTGTGGGCCCTCAGGACGGCCTACAAAACTCCCATAGGAACGACACCCTTCAAGCTCGTTTACGGAAAGGCATGTCATCTACCAGTAGAATTAAAACACAAAGCTTATTGGGCTCTCAGAGCAGTGAATTGTGATCTAACGCCCGCCGGAGCAAACCGGGAAGATCAAATTTCATGAGCTCGAGGAACTGAGAGCTATGGCCTACGAAAATTCCTGGTCCTACAAAGAAAAGACTAAACGAATACACGACGCCCATTTAAAAGGAAACAAGAAATTTCAAGTCGGCGATCGTAAACTGTTATACAACGCCCGTTTACATCTTTTCCCAGGAAAACTGAAATCCCGATTGTCAGACCCATATATAGTTAAGACAGTTTTTGACTATGGAGCCATCGAAATTTCAAATTCAAACGGCCAGAAGTTCAAGGTAAATGGACATCGATTAAAATCATATATCGACGGTCCACTTGAAGAAGTGTTGGAGGTATTAACCCTCCAAACTTCTTGATTAAGAACGTAATGAAATAAGGTCTGGCCAAGACCCTCTAAAAACTAGGCCTTGTAAATATTTTATAAAAAAAAATCAGAAAAACCACGGGGGCGTGCTCCTTAAAGCATTGTCCCGTGCCTAAAAATGCGGGCCGGCATCTACGCTGCAAAAATCTCAGTCAGACTGGTTTGTAACAGAACTGTCAGAGCAAAAACACGGGGGGCGTGCTTCTAAAAGCACGGTGCCGTGCTTGGTCTCCTGTTTGGTTATAAAAGGCACCTTGTGTCATTGCATTCCTTGCACAAACCAAAACCAAAACCAAAAACATCTGATAATTCAGCATGCCAACTGAAGTGAGTGATGCAATTCTTGTTTCCCTACATCCGAGAAACGATGCCCGCCATGTTTCCAAAACCGAGCTTCTCTTGAAACTTCAAGAACTTGTGGGAGAACTCACCTAGATGAGTGTCCTTGACGAGATGCGTCTCATGCAACTCACCGAATCGGTGGAAAACATGAAAATGAAACTCCTAGACTTCAACGAGCAACTCCAGTTTCAAGTTCTCGGTTTCACGTATTTTCCACCACCAGGACCATTCGGAGGAGGAGCGCCTTTCGGAGAGCTCTAGGAAACTTAATTTTATGCTTTTATGTGTTAAAAAGTGCATTAAGCACAATGTGTTAGGACTTCGGGCTTAACCCGATTATTTTCTTTTCTTAGGAAACCCGGGATTATCCCGTAACTGTTCTAGGATTCTTAATTATGGAAAAGTAATTTTTAGATGACCAAACTTCCAAATTATCACAATAAACGTCATTCTAAAAATTTCGGATCGTGAATCATGTTGAAAACTAAAAAAAAATTACTGTGATAAAAAGCCTGGGCCGTGCTTCCCTAAGCACGGGGCCGTGGTCACCCAGAATCTTCAGCATGATACGCGCTGACTCCGTACAATTCTCTGACTCAGAAACATTTATTCTTATAGCAGCACGGGGCCGTGCTTCCAAGAACACGATGTCGTGTTCAACTTTCCAGTCTCTATATAATGCATGCATAAATTCACTATTCCATTCACACCAAACAAAAACTACATAAAAGGAAGAAAAACGGGTTGAATGGAAACCAGTGAAGAAGGGGAAACAACATGAATCTTCCTTCCTTGAGGAACAAATCATGAGACTCCAATGCATCGTAAGAGACCAAGTTGAGAGCAACATGCAAACCGAGGCTCGAGTGGTCGAGCTGATTAACAAAGTCAACCTGCTTAGGTTCGAGAACGTCCATGTTGTGGATGGCCACCACAAAGATGTGACTTCCAAACTTAACTTTCTCAACCGAGAACTCGTCACGCTCAACAAAAAGCTTAACGAACTTTTGGAAGCCAAACGAGCACAACCACACATCCAGGACTTGTTCGGGGGTGGTAGCCGTTGAAGTTCCGACTTCGTTTCGTGTTTAAGTTGTTCCCGCTAGTACTATGTGTTAGGACCCGAGAATTGTTGTTGTACATTTCATTTTATCTATCTTTTAATTATGTCTTTAATTTTATGTTTTAATGAAATCTAGGATTTTTAATTACCATGTAAAAATAACCAGAAAATAAAAGCCAGTTAAAAACGAACCAAGCTCGACAAATAAACAAAATAAACAAAACAGTACTGTCTGCACTTAGCAGCACGGTACCGTGCTTCCTACTGCACGGGGCCGTGTTTTTGGTCAAACAGCAGTTACGAGTTTTAACTTAACAAAATAACTTTCTCCAACCACCAACCCTATTTTTCACTGCATTCTGAACCAAAAACAGCCGACCCTCGACCATTTTACGAATTTCTTCATCAAATCTTCGATTTCAGACCTAAGGTATGTTATTTAACAATTACATTAGTCGAATTCATCATTCTAGGTTTAGATTAACCCTAAAATTGTTCAAAACGACCAAATCGGGTCAAAACCCGAAAAGGGTATGGGTTATTATGCTTGATTTTGATGAGTAGATTGTTGAATGTTTGATGGTTAGGGTTTAATTGAAAGAAACAATGCGGGTTTTGGGTGTTAGAATAAATACCCAACGAACCATTAAACCCAATTGATATAACCAGTTAGAAACGAGGGTTCGAGTCTAAGTAAGTTAGAAATCGTTATTACAAACACGAGCCGTGCCCAAAAACAAAACGAGTCGTGGTCAACAAAAAGTCAAACTTCAAAGAAAACTGAACCAGAAGCAGCAGCACTAGGTCGTGCTTCTGAAAGCACGCCACCGTGCTTTGCACTTTGTTTCAGCAAATTGGAAATTTTTTTTATGAATTTGGACTAATTTAAGTTTAAACTGCAAATGGCCGAGTATGGGGAAGAAGTTCACGCATTTTTAGTCTTCACCAGACATGATGAAAGAGATAGGCAAGCCAACGCAAGACTAAGCTGCTTGAACAAACGAATCCCTGAACCAAATTTCTATGCTTGCCAAAACACACTACGCCTAGTCAATCAGTGGAAGCGATACAACAGGTATGTGACGGGGCCATGGAAGAGGGTTTTTGAGCAAACAGGAGAGGCCGTGATGGAACTGACAAAGGAATTCTTAGCATCCTTTAATATAAAGAACAATTCAGATATGTGGGATAAAGATGCAATTGAATTCAGGTGTGGAGGTGTATGGAGCAGAACGTCTTTCACCCAACTCAGGATTGATATGGGAATTTACACAAAAGAAGAAACAGAACAATTAATCTGGGCCCGCGCAAGGGTAGCATTTGAAAAGGAAGACAATAGCTGGTATGGAGATACACAGACACGAGCATGGGAATTGTTGGGTTTCGAGGATGAAACAAAACACATCAACACATCGAAAAGAACAGCCTTACGAGATCCACTGATGAAATATATTCACCAGCTACTAAGCAGGACGCTAACAGCACGTGGCAGAAATAAAGGAGTGGTGAATTTACGAGATCTGTGGGCACTTTACTGCATAAGGAATGAAATTGATTGCAACATTACTTATCTCTTCTGTCAACTTTTCAGAACTAATGCAACAGCTGCAGATCCTAGGACTCCACTCGTCGGTGGCGCATGGATCTACAAGCTTTACAAAGCTTATGATGTAGACGTGGAAGGGACCGAAAATCCGAAACCTATTGCTCTTGACCTCAACCTCTGTTACGGGTTACAGATAGCCCAAATCCTTAGTGTAGAACCAGAAATTTGGTGGTTCGTGAACAGCCGCGGTCACATTTGGGACACGAAAAGCCAGTCAGAAATGATTATGGAAGACGAACGGAGAAAAAGAAGAGAAGCTGAATACAAACGAACAAGGATCCGTGTAACCTGGACACGGGTAACTGATGACTGACGGCACAGGTAGTTGGGCATGGGCACGGGCATGGGTTGGTGTTACTTCATGAACTTATTATTATTTGTGTTTGAACAATTTACTTTTCGTCGTACTTGTTTATTTTTTTTGTGTTGGTTTGGATACTACTATGGCCATGAGTGCCCAAGACATTTTATTAAGTACTAATTTAGCCCGATAGGGCAAGGGATGGATGATTCCATACCCAACTTTCAGTAGTTATGCTTGGTTGTTTGTGGATGTCTGCAGTTTTATATTACACAGGTACAAAAACGGGAAAACGGACGAAAAACAGGGGACGCTCTGTCGAAATTTCGTTAACCCGTAGGGAAGTAACTCTCCATTTTTACCCATAAATTAGAATTTTTATATTTTCATGAATCTTGTCACATTGAGGACAATATGAGATTCAAGTGTGGGGAGGGGAATCACTTGACCAATTGTTTGTCCAACTAATCATAAAAATTCTCTAAAACAAATATTTTTGCAGCAGACAAAGATTATTCTAAACATAAAATCCAAGAAAATTTTTTGCAAATAACCAATCATTTAAAAGTGAAAAAGTAAGAAAATGTTTTGTAATATTGAGAATAATTTTATGCAAAATATGGCGTTAATACCCAATTCCTCCGTTACTGTGAGATAAACCTCATGCCATATAAATATTTTTTTCGGAAGCTTTGAGTGAGTCATACGTTTCGTGTGATTTAGAACTTGTCCCAATTATTCATTTCAAGACCGCACGAAGCGTTGAATAAAGAAGAAGGTAATAGTTACACAAACCCATTACCAAAACCACAAAACCCAAAAACCCGATCACCCTATCCATTTCCACCGGTAAAATACAACACTAGTCTTTTACCGGCAGACCCTAAAGAACTAGAAATGCATTCTTTCGATTTCAATTTCCTTTGCTGCATACATTTCACAAAACCTAGGTTGCCTCCAGAACTTAGGGAGAGAATCTTTCTCTTTAGCAATGGAGTGAGGAAAAAGTGGCGCCAAAATGAACAAAGGCCACCATTCTGTGGAATTTCAAAAAACGCAATGAAGAGAAGAGCAAAAAGATATGAACGATGCTTAGGTTGCGGAAACTGGTCCCACGAAGGAAGATGTAGAAAAAGTCAAACTCAGTCTCAGCATGAATATACCGAGCTAATGAGGGTGGGGGCTATTAGGCTCAAAGCCGAACGATCCATTAGAGTTGGAAGTTATATTCAGAACATGATTGAGGAAGAATTGATCCACATCCTCGATAAAGCTGGTCTTGACGATCTGACCTTAAAAGAGTCATTAGGCATCTAAAAAAAACTCTCGAAGAAAAAGGAGCTAACCATCGAAGACATCTCAAAACTCCCAACAAACAGTGGAAGTTGTATTTACCATTAACCCTTGAACCACCACAAAATACCAATTCCTACTCACACTAAACCAAAATACCTTCTGATCTATGCGACCCTTCAAAAGGTGGAGATTTGAACTTGTTACAAGCTTATTTATCACAGGTTGCATTTTGGCTAAGAGTGTTCACATACCTACATCACAGGTATAATCAGATATAAAACCGAGTGTGAGTGAACATTGTGAGAACGTGATGTTTTGCATAAACAGAAACTCATAAAAACAGAAGTTTTTCTCTTTTATCACTAACATAAGGATTGGTTATTTTGTTTCATCTTCTTGGAGCTCACTTAAGGAATAGCTATAATCTAAATTTGCTGTTTTTAGAGAACATTTATAAGACGATTGCTTGAGGACAAGCAATGTTCAAGTGTGGGGATATTTGATGTACATAGATATATACATCTTTTCGGCATCAAATAATCTCTAAAAATTGCAATTTCTATCTAATAACATAGCGTAAAAGACTACTTATCATTATAAAACATAATTTCAGGTAAAACCAAGCCTCAAACGAAGAAACAAGCAAAAAGACGAAGAAAAACAGAAGAAAACACAAGAAAACAAAGGAACACGCCCCCATGCCTCAAGAAACACGCCCCTATGCTTCTGACACAAGAAAAGACAAAATCTGAGAACAAAAGCACGGGGCCGTGCTCAGCATGCACGGGGCCGTGGACGGGAATGCAGAAAAGACAAAGAATATTGAGCACATGTCACTAAAAAAACACGGGGCCATGCCTGCTAACCACGAGGCCGTTGCCATCTCACACAAAAGACAAAACAAATCTGGCACATGTCATAAAAATACACGGGGCCGTGCTCATCATGCACGGGGCCATGCCTCATCGTCCAGATTAGCTATAAATAGTGGCTCATGTTGCATTCATCAAGTGTGCCTTGAAAAGAGTTCTCTCCGGTTTTCACTTATAAAAACACACACTAACACTCACTTTGAAGATCTAGTGAAGAGTTTGAAGGCTTGGAGGTCATCACCACTAATCATCATCATCAACCATAATTACCATCATTAAGAAAAAGGATTCATCTACACTTGGTTAGATTGTTCTAAGTTTAATCATGTATTTGTTGTTATCAATCATCTTAATGCTTATCACTATGCTCATTATGAGCTAAACTCCTTTTACCATCTAAAATCTATGAAAAAGCTTTGTTTTACTTGATAATTAATCAAGACATGTGATGTAGTCTAGTTAAGTACATGGTTATGTTACAATTATCTTTTGATGAGAAATGTTTCACCATCTTAAATCACTAATTAAAATTCGGTGGTTGTCAAATCTTATTGGCAATCGTTCATGATCGATTCATGTTCTTGAAAGATAGAAATACTTTGATACATTATCGAAACATGGATCCTTATATTGTACTTAGAAATGATGAGATATAAGTTATGGTGTATTTTTCTAAACCTTGGTAATCCGAAAATGGCTTTGCTTAGGATATCAAATTAGCTAAAGAAACCATATGTTAACGGAATGTGTAATCATAACCTACTTAAATCAACCAAGGGGAGGTTGTGTGATGAACTACAACCACCCGAAGTTGTTAGAATTGGTATTCGAGAAATTGAAGTCAATCATAATCTTTCTACTTAACGAAACTACTTGCCAACTTAAATTGACATCATTGATATGGTATGACATTAGGAAAGGGTGGACTTTAAAATGCGCATATCATCTTCTTAGTGCCAAAGATGCTCACTTTGGGTTAAGGAGCTATCTATCATATATTGCTACGGCAAGTTTATCACATGTCTACATATTAATTATCAACGCTAAAAATGGAGTGGATTCTTGATCTTAGATGGTAACCTTCGCATAATTGAACAACCCGTTTAGAATTTCTTGTCTCGGTCACCTATATACTATATATATAAGTATTTATATTTTATAAAAAGTTAAAAATCAACCTCAAAATGATTAAAACCTCCGATTGAAGTAAAACAACGATTTATTATTAGAAACCTTTGTATCCACGGATCGATACTTGGTTCTTACCAATACTATTCTACATATACGATATGTACACTTGCCTATTTTGTGTGTGTTTAGTCTTTGTAGAAATCACTTTTATAAATTTAAAACACGATCTTGTGAAAAAGTTAAATATCCAATCCTCTCATATTTTAAGACGCACGCGCAAGCACATCAATCATTTATATATCTTTTAGGGAATTTCTTGACTTGATACATATTCATGACGTAGAAAATATGACGACACAACAAACCATATTGTTCGAATCTTTTGCAGGAGCATTTTGCAATAGACTCTTCACCAAACTCACCGTCCTTTTTAAACACAACCTAAAAAAATAAAACGCTTATTAAACGCTTGTTATTTAACTTAATCTTAAAACAACTTTAAACTAAAATGCTTAATAAATGCTCATAATTACCTTCAAAAAAACCTGGAACATACGCATTAAAATCCATTATTTTACACCTCAAAAACCCTCTTTCTTCTTCATATGAAATGAATTGTGAAACACCACCAACAATTTCATTCATTTCATCTTGAAGATCATTAAATATAGCTCTTGTATATATTCTAACCGCTTCTCTTTCGAGATAACTTCTGGTTTATAACTGCGGATACGTGTACCTACTATCATGATCACACCGTCTGCCATTGTATCTCTGTATCTCCATACAAAAATCAAAATGGTTGAAAAACTCAACCAATGTTAATTAAGAATTTGTAGCTTTTTCAAAAAAATGGTTTTCTCTCTCTGATCTTGATGTTGTACGCATCAATCCAGACAAAAGTTCATCTCTATAAAAAACAGGTATCAAGTCAAATCTGATTTCATACATATCAGTAAGCCATTTATTCTTGTCAAGCTCAAACTCAACCATTATAGCCTGCCATTTTTCCTCAAATTCTAAAGGACTAATTGAATCGGTCCACACAATGTTACATAACCTACTCTTAAAATCTTCGTTGTTACATAAATCAGCCCCCACCTGATACACAAAAAACATATTAAAACGCTCGTGTAGACGCTCGTTGATACAATATATAATCATGTCACACTCATAAAACGTTCACATATTAAAACATCAAAAACAAAAAGACGACTGCCATTAAACGTTTGTCAAACGCCCATTATTCAACCAGCCTAAAACACGATTAAGAAAGTTACCTTGTCAGCAACTTTCTTCATGATATGCCACATACATAACCTATGCCTTGTATTTGGAAACACAGCTGCAATAGCTTGCTTCATAGCAGGGTCTTGATCAGTAACAACAACCTTCGGTGCTTGACCAAACGACTTTAGTAACATTTGCAATAACCATGTGTACGATTCAATAGTTTTAGAAGCTAGTAAACCAGCACAGACAGTAACACTATGACAATGGTTATCAATTGCCGTGAACGGGACAAAAACCATCTTGTATCTATACATAGAAAATCATATAAAAATACACACAAAAAACATATACATACACACAATCCTATACATACACACAAACTTACTTGTTAGTTTTAAATGTAGCATCAAAAGATATAATATCCCCAAATGCAAGATAATTACTCTTTAAAGTCTCATCAGCCCAAAACATACGAATTAACTCACGATCATCATTGACATCATATTCAAAAGGATAATCGGATGAAAATGTTTTCTTCGCACACAATCTCTGAACAATCATCTCAGCATCATACTCCCTAATATAACAGTTCAAACCTTGTCTAAAATTCTTACAATCATCTTTAGTTGCACCTACCTTTTCAAACCCACCGTAATGTGTTCTCATAAGGTTAAACGCTTTAACAGGTCCCAAGTTCATATTAGAAAGCTCATAAATAGCTTCCTCTTGGACATGTGTTAACTTCTTCGCAGAACAAACAAACTGCATATCAGAATCTGCAACCATTCTATGATTATGTCCTTCAACAAAATCATCTACCTCAAAAAAACCACCGTCAACAGATTTCAATTGTATATGTGCTCTACAACCACATCTAATTGTCGGCCTCTTCCTCCTTTTGTAATATGGCTTGCTTGATTCATTACAATCACCTTTTAAATCACACATTTTAGCTGGCTTGTAACCTTCTTTACAACATGTAAAGTACTTGGTCTTTAGTACACCACCATGCACATAAGATCCACCTTTACGAGCCCCAAATCCAGCTTTTTTAGCATATTCACAATAAAAATCAAATGCTTGATCAATTGACGAAAACATCATTCCTTTAACAGGTCTGTAAGAAGAAGCAACTTCAGGAATGATATCAACCCCTTCACCTTCAACCAAACACTTGATTCATCTACACAAAACATCAAAAAATCAAAATTATAATCCATAGACGCTCAACACACGCTCAAAATAATAATCAATCCAATTTAACAATCCTAATAGTAACATGCTCATAATACACTCAAAATATAAAACGTTAATCAGATATAGTAACACGCTCATGATACGTTCGTATTATGAAACATCAAAACACAGAGGCAGTCCTAATATGAAAACGCTCGTAAAACACTCACAAACTAGACTAATCAATTATCACATGAATCTCATGAGAACTAACATACAGAATTACTATTACGCTCATAAGACGCTCATATTATAAAACGTTATAATCAGCTTATAATCAGTTATAGTAACACGCTCATTATACGTTCATATTATGAAACATCATAAAATCAAACTAGACTAATCAATTATCTACAGTGACTTAATTCAAAAACAGCAAAAACTTACATTCGCGATCGTCTTCCATTTCAAAACCCTAATATCACAAAATAGCTTGAAAAAACTGAGTCGTAAACTCAATTGATAGTTTTTGGTAAAAAATTTGTTTCGTAAAATAAGAAATTGATTTTGATTAAGCTAAATATCAGGATCGTAACCGTTTATACGCGAATTACCAAATTTAAATGAGGAATCAAAAAGACAATCGTACCCTTCTCGCTTAAAAAAACACGGGATCTCCTCAACCGCTTTCAACTGAATCATAAGTGTAGATCGACGCTTGCTGTTGTCGCATACAATTTTGTACGATAAGGATTTTCGTATTCCATCTTTTCTCTCTCTCTCTCTCTCTCTCTCTCTATATATATATATATATATATATATATATATATATATATATATCTATATCTCATTGTATATTATTGTATAATACGTAAAATCTCTCTCTTTCTTCTACATCTCATTCTCTTTATGTTATAAATATTAGGTTTGTTTCACAACACTTAAATTTTATTTAGGGCCTTGGGATTCCATTTCAGTGGGCTAGTAATGTCAAAGTTTGTGTTTGTTTTTTGAATTAATATAAAACCAAAATCTTACACAAAAAAAATTAATGGAACATCAATACAAAACATCCCCGAGAAAACACCATTACCCCTTTCATAGTTTTTGTCTTCAGAAAATAGCGAAGCACCTGCAAATTCCCAGAAAAAAAACGTGAGCGGTTCTTAAAGGGTGTTTTGGATTTCTTATTAACTAATAACTCATAATATCATGACTTACCAAACAACTTATTAACTTTTTTGAAAAGTTAATAAGTTAATATGAAGCTTAATAAGTAATCCCAATAGGGGTGTTCATTGGGTTAACCCAATCGTGTTTCAGGTTAATCGGGTCAAGTTAGTCGGGGTTTCCTTAAAAAATATCTAACCCGCAACCCGAATCTTTTAAGGCTCGGGTTATTCGGGTTTCCGGTTAGTCGGCTCGGGTTAATCGGGTTAACTATGTTACTTTATAATTTTAAATTGATTTTTGTGTTTATAACATGTAGGATGCAAACACTTATCATTCCCCACAATTTTCAATTTCTTTTACAAGTAATTATCTTACAATTACATATGCGCATGTCCGTGTTCGTTCATTTAACTTTAAACAAACACGAACACTTAATCGAACAAATATATGTGTTCATGTTCGCTAGTTAAAAAATGAGCATGTCCGTGCTCATTTATGTTCATTTATTTAAGATCTAAACAAACAGTTCACGAACATAAATGACATAATTAAACAAAGAAAAACGAACATGATGAAACATATATCTACATACATTAAAAAACAAAGAATGCATAAATAGACATAAATGAACGCATTTAATAAACACAAACAAATATAAAACATATTAAGGTGATGTAATTTCTTAATGCAAATAATATTTAATAATTTTCTATTAATATATAATCAAACACGAACGAACGTAAACAAACTTAAATGAACGATCATAAACGAATGTTCACGAACATAGATGAACGAGTGAAACATGCGTTTCATGTTTGTTCGTATAATTAATGAACACAACATAAATGAACTTTTTGTCGAATGATTAATGACCAAACAGAATAATTAACTCCTCTACAAAACATACATTATTGATTTCTTTATGCTTATTTTACCTTTTCATCATTATATTTGAAGTTAAGTATCACTACTAACCGGGCTAACCAGAAACTCGACTTTTTTCCAATAATGAACTCGAAACCCGACCCTATTAAAAATTCGGGTTAACCCGAATAACCTGATTAGTATTTTTTTGACCCTACTTAACCCAACCCTAATTAACTTATTTAGTTTCAGAGTCACGTTCATTGAGTTTGGGTAATTTGAACACCCAACCCCACCCCCCCCCCCCACCCCCCTTAATAAAATAAAATTAAAAAATATATATATACATAGTTCCAAAAAGAAAAAATAAGTTTGGATCCACCGGATCATACCCAGCTCCGGCCGACAACACACACTTGTTCGTCGTCTTTGTCTCTCAGATGCAGCTCCGGTAATATTGTGGTATAATAATTCTACTTGTTCTTTATTTCTCTTCTAATACATTTTTCATTTTATTTATCTGCTTTTTTAGTTTCTATACATTTTCAAGAACCCTAAATTTATTTTTCATATTTGATCGTTTTATGTTTTGCACGCAAGGTGTTTGATAAAATGTCTCAAAGAGTACATTCATGGAACTTGTTTACAAGTTGTTGTTCGTAGTAATTGTTAACCATTTTGTTGCCCATTTACACTAACACAGTTGTTAATAGTATTTGTTATTTTGATATTTAATATCCAAAATCAAACTTATTGATAGTCACAGGGGATTTTGTGTCCAAGCACTTATTGACTAATAAGATTCGTGTTAAAAGCCGATAAAAAGATTGAAGTCGGGCAGCTTGGTTAACATGTTAAGTGTGGCATTTGGTGAAGTTGGAATATGATTTCTTCGGGATTAATGGAATTAGTATTAGCATCATGTTGCACTATGTTTTTTCTTGTTAGGTTTTTGCATGAAACTTATCAAATTGTGGAGCTTATTCGCTTACTATATAATATATATATATATATATATATATATATATATATATCATTCTTTGATCACTTATTTTACTTGTTGACTTTGATAGAGTTAAAATAATGTCGGTCCGAATGGTTGCTAGGAGATTAGGGAGCAAGTTATTACCCCGGTTCACTCCTGCTGCTGCACTGCATTCCCACGCTACTAGCTTTGGTATGTCAATCTTGCTACCCTGATTTTATTTTTCCTTTTTACAATTTCTGAATAAATCATTATTGAACATGTTTTTATCCTATATAGCTTCGGTATGTGCTGTTCTTCATATAAGTGTTACTTTCAGAGTTTCAGTGATTTAGTTAAATCAGATTTTGCATATAATATGTATATGCTTGTTAAAATTGCAATTAAGCATAGTATTATATTAAAATTCCAATTTTTGAACACAAGTTAAAATCAAGATCATAAGCTTATCATACATGTAACGTAAGGTAGTCATTGTTGATCCTGTCTACCTTATTAAGATTATTTGAAACAGTAAACTACTGTAGAATATAATCATCAAGCATGTAGTTCTAAAAAGGACACTTGAGTGATACTAGTGGCTAAAAGTCAATATCTTATAGGATAATAAAACAAATGAAAAATCTTTGCACTATCTTTATGAAAAAATGACCTTGTGTTGACTTTATAATGATACTGCAGGATTTAAACAAGTAAATGAAGAAGAAAAAAGCCAACTGGTTGGTAATGTCTTCACCAAAGTTGCATCAAACTATGACATCATGAATGATTTGATGAGCGGGGGATTGCATAGGTTATGGAAAGATAGGTAAAGTTTAAAACTTAATTTCATTTCCCACCCGTCACACGTCTACTATCAGTTTCATCAATTCTTTTTCTTTTTCCAGATTGGTTTCAAAACTGAGCCCGTTTCCTGGGATGAAGCATCTTGATGTAGCCGGCGGGACAGGTCAGCTTTTTTTCATTTTATAAAGTAGAAACTTTCTTTCAAAAAATCTGATGTTTATTAAACTTCACAGGTGATGTTGCTTTCAGGATTCTGAAAACTATTAATAGTGTTAACCGCAGAGGCATGGAAGATACACTTGAAAATGATTTGCAGGCAGAAACTCAGATATATGTTTGTGATATTAATCCAAACATGTTAGATGTTGGTAAAAAGCGGGCTTTAGAAAGAGGTAAGTGTTAGGCCCCGTTTGTTTTTTTTAGAGATTTAAGTCTGAATCTGAATACCACATCTGAATGTTAAGAGGTGGTTCAAATGTCTGAAATCTGAATCATTAAGAGGTGGAGGCTAGAGACGAACCTCTAGTCGTCGGAGATGGAGCCTAGTCTCCGGGTTAGAAGTTAATGGAGGCCGGAGACAAACGTATGTTTTTTTTGGGTTAAGAGGTTTTCAGACCCACTAAAAGCTCTTACTGGTTCAGATGCTATTAAGACGCTGAACCTCTTAATGCCAGAAAAAAAACAAACAGCCCCACGTCTGATTACGTCTGACCGAATCAGACGTTTTCCTCTATTCAGAGAAAAGAGGCAAAAACAACAGGGCCTTAATAATCGGTTAAAATACACGCATACATGTGTGTGTGTGTGTTCATGTATGTAGGATCAGGTTCATTTCAGAACTTCCAAATAGCTTAAGAACTTTGAGAACACTTAAGAACCAATCATACTATTTATTTATTTTATACATTTAATACTATTTGAGGGTGGTTTTGTCATTTATTACACGCACTCATAGTATGATTACATATATTGAAATATATAAATTGGTTATTACACATATGTAAACATGTGATTGCATATCTGTAACTACAAAATTACATACGACAAATGACAAAGTTACCTTCAAATAATATTAAATTACATGCAATAAATGACAAAACTACCCTCGACTACTGTAGGGCTTGGAGATCTGAGGTCCCTTGTATGGGTGGAGGGTGATGCAGAAAAGCTTACTTTTAAGGATGATTCAATGGACGGTTACACCATTGCTTTTGGTATAAGGAATGTTACACACATTGAAAAAGTTCTTGCTGAAGCATACAGGTACTTCAGTACCTTGATTAATTTTATATATTAAGCTTTTAATTAATTATTTCTCACTTGACATTAAAATTTACATGATAAGTATTTTGTATTAATAATTAAAAAGTATTCTATGTTAATAGTGTGTTTTTCAATCAGGGTACTCAAAAAGGGAGGGAGATTCCTTTGCCTTGAACTCAGCCATGTAGACACTCCAGTTTTTAAGCAGCTGTAAGCACTCACAAACTTAGAGATGAGTTGTTAAACATATAGTCAACATTTCACTTATTAGCGTCAAACAAATCACATTTACAGTTTTTAACGTCCTTTTGTTTTGCTTCAAGCAAAAGAAATAAGTCTTTTAAGGGGCTGGTGTTGTGGTAAGTTTTGTATCCAGCTTTCGCTGGTTTTCTGCCTATAATCCTCCCGTAAACCACTTGCCTAACTCAGGTTGTGTTTTACTTATCAAATTAAAACTTTGAAAAAGTTATATATTATTTTGAATTTTCAAAGTCAAAACCGGACTCCTTTTTCCAAGAGGGAAATTTATTAATTATATTTCTTTCACACCCTCTTATCATTTTGTTTTGTTATCTTTATTCAACAGGTATGATTACTACTCATTCTCAGTCATTCCAGTTGTAGGAGAGCTTGTTGCGGGAGATCGTGATTCTTATCAGTATTTGGTGGAGAGTGTTAGGCGTTTTCCTCCTCAGGTATGTATTTGGTTGAACCACAAACACTGTGTTCTTTTTTAACAAACAATTATTGTATTAATTATGATCGAAAAAGTATTACTCCACGATAGTAATGAAAATCTGAATAAAACGATTCAGAAAGTTCCATCCATAAAATATTGACTTTTGTAGACTTTCAACCCGTTTGACCCACCTTAAGTTTTACTTTCTGGTTGGTGCTTTTACAGGAGGTTTTTGCTTCAATGATTGCGGATGCTGGATTTCAAAAGGTGGAGTATGAAAATCTTGTGGGAGGAGTGGTTGCAATCCTTTCCGGGTTGAAAATTTGAACAGTTTGCGTGTCGGGATAGCAAGAGAAGTTCATAAATGGAGTCTAAGATGATATTAACTACAGGATACATGGTAGTTAGTTTATATTGTTTGTCTGTTCTCTTGGTCTTTTTAACTGTCTTCAGTCTTAGTTAAGATTTAGTTTTGTAATTTAATAAAACACTTAGGTTTGAAAGAAAATCTAAACCAATACAAAAAATTTAGGTTAATGTAGTTTACCTATTTTATCATTTATTAATAACCTTCTGTTAACTACATTTTTAGTATGGTAAAATATGCGAATTTAAGCAATTTGGTTGAATTAGCCCCTGCTTCCCATGGTGCTAATTCTCTATATGTTGACCCACATGTGCAAGTTGTTCTATATGATGTTGAATGTTTTACTACGCTAAGAACCCTAGATCCAATTTACGAGTTTAACTCGGATCAGGGTCCAAAGCTTTACCAAAGGGATGATGAGGCTGGTTTGTGTAGATTGAAGACTCCATATAAAATTTTGTATGCTCATTATTCTCGTTTAAGAATATAATTGCGTAAATTAGATCCAACCTTTCCATTCATGTCAACGTAATCCCATTTACAGCACACAAAGATTTGCATTGTAAAGTATTTGACATGGTATGCACTGACACATTTTCAAAAGACACCTCAGAAGCTTTAGTGCTCAAAACCTGACTCAAAAATTGGTGATCAATCAATCGACCACATGCAGTTTTACCTTAAGTATATGCATCATGATATATCTATTTATTCTAATAAAAGCCTATCATTTTTGTCACTTGTTAACACCATAGTCCTCACCTTTTTTTCAACCAATTTTCATATATGGTCGATATCATTTAAGTCATTTCAATATATGACATTAAAATTATAGGTTTGTTCCAACTAAATTCATTACTACATATACAAGTCATTTCAATATATGACATTAAAATTATAGGTTTGTTTCAACTAAATTCATTACTACATATAATAAGTATTCTCCATATGGATTGACAATAGACGGTTGGTGAATTTGAAGTGTTAATTAAAGTGTTTTATTATAGTTTATATTTAAAATAATAAACAATAAACATTCGATTCATAATATGTGGAATGAGAACAATCGACTTGGACTAAATTCTGATAACGTCAGCGGCTAAAGCTTAGCATTTAATACCTAAAAATACATATGATTTTAAAACTAAAAGTTTTCGGGTTGACTCGAAACCTAAAATTCGGACCCAAGAACCAACCCGAATTACTTCGGTTCAGGTTCAGATTATTATTTTCTTGGGTTCGAGTTTCTCGAGTCAGGTTGGTTTAGGTTCAGGTACGGGTTTTCTTGGGTTGGGTTTCATGTTACGAGTAAAAGTGGCAGCCCTACTTTCAACGATTTTAAATAAGAATCACTACATTCATTTTATGCAACTTTAAATCATCTAATATTCTTTTACCTCAGAATAATCACTATTATTTTAACATGGTTTTAATGTTAGTATGTATTTTTCATATTTCTGGCAATTACATTCATATGAAATAAACAAATCATTTGTTATATTAAAATTTTCGGTTTTTATCTTGCGTGATTATACAATTTTTAATTGTAAAATATAAAGTCAATTAAAAATTTGTCATACACAGAATATTAATGACAACTTTATCATGATCAATAAATTTCAAATTGTAAATATTCTAAGGATAATTATATCATCAAAGTTCAGGTATATGGATTTTGGGATAATCATGTTTTTTTTAATAAACATGAGGAGATGTTCTCAAATGACATCATATTAATTGATTAAAAACTATGATATTTTATGTGTATGATTATTTTTTTTATTTAGTATCATGGATATATATTATCAATTATCTAGAGTTGGTATGTACTTGTAGAACTTTTTTTGTCACACGGACAACTATATATAGCTATTATCAAGAGTTATAAGCAGGCCTATATGTTACCATATTAAAAGTTACAAGCAGACATGGACTAAAAATTTTGATTTTTGATAAACAATGTATACCTGCTAATACAATCACAAATGTAGTGTAAAAGAAAGTTTTTACCTATTTGTAACATATTTGTGTAATCTTAGTTATGTAATAATTGTAATTGTATCTATCTATAATATATATAAACGAAAACATAAAAATCCTACGTGTCGCGATGTGGTCGCTCCCCCTTTTTTTTGGAGTCACCAGATTTGCTTGATTTTTTAATGTAGTCTTTCATGCATTTGACTCGAATTCATGGGTATGGGTCTCATCAAACCCAGATATTTCTTAAACGGGTTATAACATCTCATTAAATTAAAAACTAATATCACCAAATATTTGATATAAAAATCCTATAAAGTAGGGATATACAAAAAATTAATATATGATTTATTTAAATATATATATATTATTTATAATTAAAAAACCAATTTTATAGTAAAAAAAATGAACGTGTCTTGAGTCTCATCAAACTCATATAGCTTTTAAACCGGGTTATAACATCTCATTTATTTGTGAAACAATTTATTATCAAACCATAAGTATATTATTAACTTGCATACAATACAAAAAATAAAAATTCAAAAACTAAATAAATATTAGAAACAAATAATATAAAACAACCCCTGTAAAATGGGGGATAAAAACTAGTATATTAATATAAAGCTAAGTGAGATAACACTATAAATACCCATACAAGATAATTCAACACTCGAATACAACTCATTAGAAATAACCAACCGGTGTGTAGTACGGGGACATATGGTAGAAATACCCAATATATGGTATAACGGCATGTCTAGTTGGGCCCTTTTATGAAACAAACCTGCTAGCATTTCAAACTCATACAACTAATATATGACGTTCATGTACCGATTGGGTGGTTACTCGCATTTGTTTGTTGAACCTTCAGTTGCACACTTTTTCTCCTATTGGTGTTGACCATCTAAAGTTAACACAACACGGCATACACACCACTACAACCCATGGGTAAAGTTGTTCGTTATCTCAATTCCATGTTGGCTATGCCAATTCAAGATACTTACTCATAATCATCTATTAACATTAACAATGGGGATTAAACCCCTCTTATCCTTGATTCCATAACTCAAGGGTCCATTTGGTGATTACACTCTTTCAAGTTGTATTGTATAACTTAACCCTTCACTTGAAATTAAATATTCTATGTATATAATTCCAAACACACCATTGGTTTATTGACAAGAAGGATGACACTCGAACTGATGGGCAAACCCAATACATTGGGGACGAATATTTGGGTATAGGACCGGGTATGAGTTTAATATTAAAAAATTCAACTAGTATGAGATTACGTGATAAATGATAGGATTATTCTAAAACTATACCCATTGGGGTGGGTTTGGGTTGTTTTAGGTATTTCCAAACCCATATCGATTATTAAAGTCCGTCCCAAACCTGTCGGGCTTTAATCGGGTAATTACCCGTCAAGTTTCGTGTTTTCTATCGGGTTTTGACAAAAATACCCATGGATATACCCAGCCCAAAACTCGTCGGGTTTTTATCAGGTTTTGCCAAAATATAACTAATGGATTACAAACAACGATCACACTATGCAAATAAAATGTAAATAATTGTCACAAACAAGTTTCAACAAATAATATTTAATGTTTAGAACACACTATATAATAGAAAAAAAATAAATGTCGAGTACATTGGGTATATAAATCGGGTAAATTGGTTAATGTTATCGGGTACTTGGGTGTATTACAAATCCAAAACCCATAAAAAAATCAAAACTAATCCCAAACCCATTACAAACCCTAATGGATCGAGTATTACTCGTCTCAATTATGCTAGGTTTCGGGTTTTCCAATTAGGTTTGGACATCACTGTCATCCCTAGGTCATAGGCATCCCTCCGGTCCGAGGGGCTAAAACGTAAGTAATCCACTTTGATATAATAATAATATGTAACATCCCAAAATTTATAAATAAAAATAAAATAAAGTTCATGATTCGAATCGTGTGTTAATATTTAATTAATATTAAATATTGAAAGAAGTATGGAATTGGATAATTAAAATGAATTAAGATGGTGGGATGGGCCTTAGGTCCATGAGCTTTAAGGAGTATAAATACTCCTTTAAACCACCCAAAAACCCTAAATCCTCATTCCATCTTTCCATATTATTTACACACTCAAAAACACACACACCTACACTATTACGCCCGTGAGCTAAAGGAGCAATCCGAGACCAAACCGAGCCTATAACTTGATAGATCTTTGATGTGCTTGCGCGTGCGTCTTAAAATTATAAGAGGTTGGATGATTTGCTTTTGCACAAGATCGTGTTTTAAATTTATAAAAGTGATTTCTACAAAGACTAAACACAAACAAAATAGGCAAGTGTACCTATCGTATATGTAGAATAGTATTGGTAAGAACCAAGTATCGATCCGTGGACACAAAGATTTATAATAATAAATCGTTTTTTTACTTCAATCGGAGGATTTAATCATTTTGGGGTTGATTTTTAAACTTTTTATAAAATATAAATACTTATATATATATAATATATAGGTGACCGAGACAAGAGATTCTAAACGAGTTGTTCAATTATGCGAAGGTTACCATATAAGATCAAGAATCCACTCCATTTTAGCATTGATAATTAATATGTAGACATGTGATAAACTTGCCGTAGCAATATATGATAGATAGCTCCTTAAGCCTTAAGTGAGCATCTTCGGCACTAAGGAGATGGTATGCGCATTTTAAAGTCCACCATTTCCTAATGTCATACCATCTCAATGATATCGATTTGAGTTGACAAGTAGTTTCGTAAAGTAGAAAGATTAGGATTGACTTCGATTTCTCAAATACCAATTCTAACAACTTCGGGTGGTTGTAGTTCATCACACAACCTCCCCTTGGTTGATTTATGTAGGTTATAATTACACATTCCGTTAACATATGGTTTCTTTAACTAATTTGATATCCTAAGCAAAGCCATTTTCGGATTACCAAGGTTTAGAAAAATACACCATAACTTATATCTCATCATTTCTAAGTACAATATAAGGATCCATGTTTCGATAATGTATCAAAGTATTTCTATCTTTCAAGAACATGAATCGATCATGAACGATTGCCAAAGATATTGACAACCACCAACTTTGATTTAGTGATTTAAGATGGTGAAACATTTCTCATCAAAAGATAATTGTAATATAACCATGTACTTTACTAGACTACATCACATGTCTTGGTTAATTATCAAGTAAAACAAAGCATCTTCATAGATTTTAGATGGTAAAAGGAGTTTAGCTAATAATGAGCATAGTGATAAACATTAAGATGATTGACAATAACAAATACATGATTAAACTTCGAACAATATAACCAAATGTAGATGAATCCTTCTTCTTAATGATGGTTGATGATGATGATTAGTGGTGATGACCTCCAAACCTTCAAACTCTTCACTAGATCTTCAAAATGAGTGTTAGTGTGTATTTTTATAAGTAAAAACCGGAGAGAATTCTTTTCAAGGCACACCAAATGAGTGCAACATGAGCCATTATTTATAGGCATTCTGGATGGTGAGGCACGGCCCCGTGCTTTTTTATGACATGTGCCAGATTTGTTTTGTCTTTTCTGTGACGTGGCCACGGCCCCGTGGTTGGTAGGCACGGCCCCGTGATTTTTAGTGACATGTGCTCAATTCTTCTTTGTCTTTTCTGTGTTCTCGTCCACGGCCCCGTGCATGATGAGCACGGCCCCGTGCTTTTGCTTCCAGATTTTGTCTTTTCTTGTGTCAGAAGCATGGGGGCGTGTTTCTTGAGGCATGGGGGCGTGTTTCTTTGTTTTCTTGTGTTTTCTTCTGTTTTTCTTCGTCTTTTTGCTTGTTTCTTCGTTTGAGGCTTGGTTTCACCTGAAATTATGTTTTATTATGATAAGTAGTCTTTTATGCTATGTTATTGGATAGAAATTGCATTTTTTAGAGATTATTTGATGCCGAAAAGATGTATATTTATGTGTAAATCAAACATCCCCACACTTGAACAATGCTTGTCCTCAAGCAATCCTCTTATAAATATCCTCTAAAAACAGCAAATTTAGATCATAGCTACCCCTTAAGTGAGCTTCAAGAAGACGAAACAAAATAACCAATCTTTATGTTAGTGATAAAAGATAGAACTTTTGTTTTTATGAGTTTCCGTTTATGCAAAACGTCACGTTCTCACAATGTTCATTCACACTCGGTTTTGTATCTGATCATACCTGTGATGTAAGTATGTGAACACTCTTAGTCAAAATGCAACCTGTGATAAATAAGCTTGTAACAAGTTCAAATATCTACCTTTTTGAAGGGTTGCATAGATCAGAAGGTAAAAAGGGGTTTTGGTTTAGTGTGAGTCGGAATTGGTATTTTGTGGTGGTTCAAGGGTTAATGGTAAATACAACTTCCACTATTTGTTGGGAGTTTTGAGATGTCTTCGATGGTTATCTCCTTTTTCTCCGAGAGGTTTTTTTTTTTTAAGTACCTAATGACTCTTTTAAGGTCAGATCGTCAAGACCAGTTTTATCAAGGATGTGGATCAATTCTTCCTCAATCATGTTCTGAATATAACTTCCAACTCTAATGGATCGTTCGGCTTTAAGCCTATTAGCCCCCACCCTCATTAGTTCGGTATATTCATGCTGAGACTGAGTTTGACTTTTTCTATATCTTCCTTCGTGGGACCAGTTTCCGTAACCTAAACATCGTTCATATCTTTTTGCTCTTCTTTTCATTGCGTTTTTTGAAATTCCACAGAATGGTGGCCTTTGTTCGTTTTGGCGCCACTTTTTCCTCACCTCATTGCTAAAGAGAAAGATTCTCTCCCTTAGTAATGGAGGCAACCTAGGTTTTGTGAAGTGTATGCAACAAAGGAAATTGAAATCGAAAGAATGCATTTCCAGTTCTTTAGGGTCTGCCAGTAAAAGACCAGTGTTGTATTTTACCGGTGAAAATGGATAAAGTGATCGGTTTTTTTGGGTTTTGTAATTTTGGTAATAGGTTTGATGGAATTGTGTAAATATTACATTCTTCCTTATACAACTCTTCGTTCGGTCTTGAAATGAATAATTACGACTAGTTCTAAATCACATGAAACATATGACTCACTCAAAGCTTCCGAAAAAATATTTATACGGCATGAGGTTTATCTCACAGTAACGGAGGAATTGGGTATTAACGCCATATTTTGTATAAATTTATTCTCAATATTACAAAACTTTTTCTTACTTTTTCACTTTTAAATGATTGGTTATTTGCAAAAAATTTTCTTGGATTTCTTTTTAGGTTTAGAATAATCTTTGTCTGCTGCAAAAATATTTGTTTTAGAGAATTTTTATAATTAGTTGGACAAACAATTGGTCAAGTGTAACATCCCGAAATTTCAAAGGTAATATTAATTATATTACTTATTAATAGATGGGAAGTTTACTCGGGTTATCAGGAAATAAATAAAAGAATAGGAGTTGGTATGGGTCGGGCTAGTGTCGGGTAATGGAAGTGGGTTATGGACTTGGGTTAATTGAGATAGGTTAAATGAGAATGGGATTTCAGGGATATAAATACCCCCAAAATCCCAAAATATCTCATTTCTCACCAAACTCCCTAACACACACTCCTTACACCCTCAAAACACACATTCTAACCGATCTAGATTCGAAGCCGAGACCCGAGATTTGTTGATAGATCTGAGTTGGTAAGGTAAGAACTAATCTAACAAAGCTATTATTACTGAAAATGGTTAGGATTGGATGGGTTAACCGGACCCGAAACCCAACTGCCCAAATCGGACCCCTAAAACGTCGATTTTAGGCCGATTTGATGGTTGGGGTTTGTAGGCGCCGATCATACGGTTCCGTGGGTACCAAAATCGAGTTATTTGGCTAAGAAACGAAGGAGTTATGGGCAAACAGATCTGCAGCGCGACAACTTCGCCTGCAAGATTAAGTTCGCCTGATGAACTTCGCCTTCAAGCGTAACTTCGCCTTCAAGCGTAACTTCGCCTAAGGATAACTTCGCCTGAAGCCAAGTTCGCCTAAGGTTTAACTTCGCCTGAAGCCAAGTTCGCCTAAGGTTTAACTTCGCCTGAAGCCAAGTTCGCCTAAGGTATAACTTCGCCTGAAGCCAAGTTCGCCTAAGGTTTAACTTCGCCTGAAGCCAAGTTCGCCTAAGGTATAACTTCGCCTGAAGCCAAGTTCGCCTAAGGTTTAACTTCGCCTGAAGCCAAGTTCGCCTAAGGTATAACTTCGCCTGAAGCCAAGTTCGCCTAAGGTTTAACTTCGCCTGAAGCCAAGTTCGCCCGAGGTTTAACTTCGCCTGAAGTGAGGTTCGTTTTGAAATAAATTAAAAACCTAATGGAAAATGTGTTAAGGCAGTTATTGGAAATAAAATGTAAGAAGTTTTCCTTTTATAGGGAATAAGTTAGGTTTCGGGGACGAAACCTCTTTAAGGGGGGAAGACTTGTAACATCCCGAAATTTCAAAGGTAATATTAATTATATTACTTATTAATAGATGGGAAGTTTACTCGGGTTATCAGGAAATAAATAAAAGAATAGGAGTTGGTATGGGTCGGGCTAGTGTCGGGTAATGGAAGTGGGTTATGGACTTGGGTTAATTGAGATAGGTTAAATGAGAATGGGATTTCAGGGATATAAATACCCCCAAAATCCCAAAATATCTCATTTCTCACCAAACTCCCTAACACACACTCCTTACACCCTCAAAACACACATTCTAACCGATCTAGATTCGAAGCCGAGACCCGAGATTTGTTGATAGATCTGAGTTGGTAAGGTAAGAACTAATCTAACAAAGCTATTATTACTGAAAATGGTTAGGATTGGATGGGTTAACCGGACCCGAAACCCAACTGCCCAAATCGGACCCCTAAAACGTCGATTTTAGGCCGATTTGATGGTTGGGGTTTGTAGGCGCCGATCATACGGTTCCGTGGGTACCAAAATCGAGTTATTTGGCTAAGAAACGAAGGAGTTATGGGCAAACAGATCTGCAGCGCGACAACTTCGCCTGCAAGATTAAGTTCGCCTGATGAACTTCGCCTTCAAGCGTAACTTCGCCTTCAAGCGTAACTTCGCCTAAGGATAACTTCGCCTGAAGCCAAGTTCGCCTAAGGTTTAACTTCGCCTGAAGCCAAGTTCGCCTAAGGTTTAACTTCGCCTGAAGCCAAGTTCGCCTAAGGTATAACTTCGCCTGAAGCCAAGTTCGCCTAAGGTTTAACTTCGCCTGAAGCCAAGTTCGCCTAAGGTATAACTTCGCCTGAAGCCAAGTTCGCCTAAGGTTTAACTTCGCCTGAAGCCAAGTTCGCCTAAGGTATAACTTCGCCTGAAGCCAAGTTCGCCTAAGGTTTAACTTCGCCTGAAGCCAAGTTCGCCCGAGGTTTAACTTCGCCTGAAGTGAGGTTCGTTTTGAAATAAATTAAAAACCTAATGGAAAATGTGTTAAGGCAGTTATTGGAAATAAAATGTAAGAAGTTTTCCTTTTATAGGGAATAAGTTAGGTTTCGGGGACGAAACCTCTTTAAGGGGGGAAGACTTGTAACATCCCGAAATTTCAAAGGTAATATTAATTATATTACTTATTAATAGATGGGAAGTTTACTCGGGTTATCAGGAAATAAATAAAAGAATAGGAGTTGGTATGGGTCGGGCTAGTGTCGGGTAATGGAAGTGGGTTATGGACTTGGGTTAATTGAGATAGGTTAAATGAGAATGGGATTTCAGGGATATAAATACACCCAAAATCCCAAAATATCTCATTTCTCACCAAACTCCCTAACACACACTCCTTACACCCTCAAAACACACATTCTAACCGATCTAGATTCGAAGCCGAGACCCGAGATTTGTTGATAGATCTGAGTTGGTAAGGTAAGAACTAATCTAACAAAGCTATTATTACTGAAAATGGTTAGGATTGGATGGGTTAACCGGACCCGAAACCCAACTGCCCAAATCGGACCCCTAAAACGTCGATTTTAGGCCGATTTGATGGTTGGGGTTTGTAGGCGCCGATCATACGGTTCCGTGGGTACCAAAATCGAGTTATTTGGCTAAGAAACGAAGGAGTTATGGGCAAACAGATCTGCAGCGCGACAACTTCGCCTGCAAGATTAAGTTCGCCTGATGAACTTCGCCTTCAAGCGTAACTTCGCCTTCAAGCGTAACTTCGCCTAAGGATAACTTCGCCTGAAGCCAAGTTCGCCTAAGGTTTAACTTCGCCTGAAGCCAAGTTCGCCTAAGGTTTAACTTCGCCTGAAGCCAAGTTCGCCTAAGGTATAACTTCGCCTGAAGCCAAGTTCGCCTAAGGTTTAACTTCGCCTGAAGCCAAGTTCGCCTAAGGTATAACTTCGCCTGAAGCCAAGTTCGCCTAAGGTTTAACTTCGCCTGAAGCCAAGTTCGCCTAAGGTATAACTTCGCCTGAAGCCAAGTTCGCCTAAGGTTTAACTTCGCCTGAAGCCAAGTTCGCCCGAGGTTTAACTTCGCCTGAAGTGAGGTTCGTTTTGAAATAAATTAAAAACCTAATGGAAAATGTGTTAAGGCAGTTATTGGAAATAAAATGTAAGAAGTTTTCCTTTTATAGGGAATAAGTTAGGTTTCGGGGACGAAACCTCTTTAAGGGGGGAAGACTTGTAACATCCCGAAATTTCAAAGGTAATATTAATTATATTACTTATTAATAGATGGGAAGTTTACTCGGGTTATCAGGAAATAAATAAAAGAATAGGAGTTGGTATGGGTCGGGCTAGTGTCGGGTAATGGAAGTGGGTTATGGACTTGGGTTAATTGAGATAGGTTAAATGAGAATGGGATTTCAGGGATATAAATACCCCCAAAATCCCAAAATATCTCATTTCTCACCAAACTCCCTAACACACACTCCTTACACCCTCAAAACACACATTCTAACCGATCTAGATTCGAAGCCGAGACCCGAGATTTGTTGATAGATCTGAGTTGGTAAGGTAAGAACTAATCTAACAAAGCTATTATTACTGAAAATGGTTAGGATTGGATGGGTTAACCGGACCCGAAACCCAACTGCCCAAATCGGACCCCTAAAACGTCGATTTTAGGCCGATTTGATGGTTGGGGTTTGTAGGCGCCGATCATACGGTTCCGTGGGTACCAAAATCGAGTTATTTGGCTAAGAAACGAAGGAGTTATGGGCAAACAGATCTGCAGCGCGACAACTTCGCCTGCAAGATTAAGTTCGCCTGATGAACTTCGCCTTCAAGCGTAACTTCGCCTTCAAGCGTAACTTCGCCTAAGGATAACTTCGCCTGAAGCCAAGTTCGCCTAAGGTTTAACTTCGCCTGAAGCCAAGTTCGCCTAAGGTTTAACTTCGCCTGAAGCCAAGTTCGCCTAAGGTATAACTTCGCCTGAAGCCAAGTTCGCCTAAGGTTTAACTTCGCCTGAAGCCAAGTTCGCCTAAGGTATAACTTCGCCTGAAGCCAAGTTCGCCTAAGGTTTAACTTCGCCTGAAGCCAAGTTCGCCTAAGGTATAACTTCGCCTGAAGCCAAGTTCGCCTAAGGTTTAACTTCGCCTGAAGCCAAGTTCGCCCGAGGTTTAACTTCGCCTGAAGTGAGGTTCGTTTTGAAATAAATTAAAAACCTAATGGAAAATGTGTTAAGGCAGTTATTGGAAATAAAATGTAAGAAGTTTTCCTTTTATAGGGAATAAGTTAGGTTTCGGGGACGAAACCTCTTTAAGGGGGGAAGACTTGTAACATCCCGAAATTTCAAAGGTAATATTAATTATATTACTTATTAATAGATGGGAAGTTTACTCGGGTTATCAGGAAATAAATAAAAGAATAGGAGTTGGTATGGGTCGGGCTAGTGTCGGGTAATGGAAGTGGGTTATGGACTTGGGTTAATTGAGATAGGTTAAATGAGAATGGGATTTCAGGGATATAAATACCCCCAAAATCCCAAAATATCTCATTTCTCACCAAACTCCCTAACACACACTCCTTACACCCTCAAAACACACATTCTAACCGATCTAGATTCGAAGCCGAGACCCGAGATTTGTTGATAGATCTGAGTTGGTAAGGTAAGAACTAATCTAACAAAGCTATTATTACTGAAAATGGTTAGGATTGGATGGGTTAACCGGACCCGAAACCCAACTGCCCAAATCGGACCCCTAAAACGTCGATTTTAGGCCGATTTGATGGTTGGGGTTTGTAGGCGCCGATCATACGGTTCCGTGGGTACCAAAATCGAGTTATTTGGCTAAGAAACGAAGGAGTTATGGGCAAACAGATCTGCAGCGCGACAACTTCGCCTGCAAGATTAAGTTCGCCTGATGAACTTCGCCTTCAAGCGTAACTTCGCCTTCAAGCGTAACTTCGCCTAAGGATAACTTCGCCTGAAGCCAAGTTCGCCTAAGGTTTAACTTCGCCTGAAGCCAAGTTCGCCTAAGGTTTAACTTCGCCTGAAGCCAAGTTCGCCTAAGGTATAACTTCGCCTGAAGCCAAGTTCGCCTAAGGTTTAACTTCGCCTGAAGCCAAGTTCGCCTAAGGTATAACTTCGCCTGAAGCCAAGTTCGCCTAAGGTTTAACTTCGCCTGAAGCCAAGTTCGCCTAAGGTATAACTTCGCCTGAAGCCAAGTTCGCCTAAGGTTTAACTTCGCCTGAAGCCAAGTTCGCCCGAGGTTTAACTTCGCCTGAAGTGAGGTTCGTTTTGAAATAAATTAAAAACCTAATGGAAAATGTGTTAAGGCAGTTATTGGAAATAAAATGTAAGAAGTTTTCCTTTTATAGGGAATAAGTTAGGTTTCGGGGACGAAACCTCTTTAAGGGGGGAAGACTTGTAACATCCCGAAATTTCAAAGGTAATATTAATTATATTACTTATTAATAGATGGGAAGTTTACTCGGGTTATCAGGAAATAAATAAAAGAATAGGAGTTGGTATGGGTCGGGCTAGTGTCGGGTAATGGAAGTGGGTTATGGACTTGGGTTAATTGAGATAGGTTAAATGAGAATGGGATTTCAGGGATATAAATACCCCCAAAATCCCAAAATATCTCATTTCTCACCAAACTCCCTAACACACACTCCTTACACCCTCAAAACACACATTCTAACCGATCTAGATTCGAAGCCGAGACCCGAGATTTGTTGATAGATCTGAGTTGGTAAGGTAAGAACTAATCTAACAAAGCTATTATTACTGAAAATGGTTAGGATTGGATGGGTTAACCGGACCCGAAACCCAACTGCCCAAATCGGACCCCTAAAACGTCGATTTTAGGCCGATTTGATGGTTGGGGTTTGTAGGCGCCGATCATACGGTTCCGTGGGTACCAAAATCGAGTTATTTGGCTAAGAAACGAAGGAGTTATGGGCAAACAGATCTGCAGCGCGACAACTTCGCCTGCAAGATTAAGTTCGCCTGATGAACTTCGCCTTCAAGCGTAACTTCGCCTTCAAGCGTAACTTCGCCTAAGGATAACTTCGCCTGAAGCCAAGTTCGCCTAAGGTTTAACTTCGCCTGAAGCCAAGTTCGCCTAAGGTTTAACTTCGCCTGAAGCCAAGTTCGCCTAAGGTATAACTTCGCCTGAAGCCAAGTTCGCCTAAGGTTTAACTTCGCCTGAAGCCAAGTTCGCCTAAGGTATAACTTCGCCTGAAGCCAAGTTCGCCTAAGGTTTAACTTCGCCTGAAGCCAAGTTCGCCTAAGGTATAACTTCGCCTGAAGCCAAGTTCGCCTAAGGTTTAACTTCGCCTGAAGCCAAGTTCGCCCGAGGTTTAACTTCGCCTGAAGTGAGGTTCGTTTTGAAATAAATTAAAAACCTAATGGAAAATGTGTTAAGGCAGTTATTGGAAATAAAATGTAAGAAGTTTTCCTTTTATAGGGAATAAGTTAGGTTTCGGGGACGAAACCTCTTTAAGGGGGGAAGACTTGTAACATCCCGAAATTTCAAAGGTAATATTAATTATATTACTTATTAATAGATGGGAAGTTTACTCGGGTTATCAGGAAATAAATAAAAGAATAGGAGTTGGTATGGGTCGGGCTAGTGTCGGGTAATGGAAGTGGGTTATGGACTTGGGTTAATTGAGATAGGTTAAATGAGAATGGGATTTCAGGGATATAAATACCCCCAAAATCCCAAAATATCTCATTTCTCACCAAACTCCCTAACACACACTCCTTACACCCTCAAAACACACATTCTAACCGATCTAGATTCGAAGCCGAGACCCGAGATTTGTTGATAGATCTGAGTTGGTAAGGTAAGAACTAATCTAACAAAGCTATTATTACTGAAAATGGTTAGGATTGGATGGGTTAACCGGACCCGAAACCCAACTGCCCAAATCGGACCCCTAAAACGTCGATTTTAGGCCGATTTGATGGTTGGGGTTTGTAGGCGCCGATCATACGGTTCCGTGGGTACCAAAATCGAGTTATTTGGCTAAGAAACGAAGGAGTTATGGGCAAACAGATCTGCAGCGCGACAACTTCGCCTGCAAGATTAAGTTCGCCTGATGAACTTCGCCTTCAAGCGTAACTTCGCCTTCAAGCGTAACTTCGCCTAAGGATAACTTCGCCTGAAGCCAAGTTCGCCTAAGGTTTAACTTCGCCTGAAGCCAAGTTCGCCTAAGGTTTAACTTCGCCTGAAGCCAAGTTCGCCTAAGGTATAACTTCGCCTGAAGCCAAGTTCGCCTAAGGTTTAACTTCGCCTGAAGCCAAGTTCGCCTAAGGTATAACTTCGCCTGAAGCCAAGTTCGCCTAAGGTTTAACTTCGCCTGAAGCCAAGTTCGCCTAAGGTATAACTTCGCCTGAAGCCAAGTTCGCCTAAGGTTTAACTTCGCCTGAAGCCAAGTTCGCCCGAGGTTTAACTTCGCCTGAAGTGAGGTTCGTTTTGAAATAAATTAAAAACCTAATGGAAAATGTGTTAAGGCAGTTATTGGAAATAAAATGTAAGAAGTTTTCCTTTTATAGGGAATAAGTTAGGTTTCGGGGACGAAACCTCTTTAAGGGGGGAAGACTTGTAACATCCCGAAATTTCAAAGGTAATATTAATTATATTACTTATTAATAGATGGGAAGTTTACTCGGGTTATCAGGAAATAAATAAAAGAATAGGAGTTGGTATGGGTCGGGCTAGTGTCGGGTAATGGAAGTGGGTTATGGACTTGGGTTAATTGAGATAGGTTAAATGAGAATGGGATTTCAGGGATATAAATACCCCCAAAATCCCAAAATATCTCATTTCTCACCAAACTCCCTAACACACACTCCTTACACCCTCAAAACACACATTCTAACCGATCTAGATTCGAAGCCGAGACCCGAGATTTGTTGATAGATCTGAGTTGGTAAGGTAAGAACTAATCTAACAAAGCTATTATTACTGAAAATGGTTAGGATTGGATGGGTTAACCGGACCCGAAACCCAACTGCCCAAATCGGACCCCTAAAACGTCGATTTTAGGCCGATTTGATGGTTGGGGTTTGTAGGCGCCGATCATACGGTTCCGTGGGTACCAAAATCGAGTTATTTGGCTAAGAAACGAAGGAGTTATGGGCAAACAGATCTGCAGCGCGACAACTTCGCCTGCAAGATTAAGTTCGCCTGATGAACTTCGCCTTCAAGCGTAACTTCGCCTTCAAGCGTAACTTCGCCTAAGGATAACTTCGCCTGAAGCCAAGTTCGCCTAAGGTTTAACTTCGCCTGAAGCCAAGTTCGCCTAAGGTTTAACTTCGCCTGAAGCCAAGTTCGCCTAAGGTATAACTTCGCCTGAAGCCAAGTTCGCCTAAGGTTTAACTTCGCCTGAAGCCAAGTTCGCCTAAGGTATAACTTCGCCTGAAGCCAAGTTCGCCTAAGGTTTAACTTCGCCTGAAGCCAAGTTCGCCTAAGGTATAACTTCGCCTGAAGCCAAGTTCGCCTAAGGTTTAACTTCGCCTGAAGCCAAGTTCGCCCGAGGTTTAACTTCGCCTGAAGTGAGGTTCGTTTTGAAATAAATTAAAAACCTAATGGAAAATGTGTTAAGGCAGTTATTGGAAATAAAATGTAAGAAGTTTTCCTTTTATAGGGAATAAGTTAGGTTTCGGGGACGAAACCTCTTTAAGGGGGGAAGACTTGTAACATCCCGAAATTTCAAAGGTAATATTAATTATATTACTTATTAATAGATGGGAAGTTTACTCGGGTTATCAGGAAATAAATAAAAGAATAGGAGTTGGTATGGGTCGGGCTAGTGTCGGGTAATGGAAGTGGGTTATGGACTTGGGTTAATTGAGATAGGTTAAATGAGAATGGGATTTCAGGGATATAAATACCCCCAAAATCCCAAAATATCTCATTTCTCACCAAACTCCCTAACACACACTCCTTACACCCTCAAAACACACATTCTAACCGATCTAGATTCGAAGCCGAGACCCGAGATTTGTTGATAGATCTGAGTTGGTAAGGTAAGAACTAATCTAACAAAGCTATTATTACTGAAAATGGTTAGGATTGGATGGGTTAACCGGACCCGAAACCCAACTGCCCAAATCGGACCCCTAAAACGTCGATTTTAGGCCGATTTGATGGTTGGGGTTTGTAGGCGCCGATCATACGGTTCCGTGGGTACCAAAATCGAGTTATTTGGCTAAGAAACGAAGGAGTTATGGGCAAACAGATCTGCAGCGCGACAACTTCGCCTGCAAGATTAAGTTCGCCTGATGAACTTCGCCTTCAAGCGTAACTTCGCCTTCAAGCGTAACTTCGCCTAAGGATAACTTCGCCTGAAGCCAAGTTCGCCTAAGGTTTAACTTCGCCTGAAGCCAAGTTCGCCTAAGGTTTAACTTCGCCTGAAGCCAAGTTCGCCTAAGGTATAACTTCGCCTGAAGCCAAGTTCGCCTAAGGTTTAACTTCGCCTGAAGCCAAGTTCGCCTAAGGTATAACTTCGCCTGAAGCCAAGTTCGCCTAAGGTTTAACTTCGCCTGAAGCCAAGTTCGCCTAAGGTATAACTTCGCCTGAAGCCAAGTTCGCCTAAGGTTTAACTTCGCCTGAAGCCAAGTTCGCCCGAGGTTTAACTTCGCCTGAAGTGAGGTTCGTTTTGAAATAAATTAAAAACCTAATGGAAAATGTGTTAAGGCAGTTATTGGAAATAAAATTTTTCCAAGCTGACCTGGCAGCTCGACCCCAGCCAGGGGCTCTGCCCCTTGGACCCTGCTAGGGGCTGCCGCCCCTAGACCCCGCTGCCAGGGGCGCTGCCCCCGGACCCCCGTTCGTTGTGGGTCATATAAAGATAGAAACGCAACATAAGTAGTAGTAGCTAATTGATACGTGTAAATATTATACAGTTAGCCGTGCACAGCTCAAGAGGGGAATAACTATTAACGGAGAGCGTAACAGTATTCAGGTGAGTTTCTAGCCCCATTTATGTGTTATGTTTTCGGGGCTGTGTGCATACTCGATGTGTCGTTAATACATTTATCCTAAGTGATAAGTGTATGCCATATGTGATATATGTGATGGATATGAATGGTTGCTTGTCGGTACGCGAACGATCTTCGGATATTGCGCGTACTGTCAGGTCAAAAATAAAGGCACGAATATTATACATCGAAGATGTATGAACATTACAAATGAATACTTGTCGGGGCGGGAACGATCTTCGGATATTGCACGTATCGACAAGAGGTATGGTTGTTAAATGAATGATGTAAAGAACGCCTAGGGTGTTCTTATGCTATGATGTAATTATTGTATATGTGAAGTAGGTGTATACAGGTACACGAATGGTATGTGAGTTCTACGTTCGACATAGTAAGTTAGGATGGCAAATCCCTCTAGCTTTTGTCGGACATAGACTCGGCTGGTGATGGCGTAGTTAAGGACTGCGGGCCTTATACGTAAAGTAGATGATAGATGTAAACGTAGTTAAGGACTGCGGGCCTTATACGTAAAGTAGATGATAGATGTAAACGTAGATAGGGACGGTGGGCCTTATACGTGTTACAGATAATAGACGACAACGTAGTTAAGGACTGCGGACCTTATACGTATTATAGATAGGCATCAGCATAGGAAAGGACTGTGGACCTTATACGTGCTGTAGTTGTATTGTGATAGCATAGGGGAGGACTGCGGACCTCGTACGTGCTATGGTTTAGGTTGCAACATAGGGGAGGACTGTGGACCTTGTACGTGTTGTGGATGTAGGATGGTATAGGGAAGGACTGCGGACCTTGCACGTACCATAAAGGGTGAACATAGGTAAGGACTGCGGACCTTTGTACGTGTTCACGACCTTGAGTACAAGTATAGACGGTGAACTATGAACGTACTCTCGGTAGACTGAGGTTAGTGATTGTAGATATGTATGTATGTATGGTAGCAAGTATGTAAGTAGAACAGAAGGGTGACTAGTGAAGAATGGATATGTATCTACGGATATGTATGTATGTGTATGTATTGTATGGCGTTCGATTAACTAGAACTCACTCAGCGTAGCTGACTTTTAGTATGCACGCAGGTGAGCTGATTACAGAGTTAGCATGAGGATGACACACGGCATGGATTGAACGGCTGGCATCTGAAGAAAGAAGTAAAGGTGTTTTAAATATAAAGTTTTGTGTTATGGTATCAAAGAAAAGGTTTAACGTTTTGTAACAAATGATTGATGTTTTATATTCCGCGAAAAGTTTTAATAAACTCTGATTTGAAGAACTGTGTTTATGAGTAAATCCGACGCTAAAGTAGGGCTACCGGGTTCGGGGCCTTACATCAAGTAATTCCCCTCCCCACACTTGAATCTCACATTGTCCTCAATGTGACAAGATTCATGAAAATATAAAAATTCTAATTGAGTATGGTGGGTAAAAATGGAGAGTTACTTCCCTTCGGGTTAAAGAAATTTTGACAGAGCGTCCCCTGTTTTTCGTCTGTTTTCCTGTTTTTTGTACCTGTATAATATAAAACTGCAAACATCCACAAACAACCAAGCATAAACTGCTGAAAATTGGGTATGGAATCATCCATCCCTTGCCCTTTCGGGCTAAATTAGTACCTAGCATAATGTCTTTGGCACTCATGGCCATAATAGTGTCCAAACCAACATAAACACAAATAAACAAGTACGATGAAAAGTAAATTGTTCAAAATACACATAATAATAAGTTCATAAAATAACGCCAACCCGTGCCCGTGCCCATGCCCAACGTACCTGTGCCGCCAATCGTCAGTTACCTGTGTCCAGGTCAAACGGATCCTTGTTCGTGCGTACTCAGCTTCTATTCTTTTTCTCCGTTCGTCTTCCATCATCATTTCCGACTGGCTTTTCGGGTCCCAAATGTGGCCGCGGCTGTTGACGAACCTCCAAATTTCTGGTCTTGCACTAAGGATTTGAGCTATCTGCAACTTGTAACATAGTTTGAGGTTAAGAGCAATAGGTTTCGGATTTTCGGTCCCTTCCACGTCTACATCATAAGCTTCGTAAATCTTGTAGATCCATGCGCCACCGAAGAGTGGAGTTCTTGGACATTCTGCTGTTGCATTAGTTCTGAAAAGTTGACAGAAGAGATAAGTAATGTTGCAATCAATTTCATTTCTTATGTAGTAAAGTGCCCACAAATCCCGTAAATTCACCACTCCTTTATTTTTGCTACGTGTTGTTAGCGTCTTGCTTAGTAGCCGGTGAATATATTTCATCAATGGATCTCGTAAGGCTGTTCTTTTCGACGCATTGATGTGGTTTGTTTCATCCTCGAAGCCCAACAATTCCCATGCTCGTGTCTGTGTATCTTCAAACCAGTTATTGTCTTCCTTTTCAAATGCTACCCTTGAGTGGGTCCAGATTACTTGTTCTGTTTCTTCTTTTGTGTAAATTCCCATATCAATCCCGAGTTGGGTGAAAGACGTTCTGCGCCACGCACCTCCACACCTGAACTCAATTGCATCTTTATCCCACATATCTAAATTCTTCTTTATGTTAAAGGATGCTAAGAATTCCTTTCTTAGTTCCGTTATGGCCTCTCCTGTTTGCTCAAAAACCCTCTTCCACGGCCCCGTCACAAACATGTTGTATCGGTTCCATTGATTAACTTGGCGTAGGGTGTCTTGGCAAGCATAGAAATTTGGTTCAGGGATTCGCCTGTTCAAGTGGCTTAGTCTTGCATTGGCTTGCCTATCTCTTGCATCATTTCCGGTGAAGACTAAAAATGCATGAACTTCTTCCCCATACTCGGCCATCTGCAATTTAAACCTAAATTAGTCAGAACTTATGAAAAATTTTCAATTTGCTGAAACAGAAGGAAAAACACGGCGGCGTGCTTTCAGGAGCACGGTACCGTGCTGCTGCTTCAGGTTCAATTCCTTTGATGTTGACTTTTGGTTGACCACGGCTCGTGTTGTTTTGTGCATGGCTCGTATTTTTAATACCGATTTCTAACTTACTTAGACTCGAACCCTCGTTTCTAACCGGTTTTATCAATAGGGTTTAATGGTTCGTCGGGTATTTATTCTAACACCCAAAACCCGAATTGTTTCTTTCAATTAAACCCTAACCATCAAACGTTCAACCATCTATTCATCATCATCAAGCATAAGAACCCATACACTTTTTGGGTTTTGACCCGATTTGGTCGATTTGAACAACTTTAGGGTTAATCTAAACCTAGAATGACGAATCTGAGTAATGCACTTGTTAAATTAACATACCTTAGGTTTAGGATTGAAGATTAGATGAAGAAATTTGCAAAATGGTTGAAGGTCGGCGGTTCTCGGTTTAGAATGCAGTGAAATTAGGGTTGGATGTGTTAGAAAGTTATTTTATCAAAGTTAAAACTCATAACTGCCCTGACACCAAAAACACGGCCCCGTGCTTTTGGAGCACGGTACCGTGCTGCTTAATGCAGACAGTACTGTTTTGTTTATTTTGTCGAGCTGGTTTGCTTTTAACTGGTTTTTATTTTTTTGGTTATTTGATATGGTAATTAAAAATCCTAAATTTCATTAAAACATAAAATTAAAGACATAATTTAAAGATAGATAAAATGAAAAGTACAACAACAACTCTCGAATCCTAACACATTGTACTAGCGGGAACAACTTCAACACGAAACAAAGTCAGAACTTCAATGGCCACCACCCCCGAATAAGTCCTGGATGTGTGGTGGTGCTCGTTTGGCTTCCAAAAGTTCGTCAAGCTTTTTGTTGAGCGTGACGAGTTCTCGGTTGAGAAAGTTAAGTTTGGAAGTCACATCTTTGTGGTGGCCATCCACAACTTTGTTAATCAACTCGACTACTCGAGCCTCGGTTTGCATGTTGCTCTCAACTTGGTCTCTTACGATGCATTGGAGTCTCATGATTTGTTCCTCAAGGAAGGAAGATTCATGTTGTTTCCCCTTCTTCACTGGCTTCCATTCAACCCATTTTCCTTCCATTTAGGTAGTTTTTGTTTGGTGTGAATGGAATAGTGAATTTATGCATGCATTATATAGAGACTGGAAAGTTGAACACGGCACCGGGTTTATTGGATCATGGCCCCGTGCTACTAGAAGAATAAATGTTTCTGAGTCAGAGAATTGTACGGAGTCAGCGCGTATCATGCTGAAGATTCTGGGGTGACCACAGCCTCGTGCTTAGGAAAGTACGGCCCGTGCTTTTTTTCACAGTGTATTTCTTTCAATTTTCAACATGATTCAAGATCTGGAATTTTTTAGAATGACGATTATTGTGATAATTTTGGAAGTTCGGTCATCTAAAAATTACTTTTCATTAATTGAGATCCTAGAACAATCACGGGATAAGCCCGGGTTTCCTAAGAAAAAGAAAATAATCGGGTTAAGCCCGAAGTCCTAACACATTGTGCTTAATGCACTTTTTAACACATAAAAACATAAAATTAAGTTTCCTAGAGCTCTCCGAAAGGCTCTCCTCCTCCGAACGGTCATGGTGGTGGAAAATACGTAAAACCGAGAACTTGAAACTGGAGTTGTTCGTTGATGTCTCGGAGTTCCATTTTCATGTTTTCCACCTATTCGGTGAGTTGCACGAGAGGCATCTCAGCAAGGACATTCATTTCGGTGAGTTCTCTCACGAGCTCTTGAAGTTTCAAAAGAAGCTCGGTTTTGGAAACATGGCGGGCATTGTTTCTCGGATGTCGGGAAACGGAAATTGCTTCATTCATCTCAGTTGGCATGCTGAATTCTCAGAGGTTTTTGGTTTTGGTTTGTGCAAGGAATTCAATGACACAAGGTGCCTTTTATAACCAAACAGGAGACCGAGCACGGTACCGTGCTTTTGGAATCACGCCCCCCGTGTTTTCACTATGACAATTCTGTTACAAACCAGTCTGACTGAGATTTTTGCAGCGTAGATGCCGACCCGCACTTTTAGGCACGGGGCCGTGCTTTAAGGAGCACGCCCCCGTGGTTTTCTGAAATATTTTATATTTAATTTTTTTTTATCAAGTAAAACAATATTTACAAGGCCTACTTTTGTGAAGGTCTTGGCCAGACCTTGTTTCCTTAATGTCTTATTTAAAAAGTTTGGTTAGTACCTCCAAAACTTCTTTAAGTGGACCGTCGATGTATGGTTTTAATCGATGTCCATTGACTTTGAACTTTTGGCCGTTTGAACTTGAAATTTCGATGGTTCCATAGTCAAAAACTGTTTCAACTACGTATGGACCTGTCTATCGGGATTTCAGTTTTCCTGGGAAAAGACGTAAACGAGCGTTGTATAACAGTACATGATCGCTGTCTTGAAATTTCTTGTTTCCTTTTAAATGAACGTCGTGTATTCGTTTAGTCTTTTCCTTGTAGGACCAGGAATTTTCGTAGGCCATTGTTCTGAGTTCCTCGAGCTCACGAATTTGATCTTCCCGCTTTGCTACGGCGGATGTTAGATCAAAATTCACTGCTCTGAGAGCCCAATAAGCTTTGTGTTTTAATTCCACTGGTAGATAACATGCCTTCCCAAAACTAGCTTGAAGGGTGTCGTTCCTATGGGAGTTTTGTAGGCCGTCCTGAGGGCCCACAATGCGTCATCTAACTTTTCTGTCCAATTTTTGTGATTCATCCCCACACTTCTTTCTAAAATCCTCTTAATTCCTCGGTTTGAGACCTCCACCTGCCCACTGGTCTGCGGGTGATATGGTGTTGCTAGTCGGTGGTGAACTACATATCGTGCTAAGACCATGTTCATTAGGGTGTTACACAAGTGAGTACCTCTGTCGCTGATGAGGGCTTTTGGAGTACCGAATCTTGAGAATAACTTTTTCAGAAATCGTACAACTACTCGAGCATCGTTGGTGGGAAGAGCTTGTGCTTCTACCCATTTAGACACGTAGTCGACTGCTACAAGAATGTATTTATTTCCGAATGAGTTAGGAAATGGGCCCATGAAATCTATCCCCCATACATCAAAGATTTCACAAATTTGAATGTTTTGAGTCATCTCATTTTTTGATGAGATGTTCCCAGCTCTTTGACAAGCATCGCATGCTTGGATCAAAGTATGTGTATCTTTGTATATAGTGGGCCAGAAAAATCCTGCATCAAACACTTTCCTGACTGTGGTGGCAGTACCGTGGTGTCCACCTGGTTGTCCTTCATGGCAATGTTTAAGAATGTCTAAGGCCTCCTTGCCTGCTACGCACCTACGAATGACTTGATCCGCACCTATCCTAAATACGTATGGATCTTCCCAGAAGTAAAACTTAAGATCGGAGAAGAATTTTTTTCGCTATTGATGGGTAAGTCCTTTTCTGAGGATCCTACAAGCTAAGTAATTGGCGAAGTCGGCATACCAAGGACTTTCGTCCTTTTCTTTCAATCACTCCTTGAATGTGCATGAGAACCTCATGTGGGAAATTATCGTTGATAATTTCTTCTTGAAGCACTTCGGGAGTTGGATATTCTAATCGTGAAACATGGTCTGCGGCTACATTTTTTGCTCCCTTCTTGTCTTTAACTTCGATGTCAAATTCTTGGAGTAGTAGGATCCATCGGATGAGTCTAGGTTTGGCATCTTGTTTGTTGAATAGGTATCGTATTGCGGCATGATCGGTGTAAACTATGGTTTTGGAAAGAACTAGGTATGATCTAAAATTTTCAAAGGCAAATACTACTGCTAGTAACTCTTTTTCAGTTGTGGTGTAATTCTCTCGTGCATCGTTAAGAGTTTTACTTGCATAGTAAATTGGGTGGAAATGTTTTTCTTTGCGTTGTCCGAGTACGGCTCCAACTGCAAAGTCACTTGCCTCGCACATGATTTCGAATGGAAGGGTCCAGTCGGGTGTGGTCATGATTGGTGCGTTGACAAGTTTGTCTTTCAGTGTATTGAATGACTCAACACATTCCTCAGAGAAGACGAATGGTGTGTCTTTCTCTAGAAGTTTGGTCATAGGTCTTGAGATTTTTGAGAAGTCTTTTATGAAGCGGTGGTAGAAACCGGCGTGACCTAGAAAACTTCTAATGGCTTTGACTGAAGTTGGTGGTGGGAGTTTGGATATGGTTTCTATTTTGGCCCTATCAACTTCTAGTCCGTTTTGAGAAATATTGTGACCTAGAACAATGCCTTCCTTTACCATAAAGTGGCATTTTTCCCAGTTGAGCACTAGATTTACTTCTTCACACCTAGCTAGCATTTTGTATAGGTTTTTCTAACAATGATCGAAGGAATCTCCAAAGACTGAGAAGTCGTCCATGAAATCTTCCATAGAGTTTTCGATCATTTCGTGAAAGATGGCCACCATGCAGCGTTGGAAGGTGGCTGGAGCATTACATAATCCAAATGGCATTCTTCGGTAAGCGAAGGTTCCGTATGGACATGTAAAAGTAGTTTTCTCCTGATCTTCAAGAGCAATGGGAATCTGAAAGTATCCGGAAAATCCATCAAGAAAACAGTAGAACATTTTTCTAGATAATCGTTCGAGCATTTGATCTATGAAAGGAAGTGGAAAATGATCTTTTCTTGTGGCATCATTAAGCTTCCGGTAATCGATGCAAACTCGCCAGCCTGTGATGGTCCTCATTGGTATTAGTTCGTCCTTCTCGTTCATTACGACTGTCATTCCTCCCTTCTTGGGTATGACCTGAACGGGACTAACCCAAGGTGAATCCGAGATCGGGTAGATTAATCAGGCATCAAGCAGTTTGATTACTTCCTTCTTCACCACATCTTGCATGTTGGGGTTGAGACGTCTTTGATGTTGGACCACGGGTTTGTATTCTTCCTCCATGAGGATTTTATGGGTACAAAACGAAGGACTGATGCCCTTGATATCCATGATCTTCCATGCGATAGCCTTCTTATGGTTTTTGAGAACCTTAAGAAGTTCGTCTTTCTCTTCTTTAGAAAGGTGAGATGAAATAATTACTGGGAGTTGAGAATCTTTCTCTAGAAAGGCGTATTCGAGATGTTTTGGTAGTTCTTTTAATTCTAAGGCTGGTGGTTCTTCGATTGATGGTTTTGATTTTTCATTGTTTTCAATGATTTCGTATATCGTTTCTGATTCTTCATGGTAGTTGTTATTGAAATTTTCATTTTCAAAAATGGGTTTGTTTAGTGTTTTGTCTAAGACTTGTGTTTCTAGGGGAGTATTGATGGCGGAATCTCGCATATAGCAACTTACGATGGAGTCTATGATATCAACACTGTATAAGGTGTCATCGTGTTGTTGTGGATATTGCAGAGATTTTCCTATGTCAAAAGTGATTGCCTCGTCATTGACCCTAAGAGTGAGTTTGCCGGTGCAAACATCAATGATAGCCTTTGCGGTAGCTAAAAAGGGTCTTCCTAAAATTAGAGGTACAATTTTGTCTTCCTCCATTTCTAGAATCACAAAATCTACTGGGAAAACAAACTTGTCAATTTTGACAAGCATGTTTTCAACAATGCCCCGAGGATATTTAACGGATAGGTCAGCCAACTGAATGCTCATGCGGGTGGGCTTTGGTTCTCCTATCCCTAGTTTTGCAAAAACCGCATAAGGCATCAAATTAATACCAGCTCCTAGGTCAGCCATGGCATTGCTAACAGATAAATTTCCTATGAGACAAGGGATAGTAAAGCTCCCTGGATCGGTCATCTTTGTCGGTAGCTTGCTTTGGAGGATAGCTGAACATTCTTCACTTAGGGTGACATGCGAGAGCTCCTCTAGCTTCCTTTAGTTTGTCAGCACTTCTTTGAGAAACTTGGCGTATTTTGGCATTTGAGCGATAGCTTAGACAAAAGGGATGTTGATATGGAGTTGCTTAAAAAGTTCTAGAAACTTCCCATACTGGGCTTCCAATCGCTCCTACTTCAGTCTTCCAGGGTATGGAATAGGCGGAACATAGGTTCGGACTGGTTCCTAGAAATTTGTACAAGCTATCCCCGGCAATTTAAAACTTGGAAAATGATTAAATTTTTAGAATTTTAGATAATGATTAAATTAAAACTTGGATTGTTCTTAGAAACATACCGTGTATCCCCGGCAACGGCGCCAAAAACTTTGATGTGCCTGCGCGTGCGTCATAAAATTATAAGAGGTTGGATGATTTGCTTTTGCACAAGATCGTGTTTTAAATTTATAAAAGTGATTTCTACAATGACTAAACACACACAAAATAGGCAAGTGTACCTATCGTATATGTAGAATAGTATTGGTAAGAACCAAGTATCGATCCGTGGACACAAAGGTTTCTAATAATAAATCGTTTTTTTACTTCAATCGGAGGTTTTAATCATTTTGGGGTTGATTTTTAAACTTTTTATAAAATATAAATACTTATATATATATATATATATATATATATATATATATATATATATAGGTGACCGAGACAAGAGATTCTAAACGAGTTGTTCAATTATGCGAAGGTTACCATCTAAGATCAAGAATCCACTCCATTTTAGCATTGATAATTAATATGTAGACATGTGATAAACTTGCTGTAGCAATATATGATAGATAGCTCCTTAAGCCTTAAGTGAGCATCTTCGGCACTAAGGAGATGGTATGCGCATTTTAAAGTCCACCATTTCCTAATGTCATACCATCTCAATGATGTCGATTTGAGTTGACAAGTAGTTTCGTAAAGTAGAAAGATTAGGATTGACTTCGATTTCTCAAATACCAATTCTAACAACTTCGGGTGGTTGTAGTTCATCACACAACCTCCCCTTGGTTGATTTATGTAGGTTATAATTACACATTCCGTTAACATATGGTTTCTTTAACTAATTTGATATCCTAAGCAAAGCCATTTTCGGATTACCAAGGTTTAGAAAAATACACCATAACTTATATCTCATCATTTCTAAGTACAATTTAAGGATCCATGTTTCGATAATGTATCAAAGTATTTCTATCGTTTCAAGAACATGAATCGATCATGAACGATTGCCAAAGATATTGACAACCACCAACTTTGATTTAGTGATTTAAGATGGTGAAACATTTCTCATCAAAAGATAATTGTAATATAATCATGTACTTTACTAGACTACATCACATGTCTTGGTTAATTATCAAGTAAGACAAAGCTTCTTCATAGATTTTAGATGGTAAAAGGAGTTTAGCTCATAATGAGCATAGTGATAAACATTAAGATGATTGATAATAACAAATACATGATTAAACTTGGAACAATCTAACCAAATGTAGATGAATCCTTCTTCTTAATGATGGTTGATGATGATGATTAGTGGTGATGACCTCCAAACCTTCAAACTCTTCACTAGATCTTCAAAGTGAGTGTTAGTGTGTGTTTTTATAAGTGAAAACCGAAGAGAATTCTTTTCAAGGTACACCAACTGAGTGCAACATGAGCCACTATTTATAGGCATCCTGGATGGTGAGGCACGACCCCGTGCTTGATGAGCACGCCCCCGTGCATTTTTATGACATGTGCCAGGTTTGTTTTGTCTTTTTTGTGACGTGGCCACGTCCCCGTGGTTGGTAGGCACGGCCCCGTGATTTTTAGTGACATGTGCTCAATTCTTCTTTGTCTTTTCTGTGTTCTCGTCCACGGCCCCGTGCATGATGAGCACGGCCCCGTGCTTTTGCTTCCAGATTTTGTCTTTTCTTGTGTCAGAAGCATGGGGGCGTGTTTCTTGAGGCATGGGGGCGTGTTTCTTTGTTTTCTTGTGTTTTCTTCTGTTTTTCTTCGTCTTTTTGCTTGTTTCTTCATTTGAGGCTTGGTTTCACCTGAAATTATGTTTTATTATGATAAGTAGTCTTTTATGCTATGTTATTGGATAGAAATTGCAGTTTTTAGAGATTATTTGATGCCGAAAAGATGTATATTTATGTGTACATCAATCTTGAACGTGCAAGCAAGATACAAGATTGTAGTTCATCACCAAGCTAACCGTAACCTTAAAAACACGTAAAGGGGTGTCCTTTATATTTAAAGTTTACTTTTGGTTAGCCTTGAAACTTAAGCCTAGAGTAGATCTGGTATAAACGAAACATAAAGTAGCAAACTTGACGTTAGAATGAGCTTAACAAACCCACGGTTATGAACGACCCGTTTAAAGAAGCCCCAAACCTAGTTTTGAACATCTTAGCCATAAAGATCCAAGATTTACATTCATTTGGGACAAGTTTGGACCGCAAACGGTCAAGCGAACGTTTGGGGCTAAGGCCAAACCATAATAAGCGAATTAGGGTCATGAAACGTGTGTTTATAATGATAAAACTAACCTTGACAGCAGCAGTTCACTACAACAAGTTCGCTGCAGTAACTTCGCTACAAGAAGTACATAAGTTCGCTGCAGTAACTTCGCTACAGCAAGTTTGCTACACATATAAGTTCACCTGATAACAATTTCGCTTATATCTAAGTTCGCTTATATCTGAGTTCGCTTATATTGAGACCCGGATACATGGTGACCCGCATATGTATACATATACGTGTATACACTTGATGGTATGCATTGTAAGGACCTAAGAGATAAAATACTAGAATGTAAAGTAAAGGAAAACCATAAATATGCTAATTAAAAGTAATCTAATACTAGGCCATTAGATTAGATCAGATGAGTATTGATACGTGTAACTTGTATACAGTTAGCCGAGCTCAATTAAATAAGGGATTAACAATTAACAAAGAAAGAAACAGAGTTCAAGTGAGTTTCTAGTCCCATTTTCCTTGTTATATTTTCGGGGTTGTGTGCATACTCGATGTGAAGTGTGAATACACTTCCTTAAGTGGTAAGTGTATGCTATAGATGATATACGAGGTAGCTATTATATAATGCTTGTCGGTGCGTGAACGATCTTCGAATATTGCACGTATCGCCAAGGATAGTGATTGCCTAGTGGTTATTAGTGTGTATGAATGCTATGATGTTTAACACGATGTTTTTTGTGATGATTTAAAGGTAAGTTTGTATCGTTTGGTAAAGAATGATTGAAATTTGTTTATTCCACGAAAGTTTTAATTAACTCTGATTTGTAAGAACTGTGTTTATGAGTAAATCCGACGTTAAAGTAGGGCTACCGGGAACGGGGCCTTACATAATAATAATAATAATAATAATAATAATAATAATAATAATACAGGGATAGACTTATCTAGTAACTAGGGTTCAGAAACCGTACGTTTCTCTGGATCATCATAGCGTACTTCCACATATCCATTCAGAGGAAGGTCTTTTCGTAATGGATGACCCTCGAAACCATAATCTGTTGATATACGGCGTAGATCTGGATGATTGATGGAAGAAACACCAAACATATCCCAAACTTCTCGCTCCCACCGGCTGGCTGATGGAAATGGTATATATATATATATATAAACAGGGACAAACTTATCTAGTAACTAGGGGTAGATGTGCACAAAAAACCTGAACTTGGAACCAGACCCGAAAAAATCTGAAACCAGGTTTTGTATACGGGGGTTTTTAATACACATACCCGTACCCGACTCTACCCGTAGGGTACAGATAGGGTATGCATTTAAGTACCAAAACCCGTACCGGAACCAGGCCCGGTTTGTACCTGTAATATCTGAACCGATTCCATACCCGAACCGGGTTTTACAAATACCCGGAACCGAGTTTTTTCAAATACCCGATATTACCCGAAAAATACTCGGAAAAATAATCCTAAAAGATGCAACCCCTTAAAAGTCCAATATATATCCGAAAATTAGCTGAAAAGAAGCCCAAAAAAACCCGGGAATAGGGTAATCAAATACCCAATTTAAAATACTCGGTTCTATATTCGACTCGAACCCGATACATAGGGTATAGTTTTTAGAGATGATACCCGGACCCGAATCCGACCCGGGTATTACAAATATCCGAATTTTGAATACCCAATCATTCCTGAACCCAGTTCCATACCCGAACCCGGGTATTTGAAAAACCCGATTTGTGCACCTCTAACTAGGAGTAGCCTCCGCTACCCCACAACTTTTTGTCGGTAGTTCAAATTAAATTTTTATCTAGTTGATTTTCGTATTCTCTACCCCTGGAAAAATATAATGTTACTCATATTTGTTTAAAGACCAACTAAGTTAAAAGCTAAAACCAATTAAAGTTTAAAGTTTCAGACAAATTAAAGTCCAAACCAAATAAAACATTTTCGTTGTTCCTTTATGTTTGGACACTTGGACCAGGCCGGACATCAACATTTAACAAAACAATGTTTCAGTCATTCACAGTCCACCCCAATCCATGCCACCCTCCTCCGGTCACTAGACCTCCACGCCGCAGCCAAGTTGCCGACGGACGGTGTTCCTTAGTCTCTCTTTCACGGTTCGACTTCAACTTGTTCAGTTTAGGTATTATTCCACTTTTATATAAAATTGTAATTGCTAATTTGTCTATATAAATCTTTAATTTGGATTTGTTTATGAGAAATTGAAAATTTGAATGATTAATTAATATTTAGACAATATAAATTGAAATTGATCACGTATGTAGGGCTTTAATATTGTTTCTTCTAAAATTAAAAAATTAGAAAATTAGAGAACTTGATAGATGGAACACCAAAGTCTTACTAGTAATTTTTTTAAACGAAAATTTCTAAAATGATAATATTAGTCAAACAAATTAAAAATATTATTATATGACATGTGGTGAAAAAATTGATTATTGTATGAAATACGGGTAAAAAAATGTTTGTTTACATTGTAAGAAATACAATAAAAAAAATTATTTGAAGGCTAACAATGAGATTTCGGTCTAAATCCGATAATAAAATAAAAATGAAAGGTGAAACCTAATTTAAATTTGAGGTGAACCCTTCGTTGAGTGAAACCCAAGCGCCGCCGTGGTGATGTCATCTCGACCGGAGCTGCAGGCACCGCCTGAGATATTCTACGACGATGTTGAAGCCAGAAAATACACCTCTTCTTCTCGTATCGTTGGAATTCAGGTATAGTTATTATACATACATATCTAAAATGATGTAATTTATTATTATTATGATGTCTTATTATTATTAAAATCTCAGGCTGAGCTTTCAGAAAGAGCAATAGAGCTTCTTGCTTTGCCTGATGATGGAATCCCTAGGTTGCTTCTTGACATTGGTAAGTATGTATTTATTATTATTATTATTGTTTGATTTATAGTTTTTGTTATTCTTGATTGAATGAATATTATGATTGGTAGGTTGTGGTTCTGGCCTTAGTGGTGAAACAATATCTGAACATGGACATCATTGGATCGGTCTCATATATCGCCCTCTATGCTTGGTATTATTATGCACTTGTTTTTCTTTACATGAATAATGATTATATCATTGTGGACACTCATGTATGAACCAAGTTTACTTAATTCAGCTGTGGCTTTGGAGCGCGAGACTGATGGAGATCTTATACTTGCTGACATGGGTCAGGGCCTAGGATTACGCCCCGGAGTCATGGACGGTGCCATTAGCATCTCCGCCGTTCAGGTTTTTATATATATTCTTTTTAATAATAATCAGTTTTTGAGTTTTATATGTTCACAACTATAATTATTCTAACAGTTTTAATATTGTTGTTATTATGTAGTGGTTGTGCAATGCTGATAAATCCTGTCACGAGCCACGATTGCGATTGAAGTATGTGTAATTCTGTCCCATTAATGTCAAAATTCACATATTACATAATAATCATGGTTTTGTTCATCATGGTTTACTGCAGGGCTTTTTTTGGTTCACTTTATAGATGCTTGAGTCGGGGAGCTAGAGCGGTTTTTTCAACTGTATCCTGAAAATAATGCACAACGAGAGCTTATTTTAAATTATGCTATGCGTGCTGGATTTGCTGGTGGTGTTGTCATCGACTACCCCCACAGGTATAGTTCTTTCTAATTTTATGATAAATAATTTCAATATATAGTCTGAATTTATGATTTATATGTTGATTTAATAAATAATATTTTGCAACAGCTCAAAGAAAAGGAAAGAGTACCTTGTGCTTACTTGTGGGCCACCGTCTGAGAGTACTGCAACACCAAGTGCTAAAGGTGAAGACGGTAACAGTAGCTCAGATGATGAGATTAGTGGCGATGAGGAGAACCAAACTGTAAGTTGTAATATAATTCATCTTTGGAGATTGATATGTATCAAAAAATATATTTTAAGTCAGTTGTTTTGCTCAATTTTTCGATTACTTGTGCAGGTGAGTATTTCAGATAGAAACAGGCCACGAAAAAAGCAAAAGATAACGAAGAAAGGTAAGACAAGATCGCGGGTGTTGCAGAAAAAGGAGAAGATGAGGAGTAAAGGAAATGCTGTGCCTCCGGACACAAAATATACCGCTCGCAAGCGCAAGGCATCAAACTGTAAGTTGTAATATAATTCATCTTTGGAGATTGATATGTATCAAAAAATATATTTTAAGTCAGTTGTTTTGCTCAATTTTTCGATTACTTGTGCAGGTGAGTATTTCAGATAGAAACAGGCCACGAAAAAAGCAAAAGATAACGAAGAAAGGTAAGACAAGATCGCGGGTGTTGCAGAAAAAGGAGAAGATGAGGAGTAAAGGAAATGCTGTGCCCCCGGACACAAAATATACCGCTCGCAAGCGCAAGGCCCGTTTCTGATCATATTTGATTTCTATATACATGTGTGCTCGTCTGTTTTCTTGTTACATTTGAGAGGTGATATTGGACAATGTATCGAGATTTTTGAGGTTTTGTAATTTAGGGTTTCCTTTTTGGTATGAAAACTACTGTTTTTTACTTTGATAGGCCTGAAAGCAAAGAATATGTAGTCAACCGTCAACATTATCCCATCAAGCTAAGCGTTGTACCTAAACAACGGTTTGTCATGGCAGACGATATGTGGCTCGAACTGAATTTTGTTATAATATTTTTTCTAAATGTTGTTCTACACATCAATATTGTGAATACCATTCTCCTTTGATCAGTGCCATTTTGGCTCCAAGGATGGAGAATACATTGTAGGATTCATTTTCTCGTTTGATATGTTGATATTGTGATCTATAACGTAGGCATGTCGTCACCAATCTCGTAATACTCCATTCCCAACAGAAATAACATTAAGTTCAAGAAGAGATTTAGATTGATGCTAAGCAGATTGGTATCTATGCAAATCTTTATTCAACAATTATCATAACAGTACCAAGAGCCCTTCCTAGCTAAACTACATGTTCAAACCACCACACTTTAAAAAATAAGTTCACCAATTTACAAGCACAGCCCGCTATTCTGCGTTTATGTACCACCATTGTTCAAACACGATCTATACATCATGACGACTGGCACTTCTAGACTTTTGTGAAATCCTATGAAACCCATGTTTCAAATAAATCTTTGTTTCATTTTCATTTTCAGAACCAACATATTCAGCAGCAGGCTATGAACCTGCCCCCTGAAGTTCTGCAAGTAACAAAAGTCAACACAAAAGTCAACACAAAAGTCAAAGCACTGAAATCTCTTTCAAAACACGCGGTTTTAAACCACAAGAAATAAGAAACACACCTTCGCCATATAATTGTTCAAAGCGTGCAACAATATGTTTCCCATAAGTATATTTCTTCAAAGAATTGAGATGAATCTTTATTCGACCAAGCAACACTTCCCTCTCATCGGCCGTACATGTTTGAAGAACCTTTTGAATAACATAATTTGCAAATTGGTCTTTCACCATTGCCTGCAACCATCAAAAACATTAAAATCAATCCTGTGGGTTCTACATATAAAATATAAAAAAATTGAATATATGCACACAACAAAAGGATTACTCACCAATAAATTATCACTATTGTCACCTAGCCCGATGATTTCTTCGATCAAGATACCTCGTGCGGTAGAATCAGCATATTCCAAACACTTCTCGATTACATTTGATGCAAACTTATGCTGGCTTAGTTGTACAACATGGCCCGCCAACTTGTGTGCAATTTGGTTTCTTTCCTCGGGCTTTCCCCTCTTTAACACATGCTGCAAGTGACATAACAACTTCAGATATGGCGAAGGTGAAATGCTATGCGTACAGAATAGGGCTGTTCTAAAAGCTCGTGGCTCACTCAAAATCATCTTGTTTGTAAACGAGCCGAGCCTGAGCCAAGGTAAGCTCGATTCGTTGGCTCGCTTGTATGGTTTTTTTTTCTGGCTTGTTGTCTCATTTAAATTAAAGCACAAATGTTAACATATATAAATATAAATTTCGTAGCTTATTGATTATAACATACACATAAATATAAATTTGTGTATACTAAATTTTTTTTTTCGTTTTTACATATATCAATATCTGAAAAATATAAAATTTATTATCTTTTTAAACAAACGAGCTGGCTTATGCTTATTACAACCCGAGCTCAAGTTCAACATTTCAGCTCGTCAAAATAAATAAATCGAGCCACGCAAATTGGCTCGGCTAGTTTACGACCCTAATAAAAAGACAGGTCAGGTCAAAATGGGTCAGTTGGGTACTTGGGTTGGCCTGCGAACAGTTTTAGCCCATTTTTGGTTAATAACTAACATGTTAACTGTGTGATTACCAAAACAATATAATTAGAACAGTATTCTGAATAAAACAAACTTTGGTGACTTTCAAACCATTAGATCGTTCCCCTTTTAACAATTCTTTTTTTATTTGACCCGGTTGAGATAAATCACACAATCCAAAACAGCCCATTTATAACTAAATGGTTCATAATTCAAAAACAGCCCATTTTTAACAATTCTTTTTTTATTTGACCCGGTTGAGATAAATCACACAATCCAAAACAGCCCATTTATAACTAAACGGGTCAAAATTTGCACCTATAATAAATAGGAAATCTTCATCTAAACAAATCACAAAGATGATGAAAAACAAACCTGAGTTACATAATTGCCATACTGGTCCTGTGCAAGAGTACATACGGAATCCAATATCTCATCGACTATAAACTGACTTTGTAATTCATCTGTAGAGTGTTCTAGAACCCTCTATTAACAACAGAAAATGTTGAATCAAGCACAATTAAAAAACAAGAATTAAGAAAAAAGTAGCATTTACACCTGTATGACACGACACCCGTACGGATGTGTTGAAAGAGCTGCAACTTGACCGCGGAACGACGAGATTACAAATCTAATTCTCTCCATCGGAATACTCTCGATACACTTTTGTATCACGTGATTCCCGTTTTGATCACGAACACACCTCAGAACATGCCCGTCAAGCTCACTAAGAAGCTTGATTTTTTGTTCAACCTCGATAACATCAAGGGCCTAACAGAAGAAGGGTATTTTAGACATTTCACAATAGTAAGACATAAAACTAGTTATTTACCTTTTGGATGACTCGGCAGCCGTACATTTGCAGACTCAAAGGCAGTATTTGACCTTCGAGCTGATTTGCAAGCTCCCTCCTTTGCTCACTGGTTCCATACTCAAAAAACTGCAAGCACGCGGCAGAAGTTGAAAATGAACTATAGAAAAGAAATTGGCCGGATGAATTAGTGTGCGAAGTTACGAAATTACCCTTTACCTTTTGAATAACATAGTTACCGAATACATCAGTGATTAAGCTTGAAGCATTTGGAAGAACTTCCTTAAATACAGATTCTTTGTCCTCGTTGCTGCAAATTTCTAACTTTTGTTGAATGAATCGACTTCCATGTTGATCACCACTGCATTAATATTTACAAATATGACATTATTCTTTGAAAAGAAGCAATACAAAGAGGTGCAATTTTGACCCATTTACTTGCAAAAAATATTGCTTTTTTGATCATACTTAACTCGTTAATTATTTACAAAACTGAAAATGGAAAAAAGAGAGATTTTGGCTCAACCCATCCGGCGCACCTGTTTCGATATGAAATTAAAAAAAAAGACCCGCTTTAATGACATGTTACCCAACCCGCTTTAATGACATGTTACCCAACCCGCTTTTATGACATGTCACCCAACCCACTAGGGCGCACCTGTTTTGAGTTTATGAATTTTCATTATTCATTTTGAACTTGAGGTAATTCATAAGAATTTAACAAGTAGTGTATTTAGCCCATATGTATCATAATGAATCAATTATTAATTTAACAAAAAGATTTAGGCTGAAATTCAGTATTTTGCACAAAAAAAAAAATTTATCACTCAAATCTTTTAAGCCCAAATGGTAGAACCCGAAAAACTCAAATTAAACCACTCGCAAACTAAATTTTCAGTTTTTGATCCAGTTTAAGCCCAAAACCGACCAAGCACACCCTCTGCAACCCGCCCGTCTTGCCACCTCAGCAAGGTGCACTTGAGATTATAACTCATTTACCACTCACCAGAATTCAACAATGTGACCAAAAATATCAGATAGCTCAAGCCGACGACCTTTACCAGATTTCAATTCTTCAAGAAAAGAATAAGATTTTGGATCTTTGAAAACCTGATTTCCACCATACGGCCTCATTCCGTTTCTTTGAAAACCGACCCCAGCGATCGGGGATCCAGGGACGGGTGAACCAGCATACGTTGTGTTCGGGAATTGTAAAATACCCATATTGGTTGGGCTTCCTAAATTATAAGGATTTGCAGTATCTATTATTCTAGGGTTTAAGTTACCATGACCTAAATGTCCTAAAGATTGTAGCTTTTGTAACTGGTCTTCTCCAAAAGTAGAAAGTTGCAAACTTTCTGCATATTGAGGTTGAATCAGTAACCCAGGATGTCCGGGATACCCATAAAACTTGTTCAGATGTTGACTTTGACCTTGACCTTGACCTTGACCGATATAGGGTGACGGATGAATGTCCGAAGGCATTTGGATTGGGCCCGTATGGAGATATCCAGGTACGTATGGTGAATTAAACACATACCCGCCAACGGTGTTTTGTTGAGGAAAGTACATGTTTGTGTAAACGTGATTTGCCGACATCATATACGCCGAACCGGACGCATATGCCGGTGCCCGTTGTACCTCGGATGAGTAATTTGAGGGAGTTAGAAGAAACTGATTCATCCCAATATAAGTTTGACTTTGTGAGACTATCTGAGGGTGTGGGATGTTGACGTGAAGCATACTTCTTTGTTGCCGGTCCTGTTGACTCTCTGTATTTGGGTTACCAGATATGTTAACAGCAACCATTTCTTTTGTTATGCTTGAAACATTATCTTCTGATGAGTTGGAAATAACTATGGCTTCATATTTATGTGGAGTATCTTGTTTTGCCGATTCATCATCATCGACTTCTTCCTTATGAGTAGCAAGATTACTATGTGTCAAGCGGGTCGAGTCATCAACTGATGTTAATCTTGGATTACTAGCGGCGGTTGGTAGATTCCGCACAAGATGTCGGTTTTGATCTGAAATTAGAGGTGGAGGGAGTCTCGGGTTCATATTGACATGACTCGAATAATATTCAAAATAAGACGGGTCAGCACGAAGTTGTTCTTCGGGCTCGGTACCACTTGCAGCAATTTTGTGTCTAGAAATGAGGTTTTCAATTGCTGCAAATGAACCTTCTATGTTTGGAGGTGCACTTCCACTTCGATTTGGGCCCAAATTCCTCGGGTTTTCTTGAAAGTTTTGACCTTTTACCAGTAATCCCATTTCCTCATGTGTACCCTGTGATGCCCATTTTCCACTTGCTTCCGTGATTCTTATCGGGCTTTCGGTTGCCATTATAATTATAAGATCTACAATTTCCCACTTTTTATGTCCAAATTGTCACATCTTTTACCTTTCTTAACTTCCTAGAAATTCAAGCAAATTCAAAACACTGAAAGTTTCAAAACAAAAACACATAACCCTAAATTAGCACACACCTCTATAATAACTAATTGACGATTAATGATTATTCTTGGCTTTAATTATTAATTACGTAACAACCATCATCACCCTAAATTAGCACACACCTCTATAATCTATTTGAATTATGGTTTCATTAGCTTCACATACAAAATTAACAATCTTTATCACTTCCTAGAGGATTCACATCAAGAAAACAAGAAATCCATATCAAAACAAGCAAAGGCTACAAACTTGATCAGCCTAACAAATCTTTTCAATCAAAATTAACTCAAGATTCTCCAATTAAACAAAAACCCATATGAAATCATGCAGTTTCTTGAACTCCATATGCTCATAAAACAAGTATTACAAGTATACAGCAACTTACAAGTTCAAATTCTTGAAACCCTAAAATCAAAATAAGTTGAATCAAGTGAAGAAAGAGTGAAATTAAGTTGATTCCCACCTGGGTTTGGTGTCACAGCTGCAGATAGATAACAATCTTGGAAAAAAAACCCTAGATTCTATAGGAAAGGTACTGCTAATGAAGAGAAAAAAAGGTGTTGAAAATGAAAATGAAAATGAAAATGAGAGGGTGTGTGTGGGGTTTGGAAAGAAAGGACATAATAATAATAATAATAATAATAATAATAATAATAATAAAAGGTGCTAATTCCAATCTTTGGTTTGTTTTGTATTTTGTGTATAAAGAGGGAGAAACGACAAAAAGGTAACCTGCCAAAGATATTTTTTGGTTTAAAGAGAGAAATGCATTTGATTACATTAGATGCTGCAGTCAGTCAGTTAGCATATAGCAGAGAGCAGACATACTCCTTCAAAATAGTAAATGGAAAAGTAACAAACTGTTTTTTTGCTTGTTCATCTTTGGTATAAAAGGATCAACAAACCCTGATACTAATCTGACTTTTTTCTCCAAAAGGTGTTTTGATTTTGTGGTAAATTATTAGGTTTGCTAATTATCAATGCCTGAGTTTAAGCTTTAAAAGTAAAATTTAACTGTTTATTATTAGTTTGACGCTTTAAAATTCTAACCCAGAATCACCACATAAGGGAATCTGTGAGGGAACCCTAATTTGACTTTTAAACTCGGAATCTAAAACATATGGGGCGTGCAATGTGGCAAGTATTCATGTTTTAAGCCCAATATGAGATTTATTTTACATTACAGATATAAGACAAAGTCTTACAATCAAGTATGTAACTAATATTGCTGATGTATATGGGTAGGAAAGGTATATGCAATAAGATGGTTATATAATAGGAAAAGAACATGTGTGTAACTTCGGTACTAGTTTTATAATAATTTACTTGTTATAGGTTAAGGATATTCTTTCTTCTCGCTATGTGTGTTTAATGTCTTTTCATTTTAGTCATATCTACTGCGGTAAGAAAGTGTCCTTAAATCAGTTCGGTAGAAAGTGTGTCTCCAAAACCTGATGTTGTGTGTTTAATTTGTACTTAGCATACATTGATTGGTAAGCAATGAACTAGTAACCAAGTCCTGTCAACAAACTCCATATGCCGTTATTCAAAATTCAAGGGATTTATTTATCAACTCATTCACTCATTCAATATGAAGGAGAGAAAAAAAACCTTACTTGAACATGAGTTGTAGTCTGGAATTGATGCTACACCTTGGGGTTGCAGTCCCTTCTTAGCACGAATGTCTAATTTGACGTTCAATAAGTAGAATATTAACGCAAATTATACTTTTAAGCTAGCCCTTTGGCTCCTTCTCTATAAAGAATGAAGTGATCTTCGAAATATGAATAAAGCTTACAAGTGGTGCATTTGTGAAGGCAGCCCAAAAGAAGAACCATAGAACTCACCCATATGAAAACTTGGGAGTAAGAAAGGAGCACCAAACCTTATTGTTTATAAAACTAAATATGTTCCCGTCTACATCGTCGGAGAACAATGTCGGTCCTTACGCGAGGTGATTTCTATCTGCTAGCGGAGGACTAATCGCAATTTCAACGAAACCACTATTTTAGATCTCGTTTGTGATCCATGATATGCCCTCTTCCTTGACTTGAACTCTCTAAACCTAGCTTCCGTTGTCGGCCTTCTTATCTTTGAACATGTTATTATGGTAATAGAGTTATTATGACTTGACACATGATGTAAATTAAATAAATTTTCTTTTTTTACATTTTTCAGTTTCAAACATTATACATTTTGAGTAAAATATATCCTTGGTTCAAGTAAACATAATTATTACCACCCGCCTTAATTTGTCACCGTCATTTTTACTGACTACATCTGTGGTTGAAGTTTATAGGAGAGAAAAAAAAAACAAATAATGAAAATTTGTAATATAATTTCACAAATTAAACCCTAGAAGGAAAAAAAACAAAAAAAACAAAAAAAAAAAAACAGAACAAATAATAATAATGAAACTTGTCCCATGCTACATTCGACATACCCAACGTAGGGTAGTGGGTATTTTATGTCACTCAAATTATACATTTTATTCTGTTTTTCTTCATTTTTAATTATTATTATGTCACACACGAAAACTTTATGTCACCCTTTATTAAATGGACTGACCTAGATCTGCCACACTCCACTCTATTTTTGCCACTCTTCAAAACATACCAACCACATCATTACTTTTGCTCAAATATTTAAGCCTTGGCAATTGGCACAACCTTAACCTATGACTTTTAACAAAATATAACAACAAAAAGACATTAATGATGGCGTGTTCAGTATCCCCACCACATTTAACAAAAACAAAAGAGACCATATATATTATTAATCAAGAAACCAAACTGTCTAGACAACAATCTCATCAGACGATTTTACTTTGGATGTTGAATCTTGCGTCGCATGCAAGGCTTCTCTCGTTTTGCAAACATCTTCTCATAGTCATTAAGCAGTCGTGTGGACCCGTCTGCCAAACTCATGAACTTCCACCCACCAGCGTCCCCACGCTTCCCGCGAGGCCCCATTTTCTCAGCCGTGAAATCTCACCCTTCTTTCTGCTGTATATGTGAACCTTCACGTTATAATCCATCTGTTATGAGACAACAAAACAACATTAACATCTCCAAAAAGACGGCTGATGTATGAGAATAAGAAGATTGTTTTTTTAAGGCTACCTTCTGCTTGTTGAAGTTGAACCTCTCAAGGAACTCTTGATATAAAATCTCCTCTTCTTTCACTGATATCTCGTATAGCACCTTATCTGGGTCCTTAATGGTCCCGTCCCAACCCTCCGGCATCACTTTGAAATCCGGTTTGTATGGTAAAGTCGCAACATGAAATTCTCTATCGTGCCATAATGTGCTAAAAGTAGTCAAATAAAAATACGCTAAAACTAGACACTAAGTAATACTCTAGACTCTTAAACTACTAACCGGCAAATGTACCGGTCGACTCTAGTACAGCTAAGTAAGTCCGGATATCGAACCCATGAGACTCTTTAAATTACGAAACTAGCAAACAAGACTCAACTACATGACACGACTATTTATTAATAATATTTGAGGGGGAATTTTTAAACTAATTAATTAAAACACCTAAATAAATAATTAACTATTAATTAAAACATAATAATTATTAGCTAATGATTACTTAACTAAACTAATTAATAAACTAATACTTAAATAATTAAACCTAACCCTAGTTAATAAAATAATAATAAAACATAATCATTACCTTTAAACTAATTAATTTAATATAAAATTTAACCCTAATTTAATTATAATAATAAACTATTAAGAAAACTTTAGATTAATTCAGATAATAAAAGCAACTATCTAGGCTAGAATCCCCAAAGTTACGGTTATCAATTAAATGAGAAACTTAAGTTATAGAACCGGGATCGTAAAATGGACCCTTGATAAAAAACCCGAACAGGACCCTTAAACTTTAAGAAGACGCCTATGGATTTCTAACAAGTTTTAAGACTCACTAGTTTTATGAATTAAACTTCCTTACGGTTATTTAATAATTTTTGTATAAGTATATTTATGACGAAATCCTACCTTACAGCGTGGAAATCAAAGATAGTTAAGAAAACTAAATTGACTTAATAGACTAAACTGACAATCAAATATAGACGGACTCCTTATGAAGAACTAAATCTAGCAATCATGACCAACAAAGATATATCAATAGCCTATCACCTTACAGCTTTCTAGGCTAGCAACTCACTTTTATCTGTTTAATTAGTTTTATAGTTTCTATGATTTTAATCGATATCAGTCACAAACAAGTCAAGAACACACAGTAAATGACCTAACAAAACCCTATCCTATGAAACAATCAACAAGGGCAATGTGAAACAATAAATCCAAGTAAACAAAACCAAGCAATCAAACGCATCAATTAACTCAAACTCAACAGTTTACTTAAAACATAAAATCCGTAACGAACAAAAATCCCAATCAAAATCAAACCGAACAAAGGTTCATCACGACCTAGGTAGTTTATGAGGTTTAGCCTAGCATCATATAATCTAAATCAAACAAAGCAAATAAAATGAAAACATGGTGAATGAATGAGAAACGAAAGATTAAAGGCGATAAAACCCGTAGTCTTCGATCTTGAACTTAAAGCTCTTCACTTGTTGTTGTCGTGCATTCAAAATCACCACGAAACTCGAAAGTATGCTCTCAAGAACTCCCAAAATCGTCTGGTGGCTTTAGGGTATGTTCAGGTTTAAGTTAAGGATGTATTTATACTGAAAACAGGGCCCAAAACCTAATAAAAACGAAATAAAAAATCCATCAACTTTGACTAGGCGCCGCGCGACGGGAATGGCCTTTGAAAAATTCTGATGCGGTTAGATCATAATCCATCAGCTTTGACTAGGCGCCGCGCGGCGTGTCACAATACCCTAAAAGTCTGACCGGTTCTATGTCCGGTTCCTTCCGGACGCGTTCCGGATCTTTTTAACTCGTTTTTCGCCCTTTTCGATCACGATCAACTTCCATTGCCTATGAAACATAAAAGTGTTAGTAGTATGCAAATCTCGACTAAAAAAGAACATAAACTATTAAAATATTAAATAAATTATACACAGGAAACATAAATATTTAGCATTATATCAAATATCCACATACTTATTCTTTTTTCGTCCCTGAAAAAGTTTGATGCAGTTGGATCAGAATTGGAAAATACAGTCTTAAAAACATACAGGTTATTTTTTTAAAGCTCAGAAAAACGCAAAAACCGTGATCACCGATATTATTGTCCACTTAAACCCATGCCTTAATATTTACCGGGACAATTAAGATCCGACAATAATATTACTCATTGGTTTACACAATTAAGACCCGCTTATTTTCAGCTTTTACCGGACCAGACCACCCCAACTTGACTTAAACCTCAAAATTAGCAGATTTAAAACTTTTGCTGCTCTATTTTTTTTATTGAATAGTTAAGACGATCAGGGGTATTGTTTATTCACCTAAGCTTAAGCATCAAAGTCTACCAAGCAGCCATTAGATACGATTAAGATACAATTAATGTAGGTTCCCTGGATGGATCTGCACGGGATATCTCGATCTACACAGGTGCGGAATCCCTGCGTAGGTTGTTACGAGCGTAGAACACGAATCAAACAAACACACGATACGAATAAACGAACACACGTTATATTATAACCGAAACACGTGATATAATCACTGAATACAGACTCAATACTCTCTGGTTCTCACGTCTCTCGACTCACACACGTCTGTATACGATTACCTTAAAAACTCTAAACAAGCCGTGACCTAGCGTATAAATACACGACAACTTCGCCTGATATGTTCAGGCGAAGTTGTTGCTAACTTCGCTTGACTAACAAGTTCGCCTGATAAGCGAACTTGTCAGTAACTTCGCTTAAACATAAACAAAACACAATTAACATTACAGACTGGATTACAGACACTAGACTATGAACTACTGACATTATGCACCAACAGACTCCCCCTTGGCAGTAGCTTCATATCTTTATCTTTAAGCACTTGTCTTGTAATCTTCATGCATGCACTCCCTCTCTTACACAGACCGTGACTACTCGCTGATATTTCCTCGCTTCGCCTTTCCAAGCAGGAATATAGAATATCTTCTTCTCGTTTAACACCTGCAGATCAGCTTTAGATAAATTAACAAGATGCATTGGATCATACACTCTTAGCACTTCTTGTTTGTCTTCGTCTTCCATCACGGCTTCAGCAGTCTGGCAATCCACATACCACCATTTCAGATCTTTCAGCACATCTTGAGGCATAGTCTTCATTGGAACCTCTTTCAAACACCGAATCGGCTTATATTTCATCACCATCCAAGGTTTGCCATCTGCTCTCATTCCTCTTTCAGTATCTTCAACTAATTTCCCTTTCTGTGGTTTTAACAACTCAAACTTTTTCTCTTTAATACTTTCTTTCCATACTATCTTCCCAATAACTCTGGCCATATTATCATCACTTCTATTAATCAACCCCAGTCTGGCCAAATCCTTTACCTCACACTCAGGTAAGGTATTTAGAGATCTCAACGTCCTCTTAAAGTATTGGATCCCATCATATCTTTTCACCACGAACACTTTTAGCTGTTCATCATATAACCAACAGATAATGCCTTTCTTTGACTCAGCGTACCCTTTAATATTATAACTTTTCTTGAACATTGTAGGTACCACTGGCTTCTTCGTTTTGATAAACCAATGAGCATAGCCTTCCTTCCATCTAGGCTGCTCCTCCCATTCTGTATCATCAACTACTGTATCTTCACATACATTCTACTTCTCAACGGTTGGAAGCTCGTGTTCAACATTCTCCTCTACAATTTCACCTTCTTCAACATCATCTTCTATCACTATCTGTGCACCAATCTTCTCAATTTCTTCTAATGGCAGCACATCATCATCACACACATCATCAACATCTAACATATCATCATCCAACTCCTTCAAGGCATCAATCACATCATCTCCCATCTCCTCGTCATCTACCATCACCACCTCATCACCACCAGAACCGCCAGCTGCACCTGCAGACTCCTCCTGAGCTGTGGTTGTCCCAAGAGCTTGAGTAGTTCTTGGCAACTCAATTAAGTTTTAAAAACTTCCCTTTAAGAATTAAATGACACGATCAAGTCCAAGTAACCAGTTATAAAATCATAAACTACCTAAGTACGAAAAACTTTTAAAAATTAAAGTACAAGGGATCAAATTTCAGTCTCGACAGGGACTACTACGTTTTAGAAAAGATCCGAACAGAAATCATACTAATTACGTGACTGTCACATAGATCCGTGTTTAGCTGTATTATGACATAAAGAAACAGTTTGTAGGCAGGTAAATAACTTAAGATGGTTTTCATCGTTTCTGTGATACGAGTTAAGTTCAATTAAGCTCAAAAATTAAGTGGGCAACAACTCGGAGATTATGATGCCTCCTATCTATTCTCAAAGCGTATTTGGCTTTCCCCAAGTCACCCCGAATTGACTTCGACCCGTAGTGTCTGATTAAGTTGTAAGTATTCTTCGATCTTTAGACTCTGCTTCCCGTTCTCTTTCTTACATCATGATTGACATTTCAAGTTAAAGAATGTCTCAATGAATTATAAATTTTTTTTTATTTTTTATTTTTTATTTTTTTATCAAACACATAGAGAACAACTGCAAGTCCCGAATCTGGATCACTGCAGTCTCTTGACACGCTTTCTTCACGGGAATCAGAACACTAACAGGCTCGTGTATGACTGGGTAATCGCTTTTCTGCCTATCATTCGGAAAGATATATATGAAGACATGCAGAACTCTTAAGAAGTTTCCACATAAAATGGAGTAGATTTAGTTAGTATCACTTCTACTTTTACGCACCATAAAAAGCTACCATGACATACAATGACTGTTCTAAAGCCTTTTAAGCCTAATAACTTCACTAGTTAAGCACACAGTATCAGTAAATCTATCATTTTCCAAGGTTGGATCAATTTTCTGTTAAAACATAGTAACAGAACTTCTTACGAAGTAGTAGACTTGAAAAATAATTTCATTTCCCTAAAAAATTTTTTTGACTTCAATCGCCCCGATCAGTTCAAAGTCTTCAGGTAAACGGTTATCCTGAGGATCCAATGGATCCGCTGGACCGACCACATACAAGTATGTGTCCTTCAAACTAAGTATGAACGACTAATTTTCAGCGAAAGAATAAAAACACATCATAAACCGCCCCGGTCACATTCAGTCATCTGGTTAATGGCAACCCTCAAACTCTACAAGTAGAAAATGAGGACCAAACATATCTGAGGATATGTCATTCAAACTGAGGTAACCGACATAATTTTAAGCGATAGTGACATTTTTTTTTTTATATATATGCACAAAAAGCATGGTTACTCGGGATTGATCATCCCATTCAACTCAACAAGGTTTTGAAATCTTGATTTGTCAAACGCTTTAGTATATAAATCAGCGAAATTATCAAGCGTATCCACCTTTTCAAGCACAATCAGTTTCTTCTCAGCACAATCCCGTATAAAATGATGACGTATGTCAATATGTTTAGTTTTACTGTGCTTTACGGGATTATTAGTTACTGAGATCGCAGCGGTGTTATCAATACAAATTGGAGTAAGTGAGAAATTCAGACCATAGTCGCGTAACTGTTGTTGAATCCACAGAACCTGGGAGCAGCAGTTGGATGCTGCCATGTATTCTGCCTCACATGTTGAAATGGCGACTGATGTCTGCTTCTTGCATTGCCAGGACACTAATCTGCCTCCTAGAAACTGACATCCTCCAGTAGTTGACTTCCGACTCTGATTGCACCCTCCATAATCAGAATCTGTGTAAGCTACCAACTCCAAGTCTCCTCCCTTCGCGTACCACAACCCCAGCTTAGGTTTGCCTTTGAGATATCGCAAGATCCTCTTCACACCCTTCATGTGAGATTCCTTTGGGTTTGCCTGAAAACGAGCACAAAGACAAACTGCAAACATAATATCAGGCCTAGAAGCAGTTAAGTACATTAAAGAACCTATAATAGCCCGATACTGAGTTGGGTCCACATCTGCGTCATTGTCTGTCTCAGCACCCAATTTATGGTTGACGCAGATTGGAGTATCGAATGGAGTGCTGTCCTCTATCTTGAAGCGTTTGAGCACATTATGGACATACTTGGTCTGATGAATGAACATCCCATCCTTCTTCTGATCAACCTGCAATCCTAAAAAGAAAGTTAGTTCACCCATAGCACTCATTTCAAACCTTTTCTTCATGACGGCCTCAAACTCCTGACACATGGAGACTTTTGATGCAGCAAAGATAATGTCATCCACGTAGACTTGCACCAGCAGGAAGTCGCTTCCTTCTCCCTTGAAGAACAACGTGCTATCTATCTTCCCTCTTTCAAACCCATTTTCAAGCAAGTAATCTGATAAGGTTGAGTACCAGGCACGAGGTGCCTGATGTAGTCCATACAACGCCTTGCTTAACTTGTACACGTGGTCTGGAAAGTCTGGGTCAGGAAAACCCGGAGGTTGCTCAACGTACACAACCTCATCAACTTTCCCATTTAGGAACGCACTTTTCACGTCTAACTGAAATACCTTCATCTTCTTATAAGCAGCAAATGCTAAAAACAATCTAATGGCTTCCAATCCTGCCACAGGAGCGAACACTTCATTATAATCAATCCCCTCTTGTTGATTAAAACCTTTAACGACTAGCCTCGCCTTGTTTCTTATAATAATCCCTTTCTCATCTCTCTTGCACTTAAAAACCCATTTTGTGCCTATCGCATGCACATTCTTTGGTTTTTCAACCAAAGTCCAAACTTCCATTTTCTTGAATTGAGCCAGCTCTTCTTGCATGGCTTCGACCCACGAGCTGTCCTTTAGAGCCATTTGATAATTCTTTGGTTCAATCTGGCTGATAAAGCAGGTGTACAAGCATTCGTTGATTATGCCTGTCTCCTTAATGCTTGTGTAAACACAGGTGTACTCATTCAAGCTATGTCTTGTTTGTACACCGGAGGACACATCACCAATCACATTCTCCAAAGGGTGATCTTTATGAATTCTCGTGGTCGGAACCGAACCGACATGCAAATTGTCTTCCAAGTTAGAAGAGAGCTCGTCAATGGTTGTTCCTTGCTGAGAGTGAAACGGATTGAAAAATTCTTCTTCAGGAGAGGCAGCAGGGGTATCGATAGCATTTGATGAGGAATGTTGACATTTATCAAACAGCTGTCTTTGCACTAGATTTTCTTCCTCATCAAGGATCATCTTCGTAGCAACTCTTTCTTCTACTTCTGCACTATCCAAATAAGGTATGTTAAAAGACTTAAAAAGCCTATCATAGTCGAAAAACTCAGCAGGTCCGTTGCTTGGTTTTGGCGGTTTGTAACTTGTGATATCGGTGTTACACACCACCTCAACCTTGCCGGTCGATGTATTAAAGACACGTCTGTTGGGAGTCCCAACAAAATAACCGACTAAGATTCCTTCATCGGCTACTTCACCAAATTTAGAATTTGTCTTTAAAATCGAACAAGGGGACCCGAATGGTTCAAGACCACTCAAGTTGGGCTTCCTCCCATGCATTAGCTCATAACACGTTTTATTAAGTCTTTTAACAGTCAAGACTCTATTCAGGATATAACAGGCTGTAGCAACAGCTTCAGCCCAGAACACCACAGGAAGCTTCGAATCAGCCAGCATAGTTCTGGCTCCTTCAATTAACGTTCTATTCTTCCTCTCAGCCACTCCATTCTGTTGCGGAGTATACGGAGCGCTGTACTGGTGCTCAATCCCTTTCTGAAGGCAGAAGATCTCCATTTCATAATTCTTGAACTCCGTTCCATTGTCACTCCTGATGAACTTAACCCTTTTATCCATAACGTTCTCAACTTTGGTAATCAAATTCTTCACCATCTGAGCCGTTTCATCTTTTGATTTCAGGAAATATACCCACGAATATCGTGAGTAATCATCAGTGATCACCAAGAAATAAGAAGTACCTCCTAGACTTTTTGCATTAACGGGACCGAAGAGATCCAGTGAAGCAATTCTAGAGTACTGACAATAGAATTGACCTTCTTGGTGTGATGGGATTTCTTGTGCTGCTTTCCCTTCTTGCACGCTAGACATTTGTCTTCAAAGTTGAAACTTTTCAAGGGAACGCCCAGCACAAGTCCATTCTTGACAATGTGGTTCATCTTCCGAAGATGAATGTGCCCCATTCTCCTATGCCACAATTCGGACTCCGATTCGCTCGCTTTTGTCATAAGGCATGATTCTTCCGTGGCCATTTCAGTCGACCTCATATCCATAATATACGTATTCCTCTCACGTGGAGCCTTCATCACAATCTACTCCTCTGGTATCTGAAAACCAGGATGCAACACAATCGCCTCATTCTTTGTAAAATGTACGGTGTACTCCTTATCACAGATCTGCGACACACTCAGCAGATTGTGCTTCAATTCTTCGACAAAGTTTACTTTCTCTAGAGTCATCTTTCCATTAGACACCGTTCCCATTCCTGTAATCTTGCCTCCACTTTCTCCAGCAAAGCTCACTCTCCTCCTTGAACAGGTTTCAAATCGTGTAACAAGATTTTGTTACCCGTCATGTGCCGGGAACAGCCGCTATCCACAACCCAAAGATTATTGGCAGCCCTGTTCAACTGTTCCTGCACGATTAAAGCAAAAGATTAGAATCTAGGGACCCAAGACCAATTGGTCTTGGATCTATACATCCCGAACTTTGGCTTTCCAAAGTTAGTCTCTGTATAATTCCTGTAAGTCCTATTAGTATACCTCCTTGTAGATTGATTGTGAGGCCTTCCAAACCTTTGTGAATTGAAAGAATTATAACTTACTGTTTGGTTATCAGCAGTGTGAAACTAAGATTGGTTTCTTTGAAAACCTGAATTAGTCTGATTTCTGAATTTTGAATGGTTTTCACTTTTACCAGTATTATAATTACCATTAGGCTTAGTCTCAGTTTTGGTATGCATCACACCTCTGAATCGCTGCTTCAGAGGGCAATCTGCAACTAGGTGCCCTAATTGATTACACCTAAAACAACACCTATGCTCAACTTTCTTTTCAACAGTTGTTTTGGATGTCGAGGCTGTACTACCGCCCGTTCGTCTCACATATGGTGGGACATAAGGGTTTAGCGGAGAACTCTTTTTAGTTGTTTTATCTTTCTCTCCACTATTTGGTAATACAACCTCCTCCTTTGTCTTACCCGACTCGAATGACTTATCCGAATCTGATGAGACCGGACTCGGAACAGAAATTTTAACATTTGACACAGGCGGACTTGTTTCGCCTCTACTAACATCTGGTTCTTTACTAGTTACCTTAATTGGAACTGTCTGAACAACCTCAAAGTCAACAGATTTCTGATTACTAGGATTAAAAGTGTAATTGTGATTATAAGGTGGTGGAACCTCATGATAACCAATTCCTCCCCTCTTAACTGAGGAACCTTGATCACTAACAAAGTGATCAAGAATAGCAGAGGAATTTCTGAACTGCTCAAGTTTTCTATTCAGTTCCACCACTTTCACCTGGTGATCAGCAATCTGTTTTTCTCTTTCAGCTATTAGTTTGGTTTTTTCTTCCAAAACTTCATAGCTTAGATCAATCACTTGAATTTTTTCAGCAAGTTTTGCTTTTAGACTTTTAATATCTTTTTCACAAGCTTTTATTTTAACTTTATAGCTATTTTCTCTTGCTTTTGTAAAATGATGATCTTCTTTTAGAGTTTTAAACTCAGCATCCAAACTAACATACTGATCAGTTATAGTTGCTAATTGCTCAGACAAGTTTTCACATTTAGAACAAGTAGGTTTAGAACATACCTCGGAGAGCTGGTCTTTAGCATCAGCCATGTAAGCTTTTTCTTCTCCAGTAGCTTTCTCACTTTCTTCATTTTCCACATTCGCCAAATTTGCCTGTTCAAAGATTTCTTCAGAATGCAGGTTCCAGTTATATTCACCATCTTCTCTGGAAATCATGGCACTATAATCTTTACTACCCCCATTATGCTGTGTAGACTTGCCTTGACCACGTTCTACACGCTCATTTCTGCACTCCTTAGCAAAGTGGCCGTTTTGCTGACAGTTGTAGCATCTTACCTTCGTCTTGTCAAACCCTGGACTTCCACCGACAAACTTTCTTCCGGTCTTTTTCATAAACCGTTTCACTCTTCTCACGATCATAGCCATCTGCCATTGCAGATCCATTTCTTCCAGATCATCAGCATCAATCTGGTCATAGTCTTCATCCAACATAGCTGGATCAACAATCTTCCCCTGAATGTAGTTGTCATAGGAAGCAATAAAAGAAGCATAGAGAGCAAACTGCTCTTCAGCAGATTTGACACTCATAGGCATCTTAGAGTAGTTGTTGCTAGGAATACTTGGAGAGCAACTACTCTTGCTTGCTTGTGGTTTAGATGCACTAGATCCACCTTCTACAAAGCAAACATCACCATTCGTGTTGACTGACACATGCCCCTCATGTGATGAGTTGGCGCCCGACTCTCCCTTCGAGTAGTAGGCAGCTGATTCAGTCTTCGAACCTGAACTAGAGTTGACTTTAGCACCATACATACCTGGATCTTGAACCTGATCCGTAGGTGTCTCCTTTCTAACCATGTTAAGCTCAAAGGTTCGGAGCTTGTTAACTGCTGTCTCAAGGTCATAGTCAGCAAAGTCTTTATCTTCTCTCATCAACACAGTATACATCTCCCATTTTGGTGGGAGAGCATCAAGAAGCTTCTCAACAATCTCATCTTCTTTGTATGCAATTGAATAGTTGCTGAGTTCAGTCATCAGATGATAATATCTGGTGATGATATCATCAAGTGATTCGTTTTTCAGATACTTGAAGACCGAGAATTGAGTTTTGAGCAATTTGATCTTCGAAGCACGGATTCCCACATTTCCTTCAAACCGGTTCTCAAGAGCTTCCCAAAGCTCTCTTGCTGTCTTGTACTTTCTAAAAGTATGAAGGATCTCTTGTGGAAGAGCCATAGTGATAGCAGCATGAGCCTTGCTCTCGGCCTCATACATCTTTTTCTCTTCTTCTTCCATTTTGCTGTACTTTTTGATCTGATCACGACCTTCGTACTCCATAGTTGGTGGAATATAACCATCCTGGATGCATACCCACATTTTCGCATCCTGGTACTTGACATATTGTTCGAACCGATCCTTCCAAGCAACGAAGTCGGTTCCTTTAAGCAACTTTGGGGCCTTAGTAGCTGACCCTGCTTCTACTTCCATCTTAACTAACTCTGAGATGTTAATTGACGACATCTTTCTCAAAAACTAAGAAACCCGAAAAACAAAAAAAATTTCTTCTGAAAAGTACTGTAGGCGAAGTTACGGATAACTTCGCTTAAGTTTTAACTTCACTGAAGAACTTCGCTGATTCTTAACTTCGATTGAGGTAAGTGAACTTAGGAGGTAGGCGGAGTTGTAGAGAACTTCGCTTGAGTTAGGCGAACTTGAGAAGGTAGGCGAAGTTGTGGATAACTTCGCTTAACCTTATATCTTCGCCGAAACCCTACGAACAGTGACGGCAACTTCGCCTGATGAACACGAAGTTTCTACAGATCTGATTTCTGGGTTTTTCGAGGTTTTTGACGGTGTAAAGGGTTGAATACGATGGTAGGAGGTAAGAATGACACAAAAACACAGAAAACACGTCCCGCGAATAGTCGAAACGGGATGATTTCTACACCCGCGTGAATATCCCGAACCACACAATTGGGCAATAGCTCTGATACCAATTGTAGGTTCCCTGGATGGATCTGCACGGGATATCTCGATCTACACAGGTGCGGAATCCCTGCGTAGGTTGTTACGAGCGTAGAACACGAATCAAACAAACACACGATACGAATAAACGAACACACGTTATATTATAACCGAAACACGTGATATAATCACTGAATACAGACTCAATACTCTCTGGTTCTCACGTCTCTCGACTCACACACGTCTGTATACGATTACCTTAAAAACTCTAAACAAGCCGTGACCTAGCGTATAAATACACGACAACTTCGCCTGATATGTTCAGGCGAAGTTGTTGCTAACTTCGCTTGACTAACAAGTTCGCCTGATAAGCGAACTTGTCAGTAACTTCGCTTAAACATAAACAAAACACAATTAACATTACAGACTGGATTACAGACACTAGACTATGAACTACTGACATTATGCACCAACAATTAATTAATAGCTAGTGTTCCCCACAACATGACATACCCCCGTTATCAAGCAATACACCGAACCATCACCATCACGTATGCAAAATTTCATCTGTAGGGCTTACGTGTAGCGTGCCCCTTGTGGTCCGTTTCCAAATGGTAATGAGACGCGAGCAAGGGGACCCCACATGGCTAACAGCGTGATGATCAAGGCAGTAGTGTATTTGTACTTTTATACGTAGTGATCATGGTTTATTGACTTATAAGGGTTTGCTCCTTTTAGCTTTATTTAAATATCCACAACCCCACTTAGGAATTGTGAATACCCAGATGAACAGATTGCATACAGACCCATGGTCTCCGGACCCGGGGCATCCCATCAATACACGATTTAAGGTTATAAAACCATACGCCAATGAAGTGTAAAACACTAAAACTAAGCAGTTAAGATTTATATCACAGGCTACACGGCATACTCTAAAGTTAAACCTACCCAAGCATCATATGATAACGTATTCAGATTTTTAAAATTTTATAATATTTCCACTTTTTCAAACCAATAATTGAGGCTTGAGTATGGCCCGACCTTTCATTACTTATCTTCCACGGACAAAACGCTTTACCCACAAAAGATTTCTGTTTTAACCATTTTATCAAATTGCCCTTTCATTCTCAAGGCTGAGCCTACCGACACTGTTGGGCCTAGATTAGTTGGTTTGTACTTAGTTTGTTTTGTTGTTGGTTTGCATATGTAAACCGAGATCCTTATGGATCTCGGTGGGCTTTGTGCTATAGTTGGGCTTGCATGGTGGGTACCCTATATATAGAACTTATTTTATAGGTTTGTAGGTTGTTTATTCACTTGTAGTTTTGGCCGTTCACCTCGATATAGTGAACGAGATTTGTGTTTTTCTTAAGCACCCGACGTTCAATATAACGTGTGTTTTGAAGCAATCCATCGTGTTCTACGTGTTCATATTTCTTGTTCTTGAATCGTCTACTGTTGGATTTCTGCACCAATAGTTAGATCCGTTGATATCATAATTGAAAGATCCGCCTTGGACCTTACAATTGGTATTAGAGACTTAGACCTATTCAGGCTCGTTATTTTGATATCAAGGATTCAATATTTTTGTTCTTTGGTGGTTGTATTAAGCTTTCCGGCAATTTGGTCATCGGAGAAGATAAAGATATTTTTTTGGTAAAAGATTGGTTTTGGTTTGGAAACAAATTAAATCCCGTTTTTCTCGGAAGTTAGTTACGATTCATATTGTTTTTGGTGTAAAAATGGTGTTCTCGGCATCAATCAAGTGTTCTCGGTTAAGTTTCCCAGTTTTCGGCCAAAATACAAGAGATTTCTGCCAAAATTGATCGTTTTCGGCTTAAGACGTGTGTTCTCGGTCAAGAATAAGTGTTCTCGGCCATCATCAAGCATTCTCGGTCAAACTTATTGGTTCTCGGTCAACTCCTGGTCAACAATACCTGGTTCTCGGTCAATATAGAACAGTTTTCTCTCAGTTTTGTTGGTTCTTGATGGGTGGTCCATGGGACAACCCTTAAGTGAGTTAATACCGTAATAATCTTGTATTTAGTTGGTTTATCTTGTGGAGTTAGATAACTACGGTGTTCTAAGTGAATTGTAGGCACAAAGGAGGTTCCAAGGCTATTATGATGTATAATGAAGAAACCTAAGGAACCGGGTACACGAGAGAGGTCAAAAGAAGTAAAAACGGGAAGGCGAGGCTGAAGTCAAACGTGACCCACGGTCCAATGTGAACAAAATGGACAGAGGCCACCGTACCGTGGCCTCTGTTCCACCGTTAAGCCCACCTTGGCCCACGGTGGTGACCTTGGGCCACGGTCCAGAAGACCCAAAGAGACACCGTGACCCATGGTGTGGACCGTGGGTCACGGTACGACATTCGTAACTGCCGTTTTTGGCATATTTTATTCAGTTTTTGATTGTATTTTGGGCTATCCTTCATTCTAAACAACTTTGGGGCGAATTTTTTAGAGCAAGAACAAGACTTTGGTGATTATAATCATTCGTTTGGGTTTGTGATTCGTACGATTAACCTAATTGATGTGATGAAAAATCAAATTATGTTTGGCTAAACTCCTTCGTGCTTTCCCTCAGATTGTAAGGTTTATTATGTTTGTTTGGTTGAATGTTTAAACCATTTTTGAGATGTTAGTTTGATCTTATTGATTAAATTAGTATGGTATTGATGAAATGATTGTTAATTTGTTAGTTTATTGAGTTCGTGTTCTAAGCCGTCAATTCTTGGTTTTGTATGTAATCGAGATTAATTGGAGGGATCCGGGATTAGATAATCTAATTGATATTTGAGTGATTACCTTGCGTTATATAATCCAAGTACTTGATCTTCAGTTATCGCAATCATTTTCATAACCACGAACTTTATCTAATGTTCATCTCAGTTTAAACATTAACTGTGACATTCATGGAAACCTGAAACCAAGGGAAGACATATTTTCTCATATTGTTTAAAACTCGTTTATTAGCTTTAGTTCTTTATTGTTAATCAAATCAACCAACAAAATACGTGAGTTTATTTTTTTCACTTAGTTTAATATAGTTTAATTATAAAGCTACTTAGTAACGCATTTTCCACAATCTCCCTGTGTTCGATACCCGCTTGCTGCTATCTAACTAGTTGTATTCGGTTTATTTTTGAGTGAGTCTTCGACCTCACGTCAAATTTTGGCGCCGTTGCCGGGGAGTAGTGCGCAACGTGTGTTAGCTTTAGTAGCTTTTGTTTGTTATTTTCGGGTTTACGCTGGTTGTGTTAGTGTGTAGGTACCTACAGGTGTATGCATACTAGAAGATCTAACAGGTCATCACCACTGGTAATCGATCCCGAGATTGACAGAACGCTTCGAAGAAACCGAGTCTTACTCAGGGAGAACAAGCTTCTTGGTTCTCCAACTACATCAGACAGCACCATGGATTCACCAGCTCCCACTTCGGGTCAACAATCCCAACCACACCTCCACCAAATCCACCTCCACCAATCACTACTACCATACCCACTGCATCTAGTGAATTGAGACCAACTCACATAACCGAACCTATCCCTGCTCAGTACACCTACTCAACATCATCTACATTACCATCTATTTCCATCCTTTTCCTACCTTTGGTGCATCATCATCTCAACAAAACCAACAACCAACATTTCAACCACCACCATCAAGTTACCAATATCAACCCCCGCCTTTCATGAAATATTCAATAACGCAAGGTAACGGTTACGGGTATGGGGTTGGCAATGAATTTGAAGGGTATGAAGTGGAAGGTTACTACACAGGAGGTGATGGAAGTCAAAGGGTAAATCCGGAAAAATTTGGCCTATGGTTAATGGCAACAACCGGAATCTGTGCAAGGGCTTAATAGAAAACCACCACCGGTTGCTCAACAACAACTGGTTGTTGTTCAACAAGAAGTTCAACCACAAGGGCAACCTCAAAATCAACAATTTCTACAACAAATGCCCCAATCACAGTTTCAACAACAATTTGCACATTCAAGGCCCGTTTATAGGCAAATGGGTCAACCGAGAGTACCAATGGGGGTACCAAGAAGGCATGCAAGAGAGATGGTAAGGGGTATTGAAGCTCATTTCCGACTGGTAATTACTAATAATCCGTCTATGGTGTTATTCCTCACAATCAACAAGGGAGGACTTTTGAAGTGAGAACCAATTCTCTTCAAAGTCTCCCGAAGTATAAGGGTCTAGCAACGGAGGAACCTTATTTTCACTTGGAGGCATACGACTCCATTTGCAACACGATTGGGGGTAAAGGTTTTACATCGGATGAGGTTAAGTTGGTTCTATTTCAATTTTCGTTGGAAGACAAGGCAAAAAGATGGTTTTACACTTTGCCTTCCGCGTCTATTTATACTTGGGCCGAAATGCAACAAAGATTCTTGGAAGAATTTTACACAACCCAAAAGACCAACGATGCAAGAAGAAGTTTGAGAACCTTCCAACAACAATCAAGGGAAATGTTTCATGAATCATTCGAGAGGTTCAATATGATGATCAAGAATTGTCCTCATCATGGTATTGCTCTTTGGGAGTTTTTAAATGCTTTTCATTAAGGGTTGAGTATTGAGTATGAACGAGATTTAAGGTCAATCACGAATGGTACATTTGGTACCAATTATGAACAACATGATTGGGCATAATTGGAACAAAGGGCGGTTACTTCAAAGAGAAAGGCCCAAATCGGAAGAAGAGCAAGACCCGAGATTGGTAGACCGCAAGTGCAAGCCGTGGAAGAAGGAAATGTACAAACCACTAATCAGGTAATTGATGTTTCTACAAATTGTAACGAGTTGGGTCATGCGTCGGAGGTATGTGCGGTAGGTCAAGCATCGGTGGAGGAGCTGAACGCACTTCAAGGCGGAGGTGGTAGGAATTACAACATGAATTCCAACACATACCACCCTGGGTTAAGAAATCACCCAAATTTTCGATATGGAAACCCAGCTACTCAATCTAACCCAAATTTTCAAGGAAATCAAGGCAAATATGTTCCTCGCCAACAATATAATAACCAAGGTAATTTTCATGGCGGGAATAATCAAGGGTTTCAAGGTTAAGGAGGTGGCGGTCAAAGTGGGTCAACGGGTCAAAGTTCATCAAGTGGAAATGAAGTTATGGACATGTTGAAGTTGATGCAACAAGACATGCAACGAAGAAATCAACTTGATAAAGTGAGATTGCAAAAGGATGAAGTTAGAGATAAGGCCATCCAATCGTTGACCACACAAATGGGTCAACTTGCAACTGAACTGTCAGAGTTGAAGAAAAACAAAGGTCAACTACCAAGCGACACTAAGGTAAACCCATCCCATAGTTTATCTCGTAACGTTCCTATAAATCATGTTAGTGTGCTAAGAAGTGGTAAAGAATACAAAAAGGATTTATCACCGGGTTTAGTTGATGGGGAAGTCGAGGATATTACGGGTAATGAAAGTGATAATGAAATTGAAACTAATAAACCCACTAAAAATGTCACTTTTGAAAAACCGTTACAAAATCCAGGTCAAACTTCTAATTTAAAAGATAAAAACAAGGAAGTCGAACCACATGCGGTTCCATTTCCTTCTGCTCTGCTTGACCCGGGTAAGAAAAATGTAATTGTCAAAAGGGGTCCTCAAAAGGAGGAGATGCGGGAAGTGTTTAAACAGGTAAAAGTGAATTTACCTCTACTTGAGGCAATAAAACAAGTGCCCGCGTATGCTAAGTTTTTTAAAGAAATATGTACTCAAAAGAGGCAACAAAAAGTTCCTAAACGAGTGGATTTAACTAAGCGGGTAAGTGCGGTTTTAAAAGGAGATCTTCCTCATAAGCTTCAAGATCCGGGAATGCCCTTAATTAATATTCAAGTAGGCGATTTTCAAATGTCTAGGGCGTTACTAGATCTTGGGGCCGGAGTAAGCATTCTCCCGGGGGGTTTATATGACCAATATGACTTTGGTTCTTTGAAACGTGTTGAGACCACGGTGGAATTGGCGGATTTGTCTCATAAACTTCCCTGTGGAATCGTGCGGGATGTAATTGTGGAAGTGGAGGATTTTTACTATCCTATGGACTTTTTAGTGTTAGACTATTCTTCGGGTGACCCAAGTCAACAACAAAATGTTATCTTGGTTGACCATTTTTGAACACTGCTCATGCAATCATTGATTGCAGATTTGGTACTGTTGACATGACGTTTGGTAATCGTAAAATGCGCCTTAATGATTTTACTAACTTTGCTAATTCTTTGAGTGGTGAAGAATGTTTTATGGCAGATTTGGTGGATCATTGTATTCCTCATGAATGTGATGAAGATTGTGTAGAAGCTTGTATTTATGATGATTCTGAACAGGTACACGTGTGTGCTTTGAGGATGGAAGAACAAAAACAAGATGTCTTAGCTATGCAAGAGGGAAGGTCACCATGGACACATCAATTTGTGAATTTGCCAACGGAGATCAATTCGGACACAAAACCGTCTTTGGAGTGTCCACCAAAGGTTGAATTGAAGGAACTTCCAAGTCACTTAAAGTATGCATTTTTAGGGGAGAATGAAACCATTCCGGTTATCATTGCTTCTAATTTGGAAGAAGAACAAGAGAGGGCGTTGGTAAAAGTGTTGGGAGCACATAAGGCTACCATTGGATGGACGCTTGCGGATTTAAAGGGTATTAGTCATTCCATTTTTATGCATAAAATAATTACTGATGAGGAGACTAAACCCACAAAGGAGACTCAAAGGCGGTTGAACCCGAATTTGCGAGAAGTGGTGAAAAATGAGGTTATCAAGTGGTTGGATGCGGGGATCATTTATCCCATTTCAGACAGTGCATGGGTGAGCCCGACACAGGTAGTGCCCAAGAAAGCCGGCATCCGGGTAATACAAGGTGATAATGGTGAACAAATCGCCACCCGAACGGTAACCGGGTGGCGAGTGTGCATTGATTATTGAAAATTAAATAATGCAACCTCAAAAGACCATTTTCCATTACCATTCATTGACCAAATAGTTGAAAAACTTTCTGGTAAAAAATATTATTGTTTTTTGGATGGATATTCGGGCTACAATTAAATTGCAATTCATCCCGATGACCAACATAAGACCACCTTCACGTGTCCATATGGTACTGTTGCCTTTAGGCGAATGACATTTGGACTGTGTAATGCCCCAACTACTTTTCAAAGATGCATGATGAGCATCTTTTCTGACATGGTCGGGGAATCACTTGAAGTTTTTATGGACAATTTTTCTATTTTTGGCTCAACATTCGAGTCGTGTCTCGTTGATTTAGAAAAAAGTTTTAAAACGATGTGTTGAGACAAACTTGGTGTTGAGTTGGGAAAAAAGTCACTTCATGGTGCAAGAGGGCATTGTGTTGGGTCATGTGGTTTCAAGTAGGGGAATGAAAGTTGACCAAGCTAAAATAAAAGTAATTTCATCTTTACCACCCCCGAAAAATGTTAAAGGGGTGAGATCGTTTTTGGGACATGCCGGATTTTATAGGAGATTCATTAAAGGTTTTAGTGCAATTTCAAAACCTTTATGCAATCTCTTATTAAAGGATGCCCCCTTTGAGTTTACTGATGAATGTTTGCAAGCTTTTGACAGTTTGAAGGAGAAGTTGGTACAAGCACCCATTCTGCAATCACCGGATTGGTCAAGCCCGTTCGAAATCATGTGTGATGCTAGCGATAGCACGGTTGGAGCGGTATTGGGTCAACGAGTAGAGATAAAGACGGTGGTAATATACTATGCAAGCAAAACTTTATCCAATGCGCAATTAAATTACACCACGATCGAAAAAGAGTTACTTGCGGTGGTGTATGCCTTGGATAAATTTCGGTCGTATATTTTGGGAAGTAAAGTTTTGGTGTACTCGGATCATAGTGCGGTCCGGTATTTGATGGAAAAGAAAGACGCGAAACCTCGTTTGATTCGATGGGTGTTATTGTTGCAAAAATTCGATCATGAAATCCGGGACAAGAAAGGTTGTGAGAATGTAGTGGCGGATCACTTGTCTCGGATTCCACTTGAATGTATTGACGATTCAATAAAGATAAACAAACGGTTTCCCGATGAACAGCTGTTAACCGTATCGACCACACCGTGGTATGCACATTTTGTGAACTATTTAGCCACGGGATCTATGCCAAGTCATTGGGTGAAGAAAAGACTGCAACGGTTCATGGCTTAAGTGAAACAATATATTTGTGATGAACCAGATTTGTTCAAGATTGGTTCGGATCAAGTTATACGAAGGTGCATTCCCGAATCCGAGATTTTGGAGGTTTTGACTCATGAACATGTGTCTGCATGTGGAGGTCATTTTAGTGGTCAGAAAAAGGGTTACAGGGTCCTTCAAAGTGGGTTTTATTGGCTCACCATTTTTAAAGATGCAAGTGAGTATGTCTGACATTGCTTGAATTGCCAAAAGTTGGGTAGTATCTCGAAATGGGATGAAATGCCATTGCAACCGATTTTGGTGTTAGAGATTTTTAATGTATGGGGAATTGACTTTATGGGCCCGTTTCCAAACTCAAATGGATTTTTATATATCTTGGTTGCAGTCGATTATGTGTCCAAGTGGGTAGAAGCGGTAGAAACAAGAACCAATGACTATTCGGTAGTTTGCAAATTCGTTCAATTAAACATCTTTGCTCGGTTTGGTATCCCGCAGGTTATTATTAGTGATGGTGGGTCACATTTCAAGAATTTCAACTTTCGGAAACTTTTAAAAAGATACAATGTGAATAACCGAATTGCTACACCTTATCATCCACAAACAAGTGGACAAGTTGAAGTGTCCAATCGCAAAATTATAGAAATTTTGATGAAGACGGTGCGGGTCGATAGAAAGGATTGGTCTTCTAAGTTAAATGATGCATTGTGGGCATATCAGACCGCCTACAAAACTCCTATTGGCACAACTCCTTATTGGTTAGTTTATGGGAAAGGGTGTCATTTACCAATGGAGTTGGCACATTGGGCGTTTTGGACGATCAAGAATGTGAATGTGGATTATAAGGAAGCGGGTGAATTGAGAAAGTTGAAATTGAATGAGATTGAGGAAATCCGGCATGAAGCGTATGAATGTGCTTCCGCATACAAAGAAAAACTAAAAAAGGTCCATGATGCAAAGTTGAGAAAAAGGACTTTTGAAGTGGGTCAAAAGGTGTGGTTGTATAATTCAAGGCTAAAGTTATTTCCGGGTAAGTTAAAGAGCAAGTGGATGGGCCCATATATCATAACAAGAGTGGGTAATTTTTGTGATGTGGAGAGAGAATATGTTCAAGATCAAACAAAACAAGTGGTGAATGGTCAAAGACTTAAACCTTACTTGGAAGGAAATGACATCAATATGCTCGGTGTAACAAATTAAGAGGCTAAGGTATGTTGTATATTTTAGTATAGGTTAATTAAGTTTTTATTCTAATTGGTTTAAAAGTTACCTTCCTCGCTTTGGAGTTGTCCAAATCAAGTATGGGGAAGTCCTTATGATTTTATACCGTGTTGAGGGCAACTCGGGTTTTTCATAGGGGTAGTGTAATTTTGAATTTTAATTTGGTAAATAAGTTTTTAATCATTTTGGTTCCTTTTAATATTGATTTCTATATAAAAAAAATAGTGAACCGTGGACCACGGTTTGGACCGTGGCCCACGGTGGCTTACCGTGAGGCACGGTGAAGAGAGGCACCACAGTACGGTGCTCTCTGTCCGTTTTGACACAACTACACCGTGACCCACAGTGTGGACCATGGGCCACGGTCCGGATGATATGGACGAACATCAACAAGTCCACCGTGACCCACGGTTGAGACCGTGGGCCACGGTTTGATCGAAACAGTGAAGAGGAGCCGGGTTTTGGAGTTTATAAACAAATAAAATCAAATTTTAAATCAATCTACACCACAAATTATATCTACCTTCATTATTAACCTTCAATTTCACCTACTAATCATCTTCTTCTTCACTCATCTCTACAAACCCTAACTCACCACCATATCTTAACCAATTCAAGCGATTTTTGGGTCTATTTTGACTAGAATTTCAAAAGGGTTTTGATTATATCATTGCATTTGAATGAATCTCTTGTTTTGTTGGTTGATTTTGGACAATTGAGTCTGAAAATTGTGGGTTTTGGTTTACTTTGAAGCTTTCTTCATCTTCATCTCCTACAACACCAAGGTATGGAATTTATTTTCATTATTGATGGTATATTGTAATGAAGTTGTAAGTTGTTCATAATTGTTCTATATACCCACTTGCTTGTTTGAGTAATTAGTATAATGATTATACATTATGGTTGTGGCTAGTGGATAAATGTTACAAACTTATGGTTGTTTAATTGATAATGTGGAAATCATGTGTTGAAGCAAGTATTGAAATTTTTGGTAAATCTATTAACGAGTGATTATTCACAACCATAGTAATAAGCAAGTGTGGGGAAGTTTATGTTGACTTAACTTGGTTTGTTTCGGTTGTTTGTTGTGTGTAGATAGGTAGAACTTCAAATAAAGGAAAGGGAAAGGCGTCGTCTTCAAGTGGGCGAGCAGCCCAAGCAAAGAGACAGAGGTTACATGAAGAGTAAGCATGTGTGCAAGTACAAACGGTAAAACCCACATGGAAAGGTGGGGTGTTGTCAAAATATGCACTAGAATGGCAAGCCGAATTGTTCATTGATAAGATGGAAAAATTGAGAAATAGAATTGAGGGATACATGTGCGAGAAAGAGGTAACTTATCCGGGGTTTAAGGCTTTTGGGATAATTGACAGATTTAAGGATTTAGGATGGGAAGCAGCTCTGAAGTGTTATGATGAAGAGACTAACACTTTGTACGATAGATAAATTGAGGAGCGGGTGTCCACGTTAAGATGTCCCACCTACAAGAAGGGGCATGGCATGAAATTAATTGGAACGGTGGGAGGAAAGGAAGTGGTAATGTCATTTGACACATTTAATCAGATCGCGCTTTTGACAAAAAACCAAACAACTCATATGTGTATCCTTCTGTCAAAGATTTGTTTGAATGTCCCGAAAAGCATCCTCAATGGCACAACATTCTTGAAAAGGTTCTTAAAAGAGGTGGAGGTTCGGGTGATCAGATTAAGAGAAAGGATCTGAAGATTGAGGCACTGTTATTGATTTCTATTTTCTTGTACAATGTGTTGCCCCAAATGGGAGATATTTCGATAGTGCGGAACTGCGATATTCCCGTATTGTACGCATTAATGTGCGGGACGCCTCTTATTTCTTACCGATATCTAGTCATGCATAACATTTGGATCAACCGGGAAAGCAATAAGCGGAAGTTAATTCCGCATTGTCGACTGATCACAGCATTACTAAAGAACCATGGTGTGATTAATGAAGACTCAGTGGGAATGACCAAGGGGTTCAAAGAGTTCAAGTTGTCAGATTTACCGGGGTGGGTTTACACACTAACCGATAGACATCATGTACTTTTGTGTGATAACATAAGATGGAGAGTGATTCAAGAAGATGTGGAAGTAGATGAGGAGGAGGATATAGAACAGGTGGAAGAGGTAGGTGAACCCGATTACATGGATGTGGGTGGTGGCAGCAGTTCTCAACACGGGGGTTGGGATTATTCGGCGGGTTATAACTCCTATGGTAATGATTGGGCCCATGTGGGGTCAATAAATGAGGTGGTGGAAAGGCATAGGCCTTTCACGTATGAAAATTGGTCGGATGAGTCGCGTGCATTATTTTACAATCAGACCTTTATGGGGGCCTATGCTGAACGGGCCGAAAAAGAAAGGCACGACAGGTTAGAGATGTGGAATCGTGCCAATGCTTACGGGCGAGCGCATGAGATGAATATGAGATACTTGGATGATAGGAATCGGAGGATGCATGATCAATGGCATGAAGGTGAACCTGTTATATCGGATCCACCAATCGTAGTTTACACGACCCTACCTCCATATGACGGTTCAATACTCTATCCTGAACCACCTCTTCATCATTCCATGTGGGTCAGCCCAATGCAGTCAATGGCACCACCACCACCATAAGAAGAAGGAAGCAGCGGCGGCGATGGGGCGTTTAATTTTGGCCAGTTCTCAGATTTCATGACGTCTATCTTTGGGCCGGCCCATCCTCCTTACAACTGATTGAGCCTCGTGATTCCAGGTGAACCATGTTCTGTATATTTCTGTATAGTTGTTATTATTTGTGTTTTTATTTGTTTTTGGGTGGATGGTGGAGGATGAAATACTTATGATGAAGTAGTTTGTTTCATTTTTCTCAAAACCGTACATTGGGGACAATGTATTCCAAGTGTGGGGATGAGGAAAATTTCGTTTGTTTTGAAATATTTCGATTAAAAAAAAATAATAATAAAATAAAATATAAGAAAAATAAAAAAAATCAGAAAAATTTAAAAAATGTGTGTTTAAAGAAACCGGAAAGTGGTAAGATTGCGGGGTAAGGTTTTGGTCCCTTTTCATAGTCACAATTCCCTACATAATATGTGCCTAGTTGTTTTTTAAAAAAAGGAGATTATGTATTTTTCTAATCAAGGTTAGCATGCTTTCAGTGTAATACCTTGCATAATATATTCGTTTACACTTGAGAACTGAGAAAGTATTGGTTGGTGAGACAGTTGATATTCTCTGATAGAACTTGTACAATTAGTGCATTTCGAGATCTTAGCGTGGCATGAGTGCAAAAGTAATAGAGGCACTTAGGTTAAGCCTCATCTGGATGAGCGAGAGTGTGGGTTTTTGGGGGGTTGGGCCTCATACATTACATATATGAGCGTGGATATGAGAGGGGCGGGGGGTTGGTTCCTTTAGAAAATTTTATTGGGCCTATTCTTTTATTCAATCAACCCCGGTATTATATTGCGAAACGATCTGACTTAATAGGTTTCTATGTAATTGTGTTAGTATTTGTCAATTAGATATATTAAGCATATGTTTATTATGCTTAAAAGAATTTGTATTAGAGTTGCAATGTTTAAGTATGCAATGTTCAAATATTATATTAGTTCAAAAAAAAAAAGAAAAGAAAAATGATGTTAGTGATGTATATAGTTGTTTATTTCATTGTTTACTTAGTTTGTTTGTAATAAGTCGGATCGGATCGCTTGAGCTACTTAGTTGTTTATTACATTTGGCCCCATTATAACCCGTTTTATGCCCTCTTGATTTACATTCATGTCAAAAGCATTTACATAGGTGGAGATTTGATGATTGTACAAGCGTATGCTAGGAGAATTGATTAAATGTGAAATGTATGGATTAAATGTGTAAATGTGTAAATGTGTGTTATGTATAGGTAAAAACCGAAAACATGTTATGTTTGTTCAGAAATCTATGGTTTGAATGGAAAGTCAAGTGAACTAGTGAAACCGATAAAAATAAAGGAATAGGGTATGACTTGGGATCATAACTGAACCGGAATTGTGGTAAGATTGGTGGTTACAAGTTGAAAAAAAAAAGTTTGTGTTGAGATGTTGCTTGAGGGAAAGCAACGGGTAAGTGCGGGAATGTGACGGGTGGTCCATGGGATAACCCTTAATTGAGTTAATACTGTAATAATCTTGTATTTAATTGGTTTATCTTGTGGAATTAGATAACTACTATGTTCTCGGTGAATTGTAGGTACAAAGGAGGTTCCGAGGATATTATGATGTATAATGAAGAAACCTAAGGAACCGAGTATGCGAGAGAGGTCAAAAGAAGTGAAAACGGGAAGGCGAGGCTGAAGTCCACCATGACCCACGGTCCAATGTGACCAAAATGGACAGAGGCCACCGAAACGTGGCCTCTGTTCCACCGTGAAGCCCACCGTGGCCCATAGTGGTGACCGTGGGCCATGGTCCAGAAGACCCAAGGAGACACCAACTGTGGGTCACGGTACGGCATTTGTAACTGCCATTTTTGGCATATTTTATTCAGTTTTTGATTGTCTTTTGGGCTATCCTTCATTCTAAACAACTTTGGGGCGAATTTTTGAGAGCAATAACAAGACTTTGGTGATTATAATCATTTGTTTGGGTTTGTGATTCGTACGATTAAGCTAATTGATGTGATGATAAATCAAATTATGTTTGGATAAACTCCTTCGTGCTTTCCCTCGGATTGTAAGGTTTATTATGTTTGTTTGGTTGAATGTTTAGACAATTTTTGAGATGTTAGTTTGATCTTATTGATTAAATTAGTATGGTATTGATGAATTGATTGTTAATTTGTTAGTTTATTGAGTTCGTGTTCTAAGCCATCAATTCTTGGTTTTGTATGTAATCGAGATTAATCGGGAGGGATCTGGGATTAGATAATCTAATTGATATTTGAGTGATTACCTTGCGTTATATAATCCAAGTACTTGATCTTCAATTATCACAATCATTTTCATAAACACGAACTTTATCTAATGTTCATCTCAGTTTAAACATTAACTGTAACATTCATGGAAACCTGAAACCGAGGGAAGGCATATTTTCTCATATTATTTAAAACTCGTTTATTTGCTTTAGTTCTTTATTGTTAATCAAATCAACCAACAAAATACGTGAGTTTATTTTCTGCACTTAGTTTAATATAGTTTAATTATAAAGCTACTTTGTAACGTATTTTCCACAAACTCCCTGTGTTCGATAACCGTTTACCGCTATCTAACTAGTTGTATTCCGTTTATTTTTGAGTGAGTATTCGACCTCACGTCAGTTCTCGGCCCAGTGAACTGTAAACATTATTTGGGCCTGATTAATTTGATTTGGGCCTTGTGCTTGGACTATAAAACTTTTGGACTAAAATTACTAGTGGACCTTAAAATGGATCAGTTAACCAATGGCAATGGTTCAACCAACGCTTCACTCCATCAAGAGTTGGGCTCAATAATGGGGACCACCACTTGTATTCCCGTCTCTTTTCTCATGAGGGGTTTAGTGAATGGAAGTTTCAGTTTGAGAAATATGTTAAGATGAAGGATGCCAAAGTCTGGAGAAGTATTGTTAGGGGACCTCAAAGAATCACTTATCAACGTGCTAACTCAACTGAAGTTATTGTGAAGCCAGTTGATTTGTATGATGATGATGATTTTGCTAAAGTTGAGGAGGATGAAAAGGCACTTTCAACTTTAACCATGGCACTTTCACCTGAGATTGCTCTTGGTTTTAGAGAACTGCAATCAGCTAAGGAATTATGGGAGAGGTTAATTGAGGTGTATGAAGGAAATGAAGATATGAAAATTAGTCGCCAAGACTTGCTGCGACAAAAGTTTAATATGTTTAACCATGTTCTGGGGGAGTTGTTGGAAACTCCACTCCAAAGGTTCATAGCCCTGGTGACTGAAATGAGATCCACAAGTATTTATCTAGCAATCTCTGAGATAAACAACAAGCTGGTGAATTCTTTGCCAAAGAGTTGCGATATGAATGTTGCTGTTATCAAGAAGACTAAAGATCTCAACAGAATATCTCTCTCTGAGATGATGGCTACTATCAAGGAATGTGACATGGATGACAAGCAACATGCTATAAATCATTCAAACTCCTATAGTGCAGCTGGGTACAACGTTGCTTCCAACAATGCCCTTATCTCTCAAGACAGTTTCTCAATGTTCAAGGCCACTCAACATCCACCTCAAGGAAACTTTCAAATGTTCACATCCAGTCAAGGCCAATCATCTTCCATTCCACCTCAACCAGCTCCAGTATTCTTCACTAAGTCTGGTCAATCTTCAACTGACAATAGAAAATCTTCATCCTCTGGTGTTACTTATGGTCAGAACTCCAGTCAGATTCCTTCCATTCAAAAAGAGACTCAGGAGAATATAGCTCTAATGACGGGATCATGAACAATTATAATGCATTTCAAGCTGGAGACTTGGTCCAACCTGTAGTTGCTGCTAAACTCGATCAGATCCATCCTGACGATGTTGAAGAAATGGATATCTCTTGGCAAATCGCCATGGCAGTATTTCGAGCCAAGAAGTTCAATAAGAGGACGGGTAGAAACAATTGGAATATGCCTAATAATCAGAAGGTGGGTTTTAATAAGGACACTCTAAGATGCGAAACTGTCATGAGCCGGGTCATTTTGCTCGTGAATGTACTAACCCAACGAAGGATGGAAACACAGAAAGGGCGCTGGTTCTAGTGGGGAATGCTAGAAGTGAGGTTGGGGGTAGTTCGGGAAATGGTGAAAGGGGATTGGTTATTCAACAATTTTCTTAGGAGGATCAGATGGTTGCTCTCAACATTGGAAATCAGACCGCAAACTTCGCAAATGTTGAAGACACCGGAGAAGAAAATGCTACTGAGGAGAAAATCAAGGAACTTCAGTTCGCATATATGGCCTTCACTTCTCCAAATTCATCCGAGGTAAGTTTTCAACCATGTTCTATAAATTGTGTTGATAAGATAGAGTTATATAAGCTCCATAATGATAACTTAGTTAGAGATATGGAAAGAATAAAATCTGAAAATTTCAAACTTAAGAAAAATGAAAAAAAAGGCTTTTTTGATAAGATAGAAGCAACTCAAAAGGATTTCCCAAAGCTTAAGTCTGAATTTAGTATATAATGTTGTCATTACCTAGACGACCAACAAAAAATCGCTGAACTAACTGCTAAACTGGAAGCCTCCAAGTTGGAAACTTTGAATCTAACTAGTAAATTTGAAAGGGCTGAACTAGATTTTAAAAAATTCGATGTTTCCAGTGAAGTAGTTAACTCAATAATTGAAAATCAATTATGGTGGAAAGAAAACGAAGGTGAGGGCATAGGATATAGTCAAGTTCCCCCACCCTATGACCACAATTATGTTTGTACTCCTGTTACCAAAGAACATGAAGAAAAGATAAAGGGCATGAAGTACGGAAAACAAGATAAATGTGGTGAAGCTAGTTCTATGAATGCTAGTGCGTCCACTTCAGGAGTGAACGATTCTAACGTTTTTGCTTCATGTGCAGAAAAAGTAACTGTGAGGGAATGAACTGATGAGGACGGCGACCCTTGTTTTGAATTTAATAATGACATCATTTTTGATGTTTCTTTAAAACTATCTGTTTTGAATTATGTTATTCCGACTGTTTGTGTGGGCTCTGTTTTAAAGAGTATGGATTCTTGTGTGGTTGATTATGTTAAAACTTTGAATTCTGATAATGTGGTTTCCAACAAGATTAAAAATTCAAAAAATTCCAACAAATATTCACCACCTAAGTTTGTTAAAGAGGGATGCTCTAATGACAAACAAGGTGATAAGGTCAATAATGTGAAAAATGGTCCTCGTAATTTTAAACAAGCTAGTCCACACAACCAGTCCAGATGAGGAGTTGCCAAAAATAATTTTTATGTAAAGCGTCAAACCTGTTTTAATTGTGGCACTCCTGGTCATATCGCCAGAAATTGTCCACATCGTCCATACGTTCCCTACTATGGATTTTATCTGAGGAATATGCTCTATATGCCTCATAATTCGTACAAGCAAAGATTAAGGCATAATCAGGCTAATCCCTCTGACGATGATTGGAACCGAAACTAATCTGGCAGGTTTAGTCCTCATCAGACCAAGCCTGACATGTTTCGCAATAGGGTTAGAAAATGTGCTTCGGTTTCAAAAATGAACACGCATTCTAAATCGAAACAGGTAGAGAAGACAAAATGGTGTCCTACTAACCCAAAAACACCGGAGATGAAGTCAACCATTCGTACTTATAATGCAAAATCTTACATTGGTAGACATAAATGGTTGCCTAAATCTCCGGTAAAAGAGTCTACAAACCGAACGTTTGATGATCAAAAGGACATGTCATGGCAACCCGTGACAACTTTAAAAGCGTCAGGGTCACCCAGTGTAACTATGGACTGGGTACCAAAGACTAATTAATCCCGCGCTTTGTGCAGGGATAGCTATGGAGGAATATCATCAGACCTTAGTATGTTGATAGTGGCTGTTCCAGGAACATGAAAAGAGACATTTCCCAACTACACGGCATTCAAAAAGGGGAAGATCACTCAGAAGGGTACTATAAGTAACGGTGTTCTAAAATTCTTTAATATTGTTCTAGAATTGAAGCACAGTTTGTTGACCGTGACTTAAATATGTGATAAAGATTTTTCAACTCACGTTACTAAGAAAGAGTGTTTAATTTTAAAACCTGGTATCATCATACCAGAAGACTGGATTCTTGTTCGATCACAGAGAAAAGATACTGCCTATGTGATTGACATGAACCAAAAATGTTCCTATAAAATAACTTGCTTGTTTTCAACAGTGGCAGAACATAATGCCATGCTTTGGCATCATCGTCTTGTCATGCAAACATGAAAAACTTGAACCGTCTTGCTAAAAATGATTTGGTTCGTGGTTTACCCGTTAAATATTTTGTTACTATTGAAAAGTGTATGGCTTGTGCTTTGGGTAAACATCATAGGAAATCTCATAAGCCAAAATTGATTAATACTATTTCATCAGTTTTTCAATTACTTCATATGGATGTTTTCGGTCCGGTTCATGTTTTGAGTCTTTCATGCAGTTCTTATTGTCTGGTTATTACTGACGACTACTCACGTTTTACTTGGGTTTTTTTCTTGTCAAATAAGAGTGAAACAACATATTTGATCAAGAAGTTTATTGTGCTTATGGAGACCCAACTGAATTTGAAGCTGAAGGGAATACGTTCTGATAATGGTACATAATTCAAGAATGCATCATTGAATTATTTCTGTTCAGAAAGGGGGTGCTTCGTCAGTACAGTTCAGCTAGGACACCACAACAAAATGGTGTGGCTGAAAGGAGAAACATAACTCTTATCGAAGCGGCAAGGACTATGCTGTGTGATTCTAAGCTGCCATTGTTCTTCTGGGTAGAAGCTATTAATACGGCCTGTTATGTTCAGAATCGGGTGATAATCAACAAATCACAAATGAAAACACCATGTGAGATTGTCTATGGTCATTAGCCTAATGTTGCACATTTCAGAGCATTTGGTTGCCCGTGCACTCTACTGAATCTCGAATCTACTCTGAAATTCGGGGCCAAAGCTGATGATTGTTACTTTGTTGGTTACGCGAGCCATACCGCCTACATGGTCTACAATAAGTCAACCAAGCAAATTTTAGAGTTCTATGATGTTCGTTGGTTGGAAGAAAACGAGACTGATGCTCGTGTTGGTCCGGACTGGTTATTCGACTACAATGAACTCTTCAAACCATTCGATGTGCTTCCAGTCATCAACACATAACCTTCAGGTGGTGCTACAATGGATGCTGAGAAAGATAACCCACATGCAGTATCTCACATCTCTCCACTTATGGATGATGATGTCACAGAACCACTTCATGACGACACACCCGCGTCCGTCACTCAGCCCAAAGAAGTTCCAGAAACTGAATACTCACAAAACTCGTTTGAAAATGCTACAACAGTTGAGGGGAAGAGTCCTATTTGTCAGATTTTCAGGAGCACACTATTTCCCGATGCCATCCCAGATGAATATGTCGCCAGCACCTCGTACTCACATAGTACATCGACTTCTGGATGGAAGAATCCTCTTGCTGGTATAAACATAAAATTTTTCAAACTTGCACTCTACTGGTGATGTTTCCGATCAATTAGTTCCATCGAGGATTTAGAAAAATTATCCAATTGAGAATGTCATAGGTCCTATTGAAACGGGCGTGTCCACTAGAAGTTAGACAGGACACATAAACAGATGTTTGTTTTCCGGTTTCATCTCTCAAATTGAGCCAAAGACGGTAAAAATGGCCATTCAGGAACCATGTTGGGTAGATGCTATGCATGAAGAATTGAATCAGTTTGATAAGTTGAAGGTTTGGATATTGGTTGAGTTACCGGAAGGAAAGAAAGCACTTGATACGAGATGGGTCTTCCGAAACAAACAAGATGACACCTAGGTTATTGTTCGAAACAAGGCATGATTAGTAGTTCACGGTTTTCGTCAAGTTGAAGGGTTAGATTACACTGAAGTCTATGCTCCAGTGGCTAGACTTGAAGCCATCAGAATTTTTCTGGCCTACGCGTCATTCATGGGGTTTACAGTATATCAGATGGATGTCAAGAGCGCGTTTCTGTACGGGGAAGTCAAAGAAGAGATCTACGTGGATCAGCCACCGAGTTTTGTTGATTCCAAGAAACTGAATCATGTCTGCAAGTTAGACAAGGCATTGTATGGGCTTCATCAGGCTCCTCGGGCGTCGTATGCTACTTTGATTACACATCTTTTAGATCATGGTTACAAGCGAGAGACCATTGATCAAACCTTGTTCTGTAAAACTGTTGGAAAAGATTTGATTCTAGTACAGATCTATGTGGATGATATTATTTTTGGGTCCACCAATGTTGAGTTGTGTGCAGAATTTGAGGGAGTAATGAAGAAAAGGTTTGAGATGAGCTTGTTGGGTGAAATGACAACATTTTTGGGGTTACAAGTTCGCCAAAGCTCGGCGGGAATTTTACTGCATCAAGGGAAGTTTGTTGAGGATATGCTCGCAAAATTTGAATTTCAAGATTCCAAGAGTGCTAACACTCCCATGAAAGGCCTCTACTGTCATCTGACCCGGAAGGGAGTCCTGTAGATCAAATGTACTATCGATCAATTATCGGGTCTTTGATGTATTTCACTGCCAGTCGCCCAGACATCATGTTTTCAGTTTGTCAATGTGCTCGTTTTCAAGCTAACCCTAAACTCTCTCATTTAACCGCTATTAAACGTATTTTTAGATATCTGAAGGGACAACCGAAGTTAGGTCTTTGGTATGCCAAACACTCAGAATTTGATCTTTATGCTTTTGATGATAGCAATTATGGTGGAGATGACATTGACAGGAAATCCACATCTGCCGGATACCAGTTTTTAGGAGATCGTCTCATTTCATGGCTGTGTAAGAAACAACAAACGGTGTTCACTTCGACTGCCGAGGCGGAGTATGTTGCTGCATCAGCTCGCTGCTCGCAGGTTATCTGGATACAAAACCAAATGCTGGATTACGGTTTGGAATTTCTTGACACCCCTTTCTTTTGTGATAATGATGTTGCTATTGCAATTGTTAAGAATCAGGTTCAACACTCTAAAACCAAGCACATTGACATTAAAATTCATTTTATTCGTGACTGTTACGAATGAAAATTGATTCATCTTGAACAAGTTCAAACTGATAATAATGTGGCGGACTTATTTATAAAACCGGTCGGAACAACCAAATTTAATGTGCTTGTGAGTTTTCTTAAAATGCTCTGTTTCGAGGATTGAGTCTTTTTGAGAATAAATTTGTACATATTTTGTAATTTTGCACAAATTTAGGGGGAGAAAAATTAAAAATTTCAAAAAGAGTGTGAGTGTGTATTTATTAAAAAAAATAAAAAAAATTTGCTTCGTTTTTACGATTCACCCTCTCTTAAAATTATGTCGGTTGCTCAAGTCTGAAGAACATGTACTTGCATATGTTTGGTCCGGTGATCTACTCGTAGATTCACAGGATAGCCATTTATCCAAATACTGAAAGCATCTGGGGCGATTGTGATACGTTTTCATGTTTTGATTTTTTTCACTTAAAATTATGTCGGTAATTCCAAGTTGGAGGGACATGTATTCTCATATGTGTTTTGGTCATGTTAATCACTAGTGGTCATACGGGATAGCCATTTACCTGTAAAATGAAGAATAACCGGGGTGACTGAGTTCTTAACATTTTTAAATATGTCTTCTATGACTGTATGGGAAGTGATATAATCATTCAGTTAACAGCTTTTTTGAATCCTTAAAATATTTTCAAATGAAAATTGATCCAACCTTTGGAAATGATAGATAAATTGTTTCTGTGTGCTAACGGGTGAAGTTATTAAGCTTAAAAGGCTCTAGAACATTCATTGATTTGTATGGTAGCTTTCCATGATGCGTAAAAGTAGAAGTGATATAAACTAAATATGCTGAACTTACTGTGGAGAGTCATTTTAAAGACATGTGCATGTCTCCATATACATCTCTCCGAATGATAGGCGGAAAAGCAATAACCCAGTCATACACGAGCCCGTTAGTGTCTTGATCACCAAAAATACTGAGCTGTCTTACTGTAGTGATCCAGATTTGGAACTTACAGGCATTCGTTATTGTTATTATTATGTCAGTTAAAAAAATGTGTATTCAGTTAAGTTTGTATATAATCTTTGATGTTGTACATCAATAGGCTTAAAGCTCAAATTTTATTGCTTTCTAAAATTTTTGATCAAGCACTAGGGGGTTGAAGTCAAATTGGGGTGATCTGAGGAAAGCCAAATACACTTTGAGAAGAGATAAGAGGCATCACAGATCCATGAGTGATGTCCATCTAAGCTTTATGCCGAACTGAACCTAACTCATATCACTGACGCAATGAAAATCATGCTAAGTTCGTTATACCTGCTATCAACCTATCTCTTTATGTCATAATAACGCTGAACATGGATCCTTGTGACAACACCTTAAACAATATGATTCCATGTTTGGATATTTTCATAAGAGGCGACATATTTTATCAAAACTGAAATTTGATCTCAAAAGTTTGCTAAATTCAAAAGGATTGGTACTTCGTGTTAATTTTCATTCTTTTGTATTTTTATTTTTTCTAAATATTTTTGTTCCTTTTGTTTTATCTCAAACTACTCTCCTCGAAACGCGTGATTTCATTGGGTTGTTTTCAAATGTGTTTAAACTGATTTGGGCTGATTTGGCCTTTATGCTGCTCTGCTGTCTTATTTGGTAACATGATTTTTGGGCTAAATCTCTGGGTTGGGCCTGTCTATGGGTTCTCGGCCCATAACAGTTAGGGTATAAATAACCCTCTTAACCTCAATTATTGTTCTCATCACTTTCAAAATAAAAAAAAAAAAACCATCTCTCTCTAGCCTTCTAGCCAAGAACTTTCTCTTAATATACTAATCACAAGATTTAATTGGTGTTTACTCCTTGATCGATTCACAGGTAATGAACATAAGTTCAATCTGAATGTCTTTGTGAGACCTAACAAGCTGTAGTCTCATGGATTGATGAATAGATGGATAGAGGAATCACATCGACAAACAAAGATCTTCAGTTGTTAAATTATTGATTGAGATTTCGATTGGATGTGTTAGGGTTAATTCTTGGGGATCCAAAAGAGTTTGTTGCAGGTTTAATGGAGTTTTCGGCCATTCACGGAGAAGAGGGCACATGTTTCAAGAAGGGAATACAAAGAGTTTTCGGCCATTCACGGAGTTTGTTGCAGGTTTAAAGGGTTCTCGGTTTACTTTCATTGACCGAGATCTCCTGGGTTTGACCGAGAACTCACGTTCTCGGTTAATCTTGACAGAGATCGTTAGCCATTGACCGAAAACCATTGTGTTTGACCGAAATCTCACCTTCTTGGACAGAGAACTCATTGATGGACCAAAATCTATTATATTATTATTATTATTTTTCTCTTATGGTCCACCCAATGTGATCTTGTCATCTTTGGTCCCTTATGTTTTAAAATTTGACAAACTTTCTTTAAAGTATAACTATAGTCAAGTTTGCATTCACTAATTTGACTCGTTTGATGCAGTAATGGCTGATCAGGCTCCCTTAAAGTTCGTTGACACTTATAATATAGCTGGACACTTGTTTGATCCCCCCTCCAACACACAAGGAGTTCAAGTCTATGATAGTTGGCCTCAACAACTGCAGAATTTCTCACGCCTTACGAGAAAATCCTGTCATTTGCAGGAAAATGATCACAGATTTTTGGAACAATGCCTCGATCAACCAGCGAGGACCAGGTGGAGTTGTGTCGATAGACTCCAAAGTACAAAAGAAGCCGGACGTCATCACAGAGGCCATCATACGGGAGGTTCTTTTATTTGGGGATCAATCTGATTTCCTAACGGAATATTCAACTGCTGAAATCTCCGAGGTTCTTACACATATGGGATATGAGGGCACATATCCTCCAGCAATCAAGAAATTGTTTCACCCGTACTGGAGATTCTTGATACACACGTTCTTCACATGTGTGTCGGGAAGAAAGGGAGGTTTTGATGAAATAAGGCACACGCAGATGTCGGCTATAGTTGCTCTAATCATGGATTGGAGTTTCAACTATTCCAAGTTCGTCTTTGATGAGATGAAGAGCAACTTGAAAGGTAAGAAGAAGGAGATGTTTCTTATGTATCCTCGATTTTTACATATGATTTTTGACTCTCATTACACTGACCTTGTCATATCTGTTGAAACATTAGATATGAAGTCGATGGGACCCAACACTTTTGGGTTGATGAAATAGTCCTGGAAAGGATCAAAGATTGTTTATCAGGGCCTTCATGTGTTGGTTAAATTTGGCCGGTTTGCCGAAACAGAAGGTGCTCCTGTTATTGCTCAAGTGGCTGAAGAACATGCAACGCAAACTCAAAGGCGTGTTGCTACACTTGAGATCTCTGACGATGAAGATGAATAGACAGAACAACGTGACACCGTTAGTGCTCCGACTGCTGGGCAACTAACAGATTTTGAGACTTTCAAATAATTACTACAGTCAACTGCATTGAAGCCACCTCAAGCAGCTGCTGTAAATGAAGATGTCCCCGAGGAACCAGCCGCCAATCTCATTCCACGTAAGCAAAGGAAGAAAGATCTGAGACCTGGCGTGCTGGTCATTGAAGATGAAACAACCACACCGTCAACAACAACAAGCCCACAACAAGAATCACATCAGCCCGAGTCGATTGCTCCTGAGACTCATGTTGATCCAAATCCATCCTCTGCCGAGCTTCATACTCAAGATCAAGATTTTGATGACATTGGTAGTGAGTTTGATTTTGAGGCAGACATTCCACACTCTGATGAGGCCTATATTCCATGCACTGATGCTCCCTCTGGATCATCTGACCCAATCAATCAGGGTCAGTCAAGCTCTGGTGCTTTTGATAAGATTGCTCAGATTCTTTCCATGCAAGAAATTTATTTACAGAACAAAGTTAAGGGAGTTGTACTTGAGGATGCTCCTTTTGATGTTCATGCTCTTCAACGTCGAGTCTTTGAGCTCGAACAAGATTCTGTTTTCAAAGATGTATGGATCCAAGAACTGGAAGCTAGTAACTCTGACAAAGATTCTAAGATTAAAGAGCTTCAGTCAAACATGGGAGAGCTAACTGCTGTTTATTTAGACCTCCAACAAAAACTTGTTTAGAAGTTTGGAGATGAATTCAAGAGCAGTGCTGATGTAATTTCAAAGATGCCCAACGTTGATCAAGGTGGTAGCTCTACTGTTCCTCCAGTTGAAAACATAGATGAATATGAGACGCTGAAACAATATATGTCTGCACCTCCAATTACCAAAGAGAAGTCATATAGAGTTTAGAGGAAGCTGCTGGTGATGAAAAACTTCAATCAGAATGTTGAGTCATCCAATCATCCAGACAGGTTTGTGGTCACCTTTCCAAAGGGATTTTCAGAAAAATATGGGGATCACTCTGGAGTTGTGTCATGGGGTTTTGACGCCGAGAAGAACATGTGGTGGGTTAAACGAAAGTCCGGGACCACTGAGTACTATAAGAAGATGAAAGATTTTGGATCTTGGACTTAGGTGGATCTCAGTAACCTGATAAACTCTCCATTCCACAACCCAACCAATGATAAACGAGGTATTGATTTCTGGAACTTCCTGAAGAACCAAGTTGATCGAGGCTTTCCGAACATGACAACTGCTGAATCATTCTTGAAGAAAGTAAAGGGGGTCAAAGATCCAAGAACATGATAGACCATGGTTAATGTTATATGGCCTACAACAAAGAAGGCTACTCATATTCATGTGCCTAAAGCTGTTCCAGATGGTACTCTGGACAACATGAGGTTCTGGATGTTTGACAGTGAGACTGCCACCGCTTTTGTCAAGTTACAGAAGGGAAAAGGGAAATTCAGATTTGTTGATTCAAGGGATTTGTTAAAGTTTGGGAGAAAGATATTAAGACCCTTAGTACATTTTAGATAATCCCTGACCCGATTTTTGAAGCGGCTGCAAAAGAATACACTAGCATGGCAGCTTCCATTATCAGGTGCAAATTTTGGGCAGGTGCTTTGAAAGACGCTGACGTTGATTATATGGAGCATGACTGAGAACCAAGCTACAAACCAAGGGGGAGATTGTTGGGCCTAAATTAGTTGGTTTGTACTTAGTTTGTTTTGTTGTTGAGTTGCGTATGTAAACCGAGATCCATAAGGATCTCGGTGGGCTTTAGGCTATAGTTGGGCTTGCATGGTGGGTACCCTATATATAGAACTTATTGTATAGGGTTGTAGGTTGTTCATTCACTTGTAGTTTTGGCCGTTCACCTCGATATAGTGAACGAGATATGTATTGTGCTTAAGCACCCGACGTTCAATATAACGTGTGTTTTGAAGCAATCCATCGTGTTCTACGTGTTCATATTTCTTGTATTTGAATCGTCTACTGTTGGATTGTCGCACCAATAGTTAGATCCGTTGATATCATAATTGAAAGATCCGTCATGGACCTTACCGACACATCCCAAGTTAAATGCATTTTCTTTTATATAATCTCATATTATTAGTAGTTTGAAAAACCGATTTCCGATAAATATCATCATCTCCCACTTTCACGCAAAAAACTAGATTAAATGGACATTTTTAAAACATTTTTCAATTTTTTTCTTTTTTTTAACATATTAAAAACTCAAATACGAAAACAAAACTAAAATTAGTTGAAACACTTGTGTCACACTTGTGTCCCATCCCCACACTTAAATTTTGCATTGTCCTCAATGCGGGTACGAGAAACACGACTCGAAAAATCAAAAACAAAAGCTAAAATTATAAAAATAAAAAGCAAAAACCTAAAAAGATAAAAACAAAAACATAAAAACATAAAAACAAAGTACAATGGAAAAGACTTAGCTGGTAACATGCGATACTGTCAACGTGCCAGTCTATTTCCATGGGTGCTCTCCTTACCGGCCGCTCAACATGATTTAGCAACTCATTCTCTCTTTCTGAACGGACACGGCCTCTCCTCTCGACAAACCTAAGTAACATCAAACATAATATCTAGAAATAAAGGTTACTTATAAGTCTTAACTAGTCACCAAACACCAACCCTCCGAACCCGACCAAATAGTCTAGAATAATATCAGTACAAACCAAATAGAAATAAAAAAATCATAAAAAAATAAAAAAATAAAAACATCCTAAAAGATACGAACTCCCATGCTGATGCGTTATCGCAAGCTCAATTATCGTCCTCTTCCTCCTCTGAATATTGCTCATAAAAGTAAAACGGCTCTGCATTTTCGAATTCTAGATCACCCGGCTGGTAAATCGGTGCTCCATAACCATACCCCGAACCACCCGGGGCACTCGACCCGCTTGGAACCGCAACATCCGGCTGTCGGAGAGAAACAAGCAAACTAATCCTCAACCCATTCATCAAATACCTCATATGGTCATCCCGCCTTTGCTGATTTGTCATTATCATCTGCTGATTTTCTCTCATAATCTGTCTCTACCCATCACGCTGCTCAGTCACAAACCCCCTAATCTGGTCAAAACCGGACTCCATCAGGTCATACAATGACTCTACGGTAATCGTCTCAAGGCGAGGCTCTCTAACCGGAAACTGAACACCCGACCTCTTGGATCTGTGTAACGGCCTCTGATGCCGGGAAGGAAAACCGGCTCTCATAGCTGCAGAAGCCTCGGTGTTCTGCGGTGGATGAACATGTGGACCCATTTTAACATTTTCCCATGCTAACGGGTCACTCATCTTTAAAATACCTGCATTCCTCAAGTCTTTAACTCCAATATATTCTCTCACGGGCCCCTTTCTCATCTATTCTGGTTTAAACTTCTCAAACACACCCAAATTTCGAACAATAACTGTGATATATGGGCTTATGTAAAGCTTTGACCTCTATTTAGTTCCACCTCGTCTCGCCCGATGGAAAGACCATGCCAAAATACTCGCATAGTTAACCGGCACCTTTTCTACCATCGCCAACAAACAAAAAATATCCAACCAATTAACCTTGTTATCACCCGATCCCCGACCAATCAACGTGTTCACCAAAACCCTATGAATATAACGGAGCACCGGATCCCGAATATCCGAGCTCACCATTGAACTCGAAAACGAACAAAAAGCAATCTTATCCCAAAACGCAGCCACTTCATCGTTACCAAAACTTACCAGTTTCTTAGTCTTAAAAGCACCACGTATGCTCGTCTTAAAACCCGGTTCTCTCACCTCGTCCTCCGTATAAAACCCACTTGCAACCGCAAACTTCGCTAGAGTCATCTCATGCGTTTTTCTTCCCAACGCAAACGAAACCGCATTCGGTTGACTAAAATTACCATCTTTATAATTAAAAGTACTTAAAAACTCCAAAGTCAACACATGATATTGCGATTCTTTAAGACATAACATGGCTTTAAATTCGGGCCCAATAATTCCTCAATACACTCTCTTTGACCAATCGCGTCCAACAAATCCCAATCGATAGTTTTAAAGGTGAGAAGATCCGAATTGACGAGAATATGCATTCGAACATATTTTTGCGAATCTTACTCAAACTTAAGCAACGAACTATCGATAATATTTTGTGTTTTTTTTCTTGCCTCGATCGGCCCATCTTGATATTCAATAATGCGAGTTTCGGCCTAATAAAAACCACCTCGTCCGGCTCTTCTCATGGTCGCGGAACCGGGACTCTTTTCCATTTACCCACTTCTTTTGACATCCTAAAACAATTAGACACGCAACAAACAATGGGAGTAAGTAAGTAAACTATTAAAGTAAAATAAAATAAAATATATATATATATATATATTTGAAATTTTCGGATTTTTTAATTTTTTTAATTTCTTAATTTTTTTGGTTTTATATATATATTAAAAACTGAAAATAAATTAAGTTTGGAAATCCGGATTACAAAATATCTTGAACCGACTCATTTGAATGAAAATTGAGTACTCGCGAGCGGTTTTATTTTTCACACAAAGCTAACGGAAAACCAAGTTTTAAACACTTAAGTATGTTGAAAAAACCCAAAACATTCAAACCGACTCAATAAACATCACCTCCTCCCGGCACTTTAATTGTCCCAATTAAACCCAAGTGCTAACAACCTGAAAAATTGAGTCGGAAACGAGCGGAAAACCGAACTTTGGTAAAATATACAGTGTATAAAATTGTTTTCCATCTCGTTTTTAACCACTAAAAACATCAAAGTCCAACATCCCAAGCTAAATCCGAACACTAGATACACTCGTTTAGACCCAAACCGACCCAACTGGAACCACAAAGATAACTTTCCAACAATTTCCAACCCAACCAACCGCACCCAACAAGCTCCAATAATCTACCAAACCATACCAACCCGCACCCAAAAACTAACTTAGACAACTAACTTTAACAAAACCCGACAACAAAGTAACCAAAACCAAAGCAAAAACTAATATTACAATACATAAAAGCTACAAAAAAAATACAAGAAATTATACCTTTAAATGGTGTAAACCCGAATTAAACTTGCACAAAAAAAGTAAGAACTTAGGTGTGTGCAAGTGAGAGGATAGGTGAAGATTAGATTAAATTATTGATGGGTTATGATATTAGGATGATATTTGGTTGATTTTGAGGTTTAATTTGATGAAAATTGATGAAAAATTGATAGATTTAGTGAAGAATGGATGTAGGGTTCGTGAGTTTGAGTGGGGGAGAAAGGGGGTTTTGAAATTTTGATATAATATGGAGTAAAATGGCAAAAAAAATCGGATATGGGCTGGCAGAGTAAGTTGCGCCGCGCGACCCCCTTTGTCACTGCCGTCGCGCTACGCAGCGCGTAGCTGATAATGGTGTTTCGACTCTGCGTCGCGCGGAGTGGATTTAAAAACCCCGTCGCGCGGTGCGACGGTTGTTTTCAACAGAAAGTTTTGATGTTTTTGAAGCCTTTTTGCCTTAGAAAAATTTTTAGAAAATTACCAACTCTTGTTATGCCCATTTTATGTTATTTTTACGTGTAAAACTTACCTGACATCCTTTGAATTCTCGTAAAATCCTCTCGTTATGATGGTGATAATTCCTTGAAACGACTCGACGACGCGACAAAACTACAAAAACTAGAGTTAGTGACTCAAAGAAACTAAAATAAAATAAAGAAAAATTTACAAACTCTACACTTGAGTTTTCACTCAAGATCCCCTGTGATGATTTAATTCGATGGATCGAGGGGAGTTTCCTCCACCTCGATTGAATCCTCCGGCCCTCCAAGATAATGCTTTAAATGATGGCCATTCACTTTCCACGAAGTTCCGTTGTCCGGATTCTCTAACTCCACCGCTCCATACGGGAACACTTCATTCACCAAATACGGTCCCGTCCATTTGGATCTTAATTTACCTGTAAATAACTTCAAACGAGAGTTAAATAACAATACTTTGTCACCTTTCTTGAAGTCTTTATCTCCCTTTAAACGTCGATCGTGCAACACTTTCGTCTTTTCCTTGATATCCAACGATCTAGAATATGCCGCATCACGAAGTTCCTCTAACTCATGAATTTGAAAATACCTCTTCCTTGCGGCCTCAGTAAGATCAACATTAACCGTCTTCAATGCCCAAAAAGCTCGATGCTCTAACTCAACGGGAATATGACATGCTTTACCGTAAACAAGCATAAACGGTGTAGTACCCAACGGTGTCTTGTACGCGGTTCTGAATGCCCATAGCGCGTCATCCAATTTCTCTGACCAATCTTTCCGACTTGTTCCCACTGTCTTGTCCAAAATTCTCTACACCCCTCTATTAGCATTTTCGATTTGACCATTCGTTTGAGGTTGGTAAGCGGTAGAGGTGCGATGAGTAAATCCATAACGAGCTAATGCCTTCTCCATGACGGAATTACAAAAATGAGTACCTCGATCACTAATAATTGCCCGTGGAGTCCCGAACCGAATAAATAACTTCTTGAGAAACTTCACAACAACTCTAGCATCATTCGTGGCTAATTCTTGGGGTTCAACCCACTTGGAAACATAATCTATAACCACTAAAATATACTTGTGATCACTGGAAATGGGAGACGGTCCCATAAAATCGATGCCCCAAACATCAAAAAATTCAAGGGTTTGTATGGGTTTTGAGGCATCTCGTTCCTCGATGAAATGATTCCGGTTCGTCGACAAGCATCACACGTCTTAACAAATTCCACTGCATCTTTTACAACCGATGACCAATAAAAACCACACCAAATACCTTTTGGGCCGTGGTATGCGCTCCATGATTGACCTCCCGTTAAACCTTCGTGAACATGTCTAAAAATATCCAACATCTCTTCTTTTGTGGCACATTTTCTAAGAATCGGGTCACCACAATTTTGAAAAGAAAAGGATTATCCCAAACATACCGAGTAACATCCAGGAAAAATTTCTTCTTTAGTTGCGTAGTCATCCCTTTCAACACAAGGCCGATAGATAAATAATTAGCAAAATTGGTGAACCATGGCAAACCTTGCTTTTCGGCCGCAACAAACTCAATATGCGGGAATCTATCTCCAATCTCATCCTCACGAATCTCTTCCCTCTTCGGATCTTCTAAACGGGAAAGATGATCTGTCGCAACATTCTCCGCACCCTTCTTGTCTTTAATGTCGATATTAAACTCGAAAAGTAGAAGAATCCACCGTATGAGACGGGGCTTCGCGTCTTTCTTGTGAAAGAGAAAACGCAAAGCTGCATGATCGGTAAAAATGGTGGTCTTTGAAAGCACAAGATAAGACCGGAACTTGTCAAAAGCAAACACAACGCCTAAAAGTTCCTTTTCGGTGGTGGTGTATTTCTCTTGGGCATCATTCAAAGTCTTGCTTGCATAATAAATAGGGTAAAAATGTTTCTCACGCCTTTGCCCCAAAACCGCTCCAACCGCATAATCACTAGCATCACACATGAGCTCAAAAGGTAAATTCCAATCCGGTGACATGAGAATAGGAGCACTTACGAGTTGATCTTTCAAAAATTTGAACGCCTTCAAACACTCCCCATCGAACAAAAAAGGGACATCTTTCTCTAATAATCGGGTCATCGGGCGGGTAATCTTGGAAAAGTCTTTAATAGACCGCCGGTAGAAACCTGCATGACCAAGAAAACTCCTTATAGCTTTAACATTTGTCCGTGGAGGAAGCCTCCTAATCGTGTTAATCTTCACCCGATCCACCTCTATACCATCTCTTGAAATTTTATGACCCAACACTATCCATTCTGTCACCATAAAGTGACACTTTTCCCAATTCAACATCAACTTTGTCTCGATGCACCTCTTCAACATCCTCTCAAGATTATCCAAATAATGATCGAAAGAATTACCGTACACTGAAAAATCATCCATAAAAACCTCCATGGACGTCTCTATCATATCCTGAAAAATTGCTACCATACAACGCTGAAAGGTAGCCGGAGCATTACACAACCCAAAAGGCATGAGACGATACGCATATGTACCATACGGACACGTAAAATTTTTCTTCTCTTGGTCTTCCTGTGCGATTGGAATATGAAAATAACCTGAAAAACCATCAAGAAAACAATAAAATTGTTGACTTGCGAGACGCTCCAACATTTGATCAAAAAACGGCAACGGGAAGTGGTCCTTTCGAGAAGCATCATTCAACCTCCGGCAGTCAATACACACCCGCCAACCGGTAACCGTACGCGAAGGGATAAGTTCATTCTTTTCATTCATGACAACCGTCATCCCCCCTTTCTTTGGGACAACTTGGGTCGGACTTATCCATGGAGAGTCCGAAATCGGATAAATCACTCCAGCATCCAACAACTTAAGCACCTCTTTCTTGAAAACCTCTTGCATATTTGGATTTAGACGCCTTTGTGGTTGAACCACCGGTTTATACTCTTCCATCAAAATCCTGTGGGTAAAATAAGCGGGGCTAATACCTTGAATATCCGAAAGCCTCCATGCAATCGTCCCTTTATTCATCTTCAACACTTCTATCAACTTTGACTTCTCTTCATCCGTCAACTTAGAAGAAACAATAACGGGAAAATTCGAGCCTTCTTAAAGATACGCATACTCTAAATGTGACGGAAGGACCTTTATTTCCAACGGAGCGGGTTTTTCTACCTCTTTATCACAAATAACCTCACTAACCTCCATAATCTCCATAATATACCACTTCTTCCTCACTATCCTCCATAATTTCCGTCAACTCTTCATCCACATCCATCCCGACTAAATCGGTTCCACAAATATAATCAAGACATGTGTCAAAACACGGAATGAAAGAATTAAGAAAATAGACCGAATGGCATGGACAACTAAAATCATCATTATCACCCCTGTGCTTCATCGACTTTGCAATATCATAAGTAACATTCTCATCACCAACCCGAAGTGTGATCCTCCCCTCATACACATCAATAAGAGCCTTGGCCGTTCTCAAAAACGGCCGACCAAGAATAATGGGAACCTTCTCGTCGGCCTCCATGTCAAGTACCACAAAATCAACCGGGAACACAAACTTATCAACTTTCACTAACAGATTCTCAATAATACATTGCGGATACTTAACCGAACGATCTGCCAACGACAAAGACATACGAGTCGGTGTAAGCTCACCCAACTCCAACTTCTCATACAACGAATATGACATAAGATTAATACTCGCACCCAAATCCGCCAATGCTTGACTCATCATATCACTTCCAAACGTACACGGGATTGTAAATACACCCGGGTCCGATAACTTTTCCGGGACCCGATTCAATACTACCGCGGAAAAATCCCCGCTAAGTGGAATAGACGAAACGTCTCCCAACCGATCTTTCCTCTTGAGTAAATCTTTCAAAAATTTCGCATACTTTGGCATGTGTTGGTGGGCTTCAACAAACGGAAGATTAATTTTCAACTGTCGGAACATATCCAGAAAATGCCCGTATTCCCTCGTGTACCTTTGATGCTTGAGACGAGCTGGATATGGAACATGGGAAATATCAATATCGGGTGGTGGCCGAAATTCAACCGGTTTTTCTCAATTTGTGGCTCAATAATTGGTGTTTTACCTTGTGACTTACCCGGAGCCTCCATCTCAATCTCTTCATCTACCACTTCCTCTTCTTCAACTCCAACCCTTTCTTTAACAACCTCGGGACCCAAAACCCTTCCGCTACGAGTAGTAATTACTTTCAATTGAGCGGCCGGATTCGGCTGAGTAGAACTCGAAAACTGTCCTTGAGGCCTTTCATCGAGACGACGAGCAATATCACCCACGGACCTTTGAAGGTCAAGCAACGAAGATTGTTGATTCTTGAAGGGCAAATCGTGTTCGGCAAACTTTTTCTGTGTAACTTGATATCTCTCCAAGATTTGCTTCATCATGTCCTCTAGACATCCCATTCCACCATTCGAATCCTGAATATTATTTTGAAAATTAGTACAATTGTTATTATTATTATTATTATTGTACTTACCTTGTCCTTGATTATAAGAATTTTGGAAGCCGGATGGTGCACCCGCGGGACGCCAGTTGGAGTTATTCTGATTTGGGTTCTTGGAGGTGTTCCAATTCTGATTGTTGTTGTTGTAGTTGTTGGGAAACCTATTCTGACCACCAACAAAATTGACATGTTGATTCATCGCCGTGCACTCCAAAGTACCATGTCCACCTCTACAAAAGTCACACTTGTCCACCTTCGTCTTAAGTTCCTTCACCTCCTTCGTTAATGATTCCACAGCAGCAGCCATTGTAGTATCCAGATTAACCTGGTGTCACCTTCAGAAGATGAGGATGTACTGCTGACGGGAGTGGAATTACCGCGAGGTGGCGCTTTAGTAAAATCAGATTGAGCAAAGCTTTCAAACATATCGTTGCATTCGGTGACATTCTTCCTTGCCATTAGATTTCCTCCAGCAGCCGTGTCGAAACGAACTTGGGTTTCGTAGTTCAGCCCATTGTAAATTTCTCCACGAGAGCCCATGGTGTGAGACCATATGGTGAGCAACGAGCTAGCATGTTCTGGAAACGCTCCCAAGCATGACAATACTCTTCATCCGGCTCCATGTGAAACGAGTGAATCTGATCACGACGAATAGCCGCTTTAGCAGGTGGAAAGTATCTTTTGATAAAAGCTGAGCGCAGTGCTTCCTAAGTAGTGAACGTGCCAGGTGGCTGAGTGTCAAGCCAAAGAGCCGCTTTCCCTGCAAGTGAAAAAGGAAAAAGATGTAAGAAAATGGCATCGTCAGTTGCACCTTGTAAATTAAAAGTATTCAAAACACGGTAAAGCCGATTATGTGGGCCGATGCATCCTCGTCATCACGCCCATGAAACTGATTAGTTTGAACGATATTGTTCATGACGTATGACGGAATCTGCCACGAGCTGGGTTGTTGATCTCGGGGGTGACGATGCATGATTGGTCTCCGGTTAAGCCATCGAAGGCTTTAGCAGCAACTGTTCTATTGTCAGCCATTTGGACGTCTGGTTGACTTCTCGGACTTTCTGGTGGTGATGACTTTGGTGTCGAATCAACTTCTAACTGTTTATCTCAGCTGACGAGCTAGCCTCGGTCTTCAATGGAGAAAATTCTAGGTTCTCCAGCGGTGGTCCTTGCGCACGAAGATGTGGCATATACCTGAAAAATGCAACAGACCAAGTAAGTAGACTAAAAATTAAAACTAAAACAAAATAAACTAAAATTTAATTAGACTCCTACGACTCAAACGAAAATAAAACAAATAGCACGTATGTAGCAAATAAGTCCAAGTAATGCTTATAACGCAATCGCTAAGAAGTCCCTGGAAACGTCGCAAAAAACTTGATGTGCTAAAAGTAGTCAAATAAAAATACGCTAAAACTAGACACTAAGTAATACTTTATACTCTTAAACTTAACTTAAACTACTAACCGGCAAGTGTACCGGTCGACTCTAGTACAGCTAAGTAAGTCCGGATATCGAACCCACGAGACTCTTTAAATTACGAAACTAACAAACAAGACTCAACTATAAGACACGACAATTTATTAATAATATTTCAGGGGGAATTTTTAAACTAATTAATTAAAACACCTAAATAAATAATTAACCATTAATTAAAACATAGTAATTATTAGCTAATGATTACTTAACTAAACTAATTAATAAACTAATACTTATATAATTAAACCTAACCCTAATTAATAAAATAATAATAAAACATAATCATTACCTTTAAACTAATTGATTTAATATAAAACATAACCCTAATTTAATTATAATAATAAACTATTAAGAAAACTTAGATTAATTCAGATAATAAAAGCAACTACCTAGGCTGGAATCCCCAAAGTTACGGTTATTATTTAAATGAGAAACTTAAGTTATGAAACCGGGATCGTAAAATGGATCCTTGACAGAAAACCCGAACAGGAATCTTGAACTTCAAGAAGACGCCTATGGATTTCTAACACGTTTTAAGACTCACCAGTTTTATGAATTAAACTTCCTTACGGTTATTTAATAATTTATTTATAAGTATCTTTATGACGAAATCCTACCTTACAGCACGAAAATCAAAGATAGTTAAAAAGACTCAATTGACATAATAGACTAAGCTGACAATCAAATCTAGACGAACTCCTTACGAAGAATTAAATCTAGTAATCCTGACCAACAAAGATCTATCAACAGCCTATCACCTAACAGCTTTCTAGGCTAGCAGCTCACTTTTATCTGTTTAATTAGTTTTATTGTTTCTATGATTTTAATCGATATCAATCACAAACAAGTCAAGAACACACAATAAATGACCTAACAAAACCCTATCCTATGAAACAATCAACAAGGGCAATGTGAAACAATAAATCCAAGTAAACAAAACCAAGCAATCAAACGCATCAATTGATTCAAACCCAACACTTTACTTAAAAAAATATAATCCATAATGAAATAAATCTCAATCAAAATCAAACCGAACTAAGGTTCATCACGACCTAGGTAGTTTATGAAGTTTTAGCCTAGCATCGTATAGTCTAAATCAAACAAAACAAATAAAACTGAAAACATGATGAAAATATAAAGAACGGGAAATCAGAGATGATAAAACCCGTAATCTTCGATCTTGAACGTGTAACTCTTCACCGGCTGTTCTCGTGCCTTCAAAATCACCACTAGACTCGAAAATATGCTCTCTAAAACTCCAAATTAGTCTGGTGGCAGCAGGTTATTTTTAGGTTTAAGTTAAATATGTTTTTATACTGATAACCAGGCCCAACAAGTAACAAAAATGAAATAAAAATCCCATCAGGTATAGGTAGGCGCCGCGCGACCAGGATATGGGTGCCTGGCCGCGCAGCGCGGCGTGTCACAATAAGGGGGCCGGTCAGACCGGCCCGGTTTGACCGGTTCCTTCCTGACGCGTTCCAGATCTCCGTTTTGGCTCTTTTTAACTCGTTTTTCGCCCTTTTCGATCACGATCAACTTCCATTGCCTACGAAATATAAAAGTGTTAGTAATATACAAATCTCGACTAAAAACGAACAGAAACTATTAAAATATTAAATAAACTATACACGGGAAACATAAATATTAGCATTATATCATGCCACTCAAAAAATCTGCAAAATAACAATAATACCATCAAAATATATATATATATACATATATATATATATATTATAGACGCCTTATTGTGCCTGTATAAATATGCAGTAGAAGTTAGGATAGTTATACATCTAGTGAAACATCTGAGAATTGTTCAGCAAAAAGTTCGTTTATTTACAAAATTAACAAACATGAACACATGTTTCGTTCGTTCATTTATGTTTTTGAATGTTCATTCATTCACTCTTATTTAAGTTCGTTCATTTACGTTCATTAAAGTGTGTTTAAGTTTGTTTATATAATTCAGTTATTTATTTTAAATTCACTACAACTTAGTCTGCTTTTATCATTTTTAGGCCCGACAAATTGATGTTCGTGTTTAATTTTAACTGGAATTTGCCCGGTTATGTATGTTTATCTATGCTCAGTTATGCTCATTCACTTAGGTCCACCGTTGTTTATACTATTTAACACACAACATAAACAAATAGAACACAAACAAGAGAACGCCCTTAGTTTAATTGTTCATTTTGGTTCGGTTCGTTTACAAGCCTATCTAGATCAGTTACCTCCATATCTGTATTTTCTTTTTTTATCTGGTCATTTTAAAAAAACAACATTTTCTGGTTTAAGAAAATATATAAAGATATCAAAGTTGAAAATCTGATTATGGTTGTCACAATCAACAAAATAACTTACTCGGGGAAATTGTCAAGCAACTGCTCAACAGAATCATCCAACGGGTGACCAAGTTTCTTTTCCATTTTCTCTTCATCTTCTTTCAACCATAAAAATCGCATGCACCCATTGCCTCATAATCTTTCGCCAACTTCTCAGCCGTATAAAACATTTCAGCCTTTTCCGAATCCTTCAAATACGCGCCTCTTGCCCCAGGCTCAATCACCTGCGAATTCACCATCTCTGCGCAAAGCTGCAGCTGCCAGTTTCCTTATCTTTTCTAAATCATCCTCGTGTGACAGATGCAATGCCTTCCCTCTTACACCACCACCAGTAGTGTTGGTAACCTTTTTGCCTACAACCTCGCCATCATAATGTTCTTTGGTGAGCCCGCTTGACTATGTGGATTCGGATCGATCCCCAATCAACTTCACCTTTGTTTCCACCTTTCGTTGACAGAAACCGAGTGCTTGACAGGAAACTATAAGATACCATGTTTGTGACGGTTTTAAATGGTGTGGATCTTGCATTTAGAGACAGCTGGAATAAAACACGCGCGAGTGATCGCATGCTTACCGAGTATGCGTTAAGTCTACACTTTGCAGTTTGTGGTACCAAAAACTCATACCTGATAAAAGTATAGATATAAAACCAGCAAATACTAACGATGTTTATATCGGAATTGATCTACCTACACACTTGATTCCATTTCTAATCATCTCAGATTAACTAGTATTAACAGAACCTTGTAAGCAAAATGTGATACATAATCAAGAAATAGGCCAACTTGCATCTGTTGGGTCAGCTTATAAACACTTTATCTGAAAGCACATACTTGTCCTATAAAACAGTCTGAAAGTTGTTTATTTTTTTACAATCTTGAATTAGTTTATGGATAATAATATATGATTGAATAAGCTCAATAATGCACATACAATGGGATCTTAGAGCATATTAGTTAGTTTAATCAAAAGTAACGATGTATTTCCAAAATATTCAAATAAGAAACCCACATCCATATTGCCCCAAATCAAAATTCAAATTTTATTTTTTTAAATGAAAACTGGCATGATTTTTCCAAGGGAAAATCAAAGCAGCAGTTATACATTATGGATTGGTAGGTGGGTTTCAAACGACTAGATTTAAATCTAAGTAAATCACTGCTGCTGCTGCTTGTCACACCCTCAAAATCCACTAACGGAGTTTTACCGTCAGAGGGTGTGAACTAACAGGATCAGAATCATTAGTTATAATCAAACCGTAAAAACGTTTAATTGAAAATAAGTGCGGAAGCGTAAAAACCAAAAGATAAAATTTGCGTCACGCAGGACGACTTAACACCCCATAACAACAGTTAAAATTCAGTTTGCATAAACAAAAGCGTTTCAGATAATGCATAATCCTATACCGCGCGCCCGCCTCGGCTACCTGAGAATAACATACTAAAAGTGTCAACACGGGGTTGGTGAGTTCACAAGTTTATATAAAATAAAGCGTTTAGCGTTTGTGTTCAGCGTTTTGCGTTAAGCGTTTGGCGTTACCAGATAGTGTTATGTCAATTATATATCTATAGGTAGCTAGCCTATAAAACAAGTATTACTAAGTGTTCGACACCGAAGCTGACTGTTTATCATTTGCCTTGCCACCAGGTCTATCCCGACCATGGTATGTGTTTAGCCAAGATTACACCCACTCGACCTCCAGTCGAGTTTAGCGTTGGGTGGGGTTTGTCAAACCCAGTAGTACTACTCAACAATGACTCGCTATTATCCAATATTAAACGGTTCGATGTGAATGAAGGACTTTAGTTATTGCGTTTGCCACTTAGTCTTTACAAGTGATATATAATCTATATTAACAAAATCTTAAATGCGTTTTCGGAGTATGTTATCTCCCCCAAGTGAAAAGCGTTTGAAAACAGTTTAAAAGGGGGTAAGTGAAACTCACTGTTTGCGAAGAATTCCCAAAATAAATCACCAAGTGATGCGCGTCACAGAAAACACTCTCTAGCGTTCTAAAACAATAAGGAGGTTTTCTAAGTATCAGAAATAATATCGAGTCTCTAGACCCGGCACATAATTCCTATGCACACAACATGTTTCGTGTTTCGTTTGTGAATCGTGTGTGAATTTAACAAGTGTATTTGTGATACGTTACATGTGTGAGCAATTATTTACGTGTCGTGTATTCATAATGTACATCACTAGCAATTACTTCCCGTAAGGGCAATTTGGTCAGCACATAACAATTAACTAGCAATTATTCCCCGCAAGGGCAATTTGGTCAAATCATGACAATCAATTAGCAATTATTCCCCGCAAGGGTATTTTGGTCAAAATACGACAATTAGTTAGCAATTATCCCCCACAAGGACATTTGGTCAAAACATGATAATAAATTAGCAATCACCATGTTTCATGCAACTTTCACAAAATTCAGCAATTAGTTTCTTAACGACAGAATTCTACTTGAAAAACTAGTCTATCCCACCGATCATAGCATCACAATAAATTTACCAAAAATCATCACAAAAGCATATATGTGTTAGGTTCCCAGAAAATATTTTGTTGTATTTTTATTCCATACATATTTCTCACAAAGATCAATTTACCACAGCAAACTCATAGCAGTCAAATTTATGCGCAACAGAATGTTATTTGAAATTCCCGTTAAAAGAAAAATCCAATGCAAGACCACTTGGGTTAGGTTCCTAACTCAACAAGTCAACTTTCAGAAGTGGAAGAAACCCAATTGGTCTCGTAGTTCATGTGATATAACATTTACAAAACAACCTAACAGCAGGTCTAACAACTCAGCTTTGCACAACGTTTTTGTAAAATCATAAAGGTTAACTTTTACACGTCCAAAAATTGCAAATTTACATTCTTTAGAAACTAGACTCAACCTAGTTTACTGTAGTACCAATTATCTCAATCAATTTTCACATTTACACCCCGTTAGAGTCAGTTGAACATCAACAACACAAACTGTCCAGAAACTGTTTGCAACAAAACTCAACAATTTAACCATCTATAGACTATAATCCGTTCATATAACACTCTAGACACCATAATCACTATCCATGCACATCAATTACACCATACATACATGGTTAGGGTTATTTGATCTCAAAATCAAGACACAACAATTAACATGTAATAATATCCATTCTAGTTATCAAATCATCATCAATACATCATCAAATCAAACAAGACATATGAACACAACTTATATACAAAAATCGGCCCTAGGGTTTTTAATTAACCCAATAAAAATCGAAATTAAGTATAAAGGATGCAAGGGATAGTCGTTTATACCTTCTTAGCACCTTAATCTTCAATCAAAAGCTTGAAAATTTGCTTGTATGTGTGTGTGTGTGATTGGCGGCAGCCGTGAGCAAGGGTGGGGGGGGGGGGTCCGATCGGGGTAGAGGGAGAGGAGAGAAAGAGAGGCTAGGGTTTATAATATTATTAATAATAATCATGTTACATCTAGGTCCCTCCACTTCAAATTATTAGTTTACTAGCCCAAAGTAATTAGTTTGCATCTTGAGTTAACTTCTTAAACAATGTAATCACATAACACATAAGCCTAACACATAAATATTGTTTTAATATTTCTCGTTTATTCACCAATCGTTTGCGTCAACTCGTTTGCGTTTCGGTGCAATTTCCGAAAGACTACACATGTAGTAAGTGTCAAGCGTCATTTAAACCTTAGTTTAAATGTAAAGAGGTGTGCGTTATAGATTCAATGATCTTTAAGTTTGAATTAACGGAGTTGAGTTAACGGAGTTAACCTGAAATTGACGAATGTCACATCATTCCCATGTTAAAGAATTTTCGTCCCGAAAATTTGAGTCAAGTCGTGATGAGTGTCTGAAAAAGTAAGAAAAAATTTTCAGTTTGTCATATCATCCCCTAGTAGAAAGAAATTTCGTCCCGAAATTTAATTCATACCTCCGGTGATTTCTGACGGTTTGTCGGGTTTCGCGGTTTCCGGTGTTTGGTCAGCCCTTCAAAAAGTTGAGGATACTTTTTCATCATTTGATCCTCGCGTTCCCACGTGAACTCCGGTCCACGTCTCGAGTTCCAACGAACCTTAACGATTGGAATCTTGCTGTGCTTGAGTGTTTTGGTCTCCCAATCCAAAACTTCAACTGGTTCTTCAATGAAGCGTAGCTGTTCATCAACTTGCAGTTCGTCCAAAGGGACTACTTGGGTTTCATCAGATAGGCATTTCTTCAAATTGGATACGTGAAAAACATTGTGTACGCCACTGAGTTCCGTTGGTAGGTCCAGTCGGTACGCCACCGGACCAACGCGTTCCGTTATCCGGTAAGGACCAACATATCGTGGGTTGAGTTTGTTTTGCTTTCCAAAGCGAACCACACCTTTCCAAGGTGAGACTTTGAGTAACACTTGATCGTTCACTTGAAATTCGAGAGGTTTTCGGCGCTTGTCGGCGTAACTCTTTTGGCGATCTCGTGCTGCTGCCATGCGGTTTTGGATCTGAACAATCTTCTCCGAGGTTTCGAGTACCAATTCTGGACCAGTGATTTGGCTGTCACCCACCTCTGCCCAGCAGAGAGGTGATCGACACTTCCGTCCGTACAGTGCTTCAAACGGCGCTGCTTTAATACTTGCGTGGTAGCTGTTATTATACTAAAACTCTACCAAAGGTAAGTGAGGTTCCCAACTTTTTCCGAAATCCAACACACATGCACGCAAAATGTCCTCTAAGGTCTGAATAGTTCGTTCACTTTGCCCATCCGTCTGAGGATGGTATGCTGTGCTCATATTAAGACGTGTGCCTAGTGCGCTTTGTAGTGACTTCCAAAAGTGCGAAGTGAAACGAGAATCTCGATCAGAAATGATTGAGACAGGCACTCCGTGTCTAGACACTACTTCCTTCATGTAGACGCGAGTCAATCTTTCCATTTTTTCTGATTCCTTAATCGCTAAAAAGTTTGCGGACTTAGTCAACCGGTCAACGATCACCCAAATGGTATCGCATCCCGTCGGTGTTTTAGGTAATCCCGTGATAAAATCCATTGAAATGTGTTCCCATTTCCACATTGGAAGTTCCGGTTGTTGCAGTAGACCAGATGGTTTCTGGTATTCTATTTTGACTCTGGAACAAGTCAAGCATTTGCTCACGTAGGTGGCAATGTCGGCTTTCATATTCGGCCACCAGTAAAGTGCCTTTAAGTCATGATACATTTTATCTGAGCCAGGGTGGATAGAATATCTGGACTTGTGTGCTTCGTCCATCACCAGAGTTCTCAACTCTCCGTATCGTGGAACCCAAATCCGGTTCTCAAAATATCGGACCCCGTCCGAATTGGTTTCAAGTTGCTTGTTCATGCCCCGCATGAGTTCCGATGGAAGATTATCATCTTTCAAAGCTTCAAGTTGCGCATCGTGAATCTGATCGGGTAAGCTGACATGAATCGTGAGTTGCAATGCTCGCACTCGTCTGGGTTTATCTGTTTCTTTTCTGCTGAGGGCGTCGGCCACTACATTGGCCTTACCAGAGTGGTACTTGATGGCACAATCATAATCCTTAAACAGCTCGACCCAACGACGCTGTCGCATGTTCAGCTCCTTCTGATCGTATATATGCTGGAGACTCTTGTGGTCGGTGTAAATGGTAAACTTGGTACCGTACAAGTAATGCCTCCATATCTTAAGGGCAAACACCACAGCTCCGAGTTCCAAATCATGGGTCGTGTAGTTCTTCTCGTGAACCCGTAGTTCTCGAGAGGCATAAGCTATAACCTTCTCGAGTTGCATCAGCACACAACCGAGACCTTGTATCGATGCGTCACAGTGTACCTCAAAATTCTCCGTTCCCTCGTGTAGGGCTAGAATAGGGGCGCTACAGAGTTTGGTTTTCAACAGTTGAAAAGTGGATTCTTGCGCGTCACCCCAATTGTACTTAGTGCCTTTGTGAGTCAAAGCGGTGAGGGGTTGGGCAATCTTTGAAAATCCCTCAATGAAACGTCGGTAGTAGCCGGCCAGTCCTAGGAATTGCCGCACCTCAGTCGGAGTCTTAGGTGCTTCCCAGTTTTTGATGGCCTCTATCTTACCGGGATCGACATGGATACCGTTCTCATTGATCACATGTCCTAAAAAGTGAACCTCGCGAAGCCAAAACTCACATTTCGAGGGTTTTGCGTACAGTTGTTCCTTCTTCAATAATTCCAGAATTGCCCTTAAATGTTCCTCATGGTCAGCCTTGTCCTTGGAATAGACCAGGATATCGTCAATAAACACAATCACAAACTTGTCGAGGTACGCCTTGCATACTCGATTCATAAGATCCATAAATACGGCTGGTGCGTTGGTTAAGCCAAAAGGCATAACTGAAAACTCATAGTGACCATACCGTGTTCTGAAAGCCGTCTTTGAGATATCTTCTTCGCGCACTCTTAGTTGATGGTAACCAGACCGCAGATCGATCTTCGAGTAGTAACTCGATCCTTGAAGCTGGTCAAACAGATCATCAATTCGAGGTAAAGGATAACGGTTCTTGACCGTCACCTTGTTCAACTCCCGGTAGTCGATACACATGCGGAAAGTCCCGTCCTTCTTTCGGACAAATAAGACAGGGGCTCCCCATGGTGATGAGCTAGGTCGGATAAAACCCTTATCCAATAAATCTTGTAACTGAGTGGACAGTTCTTGAAGCTCCGCCGGTGCGAGCCGATACGGAGCTCGTGCTATGGGTGCTGCACCGGGGGTCATATCTATTTGGAATTCGACTTGGGTGCTTCTCTCGCCCCGGATCGAAATGATCTCGCCGGAAGGGGTAGTAATGTGGACTATCTTGTCGTGACATATAATCTCTGCTCGGTTCTCGGATAACCAGTCCATGCCGACCACGACATCGAAACTACTAAGAGTAAAAGGAATAAGGTCAATATCAAAAACATGACCTGACAGTTTTAACTTACATCCCGCAAGTACATGAGTCGTTACTATAGTCTTACCGTCAGCTAATTCAACAGGAAACTTAGCATCTAACGGGGTTGGAGTTAGGTCTAAGAGTTGACTAAAGGCTTTCGACACAAAACTCCTATCAGCTCCAGTGTCAAACAATACAGAAGCAAAACAATCGTTCACAGGGAACTTACCAGTCACCACGTACGGATCATTGCGGGCTTGACCCGACCCAATAACGAAAGCTCTTCCTTTACCATTGTTTCCACCACCACTGCCACTTCCATTACCTCCATTGTTGTCGTTATGTTTCAGCTTAGGGCAGTCTTTCTTAAAATGTCCCTCTTGTCCACACTCAAAACATCCCTTGGTTGTCATGGGTGGTTTAGGAGCACCCTTTGCCGCAAGGTCTCCTCTAAAATCCTTTGCCTGGTGACCAATCTTTCCGCATCTCAGACACTTGACACGGTCACACGGCCCAGCATGATGATAGTTACACCTGTTGCACTTCGGATATTTCCCAGCATATCCGCTCGAACCTTGCCCGCCACCGTTGTTATTGTTATTGTGACCCTGATTGTTGAAGCCCCGAGTGAATTCGGGCTTACGGTAGTGTTGTTGCTGTGGGGGGTTCGAGGATGAGGATCTGGTGTTGTCAAACTTTCTCTTTCCGCTGCTCGGGTTGCTGTTACTGTTGTTGTCAGTGCTCGGGTTGTCACGGGCTTTAGTGGTTGAACCCCTAGGTGGTAACGCACCTTGGGTCACTGCTTGATCCGTCAGTTTGTGAGCTAACCGAATCGCTTGTTGAATCGTGGCTGGTCTGGAAGACGTCACCATGCCCTGAATCTGCGGTGCTAACCCATCAATATACATTTCAATCCTCCTACTCGGCGGGTCTACCATCCGTGGACACATCACAGCCAACTCGTGAGAACGGGTGGTGTAGGCTTCGATTTCTGAACCCACCATCTTCAATGACCAAAACTCGGATTCCAACTTTGCAATCTCCTCCCTAGGACAGTACTCTTCTCACATCATGTTTTTGAACTCCTCCCAGTTCATCGCGTTAGCCAGTTCCAATCCAAGGATCTGCACGTTTGAATTCCACCATGTGAGGGCAGAATCTTCAAGTGTTCCAGCAGCAAATTTGACCCTACTGGCAGGGGGACAATTACACATCTCAAACGCCGACTCAGCCTTCTCAGCCCAACGCAGGAAGCCTATAGCTCCCTCAGTGCCCTTAAACGTACTGGGCTTGCAGTCAAGGTAATTCTTGAAGGTACACGTTCCAATTGGACCTCCAGCTTGGTTCTGAACATGTGCAGCTAGAGCGGCCGCCGCATGGTCGTTCAGCAGAGTTTGGAGTTCTGCTGCAGTCAGGTTGATGTTACCACGCCCGTGTCCAGCGTTTCTTCCTGCCATTTCCTAGAATCACAGCATAAAATGTTAAACATGAATTTTTCTTTCATATGAAACACACCATACATGTAATAAAAGATAGGTAAGAAAGAAATAAAAGGAACAAACATCACATCACAACCATATATTAATCCAAATAATAATTCATGATTAAAACCATTGTATTCGCTACAAAGTATTTAAAACTAATCCTTAAAATCATAGAAAAATAATAGTTTGGATGGAGACAACCCCTCCATCTAGGTGTTATCATCCTTAGATGTCATCGTCTGAGGACACCTCTGAGTGTGCCTCCTCCTCTGCCGGTTCTTCTTCAGTTTCCTCCTCGGGATCTTCCTCGGGATCCTCCTCAGGCTCCTCTTCGGGATCTTCTTCGGGTTCCTCTTCAGGCTCTGCCTCAGGCTCTGCTTCAGGTTCTGCCTCAGGCTCTGCCTCAGGTTCGGCTGCGTTTTGAGCAATCTGCCTTTGTAAGACATCGCAACGCTCTAAAGCTATCTCGGTTCGAGTCCTTGCTACTTGGAGTCCTTCATGGCCGCTGTCATGCGGGAAATTTCCTCCTTAGTTTCCGTTCCTTCCTTTAACAGTCCGGAAACATTAGCTCTCGTATAGCACATGTAACCCACGTCACGCTCCAAGCATGAAACAACAGCTGCAAGCACACGCTCTACAGGTTCAGTTATGGGTGGTAAGGTGTTGGGATAAGCAGGATGGTTCGGGTGGGGTAGCGGGGGAACCTGTTCGCGATAGACCATACGTCTGATCGTATTAGGGTACCAATCCCAGCTAACTTCGTTTTCGTACATGCCTCCGGATAAGCGATACCTCTTCAGTGCGGGAGCTTCGAGTTCCGGAACTACTCGGGGTGGCGATGCGGTAGGTATCTGCGGTTCTTTCCCGTGAGCATGAGTCATCGGATCGGATGATGATGATGATGGCGGCGTCGACATTCCTACAGGTAAGCCGTGTATGCGCGCGTATGAGTGAAAGGGGTAAAGAGATAAGATAACAAAGACTACACTAATCTATGCAGTGCGTATCATTATAATTAATGGGTCGTCGCGGTTATAGTCTAGTATGCATGCAATTTCTAGTTCCCTATAACCAATGGCTCTGATACCAATCTGTCACACCCTCAAAATCCACTAACGGAGTTTTACCGTCAGAGGGTGTGAACTAACAGGACCGGAATCATTAGTTATTATCAAACCGTAAAAACGTTTAATTGAAAATAAGTGCGGAAGCGCAAAAAACCAAAAGATAAAAGTTGCGTCACGCAGAACGACTTAACACCCCATAACAACAGTTAAAAATCAGTTTGCATAAACAAAGTGTTTCAGATAATGCCTGATCCTATACCGCGCGCCCGCCTCGGCTACCTGAGAATAACATACTAAAAGTGTCAACACGGGGTTGGTGAGTTCACAAGTTTATATAAAATAAAGCGTTTAGCGTTTGCGTTCAACGTTTTGCGTTAAGAGTTTTGCGTTAAGCGTTTTGCGTTACCAGATAGTGTTATGTCAATTATATATCTATAGGTAGCTAGCCTATAAAACAAGTATTACTAAGTGTTCGACATCGAAGCTGACTGTTTATCATTTGCCTTGCCACCAGGTCTATCCCGACCATGGTATATGTTTAGCCAAGATTACACCCACTCGACCTCCAGTCGAGTTTAGCGTTGGGTGGGGTTTGTCAAACCCAGTAGTACTACTCAACAATGACTCGCTATTATCCAATATTAAACGGTTCGATGTGAATGAAGGACTTTAGTTATTGCGTTTGCCACTTAGTCTTTACAAGTGATATATAATCTATATTAACAAAATCTTAAATGCGTTTTCGGAGTATGTTATCTCCCCCAAGTGAAAAGCGTTTGAAAACAGTTTAAAAAGGGGTAAGTGAAACTCACTGTTTGCGAAGAATTCCCAAAATAAATCACCAAGTGATGCGCGTCATAGAAAACTCTCTCTAGCGTTCTAAAACAATAAGGAGGTTTTCTAAGTATCGGAACTAATATCGAGTCTCTAGACCCGGCACATAATTCCTATGCACACAACATGTTTCGTGTTTCGTTTGTGAATCGTGTGTGACTTTAACAAGTGTATTTGTGATACGTTACATGTGTGAGCAATTATTTACGTGTCGTGTATTCATAATGTACATCACTAGCAATTACTTCCCGTAAGGGCAATTTGGTCAACACATAACAATTAACTAGCAATTATTCCCTGCAAGGGCAATTTGGTCAAATCATGACAATCAATTAGCAATTATTCCCCGCTAGGGTATTTTGGTCAAAATACGACAATTAGTTATCAATTATCCCCCGCAAGGGCAATTTGGTCAAAACATGATAATAAATTAGCAATCACCATGTTTCATGCAACTTTCACAAAATTCAGCAACTAGTTTCTTAACGACAGAATTCTACTTGAAAAACTAGTCTATCCCACCGATCATAGCATCACAATAAATTTACCAAAAATCATCACAAAAGCATGTATGTGTTAGGTTCCCAGAACATATTTTGTTGTATTTTTATTCCATACATATTTCTCACAAAGATCAATTTACCACAGCAAACTCATAGCAGTCAAATATATGCGCAACAGAATGTTATTTGAAATTCCCGTTAAACGAAAAATCCAATAAATGCAAGTCCACTTGGGTTAGATTCCTAACTCAACAAGAAAACTTTCAGAAGTGGAACCAACCCAATTGGTCTCGTAGTTCATGTGATATAACATTTACAAAACAACCTAACAGCAGGTCTAACAACTCAGCTTTGCACAACGTTTTTGTAAAATCATAAAGGTTAACTTTTACACGTCCAAAAATTGCAAATTTACATTATTTAGAAACTAGACTCAACCTAGTTTACTTTAGTATCAGTTATCTCAATCAATTTTCACATTTACACCCCGTTACAGTCAGTTGAACATCAACAACACAAACTGTCCAGAAACTGTTTGCAACAAAACTCAACAATTTAACCATCTATAGACTATAATCCGTTCATATAACACTCTAGACACCATAATCACTATCCATGCACATCAATTACACCATACATACATGGTTAGGGTTTTATTTGATCTCAAAATCAAGACACAACAATTAACATGTAATAATATCCATTCTAGTTATCAAATCATCATCAATACATCATCAAATCAAACAAGACATATGAACACAACTTATATACAAAAATCGGCCCTAGGGTTTTTAATTAACCCAATAAAATTCGAAATTAAGTATAAAGGATGCAAGGGATAGTCGTTTATACCTTCCTAGCAATGAAAACAATGACGGTGGTGGTGGTGGTGCTATTATTGTTGTTGGACATGTCGTATACTTATTCCTTTGTATAAAGTTGTCGAAAGACTTAATTGCAATTTTGGTACATATGGTGAGGCTCAAAACGCAACTTTGAACCCCGCGGTGGTTTTTTTCGCAGTTATAATTCCCGTAGTGGTCTTTCTATTTTTTTTTTGCAGTTGGGACCAACTGTTAATCCTAAATTTGAAAATCATGTGAACAGACGCTAATACCCTTGCAATTTGCAATCCCACGGTCCGTTAACTTATGGATTATGAAACTTTGACCCTCTTTCTGTTTAACATTTCCCTCCAAATCTAATAACAACTAACGCTTGACTTTCACGTTTGACCTTGTTTGACCCGTTGACTTTCAATTAAACAAGCTGACTTACAATTTAAGTTCCTTATTACTCAAATTAACAAGAACAAAAGTAATTTTGATTATCTAAATGGTTACATGCCTAACCAATGTAAACACATCTTATGACTATCTTAAGTCAAACTGTTAATTTGTACAAGATTAAGAAAGTTGACTTTCAATTGCATATACAATACATATATAGATGCATACACACATATATGCATATATCCACACTATTTGACTATCCTAAGTTAAACTGTTAATTTGTACAAGATTAAGCAAGTTAATAACCTATTTAACAAAGAAGTATGTTGTGAATAGACAATAATGTCACACACCGACTTAGGGCCCAGGCGTGTGACCCATTAGTTGGTATCTATTTTGTAAATATACCAGGGTTACGTTTATTTAACGGAAGTTTTAATATTATTTTGAACACTTGGAATCTATATATCCATTTGATAATTCAAATACATGTATTTTTGAAAATATGATTATAATATTGTGATTAAAATATTTAAGCCATCAGATAACATCTAATGACTATATCTTCAATCTTCTATCACGTCTTGCTTGTCTAATCTAACCTTTCTGATTTCCTGTGAATTGGGTTGGAAAATACGTCAGCACATAGCTGGTGACTGACGCTGACTCAGTTGTAAAATCTTTTCAATACCATTGTGAAATTAACAACAATAACTTTGTGACTAATCATTAGGCAACCAACTCAATAGGAATAAAATTTACGCACAATTATATATACACACAAAATCATTTCTCTAAACAATTCCGTAGACTTCTAGAGACATGTTTGAATGACATCACGGAACTCTGAGTCACCATGTATGAATGGATCTAGACACATGTATACCTTTATTCAGAGTGTCCGTTTCTTATTATTGTAACACAAGATTTTAAGAATTTATAGATCCTATGAGAACATTCTGACTCTTAAAGAGTTTGTAAAAGTTTAGGACGTATTCACCTTTCTGATTATCAATATTTTCTGATACTAACTTCTTCTTTTGATTGTTACCTCGGACCTATAGTATGAGAATAACCTTTGTATAAATATCTAGATCAATGATCTAGCTTCAGACCTCTAGTCTGTTTATATAACTTTAAACCTTGACAACCATTTGTTTGTATAAAAACATTTGGTCCTTTAGTCTGTTTGTTTATTTACCAATTATATGTTATGTTATGTTTCTTTTTCATGAAAAAACATCTATACCGGGTTTCTTTCTCAAGCAGAAACATTAATTTAACTATAACCTTTTATATAAATATTATATTTCTTAATCATAGGAAATATTATCTTGACTATAGCCCTTGTATGTAAAAGCTTTATGTTTCTTAATCATGAAGAAACTATAACCTTTGCTTACGAAAAGTTATATTATGCATAATGTAAACAAGGTTCGGACCGTACCCCTGACTATGGTATAAACCATAATAATAAAATAATACTTAAGCGGAACCCCTACCTTACACAGGTATTCGGAGTTAGACGCCTAAGACTGATGGAGCAGTACATCTACTCTCTATCGCGTATCGAGGCTTAAACTGTCGGAACATCGGAGCTTGGCATGTACTTCAAGACTTGGCACGCAAATCGAGGTAAACTATGTGAAGTGGAGGTGTTTTGGCATATGGAAAGTGAGATGCCATTTACCCCTATTTATAGGCTGATTTTGCCACCCGTCGTGTATCGCGATGACTCATCATCGTCAGAAGCAGCCATGTGTTGAGACGTGGCCTGCCACGTGATGTGACACGCGTCATCTCACCTTCTTCGCGTATCATCGCCTATCCTCGATTTCTTCTCGGTTCCATCGCGTATCGCGATGGTTCTTAAGACCTTCGCGTAGCGCGATGGGTTTCAAAACTCAAATTTCCCATCTTATCCTTCAATTTTTCAAAATACTAAGGCGGCTGTCAAGCGATGATGCGAGCGATCGCTTGTGCCCGTGCACATGAGCGTCAGGTGCTTCGCACTCTTCGCTAAGATCACTGGGTGCATCTTGGCATATAGGAATATTACTATGGGAATTCTCTTCCTTACAAAGAGCTCACAAGCCACAAGTTTTATAATTTATCAATGTAGGGGGGGAATTTCTCTTTCCTATTTTTACCCATGTGGAATTATACCACTTTCTTCTTCCTTCCAATGTGGGATCATTCTACTTTTATTATTTCACCTCTTCCATAGTTCCATTACATATCTTTGAGATTATTTTAAGTCCCTCATCTTTCCTTAATTGTCAAATTTGACCTGAAATTTTCCGGATGTTACAAATAATGGCCCTACATACATTACCATTGCTTGACAACCTACACACACACACACACACACACAGATATATATATATATATAATATACTTACCAATTATTACACACCTACATACATAACTATCACAGAATACACATATACATAGATGCATATATATATATATCTGTATGTGTGTGTGTGCGCACACACATAGATATATACATATATGCAGACACATAGACACATATATAGATTCATACATAGATACATACTTATATGCATACATAGATACATAAATATATGCATACACATATACACAGATACATACACATATAAATATGCATACAAAACACAAGAAACATATGACTCACTCAACGACCCGCTAAACCATAAGTATTGATATAGTTCAATGAGGCTTGAGTTTACTCACGAAAACGGAAAGATTGGGTATAAACACCACATTTTGCATAAAGTTTTTCTCAATAAATACATGCCATGTTTTCAGTTTTCATATTAAGTTATAGTTGATTCAGTGCTTGGTTTGAACGAGTGCTTCTTGGAAATACAACTTGACCCTTGGTTTTGTCAAAATACTATTAACATTCAGAGAGATTTTTCAAAAAGATTTGTTGGACAAGATAATGGTCAAGTAATCCCCTCCCCACACATGTAACTCATATTTCCCTTAATGTGAAAAGAAATAAGCATAAAGTGTATATTAAAGTGTTAGGAGAAGAGATATGAAAGGAGACTCCCCTTAATGCCATAGTATCCCAAGCGTTTGGTCGGTGTCCATAGTAGCCTAAAATGTAGATATTAAAAAAAACACAAATAGCATAAATAGAAAGTTCTACAAAGTTAGTCAGAATATACATAACTTAAAAGGTTTAGAGCGGCATAGATCAACCAATACCTGGTACAAAAAAAACAAAGAATGTACGAAATAAATGGCACAGAACAGCTAGTGTCAACAAATGAAAACAACACACGATTCGGCTACACATCTTCCAAAACCGACTTCCTTGCCACGTGTTTACTTATAAAAGAGATGTCTTGTTCTATATGCTGAAGCGTGGTTGCAAGCTCGCTAATTTGGTGAGAAGCTAAATGTGCAATTTCTAACACTTGACGAGAGTTATTGGAGGTGATTCGAATGACAGTCATGAGATTCGCCATGTAATGAGATGAAGATGCGGTATCATGTGGTTGAGAGGTGGTGACGGTTGACCAGAAGGATCCTCATCATTTTGATCAAGTGCAACAATTTCCTTGGGGGGTTTGAGTGGGATTATTCGGGTCTCAAACTTGCCCTTTATAATCCTTGAAACGATGAATAGAGCCTGGTAAGTTGGAAATCATCCCCATACTTGAAAAAAGCTCAATGGTCAATTTTTAACAGATACCACGGCAGTGCCTTGAGTTGGCACTCCAAAATTTGTATAAAGCTCGACAATCCAAGACCCACCAAGTAACGGGGTTTGGCTCGAGGCGGCGGTGCTGTTAGTCTTAAACATGTGACAAAAAAGATAAGCAATGTTGCACGTTTCCTTTGTCACCATCGAGTAAAGAGCAAAAAGGTCCCTTGAGTTGACAACTCACGCCGTCTGACCATGCACAGTAGCCGAATGTGCAAGAAGACGGTGAACATTCGTATGAAGAGGGACCCCACTAATTTTTGTGAAGCTGGGCATTCCAAATGGGAGAGGTGGTCGGCTGATACTTTTTCGACGCCTTTCTTATCTTTGATTTCAATATCGAATTCTGGAAGAAGCAGATGCCATCAGATCAATCAAGTTTTAGCATCCTTTTTGCTAAAAAGATATTTAATGGCTTCATGGTGCGTGTAGACAATGGTTTTGGAAGGAAAAGATAAGAACATAACTTATCAAATGCAAATACTACCGCCAAAAGCTCATTCTCAGTGACGGTGTAGTTTTCTTGAGCATCATTAAGAGTTTTGCTGGCATGGTAAATTGAATGAAGGTGTTTATCTTTCCTTTGACCCAACACTGCCCCAACCTGCGAAATCACTTGCATCACACACGAGCTCAAACAGGAATGTCCGGTCTGGAGCTACCATGATTGGGGTATCAACAAGCTTATCTTATAAAAACTTGAATGCTTTTAGACATTCCTTGGAGAACACGAAGGAAGCATCAGTTTCTAGAAGTTGTGTCATTGGTCGAGTTATTTTTGAAAAGTCTTTCAGGAAGTGGCGATAAAAACCAGCATGGCCAAGAAAACTTCGAATGGATTTGACAAATGTGGGTGGCGGGAGCTTTGAAATGGTCTCGATTTTTGCTTTATCGACCTCAAGTCTTGCTTGTGATTTCTTCTGTTCTAAGTCAATGCCCTCTTTGACCATAAAGTGACATCTTTCCCTATTGAATACAAGATTGGCTTCTTCACATCTTGTTAGCATTTTTCTCAAAATTTCAATACAATGATCAAAATAACTTCCAAAAACAGAAAAAAATCATCCATGAATACCTCTATAGAGTCTTCGATCATGTCATGAAAAATAGCCACCATACAACGTTGAAAAGTGGCCGGGGCATTACACAGTTCAAAGGGCATTCGCCGGTAGGCAAATGTGCCATTAGGGCATATGAATGTTGTTTTCTCCTTATCTTCAGGGGAGATAGGAATTTGGAAGTATAAAAAAACCATCAAGAAAAACAATAATTCATCTTCCCTGATAGACGCCCAAGCATCTGATCAATGAATGGAAGGTGGGAAGTGATCTTTTCTTGTGGCATCGTTAAGTTTGCGTTAATCGATGCGAACTCTCTAGCTTGTGACGGTTCTCATAGAAATTAATTCATGCTTGTCATTTTTTACAACCGTCAGACCACCCTTTTTTGGTACCACCTGTACATTGGGCTTACCCAAGGGGAATCGGAGATTCGGTAAATCAGTCCAGCATCAAGTAGCTTAATAACTTCTTTCTTTACAACGTCTTGCATGTTAGGATTGAGACATCCTTGATGTTGCATGACTGGTTCGAAGTCCTCTTCCATCAGGATTTGTGAGTGTAGAATGATGGACTGATTCCTTTTATGTCCATGATTTTCCAAGCATTTGCTTTCTTGTGGAGTTTGTGCACTTCAAGAAATCTTTTCTTTTCATCATTCGACAAACTGGAAGAGATGATAATGGGTAATTTATATTCACCAGAAAAGCGTACTCGAGATTAGGGATGAGCATTTTTTTCTTAACACCCATAGTTGTACCCGTACACGTACATGTACCCGTACCGATTTAGCCTATTTGGTACGGGTATTGGTATTCATTTTTGTTGAATTTTGGTACATGTACAATCGGGTATAAGTACGAGTACCTGATGATGACCGTCGTTCAAGTCAATCAAAAACCTAATTAAACTACCTAGATTGGATAAGTAAGGTATAGTATCCGCCAGGAGTATGTGATCAATGTAATTCGTGTATAGACTTAATCTTATGAAGTAACTGGTTTTTATTGCTGATCACACAAGCAATTAAAGTGAATTTAGTGAACTAAGTAACAAACAAGTAAATGAGTTTCAAGCAATTAACAAAGAAAATCACACCCGGGAATTCAAGTAAGCAACATACAGTTATCTCATGCAACCTAACAGATTAATTATTAACGATTAGACAAAACCTTAGACATCAATAATCGCTTTACACACGGCACTGGTTATCAAACGGTACTTGCCAGTGTGACTCAGTTAAGGGCAATCGTATGTTTTATCGTATTCAATCTAACTAAACACTCATATGATCAATTATCTAGCAACTGGTAACAAATCGTTCAGACTAACATAAACCTAAATCGATTGAACACGCAGAAATACCAAACATCAATAATCATATAACAATCATCAATAATTATACAATATTGTTCTTTCACATGAGAAAAACTATAAAGATTACAAACTATACATCCCGGGTGCGATTCTAGGAGATTAGCCGAGCCTTGACATCGGTAAATCTTCGATACGGATGATATGGATCATGCGTGGGGTCTTGGCACGAGCTAGGATGGTGAAAATAGCCTCTTGGAGCTGCTGGAATCGCCTCTTGTTTGTCAAAACGGAGTTAAGGTTGTTTTTTATGAAGAATAAGATATAAACCTAATTTTTCCGTCTGCACCCCCCATCGCGATACGCGATGGGGTCTTCACTGGTCCATCGCTTATCGCGATGGACCAAAAAGTCAATATCATTTTTAAATCCCATCGCGATACGCGATGGGTCCTCAAGCAAGCCCATCGCGTATCGCGATGGGTCTTGTCACCAGCAAACTTCATTAAACTTACTCGTTTCGCGTGCTAGACATCCTGGGTCTTTATACCATGTCACAATAGGTCCAAATTGTGTAATTTAACACCTGTGACCTGAAATCCAATAATACACGTATGAAACATCGAAAGTTCTAGAATAAACTATTAAAACTAAATAATAAACGAACTAAAACATATACAAGTTAACAGACCATCACATCCCCACACTTATCTTTTGTTTGCCCTCAAGCAAACTCTAAAGCAAACATCAACCTCCATCATATGTATGTAAATTATCGCCATTAATACTAGTAAGGTTTAAGGTCATACCCAGTTTCCCAGACTGACACTGTTTTTAGATTGACATATCACAAATAAGGTTAAGTGCTATAATAAAAACAATAGAGCCGCCCAGACAAGTGTACTTTGTTTCCGGTTAAGGCACACATGCTCATACCCCTCATAATATAACATCTCCCCTCTTGGTTTAATATCTGGACTAGCAAAAGATGTGCTAGTATCACTCTGCTCTCAGTATCACTCATAGGTAAATATTCATCCATAAAGCTGTTTTGACACAAATGTAAATCAAGATGTCTTAAAAGGGTTGTAATGGGGCCAGGTGTAAGGGTATGAAAGGGAAATATTTAAGTAGCTCAAACGTACATCTAAATAAACGAAACTACTATACAAGCTGACTGACTTATTATAAAACCTCTAATTAAGCAAACTAACATACATACTGATTTCCTTTTTTTTTATTACATAAACGAACTATTGAATACATAACTGAATATAAACAGACATCTTTTTGGCTTTTTCCTCAATTTTTTTAAGCATAATAATGTGATGCTTAATAATGGAACAAATACAAATCAAAAACAAAAAAAAAAACAAATACACTTACCAATAAACCTAGTAAGCAGGATCATCTCGTAACATAATGTCGGGGTTAAACAAATGAAAAATAAGTCCAAGAAAGGTTTTCTAAGGGAACCAACCCCCCGCCCCTCTCATTACCCGAGCTCATATGTATAATGTATGAGGCCCAACCCCCAGTACCCACACTCTCGCTCATCCAGACGAGGCTTAACCTAATTGCCTCTATCACTTTTGCATTTTGCCATCTACGATCCCGTAATCCATGAACATCGATGAAAGCACTCAGTTGAGATGTGTGTACTATATATTATATGTGTATTATATATATGTGGTCAACTCACACGCGTACCGGAGGAATAAGGTTACCAATATAAACATGTGTACCTGTTCCCATGACTCGTTATCCCCGCCTAAATGACCCCATTTCCAACCTCTCGTTATTAAAACATTTGTGAGTAAGACTATTGAGAAGCTGAAAAACCAATCATGACCAGAAACCTATAACTTGGCATTAATGGCAATAATTAATAGTTAACAACTTTGGTTTCTGAACACTCATCGAGGTACTATCGGGTTAAAATTTTCAAATTTCCCCCATCCCCACACTTGAGGTTTACATTGTCCTCAATGTTGAAATAGTTAAATAAATAAAGAACATTTGAGGAACGGGGTTAAAATTGACTTTTTGACTGTTAAGCGATTTAAAAACTCGGGGCTCAAATGTGATGGTTCTACTAGCAATTATACAGTTACACTTTTAACGTTTAAACTACGAAAACAAAATAAATTATGAAACAGAAATCACCTGATATCAACGAGACTGGAAGAGAACCAGTCGGCTCGCGAACTCTCATAAACACTCGTATACTCACGTCTCAACCAATTACCAAACTGATAATTAAACCTGCAAAATCTCAAGACGTGTAGAAGCAAGCTTCTCATAAGTGTAAGACATAGGTCTTTTAAGGGTTATGAAAATGATTTTCTGTTAATTTTATTTAAATAATTACCGAGCCATATTAAGTCGTTTCATAATAAATTTAGTTAAACAAGTTAAAATGTTAAAAGACCTAACTCACTTTCGTAGGATCACAATTGCATTTAGCATATGCAACAAGCCCTGTAAACCTCCCGGTAGCCCGGGAGGACGAGTGGGGTCTCGTGAGGGTTTATAGTGAACTACACCCACAAGTTCGGTTACAACAAAATATACAAATAAATTAAGCACAGCAGTAATCAAAAGATATATAAACACATACACCCAACCGGTTACCCAAATAGTATTCCCAATAATATAATATTAATATAATACAGACACAGGAATAAAAACAAATAAAGGAAAAAGGTAACCAAAAGACTACTGTGCCGGCGGATCGTCATCTGCATCATCCCGCGGGTCCACAGGCTGCTCCATTGTGATAAGCAATGACTGCGGGAGCGGTACCTGCGAAGAGACAAATAACAAACGAAAATACTCATCATGGCGGGCCAGATGGGCCCGCGTCTCCAGCCTATTTGCTCAGGCCTCCTCTATCTCGGCCCGAACCTCCTGTCGATGTGCTCGAGCCTCCTCCAATATCTGCTGCTGCTGGTATAACATGTGCAGTGTAACAGGCTGCCGCGGCTGCTGCTGCTGAGGTGATGGCTGTCGAAGCTCGAACTGCGGCTGCTATCGCATCATGCGAGGGATCAAGATATGATGTCTGTGTGTTTAAATGCCCCTCTGCAAGGGGATAGCTACTGCTGAACCCTCCGTCGGTGGTACCTGTGGGCCTGCTCGGACCGGGATGAGCCTGGATGGATCGTCCATCTCACAAATCCCGGCCCTCCGAGCGTCCGCCAAATCAAAGTCACCGTGGGCGGTCCAGGGGTGAAGTATGTAGCCGAATATCTGACAAAAACCCCCAGATTGCTCGTGTTCCGTGTAATATACGGCCCCATGGATAACTGGGCCGTCGCCCCCCTGTAAACTCCGGCTTCTGCCGAATGATGTGCGTAATGATAGACAGGAGGCACAACAAATCGAGGTTGCTACATTACGACATCGAAATGATGTGCCGAACAACATCGCAATTTTGGCCTCCCTGCGAGTAATGATAGACAGGAGGCACAACAAATCGAGGTTGCTACACTTATCGCGGCCCAAATGACGGCCAGCGATAGTGTAAGCAACAATGCGGTGTAAGTAGCGGTGGACGGGGTCCCGAATAGAGGATGCCACTACAGCGCTAGAGTGGGCACCGTCCACGACCTGCCCCTAAAACTGAGCCAGATCAGGCTCAATGAGCCAAAACTGTCGGTCCTGTTGCTGATGCGTCGTATAACCACGAAAGATCTGTAAGAATGCAGGAATCTAAACATACTCCCGCGTGCAGAAGCTCGTCGCCACTGTGAAATCAGGGACCGACATCTCATACACGTGTCGTCCAAGTGAGAACGACACGACATGCGGCTCGTCGAAATTGGGGGCGGTGTATGAGAACGTCTAGTAAAAATCGCATGTGAGCTCGACATATGATATCGAGTCACACTCGAGTACTGCCCGCCACCGATCCGACATCAAACCCTGGAGTGTGGTCTCCGCCTCCAAAGTATCCAATAAACCCCAATCAAACGTCCTCATACCCAATAGCTGCATACATCGAATACGCGTATACCTGGCGTACTCCTCGGACGTAATAAAAAATCTTTGCACCTGATGCTGCGTGTGGCGTCCGTTGCCCATGATATCTGCCGGCTTGATACCCGGGACAATCTGTACCTCGTCACCATCATACCGTATGGTACGGGGCCCAATCCTCTGTCTCTTGCGTCGTGAAGACGCTTGTGCGTCAGACATATCTTCAAAATCAAACATGCAAGTTAGATATGTCAACAGTCAATGTGGCGGCGACCGTATAGCATTTCGGTCGCGGTCGTCTCACTTAATAAAATAATATTAAACTAATATAAAAACAAAATAAAATAAAATAAATAAAGACGAAAAATTCTGGGACACCCTTTGCGTTTTTATAAAAACCAGATTATCCCACCCGAATGGAGATTGAGTATGGGCGGGTAATGAATTTGCGATTTAAAACACCCAATTCAACTAGCAAGGTAATCCCGAGACTCGACAAAAGCTCACAAGCATACTCGACTTGACTACTCGAACAACCAAAAAAACTGACAACTGACTCGAATAACGTGCAGACAAATCCAAAATCTGTTGGTGACAAACAATTAGATGACAAATCGGGTTTTTCAAAAAGAATATTAATGAAATGTTAATAAATTAAGTTCAAAATAATCGTTTCGAATCGAACAACCGCTATCAATTAATTAAGAATAAACTAATGATTTGAAAATTTGAACTTCGAAAACCCGTTTTGCCAAATAATCTCGTTTAACGAGAAACCGACATCTCAGAACCAACACACACCCGCAACCCGATAATCCCGCAAGGTATCAACTTATCCAAATTCGGCATAACCTAAAACAAGCAACCTGACAGTGCTAAGCAACAATTCCATCAAACCCGACAATAATCTCAGTTCAATCCGATCTACCAAATTCAACTCGACAAACAATAATGAAAACAAAAACAATAATGGAAACAATACTTGAATGTCGGTGTGTAATGAAACTAGTAACAATAATGGAGAAGTGGACGATGATGGCGACTGGTAGCAGTGGCGGTGGTGGTTGATTGTGACAGCGGTGTACGGTGGTGGTTATGGCAGTGGTGGTGATTTGTAATGGTGGGTGACGGTAACAGGATAAACGGTGGCAGTGGTGGGTGACGGCTGGGGTGGAAAGTGGTCGCTGGTGGTGATAATGGTGCGGTAGTGACGGAGAGGTGGATGGCGGTGGTGGAATGATAGCGGAGTGGTGATGGTGTAGGTGGTGGTTAGTGATGGTGGTGGCTGTGGTGGTGTGTTCGCTGGAGAAAGGGACGGGAAGACGAAGGAAGAAGAAGAAAATAAGAAGAAAGAAAAAGAAGAATAGTCGGGTATTATATAAAAAATTTCGGGTCAATTATGACCCATCGCGATACGCGGCGAGTCAAATGGGTGGCGATCGCGTATCGCCACCCAGTTGAATCACAATTAGGGTTTGAGCACATCGCGAAACGCGATGGGGGTAGTTAGTGACATCATCGCGTATCGCGATGACGTCACAGATGACGGATGCCTCTCCCCCATCACGTTACGCGATGGAGGTAATAACAAGCCCATCGCGTATCGTGATGGGCTCTGTTACAAAATGAAAATTTTACCAAAACGCAGCTTTTGGCATCCCGGCATCACCCCTAAACACGTTCCAATATTCAAAACACCTTTACATACCTGTTGTACTCTAACCAATGCTTACCGAACTTCTCTAATTTCCCACTCTTCAACGAACTTTCCCACACTCTCCGTTTACTACACAAAACTCGAGACGACAATTAGTACAAGACTCAATAAAATAAAAACAAACTGGACAGACACTTACAAACCCCGGGTTGCCTCCCGTAAGCACTGAATTTAAAGTCTACAGCTCGATAATGCCTCGAACTCAGTTATCTTCATAAACAGGTGAAGTCACAATGAAATTCACCGATTCCTCATCCAGCTCGTGTATGTCCTTCATCTCTAAATATGGCTTCAGTCTATAGCCATTTACCACTTGTCTCAAATGATCATCAAAGTCTTCAATCTCGTACTGACCATGATTCCCGACTCTTACAATCGAATACGGGCCCGTCCACTTACTTTTCAGCTTACCCGGGAAGAGCTTCATCCTTGTGTTGTACAACCACACTCGTTGACCAACTTCAAAATTATTCAACCGGATGTTAGCATCGTGAACTTTCTTCATCTTTGCCTTGTAAGCAGACGCACAATCGTAGGCCTCGTCTCTCAACTCCTCGATCTAGCACAAAGCCAATTTTCTCGCCTTACCCGCATCATCAAAATCCATATTAACCTGTTTAGTAGCCCAAAACGATCTTTGTGCAATTTCGGCCAGTAAATGACAATCCTTTCCATACACAATTCTATAAGGAGTGGTTCTAATTGGCATTTTATATGCGGTTCGGTAGGCCCATAGAGCATCGGTCAACTTAGTTGATCAATCCTTTCGGTCCGCCCGAACGGTTTTCTGCAAAATTTGTTTGATTTGCCTATTGGAAACTTCCACTTGTCCACTCGTTTGTGGATGGTAAGGAGTTGATATTCTATGATCAACACCATATCGTTTAAGCAATTTCCCGAATTTTGAAATTCTTAAAATGAGATCCCCCATCACTTATGATGGTTCGGGGGACTCCAAATCTCGAAAAAGATTACTTTGAACGAAATTGCAAACGACTATATGATCATTTGTCCTAGTGGCTATTGCCTCGACCCATTTAGACACATAGTCAACGACCACTAGGATATACAAATTACCGTGCGAATTAGGAAACGGGCCCATGAAATCGATCCCCCAAACATCAAAAATATCAACAACTAGAATCGGGTTCAAGGGCATCTCGTCCCTCTTAGAAATGCTCTCGAGTTGTTGACACTTTAAACAGTGTGTCGCAAACTCGTGAGCGGTTTTCTGGCCACTAAAATGACCACCACACGCAGACGAATGTGCGTGTTCCAACACCGATCTGATATCCTCCTAGGGTATGCATCGTCTGATCATCTGATCGACACTAATCTTGAACAACGGGTCATCCCAAATATATTGTTTGGCCTGTGAAATCAACTGTTTCTTCTTTCTTCTTGGCCAATGCTCTGGTAAGTCACCTGAAACTTTAAAAATAACAATATGTGCAAACCAAGGATTTTGTGAAATTGACAAAACATGCTCATCCAGGAAAGACTCGTTAATGGGCCCGTCCAAGTTTCCATCCTCCACAATAATCCGGGATAAGTGACCTGCAACAACATTTTCACTCCCTTTCTTGTCCCGACTCTCTAAATCAAATTCCTACAGCAGCAAAACCCATCTGATAAGCCTCGGTTTTGCATCCTTTTTGTCTATGAGGTACCTGACAGCAGAATGGTCAGAATATATAATAACTTTACTACCCCAAATATAGGACCGGAATTTATCTAGAGCATACACTACTGCTAGTAACTCCTTCTCGGTTGTGGTATAATTCAATTGAGCATCCGAGAGGGTTTTACTTGCATAGTATATAGCAACGGGTTTCTTGTCAACCCGTTGACCCAAAACAGCCCCGACCGCATAATCACTTTCATCACACATTATTTCAAAAGGTAAACTCCAATCGGGTGATTGCAAGATCGGGGCTTCAACTAATTTAAATTTCAGAATGTCAAAGGCCTTAGCACATTCATCATTAAAGTCAAATGGGGCATCCTTAAGTAATAAATTACATAAGGGTTTTGTAATATCACTAAAACCCTTAATAAACCGTCTGTAAAACCTCGCATGCCCCAGAAACGATCTAATGCCTTTGACATTGGTGGGATGAGGTAGAGTAGAAATGACTTGGACCTTAGCCCGGTCCACATCGATCCCACGACTTGACACAACATGGCCCTATACAATCCCCTCTTGGACCATAAAATGGCTCTTTTCCCAACTAAGAACCAAGTTCGTTTCAACACATCTTTTTATAACTCTTTCGAGTTGATTTAAACATGACACGAAAGATGTGCCAAAAATTGAAAAATCATCCATAAAGATTTCTAAAGACTCCCCCACCATATCTGAAAAGATACTCATCATGCACCTTTGAAAGGTGGCGGGGGCGTTACATAGTCCGAATGGCATTCGCCTAAACGCGAATGTGCCATACGGGCATGTAAACGTAGTCTTCTCCTGATCCTCGGGATGAATAGCTATCTGGTTATACCCGGAATATCCATCTAAAAAACAATAAATTTTTTTACCAGATAGCTTTTCAACAATTTGATCTATAAACGGAATCGGAAAGTGATCTTTCGTTGTTGCCGCATTCAGTTTACGATAATCAATAAAAATATGCCACCCGCTTACCAGCCGGGTGGTGACCTCATTACCTAAGTCGTCCTTGACGACTTGGATGCCCGCATTTTTCGGTACTGTTTGTGTCCGGCTCACCCACGTGCTGTCTGAGATAGCAAAAATAATCCCAGCATCCAACCATTTCAGCACTTCTTTCTTCACCACTTCCCTCATGTTCGGGTTCAAACTCCGCTGAGCATCGTGTGCGGGTTTGACATCCGGATATGTTAAAATTTTGTGCATCACAATTGAGGGACTGATTCCCTTCAAATCCGCTATCGTCCATCCAATTGCTTCCTTATGCTCAACCAGCACCGCCATCAAAGAATTTTCCTGTTCAACAGATAAGTTAGAAGCTATAATAACAGGAAATGTATTATTCTTACCAAGAAAAGCATATTTTAAATGCTTCGGGAGCTCTTTCATCTCGACTTTCGGTGCTTCCAGCATTGATGGTTTCAACCTGGTATCAATCTTCTCGGGAAGCGGTTTCACATGAACTGACCATGGTGGGCGGTCTCCTCGCACTGCTGCAATTTCCATCTGTTTCTCCTCATCTTCCAGCAACTTGTCTGTTTCCACCTGTAACCTGTCAAACAAAAAACAATTCTCCACTTTGCCATCCGTGTTGACGACAGAGTCATAAAGCGGGATGCACTCGTCAATGACATCGGCCATGAAGCACTCGTCATCGACCGGAATATTATCTCCTTGTGTGAAAACATTAATCCTCATCTTACGGTTTCCGAATGCCATGTCAACAGTACCATTTCTACAATTAATGTTGGCATTTACGGTAGCCAAAAATGGTCTACCAAGGATAACCATAGGCTGTTTGGTCCTTTCACCCAAAACATAATTGAGGACCAAAAAGGAAACTGGAAAATAAAAGTCTTCCACCTTAACAATAACATGAGTCAGTATTCCTCGGGGAAATTTTGGTGTCTGGTCAGCCAGGACAACCGTGGTGGCGGCTGACCGAAGCAGTCCAAAGTTATACTGATCGCATAGACTTCCCGGGAGAATACTAATGCTAGCTCCAAGATCTAAGAGCGCCCTAGTCATTTTAAAATCACCCACTTGAAAATGGGTATAATGGGCGTTCCTGGATCTTGTAGCTTCGGTGGAAGCGAACCCGAAAGAATTGCACTCAATTTATCGGTAAAATCAATTTGTTTAGGAATCTTATGACTCCTTTTTTATGTGCACAATTCCTTCAAGTACTTAGCATAAGCGGGAATTTGTTTTATGTCATCTAAGAGGGGTATATTGATTTTAACCTGTTTAAAAGTTTCCAACATTTACTCTTGATGTGGGCCCCTTTTTGATGCCATATTTGCCTTCGATGGCGCCAACAAGGCATCGGGATAGGGGACGGTTTTCACCTTCTCCTTGTCCTTAGAATTGTTGGTGTCATCATTCGGAACTGGTTTGTTAATTTTAGTTTCACTTTGATTAGGTTCATTTAATTTTACCAGTTTCGGCTCGTCATCACTGACGAGATTTTCATCAATCTCTTCCACCACCCCCTCAACCAATGGTGGTGGAATCCCAACTTTATTATCATACTTTTTACCACTATGTAAACTACTTACCTGGTTAACGTGCTTTTTCGAACTCGAGCTGTAGTGGTTCGGGTTTACCGTGGTGTCGCTCGGGAGTTGACTCCCGTTCCTCTGTAACTTTGCCATGTCTGCAGCGAGCTGACCGATCTGCTTCATCATTGCCTCTGACGACTTATCTCGTAACTCGAACTGTTGCTTCGTTTCGGTTTTATGATCAGTCATGACTTTCAACAACGCATCCAACTTTAAGTGCACCGACTCATCCGAATTCCCCGAAGACCGTTTCTGTTGATCCTGATTACTCGAAGAATTTCCACCCCAGTTACCGTCTCTGTTATACCCCCGATTCTGGTTATACGAACCCTGCAGCTGCTGATAATTGCCTTGGCGGTAATTACCCTGCCACTTGTTCTGGCTCAACCCCTGAAAGTTGGGTTCAACTGAGAAGACGCTTTCCCGTAATGAAAGTTCGAATTGATCCCTTGACCTTTGGAATCCCCGTAAGCATAGTTAACCTCTTCAGAATCGTCCTCCTCGTCATCATAAAACTCGGGGCAATTTTCTGCCTTATGCCCGAGTTCACCACAATCATCACAAACTGGGAATTTAACTCCAACTTTCCCGACTTCTTTTTCTTACCCTTTCTATACCCAGCCAGTTCACGTTTTAACTCAGCAATTCTTTCAGATTCACTCGTGACTGACTTAACTGACCTGGAGGAATTACCACGCCTTCGTCTTTCAGCTGCTGCTTCTGCCTTGGAATCTTCACACTTAAACTCCAAAAAACCACAATCATCCTCCTTAGGCTGATTCAGCAACTGACCGTTACATGAGGCCTTAAGATGCTTTCGGTCCTCGTATGTCAAACCATCAACAAAACACCTTACCAGTTCCCACAGCTCGATTTGGTGATGTGGGCATTTTCTCATCATATCTTTATACTTGGTAAAGGCTTCATGGAATAATTCGCCAGAAAACTGTGAAAAGTTGCAAATTTACGAAAGGGCCTCGCTAGTCTTCGACTGTGAATAAAACTCGTTTAGAAACACCCGCTGCATCTCGGCCCAATTTCTGATATTGTGCATCGGCAGCGAGTTAAACCAGAGCTTAGCTTTGTCTTTTAGGGAAAACTGGAATAATCGCAACCGGACGTCATCCTGATCAAACGTACCATCACCAATAGACCCGCAAATAGCCGAAAAATCGATCAAGTGAGAATACAGGTCCTCCGAAGCCATCCCGTGAAAATGAGGAACAATGTTGATATAAGATGGCTGAGACTTAAAATTTTGTTGTCCCGGCACTCGTTCCTGTGGGACCAACGGGGATTCTCCATTTGAAATAGCCGGTCTGAACCAACTGTTAACACCATGAACCGAGGCCATATAATTCCTCGTGAGCCCCCGGGGGTTCGCCAAACTGCCCCAGTTAACCTGAATACCACGAACTCTTTCAGGCTGTTCCGCCCGATTCACCCTATCTCGATCCCTTCCGTTTATGTTAACTGCTTCAGCCCGTCTTCGAACTACTGGTTCTTCTACCTCTGCCTCCAAATTCTAATTCCTTTCATTTTCCCTCTCGTACCCCTCGTTCTCAGGCTCAACATCCCGATTCCTTCTAACCCACTGATCAACCTCATCCTCAACTTCAAAACCCTCGTTCCCATCATTATTATTTTCCCCCTCTTCTTCATCTTCTGTTGGAATTTCTGTTTTAAACTCGGTTCTGCCAAGCTAAACTCTCGATTTCGGGCTCGAAAATTAACGGTGACTGTCGACCCACGTGGCGGGTGCGCATAAACCTGTTATCTGCACAACTAACACAACCCGCGTAAAATAAAGAAAAATAAAATTTAAACTAAAAATTAAAAACAAAAATTAAGACTAAAATTAAAATTAACACTAAGCGCACTAACTCCCCGGCAATGGCGCGATTTTGTTGACCGTCGTTCAAGTCAATCAAAAACCTAATTAAACTACCTAGATAGGATAAGTAAGGTATTGTATCCACCAGGAGTATGTGGTCAATATAATTCGTGTACAGACTTAATCTTATGAAGTAACTGGTTTTTAGTGCTGATCACACAAGCAATTAAAGTGAATTTAGTGAACTAAGTAACAAACCAGTAAACGAGTTTCAAGCAATTAACAAAGTAAATCACACCCGGGTATTCAAGAAAGCAACATACAGTTATCTCATGCAACCTAACAGATTAATTATTAACAATTAACTACAGACTGATCAATCAGACAAAACCTTAGACATCAACAATCACTTTACACACGGCACAGGTTATCAAAGCGGTCCTTGCCAGTGTGACTCAGTTAAGGGCAATCGTATGTTTTATCGTATTCAATCTAACTAAACAATCATATGATCAATTATCTAGCAACTGGTAACAAATCGTTCAGACTAACGTACACTTAAACCGATTGAACATGCAGAAATACCAAACATAGATAATAATATATCAATCATCAATAATCATACGATATTGTTCTTAGTCACATGAGAAAAACTATAAAGATGGGTGCGATTCTAGGAGAATGGCCGAGCCTTGACATCATTAAATCTTTGATACGGATGATATGGATCATGCGTGGGGTCTTGTCACGAGCTAGGATGGTGAAAATAGCCTCTTGGAGCTGCTGGAATCGCCTCTTGTTTGTCAAAACGGAGTTAGGGTTGTTTTTTATGAAGAATAAGATATAAACCTAATTTTTCCGTCTGAACCCCCATCGCGATACGCGATGGGGTCTTCACTGGTCCATCGCGTATCGCGATGGACCAAAAAGTCAATATCATTTTTAAATCCCATCGCGATACGCGATGGGTCCTCAAGCAAGCCCATCGCGTATCGCGATGGGTCTTGTCACCAGCAAACTTCATTAAACTTCCTCGTTTCGCGTGCTGGACATCCGGAGTCTTCATACCATGTCACAACAGGTCCAAATTGTGTACTTTAACAGCTGTGACCTGAAATCCAATAATACACGTATGAAGTATCGAATGTTATAGAATAAACTATTAAAACTAAATAATAAACGAACTAAAACATATATACAAATTAACCGACCATCAGTACCGTACGGGTATGTTTGGTATTTTGTACCTGTTTGGAATATATAGGGGTTTAGTTAGGATTATTTAATATATAAAATATATTTTCCAACCATGTTATTATTGAATAATATTAAAATATTAATTACGCTGGAAGAATTAATAGCTGGAATTTGATCGTGGACTTAGAATTAAGATGGGCCTAATGTGCATGGGATTAGGGATTATAAATACCCCTTAAACCCTAAATCCTTTCCATATTCATCATTATACACCTTAGCCTATACAATCAAAAACACACACTTAAGCCAAACACTCTCTACACTAATCTATTCAATGATCCAAAACCAACTAAAGGTAAGAAATCATTTATCTCAGCTGACCGAACAATTTAGAACTGACACCGCAGCCCCAGGATGCCAAATGAGCCATTTGAATCTAGATCTAGCTTTATTCGGGTGTTTAATTAACCAAAAACAAGCATAAGGGCCACCTTAGCCTGGATCTGGACACCCCGAAGCTACCTGGGTTATAAACGATCAAAATCCGGCCAACCATGGGGGTTATCAGCGGCCGACGGTGCCAGAATCAAAGAAAAACCCTAAAAACGCGAAGAAGGAGGCTATTATGAACATATACGGGCGTATATGTATATATGGTTGTATATGTATATATGATGTATATGTATGAGTAACGTATATGTATGTATGCCGTGTATGTATGTATGTCGTATATGCATGTAGGACGTATATGTATGTATAACGTGTATGTATGTATGTCGTATATGTGTGAATGATGTATATGTATGTGTAACGTATGTATGTATGCCGTTTATGTATGTATGTCGTATATGCATGTAGGACATATATGTATATATAACATGTATGTATGCCATCTATGTACGTATAACGTGTATTTATGTATGTTGTATATGTATGTATGTCGTATATGTATAACGTACGTGTATGTATGTCGTTTATGTATGTATGATGTATATGTATGTATAACGTGTATGTATTCCGTATGTGTATGTATGGCGTATACGTATGTATAACGTATATGTACGTATGACGTATATGTATGTATAACGTATACGTATGTAAACAAAGAGTATGGACTTATACGGTGTATACGCTAAGAGCAAGGAATTAATTAATAATGAAAGGTAATGTTTAAAATGAGAAAGGCCTAGAAAGGAGGGCCAAGGACACAAATGAGCACTAGAGCAGTAGTTAACTTATGTGCCTTATTACAGTCAGTCGTGCACTGCTAAGGAAGGGGATTACAATTAGCTCCGAACGTAACATAACCCAGGTGAGTTTCTAGCCCCATTTTCTTGTTATGTTTTCGGGGCTGTGTACATACTCAATGTGATAAGTTAATACACTTACCTTGAGTGGTAAGTGTATAATATGTGATTGTTTTATGAATGATATAGAAAAGATTAAGAGTATGTATGAAAGTATATAAATATAAAGAAGGTAATGCATGGTTGTATGGTTGTATGCTTAAAGGGTTTCAGACCCCAATAATCTCTGCGAAGGTTAAAAGTTTTCAGACCCTAATAATATCTGCGAAGGTTACAGGGTTGCAGGCCCTAATAATATATGCGAAGGTTACAGGGTTGCAGACCCTAATAATATCTGCGAAGATTGCAGGATTGCAGACCCTAATAATATATGCATATCTTACAAGGTGAAATGCTTTTTAAAACATAAATTAGTATGTAAGTATGAATGAAGGTATGTACAAAAGAAAGGTAAACAGGTAAAGTATATAAAATGTATCTTCGCATGCGTATAAGCACGTAAATGTATGAATTGTATGTTACCTAATTAACTAGAACTCACTCAGCATAGCTGACTTCTAGTATGCACTCAGGTAAATAGATTAAAAGAGCTAGCATGAGGATGGCACATGGCATGGGTTGAATGGTTGGCATCTAAAGATGGAAGAAATGATGTTTTATTTTATGTTTCATGCTGAGACAGTTTGTGATTTTTTAAGAGAAGTATTCTATGGTTTGTAAGGAATGGTTGACCATTATTATTTCGCTAAAAGTTTTAATTAACTTTGATATTTAGAACTGTGTTTATGAGTAAATCCAACATCCAAAGTAGGACAGTGGGATCGGGGCCTTACAAGTTGGTATTAGAGCATAAGTTCGAGAGAAATAAGCATCCTATATGCTTAGACTTGAACAGAGAATGAAACTTAAGTAAGAAAAGAAAGAAGATGCCAGTTTAAGAAAGTCATGTGTCACTCAAGCAAGCTAAGTAAAGGTACAGTACATGATTAATTTCATGTGTAATGTAAGAATTTGTAAGAAAGTTAGCTTAATTGCTAATGACAGGATTATTTGATTGTTTGTGGATGGTGATTGATTGTTCAATCATTTAAAAGTAGAACCTAGCCCAAGTGGACTCACAAAGGGAAGTGTATAGGACACGGGGAGTAACGTGATCAGCTAATCACAACTGGCCAATGTTATTACCTATTAGCTTTACTATCCTTGTATCAAATAGTTCCTTGAGTGATAACGTTTGTGTTTCCTTATAGAATATGAATAGCTGGAGCTAAAAAGGTTGTTGGTCAAGGAGGTCGTACTGGACGTCTTGGTAGGCCACGTATTACCCGGGAACCTTTTGAAGGACCAATTACTAACATGAGAGAAGAATGAAGTGCAACTGGGCAGGACCAGAGTAACAATGAAGGGTATCAACTTGATCCTGCTGTTCAAGCTGCCATTGCTCAAGTTGTAGCTGCTGCAGTGAAGAATCTACATCCTGGTAAGTCTGCTGAAAGCCATGCAAGTACCACTAAGAGGACAGGGGAGAATGGTAATAAATTTGATAAGAATGAGGAAGGTCACTCGAGTGAAGTTCGATCTATGAAAATTGATGAAAGAAAGAGAGGCCGAGGTGGGTGTAACTACAAGTCGTTCAAAGGTTGCGACCCGCCAAAGCTGATTGGTTTAGGATAAGCAATCGCTACTCTCTGGTGGATAACCACAATGGACAAGGTTATCTGAATTAGCGAGTGTCGACCCGATCAAGCGGTGGGTTACGCTACCCAGTCGTTTGGTGAGGAGGCTATGATTTGGTTGGGAACTATGGAACAGAGAAAGACCCAGGAAGAGATTAAGGCTATGATGTGGGATGACCTGAAGGAATTGGTGATGAAGCGGTTTTATGCTGATGCCGAGGTTGAGAGGGCTGAGATGAAGTTTTTGAATCTAAAGGCGGGTAAGATGACACACCACGAGTACACCACCGAATTCAATCCCATGTCTAGGTTAGAACCCGACACGGTGAACACTGAAGCAAAGAGAATCAAGTGTTACATCAGAGGACTTCCACAGAACGACCATGTAAGTCCTTTAGACGGATCTTTCAATGTGATATCAAACAATCTCGTTGTTATACGAAAATAACAAGAGATGATTCAAAGGAAATAATCAAAAACACGAAGAACACACACAAGATGCTTCAAAACACACGTATATTACGTCTGGTGCTTAAGCACTAAATTACACCGATATCTCGTTCAACAACGTTATGCAAGGCCAACCTCACAATAACCTAAATACATTGTATATACAGGCACTACACCCTAGCCCAACACAAACCAAAACGCCCATCGAGATCCAAAAGATCTCGATTTACATACAATCCCAAAACAAAGTACAAACCAAACTATAACTAGCCCAACAATCTCCCCCTTGGTTTGTATCTTCATCTTTAATCATGCTCAAGAATATTCGTGTCTGCTTCCTTGTATGCACCAGCCCATAGACATGTTCTGATTATAGACCCCACCATCCTATTATTCTCTTTAGAAGCAGGCTCGAATAGTGGTTCAGCCATAATCAGAAAATTTCTAAGAGTCTTGATGTCTTTCTCACCGAACTTCAGCAGGTCACGTGGGTCGACAAATATAAATTTCCCCTTTCGTAGACGGATGACGACCCTAGCCGTTTCCCAGTCATACGTCTAGAAATTCATCTCATCTAACGTCCAGTCTGGAATTTTCATAGACAGGGGAATGTGAGTTGCCTTCTTGGTTGCAGGCCACATTACGACAACCATCGTCTTCCCCATCTTTGGATCTCAAACCCCTTTTAATTTCTTTAAAAATGACTCAGCGGTAGCCATGTTCGGGAATCCTCGATCGACTTGTCTTCTCAAGATTTTCCAGAAGTCTATGGCTCTCTTGTCCTTGTTGGGGTTGTGAAACAGAGCATTGATAAGGTCGCTGAGTTCTACCCTTGTCTAGGATTCAAAGCCTTTCATTTTCCTGTAATACTCAGTAGTCCCAGACCTTCTTTTTACCCACCACATCGCTTTATCAACATCAAAACCCCATGACATGACATCCGATCGATCACCATACTTATCTGAAAAGCCCTTCTTGAATTCAACAATAAACGTGTCTGGATGATCGGAGGAGAAACTTTCTAGTTATGAATCAGGTATAGAACCAATAGGCGACGCTTGGTTACAATTTAGGATCCGCTATTATATGTTTGCTCTAGTTTTTGTTGTTTTTGATGTTGAAACGGTTTTTCTTTATCCATGGGCAATGAGTTTCGATGTATTAGGTATTCCACGTTCTGATTAGAATTCTTCATAATGAGAATCTTCTTTTGAATCCTTTCAAATTGTTCGGATTTCTTTGTAGAGGCAACAAGGTATTGTTTCAGTGCATCAAACGCGTCAATGTTGGAAGCAGGACGCGCACTAGAATTACCACTTTGACTACCAGCAGGTGTCTCCGCAGTAACGTCCTCACCGCTTTTGAATTCATCTCTAAAATTTTAAATAAGCTTTTGCTGGAGGTCCAGATACATAGCGGTGACACCACCCATGTTAGCTTGAAGGTCATTGATATTCAGATATTTATCAGTGTTGCTAGCTTCAAGTTCTTGGATGCATACATCCTTCACAACTGAGTCTTGTTCAAGTTCAAAGACTCGTCGTTGTAAGGCCTGTACATCAATGGTTTCAGCATCAAAGGTGATCCCCTTGCTCTTATCTTGCATAGAAAGAATGTGAGCAATCTTATCAGCAACACTGGAACTTGATTGACCAATCGGGTTGGACGATCCCGATGGCTCATCAGCAGATTGAAGATTAGCCTCAAACACGAACTCATGTGCAATATCATCAAATGTCTATTCTTGAGTTTGAGGTTCAGCAGTAGATGGACTTGTATCAACGTGATTCTTAGTACGTTCCAACTCATGTTCTTGTTGTTGGCTCATTGGTGTAGTTTCAGGAACCAGCACACCCGGTCTCGGATCTTTCTTTCTTCGTTCTCGTGGAATGAGATCAGTGGCTGGTTCTTCAGAAAGATCTTCGTCTTGAGTTGCAGTGACAAATTGAGGAGGTTTCAATGCAGTCGACTAGAGCTGATCTTTAAACATCTCGAAGTCTTTCAACTAATCAAAAGTAGGTATTACCTGTTCCTCTTGGTGTTCAATCTCCATGTGTTGTAGTGGAGAAGTTTCTGGTTCATCATCATCAGAAATGGTTTCATATGAAGCATTAAACCTCTGAGAAGGTCTCACGTGCTCGTCAGCAATTGAGGCACTGGCACTAGCGGGAGTAGCCACAGTTTCAGAAAACTTTCCGAACTTGACAAGTTCGTGAAGGCCTTTGTATACGACTTTCTCTCCCTTTTGAGACTGCTTCATTAGCCCAAATGTTTTGGGACCCATGGCTATAAGATCGAGCATTTCTATAGATTTGACAAGACCAGGGTAGTGTGAGTCAAAAATCATCTGTTGAAACCTCAAGTACATCATAAACATCTCCTTCTTCTCCGTTTGAGGTTGCTCATCATCTCATCGAACACAAACTTTAAGTAATTGTAATTCCAGTCCATGATCAAAGAAACCACAGCCTATGTCTGGATGTGGCTAATCTCGTTTGACCCCTACTTCGTTATGAGACACACGTGAAAAACGTGTGAATCATGAACCTTCAGTAAGGATGAAAAAGTTTCTTGATAGCTGGAGGGTAAGATCCTTCATATCTCATTCTTAGTGCGACTTCAGCAACGACATCAACGAGATACTCAGTTGGATAGTCGTATTGATCGTCGAATAGTGAAACTTCACGAATGATGGCCTCTGAAATAATGACAGGCCTCTTTTGAATCTTAGAGTCAATTGTTACAACTCCTTCGGCTCCCCATTGATTAATAGAAGCGTTGTTCCAGAACTCTGTCACCATCCTTTTGTAGATTACAGGAGTTTCTCGTATAGTGTGAGAAATCCTGCATGTGTTTAGCCCCACAATCATAGACTTGAATTCTATGTGTACAAGGGGTGGATCATATAAGCATCCAACAATATTGTGAGTATCTACAAACTTTAAGGGTGTTTGATCATCCATGACTGCAAAAAATGAGTCAAGTTAATTGAACATTCACTTAACTTAACAATCACTCAATATTATAAGGACAAATATCAAATGGACTAAAGAACAGGGACCAAGAGTGTCATTTTAGATAATATTGATCATTCAATGTAAATTAATGTCAATTTAAGTAGGTTCTAGGTCCAAGGTTGTATTTTCTGTCCAAATAACAGGTTTTCGGTCCAAAGGTTGTGTTCTCTGTCCAACAAAGTCTAAATCCACCGTGAACAAGAGTTCTCGGTTACTCAGTGTAGGTCCTCGGGCAACAAGTCACTCGAGAACCCTTGAAATTTCAAATGAACTCAAGATATCTCTGTTTGACCACATGTTTTTGGTCAAATGTCCAGAGAACCCTAGATACTTAGATCTCGGCCAGGAAAACCCTTTGGGTTTCTCCTCGAAATCTGGGTCATCTTCTCCACAACGCCAAACCACCATTGATGATGAAACGTCCTCGGGCAACAAGTCACTCGAGAACCCTTGAAATTTCAAATGAACTCAAGATATCTCTGTTTGACCACATGTTTTTGGTCAAATGTCCAGAGAACCCTAGATACTTATATCTCGGCCAGGAAAACCCTTTGGGTTTCTCCTCGAAATCTGGGTCATCTTCTCCACAACGCCAAACCACCATTGATGATGAAACCTGCAATTATAATCACTCACTGCATGTTTAGCCTACAACTCATGGACATAATCTCTACTCTAATCAAAAGTCACAATGTGATTAACAACAATCTGTCAATTCTGTCCAGTTATCATTCACAATGAGCCAAGAAACCCTTTATAAAACTTTCATTTACCTATTAATTAACGTTGATCACGAAACAAACTTGAACAACAAGAACTGAAAGACTTGAAGATTCAGAATGCCAAGGGTTTTCGGCTGGAGAGGTTATTATTATTATTATTATAATATTTAAGATTTGAGTTTTAAAAAAATGAAAGCAATAATGCAAATTAAACCTTTTATATTTCAAAACATTTAAAAATGGGCCAAAAACCCTAATGGGCCGAAAAATGACTTATGAGCCGCGATAAGTTCATCAAGTACAAACAGACCTTTGGTGGGCCACATGGGCTGAAAACAAATTCTATACCCAACAAGGGCTTGATCCATGGTTTTAAAAGGAACGATCCCTTATAGAATCCGTATCGACAAGAGTAATTAAGAGGTAAAGATAAAATAAATAAATAAAGATATAAAAATTTAGTTACTCGGTCTCCTTGTAATTTAACAAATTTGGGATCAGATTTAAGTTTGATAAACATGCCACCTCTTAAAAAAAGATCCGAACATGGAATCATATTAATTAAGATGCTTTCACAATGATTCATGTTCAAAATTATTATGACATAAAGAGACAGGTTGATAGCATGTATAATGAACTTAGCATGATTTTCATTGCTTCAGTTATACGAATAGGTTCAATTTGGCATAAATCTTAGATGGACATCACTCATGGACCTGTGATGCATCCTATATATTCTCAAAGCGTATTTGGTTTTCCCCAGAACACCTCAATTTGACTTCAACCCCCTAATGCTTGATCAAAAGATTTTTATAGATAACCAAAAAAGAATTTTAAGCTTTAAGGTTGAACGTTGGATTTACAAGCCGTCCGGACTTACATCTCTTACATTCAGAGTATTTAGGACTTACTTGAATGCCCCACCCTTGTAGTTCTAGTTTGACCCTTTAAGCATTTGAAAAATGAAATTTAGCAACACAATACTATATATATTACTCACACAACATTTTTTTAACAAAACAAAGACATAATATTTTGGAGATCAAGACACTAACGGGCTCGTGTATGACTGGGTAATTACTTTTCTGCCTATCATTCGGAGAGATATATCTAGAGACATGCAATTTTTATTCAAAATTACTCTCCACAGTAAGTTTAGCATATTTAGTTTATATCACTTCAACTTATCACTTCAACTTTTACGCATCATGGAAAGCTACCATGCAAATCAATGATTGTTATAATGCCTTTTAAGCCTAGTAACTTCACACGTTAGGCATACATAATCAATTTTACTATCATTTTCCAAAGGTTGGATCAATTTTCATTTGAAAATATTTAAAGCTTAAAGCTGTTGACTGAATAATCATATCACTTCCCACTGAATTACATAAGACAATTTAAAACTCAGCCGCCCCAGTCACTTTTAGTTTTCAAGTAAATGGCTATCCTGTATGTCCACAGTTGGATAACAGGACCAAACATATATAGAGATACATGTCCCTCAAACTTTGAGTAACCGACCTAATTTTAAGCGAAAGAATTAAAATAAGAACACACCACAATCGCCCCAGTAGCTTTCCGTCTTTAGGTGAATGGCTATCCTATATGACTACGAGTAGATGACAGGACCAAACATATACAAGTATATGTCCTTCTAAGTTGAGCAACCGACATAGTTTTAAGCGAGAGTGTTGAATTGTTTTTCTAAACCGACACACACACTCTTTTTGAATTTTTTTAATTTTCTCCCCCTAAATTTGTGCAACAAAAATTTAAAAAAAATATTTATGTGCAAATTTAACCTTAAAAAGACTCAATCATCGAAACGAAGCCTTTTAAGAAACCCCACAAGCACATTAAATCTGTCTGTTCCGACCGGTTTTGTAAATAAGTCTGCCACATTATTATCAGTGTGAACTTGCTCAAGATGAATCAATTTACGGTTGTAAAAGTCACGAATAAAATGAATATTAATGTCAATGTGCTTGGTTTTTTAGTGTTTAACAAGATTTTTAACAATAGAAATAGCAGCATCATTATCACAAAAGATTGGGGGTGTCAAGAAATTCCAAACTGTAATTCAGCAATTGATGTTGTATCTAGATGACCTATGAGCAGCAAGCTGATGCAGCAACATATTCAGCCTCGGCAGTGGACGTGGACACCGTTTGTTGATTCTTGCACTGCCATGAGATGAGTCGGTCACCCAAGAATTGACAACCAGCAAATGAAGATTTCCTGTCAATATCATCTCCACTGCAATTGCTATCAGCAAAAGCATATAAATCAAAATCCGAGTTTTTGGGATACCAAAGACCTAGCTTTGGTTGCCCTTTTAGATATCTAAAAACACGTTTAACAGCAATTAAATAAGAGAGTTTAGGATTAGACTGGAAACAGGCGCATTGACATATAACAAACTTGATGTCATGGCGACTGGCGGTGAGATACATCAGGGATCCGATCATTGACCGATAGTACGTTTGATCTACGGGATTCCCTTCAGGATTAAAAGAAAGAAGAGGTCTTTCCGCCATCGGAGTTGCTGCGTTCTTAGAATCTTTAAATTTAAACTTTGCAAGCATGTCATCAACGTACTTTCTTTGATGCAACAAAATCCCCGTCGAAATCTGACGAATCCATAATCCCAGAAACAATGTCATTTCCCCCAACGAACTCAATTCAAATCTCTTTTTCATGACTTCTTCAAATTCAGAACATAGTGCAGCACTGGTAGACCCGAAGATGATGTCATCCACATATATCTGAATCAGAATCAAATCTTTTCCGACAATTTTAAGGAACAGAGTCTGATCGATGGTTCCTCTCTTGTAACCATGCCTTAGAAGATGAGCTGTCAAAGTTTCATACCACGCCCGAGGTGCTTGATGAAGACCATACAGTGATTTATCTAAATTGTAAACATGAGTTGGATTCTTTGAGTCAACAAACCCCGGTGGCTGATCCACATAAATCTCATCCTTGACTTCTCCGTATAAAAACGTTGTCTTGACATCCATCTGATAAACCGTGAATCCCATGTAGGACGCATATGATAGAAAAATCATAATGGCCTCAAGTCTAGCCACGAGAGAATACACTTCAGTGTAGTCTAAGCCTTCAACCTGATGAAAACCACGAACGACGAGTCGTGCTTTGTTTCGAACGATAACCCCCGTATCATCTTGCTTGTTGTGGAAAATTCATCTTGTATTTAACGCTTTTTTTCCAACTGGCAGCTCGACCAATCTCCAAACTTTGAGCTTATCAAACTGATTCAATTCCTCATGCATGGAATCCACCCATCTTGGTTCCTGTAGGGCCCTTTCCACTGACATAGACTTTATTTGATAGATGAAACAGGAAAACAAACGGTATATGTCCGGTCTGACTTCTGGTGGACACGCCTATTTCAAGAGGACCTATAACATTGTCAATTGGATGATCTCGTTGAATTCTTTTTGGAAATGAATGTCCGGGAATAGAACTGGTGGAAGGTAAGTTTGATGGATCTTCAAGGATTTCAGTATGAAGGTTCTTCCAGCCAGATGTTGTCATACTGTGTGAGTACGAGGTACTGGCAATGTATTTATTAAGTATGACATCTGGGAATAAATTGCTTCCAAATATTTGACAAATAGGACTCTCCCCCTCAACTGATGAAACATCAACAGCAGGTGTTGGTGAAGACACAGTTTTGGTAACTTCCTCTTGTTGATTGTTTGACAACGGTTGAGTGGTATCCAGTGAATCTGAAGGATCAATACCCAACACTGGAGACATGTGAGTGTCAGCAGATAAATCTTCTTAGTTGACTTGTTGTAGATTCTGTAGGCGGTACGACCAGCATATCCAACAAAGTAACAATCATCAGCCTTGGCTCCAAACTTGGGAGTCGATTCAAGATTCAGCAGAGTACATGGACAGCCAAAAGCTCAAAAATGCGCAACTGTGGGCTTGTGACCATAGACAATCTTATATGGAGTCTTCATCTGCGACTTGTTGATCAGCACTCGATTTTAAACATAGCAGGCCGTGTTAACGGCCTCAGTCCAGAAGAACAAAGGCAGCTTTGAATCACACAACATAGTTCTTATCGGTTCAATAAGAGTTATGTTCCTCCTTTCAACAACACCATTTGGTTGCGTTGTCCGAGCTGAACTGTACTATCGAAGCACCTCCTTTTCAGAACAAAAATAATTCAGTGATGAGTTCTTGAATTCTGTGCCGTTGACATAGCGAATACCCTTCAGCTACAAGTTGAGCTGATTTCCATAAGAACCACGAAGCGTTTTATCAATTCTGCAGTTTCACTCTATTTAACAAGAAAAACACCCATGTGAAGCGTGAGTAATCATCAGTAATAACAAGACAATAAGACCTGAGAGAAAAACTCAAAACATGAACAAGATTGAACAGATCCATGTGCAGCAATTGAAAAACTGATGAAATGGTATTAACAAGTTTTGGCTTATGAGATTTACGATTGTGTTTACCCAAGGCACAAGCCACACATTTTTCAACGGTAACAAAATCATTGACAAGAAAACAACCAACCAAGTCGTTTTTAGCAAGACAGTTTAGATTCTTAATGTTTGCATGACCAAGACGACGATGCCAAATCATGGCATTATGTTCTGATACTTTTTTAAAACAAGCAGGTTATTTCATCAGGAACATTTTTGTACAAGTCGATCACATAAGCGTTATCTTTTCTCAGCGATCGAATAAGAACCCAATCTTCTGGTATGGTGATACCAGTTTTTAAGATCAAACACTCTTTGTTAGTAAAATGGGTTGAAAAACCTTTATCACAAATCTGCGAGATGCTCACAAACTGTATTTCAACTCTAGAACAAAATTAACATTTTCAAACTTTAAAACACCATTACTTACAGTACCCTTCTGCGTAATGTTCCCTTTCTCTCCTCCCCCAAAGGAAACATACCCACCGTTAAAGATTTGAATGTCGTGTAGTTGGGAGATGTCTCCTGTCATGTGCCTGGAACAACCACTATCAACATACCAAGTTCTGATGATATTCCTCCATAACTGTTCCTGCACGATGTGTGAGATCAGTTAGTTTTTGGTACCTAGTCCATAGTAACACTTGGTGAACCTGATTCATCTAAACTTTTCATGGGTTTCCATGACATGTCTTCCCGGTTATCTAATATAGAATTTGATAGCTTAATCACCGGAGATTCAGGAAACCATTCATATCTAATTTTAGAAGATTTACTAATGTTTGTATGAATGGATTGCTTAGTCTCTGGTTTGCAAGTGGGAGACACATATGACTTTGTCTTCCTAACTCGTTTCGGTCCAGAAACCGAGTTGGTTCTTGAGACCGAAGCACCATTTTTATCACTTTTCTGAAACGTGTTAGGCTTGGTCTGATGAGGACTAAACCCACCAACTTTGTTTCTCTTCCAGTCACCGTCAGAGGGATTTGCCTTATATTACCTTGATTCTCTTTGATAGATATTTCGAGGCATATACCTATGACAGTATCCATAATATGGGATATATGGATGGTGTCAACAATTTCTAGCAATATGACCAAGGGCGCCACAATTAAAACATGTTTGACGTTTTATATGGAATTCATTGTGGTCAGCTCCTTGTCTGGACATGTTGTGTGAGCTAGTATGCTTTACTTGGCGTTTACCACCTAACTTATTGCTTGGTTTGTCATAATTTAGATCATTTGAACTTCCTTCTTTAACAAACTTACGTGATATATATTTATGAGAATTCTTATTTTTGTCAAATTTATTCAAAAACACACCACCAGATTTCGAAGTTTTAAAGGAATCAACCACACAATTGTCTTTGCTCTTAAAAATAGAGCCCACACAAACATTTGAAGTCACCGAATACAAAGAAAGTAAATTTAAAGAAATATGAGAATTAGAGTCTTAATTATTCAAAACAGGAAAATAATCATCCTCATCAATCCAATCCTCGACAATTACTTCATCTGCATGTGAAGTAAACGCATTAGTATCATTCACCCCTGAGGTTGATTCAGTAGCTTTTACTAAACCAAGAGCATTTTTGCCATTCTCATTGTTTTTACAATATTTCATGGTTTTTACCCATTCTTCCTACTCTTTGGTAAGAGGAAGACTAGTGTAATTCTCGTTGTAAGGAGAGGGTACAACATTGTACCCTATCCCCTCACCAGCGTTTTCTTTCAACTATAATTGATTCACAATCATGGAGCTAACAAAGGTACTGGGGCCTTCGAATTTTTTAAAGTCTAGTTCAGCTCTTTCAAATTTATTAGTTAAATTTATAATCTCTAACTTAGAGACTTCCAGTTTAGCAGTTAGCTCAGCAATTTTCTGTTTGGCATCAAGGTGGTGACAGCACTTTATGCCAAAATTATATTGAAGTTTTGAAAATCCTTTTTCTATGCCTCAATTTTATCTCTGAAAGCTTTCTCATTCTTTATAAGAGTAAAATTTTCAGATTTTATTCCTTCCATTTCTCTAAGCAGGTTACTATTATGGGATTTGTAAAGATCTACTTTATTAACACAAGCTTGAGAACATAATGGGGAACTTACCTCAGATGAGATGGAAGAAGTGAAAGTCATAAAAGCAAATTGAAGTTCCTTTACTTGTTCTTCAATAACATTCTCTTCTTCAGCGACTTCAGTTCGAGCAAAATTAGCAGTCTGATTGTTGATGCTAAGAGCTGTCATTGATCATTCCAAGAGAATTGTTGAGTCACCAAGCCTCCCTCACCCTCACCAGCACTTGCATCATTTTCTCCTCTTGCATTTCCCACTGGAACCATTTACCTTTCTATGTTTCCTTCCTTGGCTGGGTTAGTGCATTCACGAGCAAAATGACCTGGCTCGTGACAGTTGTAGCACCTCAGAGTATCTTTGTTAAATCCCACCTTCTGATTTGCTGGCACATTCCAGTTGTTTCTGCCTATTCTTTTAGTAAATTTCTTTGCGCGAAATACTGCCATGGCGATTTGCCAAAAGATGTCCATTTCCTCTACATCATCAGAATGAATTTGATCCAGCTCATCAGCTACAACTGGTTGAACCAGATCTCCAGCAAGGAAGACATTGTAGCAATTCATGAACCCTGCCATTAAGGCAATGTTTTCCTGAGTCTCATTTGAAATAGAGGGAATCTGACTGGAAGACTGACTTGAAGAGGCGGCAGATGACTGAGGTTTAACAGAAGATGCCAATGGTTGGGTAGGTTGAAGAAAGAAAACATGAGTTGGTTGTGGTGATTCCTGTGAGAATTGACCATGAGCAGGCTAAAACATGGAGAAATTGTTCTGAGGTTGATACTGCGGAAGGTACTGCCCATGAGAAGACTTAAACATTGAGAAGTTGTCTTTTGAAATGTGTGCATTGTTAGAAGCAACACTATAGCCGGCTGCATTGTAGGAGTTTGCATGGTTTATGGCACGCTGCTTGTCATCCTTGTCACAAGCCTTGATGATTGCCATCACTTATGACAGAGTTAGCCTATTGAGATCCTTCAACTTCTTAATCACCGTAACATTCATATCTTAGCTTTGAGGCAGGGAATTGACCAGTTTATTATTTGTTTTAGCAGCGGTCAGATTAATATTAGCAGATCTCATCTAAGTCACAAGAGATATGAATCTCTGTAGCTGTGTTTCCAAAGATTCTCCCAGAACATGGTTAAACATATTGAACCTCTGTCGCATGAGATCTTGACGGCTTCTCCTCATGTCCTCTTTACCCTCATACACTTCAATCAGGGCTTCCCACAAAGCCTTAGCAGACTGTAATTCTCTAAACCCCAAGGCAATTTAAGGTGAAAGTGCCATGGTTGAGGTAGCAAGCGCCTTGTCATCCTCTTCAATTTTTTTAAAGTCTGCATCATCATACAGTTCAGCGGGCTTCACAGCAACTTCTTCAGAGTTCCCATGTTGATACGTGATAACTTGAGGGCCTCAAACAATACTTCTCCAAGTCTTAGCATATTTCATTTTCATGTATTTTTCAAACCTAAACTACCACTCGGCAAACCCCTTATGAGACAGCAGACGGGGGTACACGAGTAGTAGTTCCCATTATAGAATCCAGTTCTTGATGCAGTGCAACATTAGTTAAGCTATTTGTTATATGATCTATTTTGAATGATACACAAGTCCAGTAATTAAGTCCAAATACTTTCTTAGTTATCCTAAAGCCCAACATGATCAGGCCAAGTTATATAATCCAAGCCGAAAACTATAGTTGACCGAGAACCAAAAAAGTTGACCGAGAACGGCAGAAAACACCACACTTTGACCAAGAACTGTCCAAGATCACCGAAAACCCTATTTGCTGACCGAAAACGACCAAACCTCAACTGAGAACACTGAATCCTTGACCGAGAACAAGCCAAAATCACCCAAGATTTCTCGAGAACAAGGAAAGTTAGCCGAAAATTGATCAAAGGTGCCCGACAACACACGAGTTTCACCGAAAACGACAAAACTTTGGCCGAAAACAATGAAATCTTCCCCATAACTTCCAAGGATCCCAAGGAAACTATGACCAGATATTTTTGGTAACAGAATATATCCCGAAAACTCTGGGATTTGAAGTTTATGACCCTAATCAATTCAAAATCTTCCCCAAGAAATCCCAACAACCTCGAAGAACACGGAGAACAGTTGTTTTTTAATTTCCAGAATTTTTCAACAATCCACATACAAAAACTCAACCTTGAATCAATGATATCACAAACACCGAGCCTATAATAGGTCTATAGGCTCTTATACCAATTGTAAGTCCTTTAGACGGATCTTTCAATGTTATATCAAACAATCTCGTTGTTATGCGGAAATAATAAGAGATGATTCAAAAGAAATAATCAAAAACACGATGAACACACATAAGATGCTTCAAAACACACGTATATTACATCTGGTTCTTAAGCACTAAATTACACTGATATCTCGTTCAACAATGTTATGAAAGGACAACCTCACAATAACTTAAATACATTGTATATATAGGCACTACACCCTAGCCCAACACAAACCAAAAATCCCACCGAGATCCAAGAGATCTCGGTTTACATACAAGCCCAAAACAAAGAATAAACCAAACTATAACTAGCCCAACAGTCCGCACTTTAGTCAGGGAAAGTAAACCTGCTACTTCCGACTCTACTATTGAACTCGCAGAGATAGTTTACGTTGATCTGGCTGTGGGCGATGTGGTGTTGGAAGAGAGGAAATGGGTTGCTCCTGCTAAACGACCTCACACTCAGTTATGGAACTCTAAGGATAAGAGACATAAAGTGTGGGAAAAGAAGTAATGGAAGACATGTGGGAATATGCACGGTGGTGAGTGCAAGTGGGGTGTTAGAACTGATACTTGTCACAAATGTGGGAAGGCACACGGAGGAGAGTGAAAAGTTGGATCAAGTGCATGTTATAAGTGCGGGAAGGTGGGGCACTATGCACATGAGTGCAGTGAGAAACCATCATGTTTCTGCTGTGGCAAAACGGGTCACATGGCCAGGGAATGTATTGAAGGTGCAGGAAAGTGGAAAGAAAGGTGCTGAACCATCAAGACCAAGGACCAGGGCCTACATGCTGATGCAAGAACAGGCCAAGCAAATCCCTGATGTTGTGACAAGTACGTTTCTAGTAAATGGCATTTCTGCTTCCGTATTGTTTGATTCAACTGTCAATAGAAGTTTCGTAGCTACACCTTTTAGTAAGTTAGCAAAAATGAAATGTTGTCGTGTGCCTGAAACTTTCATAGTAGAAACCGCTAGTGAAAATCGGTTAGGAAAATGACAATGGTTAAGGATTGTAAGATAGATAAGATAGAGTTAGAAGAATATGAGTTCCCTGTTACCCTATATGTTATGACCTTAGGAGGGTTCGATGTGGTTTTGGGGATGGATTGGCTATCTGAGTTTGAGGTTCAGTTAGTGTGTAAGAGTAGGTTGATAAGGTTAAAGTCCCTGGATGGTGGTACGGTGACGGTTTATGGTGATAAAGAAAGTTCAGGGATTAATGTCATTTCCATGATAAAAGCGGAAGGATTGTTAAGGTAAGGGTGAAGTGCCTACCTAGCGTCTGTTGTCAAAGCTTTGGCCAAGACAAAAGAAGTGAAAGGTGTTCCTATTGTGCGCGACTATCCCGGAGTGTTCCCTGAGGATCTTCCGGGGTTGCCACCAGAGCGAGAGATAGAATTTCAGATAAACTTAATACCAGGAGCACAACCCGTCACGAAAGCACCTTACCATCTGGCGCCATCCGAGATGAAAGAATTGATGTCTCAACTACAAGAACTCCTCGACAAAGGTTTTATAAGGCCGAGTGTTTCCCCGTGGGGCGCACCAGTGCTGTTTGTTAAGAAGAATGATGGGAATATGAGAATGTGTATAGATTATCATGAGTTGAACAAGTTTACGGTGAAGAACCGATATCCGTTGCCATGGATTGATGATTTGTTTTATCAGCTACAAGGTTCATGTTGGTTCTCACGAATAGACCTTAGATCATGATATCATCAGCTGAAGGTGAAGGAGGAAAATATCCCTAAGACATCGTTTCGTAGGTGGTATGGACACTACGAGTTTCTCGTGATGTCGTTGGGTCTAACAAATGCTCCAGCAACATTTATGGACATGATGAATAGGGTATGTCGGCCGATATTAAACAAGTCAGTTATCGTATTCATGGACGATATATTGATTTATTCCAAAAGTGAATCCGATCACGCTGAGCATCTAAGAGAAGTATTGGAGACTTTGAAGGAAGAGAAGTTGTATGCTAAGTTCTAATAAATGCGCATTCTGGTTACGTAAAGTGCATTTCTAGGCCACGTAATCAATCTTGAAGGGATTACTTTAGACCCAGCTAAGATTGAGGCGATAATGAATTGGAAGACTCCACAAAACCCGACTGATATACGAAGCTTCTTGGGGTTGGCTGGCTATTTAGGAGATTCATCGAAGACTTCTCCAAGATAGCCGCACCGTTAACCGGAATGACCCGAAAGTCTGTAGTATTCAATTGGGGTAGGTTTTAGAAGGAGGATTTTGAGGAGTTTAATTAGAGACTCACACAAGCTCCAGTCCTTGCTCTACTTGATGGTGACGAGGATTTGGTTGTTTGTGCTGATGCTTCGCATCGTGGGTTAGGTTGCGTGTTAATGCAACAAGGAAAGGTGATAGCTTATGTGTCTAGACAATTGAAGGTTCACGAAGGTACCTGCCCGTTGCATGATTTAGAGCTAGCAACAGTACTGCACGCTCTCAAGATATGGAGACATTATCTGTACAGTACTACGTGTACTATTTATACAGATCATAAGAGTTTGAAGTATTTTTGCGAGTAGAAAGAGCTAAATATGAGATACAGGAGATGGGTAGAGTTGATAAAGGACTATGAATGTGATATCAATTACTATCTTGGTAAGGCTAATGTGGTTGCTAACACGCTAAGCCGTAAGAATGAATAAGTCATTGCAACAGTGAAGTCTTATAAGTTTATCATTAACTCCGATCTCTTCGGAGTGCAGTCTGAGGTGCTTACAGATGAAGGGTTAATGAAAAGGGAAATAATCTTCAGATAGCAAGACGAGCTGATGGATAACACTCATGGTGTTAAGATTAGGTTTGACCGTATGTGGATTCCACGCCATGGGGATCTTAGAGGTCGAATCCTAGATAAAGCTCAAAAGTCTAGATACTAGATTCATCCGGGATCCACCAAGATGTATCAGGATCTGAAGAGAGACTACTGATGGCCGTGTATGAAGAATGATGTAGTAGATTATGTCAATAAGTGGTTAACTTGCTTACAAGTCAAAGCAGAACACCAGATACCTTATGGGAAGATGCAGCCTTTAGAAGTACCAGAATGGAAATGGGAACACATCACCATGGATTTCATAACTAAGCTACCGAGTACAGCTAAACATCATGATACCATTTGGGTGATATTGGACCGTCAAACAAAAAATGTGCTCTTTCTACCTATACGAGAGGCCATCTCGTCAAAAATGTTAGCAAATGTGTTCATAAAAGATGTTGTGGCTATGCATGGAGTACCGCTGTTAATCATGTCTAATAGATATACTATTTTTACCTCATGATTCTGGAAGAATTTTCATGAAGCTATGGGAAAAAGATTAAGCATCAGTACGGCGTATCATCCTCAAACCGATGGGCAGTCTGAAAGGACTATTCAAACCCTTGTTGATATGCTACGAGCTTGTGTGTTAGACTTTGGAGGAAGTTGTGATGATCATTTGCATCTTGCCAAATTCTCTTATAACAACAGCTACCACTCGAGTATTGGTATGCCGTCGTTTGAGTTGTTGTATGGTAGACGTTGTAGAAATCTTGTATGTTGGGGACAGATTGGTCAGAAAGAGACTGGAAGTTTAGAAGTGGTGCAGAAAACCTCTTCAAGGTTTGATCAGATCAAGGCAAAAATGAAAGCTGCTCAAGATCACCAGAAGTCCTATGCTGATAAGTGGTGACGACCGATTGAGTTCAGCATTAGTGACAATGTAATGCTCAAGGTCTCTCCTTGGAAGGGGATTATTCATTTCAGAAAGAGAGGAAATTTAAGTCCAAGGTACATTGGCATGTTTAATATCGTCGATCGTGTGGGCGAAGTGGCTTACAAGCTGGAATTGCCTGAAGAGTTAGAAGGAATTCACTTTACTTTTCATGTTTCTCACTTGAGAAAATGCTTAGCTGATGACACTTCTCACGTGCCATTAGTAAACATCAAGGTTGATGAATAGTTAAACTACATCGAGCAGCCTGTAGGGATAGTTGACTGTAAGGAAAAACAGCTTCGTCACAAAGTCATTCATTTAGTGAAAGTGATATGGAAGCATCGTAGAGGATCGGACGCTACTTGGGAAGTTGAAGAGGAGGTGCGCAAGTTTTAACCAGATTTGTTTAAGTAAAAGTTAAGTTTCGAGGACGAAACCTCTTTTAAGGACGGTAGACTTGTTACATCCCAAAATTTCCATGAATAATATTAAAATATTAATTACGCCGGAAGAATTGTTTTGAACTGGTAGAGATATTATAATAAAAATAATAACAAAGATATAAGGATGGTAGGCTAAAATATACGGAATTTAATCATGGACTTAGAATGAAGATAGGCTTAAGGTCCATGGGCTTAGGGAGTATAAATACCCTTAAACCCTAAATCTTTTCCATCTCCATCAGTCTAAACCTTAGCATACACCATCAAAAACACAAACTTAAGCCAATCACTCTCTACACTTTTCTATTCAATGATCCAAGACCAACCGAAGGTAAGAAATCATTTATCTCAGCTGACCCAACAATTTAGAAACCGACACCGCATCCCCAGGATGCCAAATGAGCCATTTGAATCTAGATCTAGCTTTATTCAGGTGTTTAATGAAACAAAAATGAGCTTAAGGGCCACCTTAGCTTGGATCTGGACACCCCGAAGCTACCTGGGTTATAAAAGATCAAAATCCGACCAACCATGGTGATTAATAGCGGCCGACGACGCCTGAATCGAAGAAAAACCCTAAAAACGCGAAGAAGGAGGCTGGTATGGACATATTATATGTATATATGGCTGTATATATATATATGACGTATATGTATGAGTAACGTATATGTATGTATGCCGTGTATGTATGTATGTCGTATATGAATGTAGGACGTATATGTATGTATGACGTGTATGTATGTATGTCGTATATGCATGTAAGACGTATATGTTGTGTAACGTATGTATGTATGCCGTATATGTATGTATGCCGTATATGTATGAAGGACGTATGTATAACATGTATGTATGTATGTATGTATGTATGTATGTATGTATGTTGTATATGCCGTATATGTATAACGTGTATGTGTGTATGCCGTTTACGTATGTATGACGTATATGTATGTCGTATATGTATGTATAACGTATATGTATGTATAACGTATACATATGTAAACAAAGAGTGTGGACTTATACGGTGTATACGCTAAGAGTAAGGAATTAATTAATAATGAAAGTTAATGTTTAAAATGAGAAAGACCTAGAAAGAAGGTCCAAGGACACAAACTAGCACTAGAGTAGTAGTTAACTTATGTGCCTTATTACAGTCAGTTGTGCATAGCTAAGGAAGGGGATTACGATTAGCTCCGAACGTAACAGAATCCAGGTAAGTTTCTAGCACGATTTTCTTGTTATGTTTTCGGGGTTGTGTGCATACTCGATGCGATTAGTTAATACACTTACCTTGAGTGGTAAGTGTATGATATGTGATTTTTTTATGAATGATGTATGAATAATATATGAATGATATAGAAAAGATTAAGAGTATGTATGAAAGTATATAAATATAAAGAAGGTAATGTATGGTTGTATGGTTGTATGCTTAAAGGGTTGCAGACCCCAATAATACTTGCGAAGGTTAAAGGGTTGCAAACCCTAATAATATTTGCGAAGGTTAAAGGGTTACAGACCCTAATAATATATGTGGAGGTTACAGGGTTGCAGACCCTAATAATATATGCGAAGGTTACAGGGCGAAATGCTCTTTAAAACATAAATAATTATGAAAGTATGAATGAACGTATGTATGAATTAAGGTATGTACGAAAGAAAGGTAAACAAGTAAAGTATATAAAATGTATCTTCAGATGCATATATGTTAGTAAGTGTATGAATTGTATGTTGCCTGATTAACAAGAACTCACTCAGTGTAGTTTACTTTTAGTATGCACGCAGGTAAATAGGTTAAAAGAGCTAGCATGAGGATGGCACATGGCATGGATTGAATGGCTGGCATCTAAAGATGGAATAAATGATGTTTTATTTTATGTTTCATGCTGAGACAATTTGTGATGTTTTAAGACAAGTTTCTATGGTTTGTAAGGAATGGTTAACTTTTATTATTTCGAGAAAAGTTTTAATTAACTCTGATATTTAGAACTGTGTTTATGAGTAAATCCAACATCCAAAGTAGGACAGTGGGATCGGGGCCTTACAAGTTGGTATTAGAGCATAAGTTCGAGAGAAATAAGCATCCTATATGCTTAGACTTGAACAGAGAATGAAACTTAAGTAAGAAAAGAAAGAAGATGCCAGTTTAAGAAAGTCATGTGTCACTCAAGCAAGCTAAGTAAAGGTACAGTACATGATTAATTTCATGTGTAATGTAAGAATTTGTAAGAAAGTTAGCTTAATTGCTAATGACAGGATTATTTGATTGTTTGTGGATGGTGATTGATTGTTCAATCATTTAAAAGTAGAACCTAGCACAAGTGGACTCACAAAGGGAAGTGTATAGGACACGGGGAGTAACGTGATCAGCTAATCACAACTGGCCAATGTTATTACCTATTAGCTTTACTATCCTTGTATCAAATAGTTCCTTGAGTGATAACGTTTGTGTTTCCTTATAGAATATGAATAGCTGGAGCTAAAAAGGTTGTTGGTCAAGGAGGTCGTACTGGACGTCTTGGTAGGCCACGTATTACCCGGGAACCTTTTGAAGGACCAATTACTAACATGAGAGAAGAATGAAGTGCAACTGGGCAGGACCAGAGTAACAATGAAGGGTATCAACTTGATCCTGCTGTTCAAGCTGCCATTGCTCAAGTTGTAGCTGCTGCAGTGAAGAATCTACATCCTGGTAAGTCTGCTGAAAGCCATGCAAGTACCACTAAGAGGACAGGGGAGAATGGTAATTAATTTGATAAGAATGAGGAAGGTCACTCGAGTGAAGTTCGATCTATGAAAATTGATGAAAGAAAGAGAGGCCGAGGTGGGTGTAACTACAAGTCGTTCAAAGGTTGCGACCCGCCAAAGCTGATTGGTTTAGGATAAGCAATCGCTACTCTCTGGTGGATAACCACAATGGACAAGGTTATCTGAATTAGCGAGTGTCGACCCGATCAAGCGGTGGGTTACGCTACCCAGTCGTTTGGTGAGGAGGCTATGATTTGGTTGGGAACTATGGAACAGAGAAAGACCCAGGAAGAGATTAAGGCTATGATGTGGGATGACCTGAAGGAATTGGTGATGAAGCGGTTTTATGCTGATGCCGAGGTTGAGAGGGCTGAGATGAAGTTTTTGAATCTAAAGGCGGGTAAGATGACACACCACGAGTACACCACCGAATTCAATCCCATGTCTAGGTTAGAACCCGACACGGTGAACACTGAAGCAAAGAGAATCAAGTGTTACATCAGAGGACTTCCACAGAACGACCATGTAAGTCCTTTAGACGGATCTTTCAATGTGATATCAAACAATCTCGTTGTTATACGAAAATAACAAGAGATGATTCAAAGGAAATAATCAAAAACACGAAGAACACACACAAGATGCTTCAAAACACACGTATATTACGTCTGGTGCTTAAGCACTAAATTACACCGATATCTCGTTCAACAACGTTATGCAAGGCCAACCTCACAATAACCTAAATACATTGTATATACAGGCACTACACCCTAGCCCAACACAAACCAAAACGCCCATCGAGATCCAAAAGATCTCGATTTACATACAATCCCAAAACAAAGTACAAACCAAACTATAACTAGCCCAACAATCTCCCACTTGGTTTGTATCTTCATCTTTAATCATGCTCAAGAATATTCGTGTCTGCTTCCTTGTATGCACCAGCCCATAGACATGTTCTGATTATAGACCCCACCATCCTATTATTCTCTTTAGAAGCAGGCTCGAATAGTGGTTCAGCCATAATCAGAAAATTTCTAAGAGTCTTGATGTCTTTCTCACCGAACTTCAGCAGGTCACGTGGGTCGACAAATATAAATTTCCCCTTTCGTAGACGGATGACGACCCTAGCCGTTTCCCAGTCATACGTCTAGAAATTCATCTCATCTAACGTCCAGTCTGGAATTTTCATAGACAGGGGAATGTGAGTTGCCTTCTTGGTTGCAGGCCACATTACGACAACCATCGTCTTCCCCATCTTTGGATCTCAAACCCCTTTTAATTTCTTTAAAAATGACTCAGCGGTAGCCATGTTCGGGAATCCTCGATCGACTTGTCTTCTCAAGATTTTCCAGAAGTCTATGGCTCTCTTGTCCTTGTTGGGGTTGTGAAACAGAGCATTGATAAGGTCGCTGAGTTCTACCCTTGTCTAGGATTCAAAGCCTTTCATTTTCCTGTAATACTCAGTAGTCCCAGACCTTCTTTTTACCCACCACATCGCTTTATCAACATCAAAACCCCATGACATGACATCCGATCGATCACCATACTTATCTGAAAAGCCCTTCTTGAATTCAACAATAAACGTGTCTGGATGATCGGAGGAGAAACTTTCTAGTTATGAATCAGGTATAGAACCAATAGGCGACGCTTGGTTACAATTTAGGATCCGCTATTATATGTTTGCTCTAGTTTTTGTTGTTTTTGATGTTGAAACGGTTTTTCTTTATCCATGGGCAATGAGTTTCGATGTATTAGGTATTCCACGTTCTGATTAGAATTCTTCATAATGAGAATCTTCTTTTGAATCCTTTCAAATTGTTCGGATTTCTTTGTAGAGGCAACAAGGTATTGTTTCAGTGCATCAAACGCGTCAATGTTGGAAGCAGGACGCGCACTAGAATTACCACTTTGACTACCAGCAGGTGTCTCCGCAGTAACGTCCTCACCGCTTTTGAATTCATCTCTAAAATTTTAAATAAGCTTTTGCTGGAGGTCCAGATACATAGCGGTGACACCACCCATGTTAGCTTGAAGGTCATTGATATTCAGATATTTATCAGTGTTGCTAGCTTCAAGTTCTTGGATGCATACATCCTTCACAACTGAGTCTTGTTCAAGTTCAAAGACTCGTCGTTGTAAGGCCTGTACATCAATGGTTTCAGCATCAAGGGTGATCCCCTTGCTCTTATCTTGCATAGAAAGAATGTGAGCAATCTTATCAGCAACACTGGAACTTGATTGACCAATCGGGTTGGACGATCCCGATGGCTCATCAGCAGATTGAAGATTAGCCTCAAACACGAACTCATGTGCAATATCATCAAATGTCTATTCTTGAGTTTGAGGTTCAGCAGTAGATGGACTTGTATCAACGTGATTCTTAGTACGTTCCAACTCATGTTCTTGTTGTTGGCTCATTGGTGTAGTTTCGAGAAAAGTTTTAATTAACTCTGATATTTAGAACTGTGTTTATGAGTAAATCCAACGTCCAAAGTAGGGCACCGGGATCGGGGCCTTACAGCGAAACAAATTTTTTCTCGTCCATATCAAGGATTATAAAACCTACCGGAAAAACAATTATATCAATTTTGACTAACATGTTTTCAACTATGCCCCTAGGAAATTTCACTTATCTATCGGCTAGCTGGATGCTCACGCGGGTTGGTTTTAGTTCTCCTAATCCTCATTAAGAAAAAACTGCATAAGGCATCAAGTTAATGCTAGCTCCGAGATTAGCTAGGGCATTGCTGAAAAATAAATATCCTATCAAGCAGGGGATGGTAAAACTCCCTGGATCGGTCATCTTTGTTGGCAGCTTGTCTTGGAGGACAGCTCGACATTCTTCATTCAATTTTACATATGATAGCTCTTCCAACTTTCTCTTGTTTTTCAACACATCTTTCAAGAACTTTGCATATTTTGGCATTTGTGAGGTGGTCTCGATGAAAGGAGGATTTGTGTGTAATTGTTTGAAGAGTTCAAGTAATTTGCCATACTGGGCTTCCATCTTTTCTTTCTTAAGACGGTTTGGGTAAGGTGTGGGTGGGACACATGGCTTTACTTTTTCTCTGACTTGTGCGGTACTTGCTGGGACTTTCCACTCGTACACCTTGTTAGGAATCTCAGTCTCATCATCAACTAGATGTGATGGGGATATAACATCTTGAGTGGTCATGCCACTCCTTAATATGATGGCATTAGCCTGAACATTTGGGTTTTGTTACTGTGTTGCTTAGAAGACCCCAGGTTGTCTTTCATAAAGTAACTGGGCAAGTTGACCCACTTGATTTCGATGTTTTGTAAAGATGCCTTCTGATTCCTTAACTCCACCTCATTCTTCTGGAACCTCTATTCGGTCAATTTGTTTGAAGTTTCAGAACTGGCTTAGAGTCATGTTAAAAGAATCTCCATAGTATCCCCACTGTTTGGTTGTTGACTGGTTCTTGGCCCTTGGCTGTGGTATTGAGGTTTTGGTTAGCCTGGATGAGTTTGGTTAAAAGGACATTTCTCAAACCATGTGGTGTTTGATTGTTTGCTCCATCCTTCCCGCTGAAACTAGGATGATTCCTGCAACTAGGATTATATGCGTTCCCGAAGGTGTTGTTCTGCCGGCTTACGTAATCAACATCTTCAACCATCATGATTTGCTGGCAATATTTCGTCTTGTTTTTGCCCCCACAGGTGTCGCACTTGGTCTTTGCTCTCACTAACTCTGTTTGTAGTTGCTCAAACTTCTTTGAGAGTGCTTTGGTGAAAGAGCACGATGATGCCCACTTTTGCTCCTCACACTTTTTCTTGTTTTGGCTAGATTGGGCATCAAAGAATGTTTGAACTTGGAGCCTTTGTTCAAACCATGGCAAGGAAATCGTCTCAAATCTATCCCACACTGCGTGAAACGATTCATCTTCATCGGTCTTGAATCCGGTAATACTAGCTCGGTATTTTGCAGTTTTATCGGACGGAAAGTATTTAATGAGAAAATGTTCCACCATCTGGTCCCAATTGGCAACGGTGCCAAATGGTAGTGACTCTAGCCAATCCAAGGCATGACCTCAGAGGGAGAAGGGAAACAGCTTGAGCCTAGCTTGGTCCTCAAAGTAGTTTTGGATTTTAAAAGTACAGCAGATTCGTAAGAATCGAGAGATACGAGACAAAGGGTCTCCATCGAGAAGCCCATGGAATTGAACATCACTTTCCACCATATGAATGGTGCTGGATTTGATTTCAAAATTTTTAATGATTTTCGGTTGTGTCACCTCATTGCCAAAGCCTTCCAGAGCCGGCATGCCGTATTGGTTAAAGTTAGGTTTGTTTTCCAGCCCATTTTTAACATCCTACTTTTGATAATAATAATAATAATAATAATAATAATAATAATAATAATAATATTAATAATAATAATAATAATAAATAAAGAATTTCGTTACTTAATGGTGTGTTATTATTTAGTTGATTTATATAAAATAATAGAGTGTGGGCTTGGGCAATAAAAGATGGTTTATGGGAAGGTGATGGCCTTAGGTCAATGGGCTTAAGGGTATATAAACCCCCTTAAACCTCCCTAAAACCCTAAAACCAATGTTTTCAGACCCAGCCCAGACGTCGACCCGGGCGGCATACTGGGTCAAAGGTCGGACTGACCCGAGAGGGTGAGCCGGTGTTTGACCCAGATGATGTAAGAAATAAATTAAATATATAAATTATATATATATATATATATATATATATATAATAATAATAATAATAACAATAACAACAACAATAATTATTAAAACATATATAACAAAACAACTAATATTGATAATAATAATAATAATAATAATAATAATAATAATAATAAATTAAAAATTGATTTTAGGTTAGAAGCTTCCGTCATATTCTAAGTATAATATATTTAGATTATAAATAACTAAAAGGTTGAAATATCAAATATACCTAAATCTGGGCAAATGTTATTTTAACCTAGATCTAAAACAGTCCTCATCATCTTCCTCTCCATAAACTTCATCTCATCTCACACCTCATGTAAATTTTATGATTGAATCATATCACCATCTTCATCTTCATCTTCTTCACACCCCTATTCATTTTTCTCTTTCACATACCTGCTTATTTTTAGAGTTGTCGGATGCACAACGGTTGTAATTGTGGCCGGAATTGTGGCCGGAATTGTGGCCAGAATATGTATATTTTATATAATGTTGGTTAGAATCTTGGATTTAATTACATATTACCGGTTCACCCATCGGGTCATCGGGTCCGGACCAACCGCCACCTGCAAAACCCGGCCGGGTTTTTAGAAAATGGCCAAATAGCCTGACTCGGCCCGGTATTGGGACCGGGTCCCGGTTAGACTGGTCCGATCGCCGGGCCGGTCCGGGTTTCAAAACAATGCTTAAAACTCTCATTTCCATATTCTAGCCTTCATAACACACTTAAAAACACACACAAACACTCCTTTTTCGTTAAGGAACATATTTAAATCCGAACCAAGAAGGGTTGTGTTAGATCTTTGTCATACAAGCAAGAAAAACGTCCATAATCACGGGTTGAATCTAACCCGTAGCTAGAAGTGAACCAAAAACGTACACTTTAGATTAAAGGTTACGTTTTTAAGGTTGGTTTGCCCTAAGATTTGATACTAAGGCAAATCAGGCTTTATTATGCAAGAAAAATATAAACTTGAACATAAACGAGATGTTTGGAATGAAACGGGACAAACGGGTAATGTTTGACGAGGTTAGTGTAGGGGAAAAGTATGGTTAAAGTACTAGGCTCGTTTATTATGCAAGACGGGCAATACGAGTAGAAAAGAAAGGCTGCAAAGTGATGAGAATAAAATCATATTTGAACAAAAAGTAACTAAATTGAATAGACAAAGTAATCAAATCAAATGGACAAAGTAATCGAATCGAATGGACAAAGTAATCGAATTGAATAGGCAAAGTAATCGAATCAAATGGGCATAGTAATCGAATCGAATAGACAAAGTAATCGAATCGAATGGGCAAAGTAATCGAATCAAATGGGCATAGTAATCGAATCGAATAAACAAAGTAATTGAATCGAATGGATGAAATAATCGAATCAAATTCGATTCTATTAGACTATGCCAATCGATTGGAATATGTCATTCGATTAGAATCTGCCATTCGATTAGAATATGCCATTCGATTATAATCTGTTAGTCGATTAGAATGATCATTCGATTAGAATGGCCATTCGATTAAAATTGTGATTCGATTATATTGGTTCAAACTTCAGTTTTCTGATGAATTTTTAGTAAGAACTATTAGACTGGCTCAACCCCTTGGACCCTGCTAGGGGCTATTGCCCCTAGACCCCGCTGCTAGGGGCGCTGCCCCTGGACCCCCGTAGCTAGGGGTTACAATAACATAGAAGTATGGCATAGTAGAGGTAGTTAATTGATACTTTTTTTATTACACAATTAGTTGTGCACAGCTAAGGATGGGAATTATCGTTAACTCTGAGAAGCACATGACACATGGGAATTTCTATCCCTATTTCCTTGTTATGTTTTCGGGGATGTGTGCATACTCGACATGATCAGTTAATACACTTACCTTAAGTGGTAAGTGTATGTTATGTGACTGTTTTATGAATGATGTATGAAGGATATAGGAAAATATGTATGTAATTATGAACGATAATATGAAGAAATATATGTTAGAAGGTATGATTAAATGGAAAGGAGAGACTAGACCCTTATAATATCTTAGATGATAAGGACCATACCTTTATAATATCTGAGAGGATAGCGACCAGACCCTTATAATATCTGTGAGGTTATAGGGCGGAAAGCTCTTTAAAACGTATGTGTATGTATGTAAAGCAAAATAAAGTACGAAAGTATGAAAGTAAGAATGAAGGTATATACTTATGTATGTACAAAGAAAGTAAAGCAGGTTAAGTATGTAGTATATGAACGTATTGTATGTTGCCTGATTAACTAGAACTCACTCAGCGTAGCTGACATTTAGTATACACGCAGGTGAATAGGCTAAGGTAGCTAGCTTGAATGAAGACACATGGCATTGGACTGAAGATACTGGCATCTTGAGAAGAATGTTATGATGTTATTTTTTATTATGTTTTTATTTTGAAAGACAAATTTGAATGATGTTAAGACGAGATTTAAAATGTTATGTAATATATGGCTGACTTATTAAATTCTGAGAAAAGTTTTATATGATTTTTAGAACTGTGTTTATGAGTAAATCCAACGCCAAAATGGGCACCGGGACCGAGGCCTTACACCATTTGGTGCCGCCATTTTTTCTTCGGTTGTTATGTCTACAAACGCCTCGTTTTAGATTGTCTCGACTACTACACATGAACGGTTCAGTAACCTATGGTGAAGGTGACGTTCGGGTTCTGAAAGTGGTGAAACAAGCTCAAGTGCCAGCGTGGTGGACATACATTACTTAACAAATAAAATATATAAATATAAGCTAAACAAGTAAATAAACTAAAAGTAAAAAAAATTTAAATTTTAAATATTATTATTAGTTTTTTTTTAATTAGACTAAAACTAAATAAACTAAAAACATATTTTTATTTATTTATTTATTTTTTTGTTTTTTTAAAAAACAACTTTAAAATAAAAACTCGGATAGTTCTTAAATTCACCGTGTTTCCGGCAACGGCGCCAAAAACTTGATGTGGTGTAAGATATATACATTTTTATTAAATATACATTTGGTTGGGTTTTAAAAATGTTTTTCACCTAAACTTAACCACACACACAAAAGGCAAGTGTACCATTCGTGCGGTAATATAATAATGGCGAGAACCGGGTATCAATACATGGACACGTAAAATTTAATACTAAATCTTTGCAAATATAATAACCGTGAGAAATGAGCTAAATCGATTTCTTTTTAAGATTAATTTTTAGAAAATCTTGTAACATAATTTAAAGCAAGTAACACGATAATGGAGATAAACAAAAATTAAAAGGTTATCACCTTAACATAGAATCCACTTGACTCCTAATGATGGTAAACTTAGATATATAAGATAAATTCACTAGAAAAGAATAGTTTCTAGTTATAGATAACCATTCAAGTGATTTTTTTGGAAACCTTAGTGTTAATTATACAAACTAATCACCACAAATTATACAATAGTGTAAGTGAACATTTATGTTGAAATTTAGAGACATAGAGTATCATTCAATTACGAAATTCAAATCTAACAACCGGTCGGAAAGATTACATGAACAACACCTAATCCACTCATGGTTGATTAAATTAGACAAAGTTCAAGTATTCCCTTTATCTATGAATTTTCAACCCAAGTGTAATATTAAAATAGTTGTTTTAACAAATTACTTATAATATTAATTAACAAGAATATCAATTCATAACAAATGTTCACTATTTTCAAATTTAAACATGAGGATATGTGTTTAACCAATTTTCATGTTAGCATACAAGACTTATTTTAACTATTTATAAATTAAACGTTAAAAAGTTGCATGAACAACATTTATAAATAAATGATAAAATTTGTTAGTGCACGGTTTTGCGTTTCGAGTCTTTGTATTTATCTTTAACGTATTTGTCGTTTTGTTTAATGTAATAAACAATTAATTTATCTTGTATTTCGTTAATGTAAGAGTCTAGTTCGCTAAGGATGTTTAGCGAACTAGATCTAAGTTATATCCCTCCTGATTCGTTAAGGATGTTTAACGAATCAGGAGGTGATTCGTTAAGTTATTTTCCTTCTAATGTATGTAATGAATTGGACGTTAGTTCGTTAGGGATGTTAACGAACTAACTCCATCGTCTATTTATAGTGAGCACTGTTCACACATTAATATAAGTTTGGAGAGTTAATTAACGAATCTCTGTCCGAATCTCTCTCAATCTTCATATTAATATAATACATATATACACATACTACTGATAACATATATACTTATAACATATAATCAAACGTGATATTGAGCTAGATCCCGTATATAGGATTAATCGTATTCGTACAGATCTGAGATCTGTTTATAGTTTAAGGATTGATCCAGGTTCAAACAAAATTAAAAAGTCTTTCGACATAAAAGGATACACCATTTATAATTCTTTTATACTACTTCCAATTGTTTAAACAAAATATTTCATCAAAAGATAACCAAGAACTAGTCATTTTTTAACATAAAATTATCATATATTAATTCCAAACATCAAAAGTTGTCAAGTTTCATCATGAGTTATGGTGGTATAAAGAGTTTTATTTCATCATAAATATAAAAGATACACCAAATAGATGAATATAGAATTCATGTTTAATATTTAAGATAAGCTAACTAATTAAGCTAGATAATTATGATGATGCTAAGAATTCTTCTTGATGTTGTGTAAGGGTTCAAGAGCTTCTCTTTTCTTTAATTATATGGAATATTGGGGTGAAAAGGCGTGTGTTTTTCTCCAAGACCGGACTCATCAAATGAGCAACATGCATGGTCTTAAATAGGCACACTGATGCATAAAGCATGGTCCATGCTTAGAAGAAGGATGACCCATTCTAGTCCCCATGTAGTACAACACATTCTCCTTTGACAAAATGGCAAAAGACATCCTTTATGTTTAATCATTTTTTCAGTGGACGTCCTTTAGCGAAAGAAATGACAGAAACATCCTTTACATTTAAAAACTCTATCACATTATGTCCTTTGACCCTAACCAGTTAACTTTTCACGTTAAATATGGTCATGTGCCCTGCACATGGGGTATTTTGGTCATTTTACTATTGCAAATTAAAATAATATTAACTCTGAACCATTCACTGACCTAAAGATGATTAATTTTCAAGATTAAAATGACCAAAATACCCTCATGTGCTCTGCGCATGACCATATTTAACAAGAAAAGTTAACTGGGTTAGGATCAAAAGACATAATGTGATAGAGTTTCTAAATGTAAATGATGTTTTCTGCCATTTATCTTGCTAAAGGACGTCCACTGAAAAAACGATTAGACATAAATGACGTCTTTTGCCATTTTGTCTTCTCCTTTTGTACTTTTTGGAATATTGCTAGGCATGGGGCATGCTTGGGTGAGGTTGGGCCTGTGCTGGTCCCTCATGCATTTATTGCGCATGCACTGATTTGTAATTTCTTGACATACTTGATTGGCATGGGGCATGCCTATGTGAGGCATGACCCTTTGTGTCGGTAAAAGAGGGGACAATGTACTGTTTTATCATCTTTTGAGGAGGCGTGGGGCATGTTTGAGTTAGGAATGGTCCATGCTTAACTAGGTAAATGTTTTGTCTTCTTCTAAACGAGCATAGGAGCATGTCTGAGTTAAGAATGGCCCATGCTTAGCTGATATATTCTTTAGAGGGGAATGGGACATGCCTAGATGAGGCACAGCCCATGCTTAGGGCCAAACTTTCATTTTTATTGATTTTTTTTCTTTGTTTTTAATCATGTTTGGTTTCCTAAGCTCCTTTTTCCTATAAAAACAAATAAAGGCTTATTAGTGCCAATTCTCAATAATATTATCAAAAAAATTGCCATGAATCGGGTATAAAATGATGTATTAAAGATGTAAAAGAATTAACATCAATTTTATTCCAATCAAACCAAAAGCTAGACCGAATTCAAAATGATAAAAGTTGAACTGAAAACCAAATTTGAATTTTGTTTAGTGTTAATTTCAAACGGAAAAAACCAAAATTTTAAGAAATATCATTTACGTTTCTTAAACCAATCTCAACGTTTGAATGAATAATAAGTCAGAACAAGTTAGAATATATAAAATGATATAAGTTAATGTATAGAGGTTATCATGGGAAATTCTTCAAACTCTTAATTCGATCAATTTTTTTCTCAACTCTCGGTGTAGAGGTAGGGTATCAAAAAGACCCAAATATTCCTAAGTACTACCCGTGGGTAAGAGGGGACCCCCTCATATTTCACCGGCGGGACATATAAATCACCCTCATAACTCAAGACAATGGAAGAATAATGGCCGGTTAATTTGTATATGTTTTAGTTCGTTTATTATTTAGTTTTAACTGTTTATTCTAGAACTATCAATACTTCATACATGTTTTATTGGATTTCAGGTCATAGGCGTTAAAGTACTCAATATGGACTTGTCGTGACACGGAATGAAGACCCGGGATGTCCAGCACGCAAAACGATGAAACGGTAAAGTTTGCTGTAACAAGGTCCCATCGCGGTACGCGACGGGCTTGCTGAGGTCCCCATCGCGTACCGCGATGGGTTATAAAATATCTTTGACTTCCGGTCAATCGCACTACGCGATCGACCTTTAAGAAGGCCCATCGTGTACCGCGACGGGTCTGCAGACGGGATTTTGAGTTTATAACTTCTTTTTCATCAAGAGAAAACCCTAATTTCATTTTTGATGACTAAGAGGCGATTCCAGCAGTTCCTACTAGCGATTTCCACTATCCTAGCTCGTGTCAAGACCTTACATATGATTTCTATCATCCGTATCGAAGATTCAATGATGTCTAGGCTTGGCTAATCTCCTAGAATCGCAACCGGGATGTATAGTTTGTAACCTTTTAAAGTTTTTCTCATGTGATTAAGAATACTTATGTTTTGTTATTGATGATTAATATATGATTATTGATGTTTGGTATTCCTGAGTGTTCGGTCGGTTTAGGTTTACGTTGGTCTGAACGAACTGTTACCAGTTGCTAGATAATTAGTCATATAACTGTCTGGTTAGATTGAATACGATAAAACATACAATAACCCTTAACTGAGTCACACTGGCAAGGACTGTTTGATAACCAGTTCCGTGTGTAAAGTAATTGTTGATGTCTAAGGTTTTGTCTGATTGATCAGGTTTCAGTTAATCGTTAATAATTAATCTGTTAGGTTGCATGAGATACTTTTGGTTGCTTACTTGAATTCCTGGGTGTGATTTGCTTTGTTAACTGTTTGAAATTCGTTTACTTGTTCGTTGTTTAGTTCTCTGAATTTACAAAAAATTGCTTGTGTGATCAGCACTAAAAATTAGTCACTTCATAATATTAAATCTGTTACACGAATACATTGACCACATACTCCTTGTGATACGATACCCAACTTGCTCTAACTATTTAGAATAATTAGGTTTTTGATTAACTCAAACGACGGTCATCAAAAGCCGTTGTCGGGGAGTTAGTGCACTTAGTATTTTTCGTGTTATTTGATTTTTGTGTTTAATTTTAATTTTAATTTTAGTTTTAATTTTGTTTTCAATTTTTAGTTTAAATTTTATTTACCTGTATTTTACACGGGTTGTGTTAGTTGTGCAGATTACAGGTTTATGCACACCCGCCATTCGGGCCGACAGTATCCGTTAATTTACGAGCCTGAAATTGAGAGGTTAGCTCGGCAGAACCGAGTACAAAACAGAAACTCTGAGATGGAAGAACAAAACCAGAACCAGAACCAGAACCAAAACGGAAACCAGAACCAGAACAATTACCAAAACCAAGATCCACTTCCACAAACCAACATGTTTCACCCTGACAACATACCCGACCCACCAAACTTCAATAACCAGAATAACCAAAACAACTCAGCTCGTGCCTCCAGAACCCGAAATCAAAACCGAAACCGAAACTTTAACCGAAACTTAAACCTCAACTTTGACCAAGCCGGACCATCCGCTCCAAACAATAACCCCAAACGCCGAGTTCGGATAAATATTGATGATGTTCAACCGAGTGTTCCGACTGAAGATGAGGATGAGGGGGAAGATAATAATAGAAACGAGGGTTTTCGGGCAGCTGATGATGACGTAGATCGATGGGTTAGAAGGAATCGAGCGGTTGAGCCCGAGAATGAGGTTGATGAACAGAGATTGAGGGTGATAATCAGTATGAAGAAGAAGTGGAAGAGCCGGTAAATCGAAGACGGGCTGAACTCGTTAACAGAAACGGAAGGGACCGAGAAAGGGTGAATCTGGCGGAACGGCCCGAAAGAGTTGGTGGTATTCCAGTTAACCGGGGTGGTATGGGAAACCCCGGGGGCAGAGGAGAAATTACATAGCCCCGGCTCATGGTGTTAACAGTCGGTTCAGACCGGCTATCTCAGATGGAGCATCCCCGATGGTTCCACAGGAACGAGTGCAGGGACAGCAAACTTTCAAGTCTCGGCCGTCTTACATCAACATCGTTCCTCACTTCAATGTGATGGCTTCGGAAGACCCCGTATTCACACTTAACTGATTTTTCGGCTATCTGCGGGTCTATCGGTGACGGTACGTTTGATCAAGATGAAGTCCGGTTGTGGTTATTCCAATTTTACCTAAAAGACAAAGCGAAACTTTGATTAACTAGCTACCGATGCACAGTATCAGAAACAGGGCTGAGATGCAACAAGTGTTTCTAAACGAGTTTTATTCACAGTCGAAGACTACCGAGGCCCGTTCCGACATTTGTCACTTTTCACAGTTACCTGGTGAGTTATTTCACGAAGCCTTTACTAGATATAAAGACATGATCACGAAATGCCCACATCACCAGATCGAACTGTGGGAACTGGTAAAGTGCTTTGTTGATGGTTTGACATACGAGGACCGAAAGCATCTTAAGGCCCCGTGTAATGGTCTGTTGCTGAATCAGCCTGAGGAAGATGATTGGGATTTTTTGGAATTTATGTTTGAAGAATCCAAGGCAGAAGTAGCAGCTGAAAGACGAAGACGTGGTAATTCCTCTAGGTCAGTTAAGTCAGTCACGAGTGAATCTGAAAGAATTACTGAGTTGGAACGCGAACTGGCTGAGTTGAAAAAGGGTAAGAAAAGAGAGGTCGGGAAAGTTGGTGTTAAATTCCCGGTTTGTGAAGATTGTGGTGAAATCGGGCATAAGGCAGAAAATTGTCCTGAGTATTATGATGATGTGGAGGATGACACCGAGGAAGTTAATTATACTTACGGGGATTCTAAAGGCCAAGGGTTCAATTCGAACACATATCACCCAGGCCTGAGGAATCACCCGAACTTTCGTTACGGGAACGCATCTTCTCAGTTGAACCCGAACTTTCAGGGATCGAGCCAGAACAGATCGCAGGGTAATTACCGCCAGAGCGGTTATCAGCAGGGTTCGAGTAATCAGAATCGGGGGTATAACAGAGACGGTAACCGGGGAAATTCTTCGGGTAATCAGGATCAACAGAAAGGGTCCTTAGGAAATTCTGATGAGTCGGTGCACTCGAAGTTGGATGCGTTGTTCAAAGTCATGACCGATCACAAAACCGAAACGAAGCAATAGTTCAAGTTACGGGAGAAGTCATCAGAGGCAATGATGAAGCAGATCGGTCAGCTCGCTTCAGATGTGGCAAAGTTACAGAAAAACACGAGCCAACTCCCGAGCGACACCACAGTAAACCCGAACCACTACAGTTCCAGTTCGAAAAAGCACGTCAATCAGGTAAGTATTTTACGTAATGGTAAGAAATATGATAATAAGGTTGGAGGTCCACCACCATTGGTTGATGGGGTGGTGGAAGAGATTGATGAAAATCTCGTTAGTGATGACGAGCCGGAACCGATTAAATTAAATGAATCTAACAAAAGTGAAACTAAAATTAATAAATCGGTTCCGAAGGATGATACCAACAACTCTAAGGATAAGGAAAAAGTGAAAACTGTTCTATATCCCGATGCTTTGTTGGAGCCATCAAAGGCGAATATGGCATCAAAACGGGGCCCGCAACAAGAAGAAATGTGGGAAACTTTTAAACAAGTTAAAATTAACATTCCTCTTTTAGATGCCATTAAACAAATTCCCGCCTATGCCAAGTACTTGAAAGAGCTGTGCACACAAAAAAGGAGTCATAAGATTCCTAAACAAATTGATTTTACCGATAATGTGAGTGCAATTCTTTCGAGTTCGCTTCCACCGAAGCTTCAAGATCAGGGAATGCCCATTATACCCATTCAAGTGGGTGATTTTAAAATGACTCGGGCATTGCTAGATCTTGGAGCTAGCATCAGTATTCTCCCGGGAAGTCTATACGATCAGTATGACTTTGGCCCGCTTCGTGCGGCTGCCACCACGGTTGTCTTGGCTGACCAGACACTGAAACTTCCCCGAGGAATACTGACTGATGTTATTGTTAAGGTGGAAGACTTTTATTTTCCAGTTGACTTTTTGGTCCTCGATTATGTTTCGGGTGAACGGACCAAACAGCCTACGGTTATCCTCGGTAGACCATTTTTGGCTACCGCTAATTCCAACATTAATTGTAGAAATGGTACTGTTGACATGGCATTCGGTAACCGTAAGCTGAAAATTAATGTTTTCACACGTGGAAATAATTCTCCGGTCGATGACGAGTGCTTCATGGCTGATGTCATTGACGAGTGCATCCCGCTATATGATTCTATCGTCAGTTTGGATGGCACAACGGAGACGTGTTTTTTGTTTGACAGGTTACAGGTGTAAACAGACAGGTTGCTGGAAGAGGAAGAAAAACAAATGGAGATCGCAGCTGTGCGAGGAGACCGTCCACCATGGTCAATTCAGGTGGAACCACTTCCCGAGAAGATCGATACCGGGTTGAAACCGTCAATGCTGGAAGCACCGAAAGTCGAGCTGAAAGAGCTCCCAAAGCATTTAAAATATGCTTTTCTTGGTAAGAATAATACATTGCCTGTTATTATAGCTTCTAACTTATCTATTGAACAGGAAAATGCTTTGATGGCGGTGCTGGTTGAGCATAAGGAAGCAATCGGGTGGACGATAGCGGATTTGAAGGGAATCAGTCCCTCAATCGTGATGCACAAAATCTTAACAAATCCGGCTGTAAAACCCGCTCATGATGCTCAGCGGAGGTTGAATCCGAACATGAGGGAAGTGGTGAAGAAGGAAGTGCTGAAGTGGTTAGATGCTGGCATTATCTTTGCCATATCAGACAGCACGTGGGTGAGCCCAACACAGACAGTACCGAAAAATTCGGGCATCCAAGTCGTCAAGGACGACTCAGGTAACGAGGTCGCCACCCGGCCGGTAACCGGGTGGCGCATTTGTATTGATTATCGTAAACTGAACGCGGCAATATCAAAAGATCATTTTCCGCTTCCGTTTATCGATCAAATTGTCGAAAAGCTATCTGGTCAAAAATTTTATTGCTTTTTAGACGGGTATTCCGGGTATAACCAGATAGCTATTCATCATGAAGATCAGGAAAAGACTACGTTTACGTTCCCGTACGGCACATTCGCGTTTAGGCGGATGCCATTCGGGTTATGTAACGCCCCCGCCACCTTTCAGAGGTGCATGATGAGTATCTTTTCAGATATGCTGGGGGAGTCGTTGGAAATTTTCATGGATGATTTTTCGATTTTCGGCACATCTTTCGAGTCATGTTTAAACCAACTCGAAAGATTTATAAAAAGATGTGTCGAAACGAACTTGGTTCTTAGTTGGGAAAAGAGCCATTTCATGGTCCAAGAGGGAATTGTATTGGGCCATGTTGTTTTGAGTCGAGGGATCGAGGTGGACCGGGCTAAGGTCCAAGTCATTTCTACTCTACCTCATCCCACCAATGTCAAAGGCATTAGATCGTTTCTGGGGCATGCCGGGTTTTATTGACGGTTTATTAAGGGTTTTAGTGATATTACCAAACCCTTATGTAATTTATTACTTAAGGATGCCCCGTTTGACTTTAATGATGAATGTGCTAAGGCTTTTCACATTTTGAAATTGAAATTAGTTGAAGCCCCAATCTTGCAATCACCCGATTGGAGTTTACCTTTTGAAATAATGTATGATGCAAGTGCTTATGCAGTCGGGGCTGTTTTGGGTCAACGGGTCGACAAGAAACCCGTTGTTATATACTATGCGAGTAAAACCTCTTGGATGCTCAATTAAATTATACCACAACCGAGAAGGAGTTACTAGCAGTAGTATATGCTCTAGATAAATTCCGTTATTTGGGGTAGTAAAGTTATTATATATTCTGACCATTCTGCTGTCAGGTACCTCATGGAAAAAAAGGATGCAAAACCGAGGCTTATCAGATGGGTTTTGTGGTTGCAGGAATTTGATCTAGAGATTCGGGACAGGAAAGGGAGTGAAAATGTTGTTTTAGATCACTTGTCCCGAATTATGGTGGAAAATGAGGACACAGATGGGCCCATTAACGAGTCCTTCCCGGATGAGCATATTCTGGCAGTTTCACAAAATCCCTGGTTTTCTCATATTGTTAATTTTAAAGTTGCAGGTGATTTACCAAAGCATTGGCCAAGGAGAAAGAAGAAACAATTGATGTCCCAAGCTAAACAATACATTTGGGACGATCCAGATTTGTTTAAAATCAGTGCAGATCAAATGATCAGACGATGCATACCCGAGGAGGATGTCAGAGCGCTGTTGGAACACGCACATTCGTCTGCGTGTGGTGGTCATTTTAGTGGCCAGAAAACTGCTCGAAAAGTTTAGCGAGTGGTTTCTTTTGGCCATCCTTGTTTAAGGATGCTCACGAGTTTGCGACACACTGTTTGAAGTGTCAACACCTCGGGAGTATTTCAAAGAGGGACGAGATGCCCTTGAACCCGATCCTTGTTGTTGATATTTTTGACGTTTGGGGGATCGATTTCATGGGCCCGTTTCCAAATTCGCATGGTAATCTTTATATCCTAGTGGCCGTTGATTATGTGTCTAAATGGGTCGAGGAAATAGCCACTAGGACAAACGATCATACATTCGTTTGCAATTTCATTCAAAGTAATATTTTTTCGAGATTTGGAGTCCCCCGAACTATCATAAGTGATGGGGGATCTCATTTTAAGAATTTTAAATTTGGGAAATTACTTAAACGACACGGTGTTGATCACAGAATAGCAACTCCTTACCATCCACAAACGAGTGGACAATTGGAGGTTTCTAATAGGCAAATTAAACGAATTTTGCAGAAAACCGTTCGGGCGGACCGAAAAGATTGGTCAACTAATTTGACTGATGCTCTATGGGCCTACCGAACTGCTTATAAAATGCCAATTGGAACCACTCCTTATAGACTTGTGTAAGGAAAGGATTGCCATTTAACAGTTGAAATTGCACAAAGAGCGTTTTGGGCTACAAAACAGGTTAATATGGATTATGATGATGCAGGTAAAGCGAGGAAATTGGCTTTGTGCGAGATCGAGGAGTTGAGAGACGAGGCATACGATTGCGCGTCCGCTTACAAGGCAAAGATGAAGAAAGTTCATGATGCTAATATCCGGTTGAAGAATTTTGAAGTTGGTCAACAAGTGTGGTTGTACAGCACGAGAATGAAACTCTTCCCGGGCAAGCTAAGAAGTAAGTGGACGGGCCCGTACTCGATTGTAAGAGTCGGGAATCATAGTCAGTACGAGATTGAAGATTTTGATGATCATTTGAGACAAGTGGTAAATGGCTATAGACTGAAGCCATATTTGGAGATGAAGGACATATACGAGCTGGATGAGGAATTGGTGAGTTTTATTGTAACTTCACCGGTTTATGAAGATAACTGAGTTTGAGGCATTGTCGAGCTGTAGACTTTAAATTCAGCGCTTACGGGAGGCAACCCGGGGTTTGTTAGTGTCTGTCCAGTTTTGTTTTTATTTTATTGAGTCTTGTACTTAGTGTCGTCTCGAGTTTTGTGCAGTAAACGCCAAGTGTGGGGAAACTTGTTGAAGAATGGGAAATTAGAGAAGTTCGGTAAGCATGGGTGTAGTACACATCACTCCAGGTATGTAAAGGTATTTTCAGTTTTGAACGTGTCCAGGGTAATGTCGGGATGCCAAAACAGGTGCATTTTCGAAAAATTTCTAATTTGATCTCTGAACCCATCGCGGTACGCGATGGGCATGGCATCACACCCCTATCGCGATACGCGATGGGGTTAAAACCCTAGTTTCTCCATAATCGGGTCGCGATACGCTCCCAGTACATTTTAACCCATCGCGTACCGCGATGGGCCTTGGAGCTCCGCCTGACCCGGTTCTTTATAAACCACCGCCGTATCCCACCATATCTGTCTCTCTGTTCACCCAGTCACCACCACCGCACCCTACCCACCATCTCCATCCACCCTCCCACTCTCAATCTCCACCATCTCCGTCTCTCTCTGTTTACCCCGCTGTCAAAACCACTGTAACCACCCACACCACCGCACACCCGTACCACCACTCAACCTCACCACCACTGTCATAACTATCCACCACCGACACCACCCTCCTATTATCACCTCCACTGCCGTCCACCCTTACCATTGCCGGCCGTCTGCAGTACCATCGTTTCCGTTATCTATTTTGCTCTCAATCTTTATTCCCGACATCGAGGTATGTATTTAACTTGTTCAATTTTTCGGATACCTGTTTAGTTTGATATTGGATGTTGAGAAGGGTTCGTTTGTTACTTTGTTAATTTAGTTTGCGGGATTGGATTGATGTTGCCTGGTTATTTGAGTTTGGGTTCCGTTTGTTTAGTGTGTCGGGATAATTGCTTTATTACTTGTAGTTTTGAGAGTATGGTTACCGGGTTATGGGAGTTACTTTGGGATTATGATTTACGGGTTGATCAGGTTGGTTATTCGGTGGACTTATCGAGGTTGTTCAATGTGTCGGGTTGGGTTTTGATATTCACATTTAAAAATCATTATTTTATTATAAAATAAATGATAGTGTTTGTTCGATATTAAACGATTTGTGTGAACGTATTTTTAAATTATTTTCTTAATACTTCAAAACCCAACCCGACATATTAGTTGTTTGCTATGCATGTTTTTCGAGACAGTTGGTCAGTTTGTGTCAAGTATGTTAGTTTGTCTTTTGTTTTGTTTGGTTATGTGTGGTTAATCGAGTTGTGTCGAATCACGTTTGTTTGTGTTTTGTTAATCGAGTATCGGGGATACCTTGTTAGTGTGAATTGTTAAGTGATTACTCACATGTACTCAATCTCCATTCGGCCGGGTTAATCTGGTTTTTAGAAAAACGCAAAGGGTATCCCCGAATTTTTCGTCTTTATTTTTATTTTAATATTTTATTAATATTTTAATATTATTTTATTATATGGGACGACCGCGACCGAAATGCTATACGGTCGTCGCCATATTAACATATCTAACTTGCTTGCTTGAGTTTGCAGATATTGCTGATGCACCAGAGTCCTCGCGCACCCGGCGCAAGAGGCAGCGGACTGACCCTCGTGTCATCCGCTATGACAGTGAGGAGGTACAGATTGTAGAGGGCATCGAGCCAGCGGATATTATGGGAGATGCTCGTATACCTCATTAGGTTCTTCGATTCTATTTGACATCATAGGAGTATACGAGATATCAGTGGTTTCGGCAGATGCAGCTACTTCACCATCGTTCATTCGATTGGACATTGCTGCGTCAGTTGGAGATTCAAGACCAGGTACGTGATTTATTGACAGGTCCGTGGGCAGATATGCTTGCGTGTGACTCGACTCCGTATGTCGAGCTCACACATGAGTTTTATTCGACTTTTGACTTCACGCACATGGAGTTTAGTGAGCCGCGCGCGGTATCATTCTCACTGGGACGGCAATTGTACGAGATGTCCGTCCCATATTTCGCGGTGGCCACTGGATTTTATACGGCCGAGCAGGTTCAGGCGCCTGCCTTCCTCCAGAGTATACGTGGTTACACGACACATACTCAGGACCCCCGTGAGTACTGGCTTACGGAGGCCCAGCTCGGCCAGTATTGGGCGGAGATCGCCGATGGGGCCCACTCCAGTGCTGTTGTGGAGTCATCTATTCGGGACCCCGTCCATCGCTACATTCACAGGATCGTTGCCTGTACTCTCGTCTGCCGACATTCGGGCCACGAGAAGTGCAGCAACTTAGATCAGCTGTGCTTATATTCTATTCTTGGCCAGGGACCGGCCAATGTGGCGATGCTCCTACTCACGTCATTCGCACGGGGTAGCAGACTACAGGGATCCTCGGCACGCTTACCATTAGGGCCTTATATTACGAGGATCGCCGAGCAGCTTGGGGTTTTTGAGCGTTATCCGACTAGATATTTTACGCGGGGGCCAGCTATAGGCGTTTTTGGGATATTGGAGGCCCGTCGGGCCGGGATCGTTGAGGAGCATGATCCAGTGGCTTTAGTACCGGTCCGACGGGGTCCACAGGCACCACCACCAGAGGGGTCGGAGGCTGCTGTTTCTCTACAGAGAGGTATTCCGACACGCCGTCAGCGTGGTCCGACTCCACATATCATGCTACCTCAACAGCAGCATTCACTCCGAGAGACATCATCATCTTCCTCACGCCAGCCGCAGCAGCCCGTCACATTGGCTATGATATATCAGCGGCAGTCGGAGATCCTGGAGGAGGCTCGAGCCCATCGACAGGAGGTTCGGGCCGAGATGGAGAAGGCCCGAGCACATAGGCTGGAGACGCGGGCCCATCTGGCCCGCCATGAGGACTATTTTCGTTTGTTATTTGTCTCTTCGCAGGTACCGCTCCAACAGTCATTAATTATCACAGCGGAGCAGCCTATGGATCCGCAGGACGAGGCAGCTGATGATTCCCCAGCACAGTAGCTTTTTGGTTACCTTTTTCACTTTATTTTGTTTTTATTAGTATCATGGTCTGTATTATATTATTATATTTTGGGGATTCATGTTTGGGTAACTGGTTGGGCGTTATGTTTATATATCTTTTGATTGCTGCTGTGTTTGATTTATTTGTATATTTTGTTGTAATCAAACTTTGTGGGTTTTGTTCGCTATAAACCCTCACGAGACCCCACTCGTCCTCCCGGGCTACCGGAGGGTTTACAGGGCTTGTTGCATATGCTAAATGCAATCGTGATTCCTACGAAATTGAGTTAGGTCTTTTAACGTTTTTAACTGATTTAACAGAATTTATTATGAAACGAATTAATTTGGCTCGGTAAGTGTTTTAATAAAATTAACAAATATTCATTTTCGTAACTCTTAAAATACCTATGTCTTACACTTGTGAGAAGCTTGCTTCTACACATCTCGAGATTTTATAGGTTCGATTGTCAGTTTGGTAATTGAATGAGACGAGAGTATACGAGTGTTATGAGAGTTCATGAGCCGACTGGTCCTTCTCCAGTCACGTTGATATCAGGTGATTTCAGTTTCATATTTTATTTTGTTTTTATTACTTTAAAATGTTAAAAGTGTAATTGTATAATTGTTAGTAGAACCGCCACACATGAGCCCAGAAATTTTAAAATTGCTTAATAATCAAAAAGTCAATTTCTACCCCGTCCCTCAAATGTTCATTAATCGTTTTATCATTTTTGTTAACTTTGAGGACAGTGTTAAGTGTTCTTACATTGAGGACAATGTAAACCTCAAGTGTGGGGATGGAGGAAATTTGAAAAATTTTAGCCCGATAGTACCTCGAAAAGTGTTAAGAAACCAAAGTTGTTAACTGTTAATTAATGTCATTAATGCCAAGTCGTAGGTTTCTGGTCATGGTTAGTTTTTCAGCGTCTCATTAGTCTTACTCACAAATGTTTTTATTACGAGAAGTTGAAAATGGGGTCGTTTAGGCGGGGATAACGAGTCATGGGGATAGGTACACATGTTTATATCATCAACCTTATTCCTCCGGTACGTGTGTGAGTTGACCCAAATATATATAGTACACAAATAATATATAGTACACACACGTCATTTGAGTGCTTTCACTGATGTTCATGGATTACGGGATCACAGTTGGCAAAATGCGAAAGTGATAGAGGCAACTAGGTTAAGCCTCATCTGGATGAGCGTGAGTGTGGGTATTGGGGGGTCTGGCCTTATACATTATACATATGAGGATGGTTTATGTGAGGGGCTGGGGGTTGGGTTCCTCAGAAAACATTTCTTGGACTTATTTTCCGTTTGTTTAACCCCGACATTATGTTACGAGACGATCCGGCTTACTAGGTTTATTTGTTTTTGTAATTGTATTTGTATTTGTTCCATTGTTAAGCATCACGTTATTATGCTTAAAAAAATTTGAAAAAAAGACAAAAAGATGTATGTTTATATTCAGTTATGTATTCTGTAGTTAGTTGAAGTTCGTTTATGTCAAAAAAAAATTGTGAAATCAGTATGTTGATAGTTTGTTTATTTAGATGTATATAATCAGTCGGTTAGTTGTACATTAGTTTCGTTTTATTTAGATGTTTTGTAATAAGTCGGGTCAGATCGTTTGAGCTACTTAAATATTTCCCTTCCATACCCTTACACCTGGCCCCGTTACAACCCTTTTAAAGATCTCTTGATTTGCATTTGTGCCAAAGCAGCTTGATGGATTAATATGTACTTATGAGTGATATTGAGAGCTGAGTGATACTGGCACATATTTTGCTAATCCATATATTAAACCGAGAGGAGATATGTTATATTACGAGTGGTATGAGCATGTGTGCCTTAACCGGAAACAAAGTACACCTGTCTGGGCGGCTCTATTGTTTTTATTATAGCATTTAACCGTATTTATGAGATGTCAATCTAAAAACAGTGTCAGTCTGGGTAACTGGGTATGACCTTAAACCTTACTAGTATTAATGGCGATAATCTACATACCTATGATGGAGGTCGATGTTTGCTTTAGAGTTTTGCTTGAGGGTAAGCAAAAGATAAGTGTGGGGATGTGATGTCCGGTTAATTTGTATATGTTTTAGTTCGTTTATTATTTAGTTTTAACTGTTTATTCTAGAACTATCGATACTTCATTCGTGTTTTATTGGATTTCAGGTCATAGGCGTTAAAGTACTCAATATGGACCTGTCGTCACACGGAATGAAGACCCGGGATGTCCAGCACGCAAAACGAGGAAATGGTTAAAGTTTGTTGCAACAGGGTCCCATCGTGGTACGCGATGGGCTTGCTGAGGTCCCCATCGCGTACCGCGATGGGTTATAAAATATCTTTGACTTTCGGTCAATTGCGCTACGCGATCAACCTTTAAGAAGGCCCGTCGCGGTGTGCAGACGGGATTTTGAGTTTATAACTTCTTTTTCATCAAGAGAAAACCCTAACTTCGTTTTTGACGACTAAGAGGCGATTCCAGCAGTTCCTATTGGCGATTTCCACTATCCTAGCTCGTGTCAAGACCTTACATATGATTTCTATCATCCGTATCGAAGATTCAATGATGTCTAGGCTCGGCTAATCTCCTAGAATCGCACCCGGGATGTATAGTTTGTAACATTTTACAGTTTTTCTCATGTGATTCAGAATACTTATGTTTTGTTATTGATGATTAATATATGATTATTGATGTTTGGTATTTCTGAGTGTTCGGTCGGTTTAGGTTTACGTTGGTCTGAACGATATGTTACCAGTTGCTAGATAATTACTCATATAACTGTCTGGTTAGATTGAATACGATAAAACATACAATTACCCTTAACTGAGTCACACTAGCAAGGACTGTTTGATAACCAGTGCCGTGTGTAAAGTAATTGTTGATGTCTAAGGTTTTGTCTGATTGATCAGTTTTCAGCTAATTGTTAATAATTAATCTGTCAGGATTAGCTCGTCCTATCACGTATGGGAACGTGTCCAGGTTGTTACAACCATGCACATGGGCCGTATAGCTCACCCTATCATATGAGGACATCTGTCTAGGCAGTTATGAGAACATCTTCAATAAAGGGACAGCTGGGCCAATCATATTCCCACATCCTTCGGCTACAAATACCTTCACAATCTCCATGAGGTATTCACATTCACTCCCAACTATCTAGTCTAAATATTTAAGTACTTTCTCTCTATCGGAATTGTACTTATTCTCACGCCGGAGGGTGGTTACCGGAAGACCCCCCCCCCCCCCGCCTTGTCCTTCCTGTAAAGATCTCACGGTGGTTGTTTTACAGGTTTTTGTTATTGGACTTTGGGAGATCGGACTCGTACCGTCAGTTGGATAGTATTTGACCCGTACCTTGTGGACCCATCGGATCTAAGCCCTTAGGGGATTAGGTCTGTGTTTTTTCATTGGTGCCATCCGTGCTTGTGTTCGAACTGTGATAATTCTTTGTTGGTTCGAACGATATGAGTCAATCTCTCGAAGGGCCTACGGAAACTTCGAAAACTGTCAGACGTATTGTTGATGTTGAAGCACCAGGAGGCCCAAATCCGGGTGGCTTAGGACGTGTTACAGCAAAAATTCGCCGGGCCCGCACGGAATTAGGTCTAGAAGATAGATATGATAATTCCGAGCTGGTGAGACTTTACCGTCGTAGCTCCAGAGCTGGAGGAATTCAGTCCCCCGAGGATTGATTACGAATTCAGCAAGAAAATGCTCTAGCCGAATACGAGCGCATGGTTCGTGAAGAGTGAATTTGTGCCCTTACTTTGGCTTATGGTGAAACTCCCAGAAGATCTCCATCCCCTCCCACAACGGTGCGGAGGAGCCAGATGCGTGATAGCCTTCAGACAGAGAGGTTTCCGGAGGATGATTTTGATAGGAGGAGGCGTGACCGTCCTCACAAGGTCATGCGTCAGCCCTCCTACAGAGATGAGTATGAAAGCTATGATCCAACATACCGTCCAAGTGAAGTTAGTTATTTCAGCGGAGATAGCAGAATTCATGGACGAGAGGGAACTAGTCGCCCGCGTGCGATAGTTCGCCAAACTGAGTACCACAGTGATGCGGAAGAAGACTTCACAAAACCATACCGTCCCGCATCTTTTGCTGAAAAATCAAAATTCATAGCACGCATTGCAACAGCTCCGTTCCCAGTTAATGCAAAAATTCCAACGTCATGGCTTTGCTTAGGATATCATGCTAGTTAAAGAAATCATATGTTAATGGAATGTGTAAGTATAACCTACTTAAATCAACCAAGGGGAGGTTGTGTGAGTTAACTACAACCATCCGAAGTTGTTAGAATTGGTATTTGAGAAATTGGAGTCAATCCTAACCTTTCTACTTTACGAAACTACTTACCAACTTAAATTGACATTCTCGAGGTAGCATGACATTAGGAAAGGGTCAACTTTAAAATGTGCATGCTACTCCCTTTTTGTCATAGATGCTCGCTTAGAAATGAGGAGCTATCTATCATATATTATTACGGCAAATTTTACCACATTTTTACGTATTAATTATCAATGATAAAATGGAGTGGATTCTTGATATTAGATGGTAACCTTCATATAATTGAATTACTTGTTTAGAATCTCTGGTTTTGGTCACCTATATATTATATTTAAGTATTTATATTTTATAAAAGTTCAAAAAATAACCTCAAAATGATTAAACCTCCGATTAAAGTAAAACGACGGTTCATTATTAGAAACATTTGTGTCCACGGATTGATACTTGGTTCTTACCAATACTATTCTACATATACGATAGGTACACTTGCCTATTTTGTGTGTGTTTAGTAGTTGTAGAAATCATTTTTATAAATTTAAAACACGATCTTGTGCAAAAGCTAAATAATCCATCTCTTTCATATTTAACCGCAACGCACACTGCACATCAACCATCAGTGTTTCACAAGTTCAAAGCCTAGCAAGGTGCTAAAGCAAATTGAGAGAACTAAACCAGAGAAGTGGGTGTTGAACAAAAAGTTTCCGGACCAAACGATAACAATTGGGCCTGCTATCTCTGAGATAGTGAGGACATTTACGAAACAATTGTTAACAAAAAACATGGACATCTTTGCATGGCAACCCTCAGATATGACCGGTGTCCCACGAAGGATCACAGAACACAAGCTGCGGGTGAATCCAGCATTCACGCCAATTGTCCAAAAGAAACGCAAGATGGGTCCTGAGCAGACCAAAGCCATGAATGAACAAGTCAAGATCTTCTACACGCTGGAATCATCTTCGAAATTCAGTACCAGACTTGGGTTGCTAATCCGGTCATCGTTCCCAAAAGCAACGAAACATGGCGGATGTGTATAGATTTTAAAGATCTAAACAAAGCATGCCCAAAGGACTCTTACCCATTACCAGAAATTGATCTTAAGGTTTATGTAGTAGCCCCGTTCAAGTTTAAATGTTTCCTTGATGCCTACAAAGGTTATCACTAAATCCGCATGGCAGCAGGTGACGAAGACAAAACAGCATTCCGTACTAACCAAGGCACATTCTGTTACAAGATGATGCCCTTTAAAAACGCGGGTGCTCCATATCAACGTTTGATGGAGGAAGCACTTAAAGACCAGATCGGGCGAAATTTAGAAGTTTATATGGGCGATTTGGTGATAAAGAGTGTTGAAGAGGATCAGATGTTACGAGACATAGAGGAAACATTTGGTACTCCAAGAAATATCAACATGAAACTCAATCCTAGTAAGTGTTCCTTTTGGATGGAGGAAGGGAAATTTTTAGGCGTAATCGTCACGGGTGCGGGTATTAAAGCAAACCCAGATAAGGTTCAGGCAGTTGCCCGCATGCCTTCACCTTCTTCCCTCAAAGAGGTACAAACACTCAATGCAAGACTTGTTGCTTTAAACAGATTTTTGGCCAATAACGCGGCCAAGTCTTTCCCATTTGTTTTAACTCTGAGAAACTGTCTTAAGAAAGCACATTTCAAATGGACTGAATAAGCAGAAAAAGCATTTTTAGAAGTTAAAAAGTGTTTGATGGAACTGCCTAACCTAACAGCACCGCATGCGGAAGAGCCTCTGACGTTGTATTTGTTAGCGTCAAATATTGCCATCGGGGTCGTGCTACTAACAGATAGGAAAAATTTCCAAACACCAATTTACTATGTCAGTAGAACGTTGACATGTCCAAAATATCGATGCTTGAGAAGCTGGTTCTAGCACTAGTCTATGCCGCCAGGCGCCTCCGCGGATATTTTCAAGGCCACACAATTAACTTGATAACAGGGTACAAGTTGAAAAATGTGCTTAGCAAAGCAGAATTGTCCAGACGATTAGCAAAATCGGTCATAGAATTGGGAGAACATGTGATTGAGTATAGACCCAGACCCGCGATCAAGGGACAAATGCTAGCGGACTTCGTTACATAAGTCCCGTAGCACAAAGAAGAAGAGTGCCTGATCGAACAGCAAACTCCGATACCTCCTGAGCGAGACCAGGTTTGGTCACTGTTCACGGATGGAGCTTCAAGTAAGGAAGGGTCAGGCGCATACCTCAGATTGGTTAATCCCGAAGGCCACGAAACCTATGCCAAAAAGTTGGATTTTAAAAGTACCAACAATGAGGCAAAGTATGAAGCTTTTTTATCAGGCCTGCAAATAGCCAAGAAGCTTGGGGTGAAACATTCGGAAGCAGGGGTAGACTCAATGCTGATCGCAGGATAGATTAACGGGATATACGAGGCAAAAAATGATGTGATGGCTTCATACCTCTCGCAATCAAAGGACTTGATCCTTCAATTTTTATCTTGAAAAGTTATCCACATCAAGCGAAGTGAAAACAAATCAGCAAATGCTCTTAGCAAATTAGCTTCAACAAACTTTGAACATTTTGCAAAAGACATCCACGTAGAAGTCCTCGATCACCAATCTGTCCTGCAACATCAAGTGTTGGTCATACAAAGCGGTATTGAATCCTAGATGACACCAATAATGGCTTACTAACATCAGGAGTCCTCCGGGAAGAAAAAGCTGCAACCTGGAAAATCAGAAACAAAGCCCTAAACTACCAAGTACAAGATGGAATCCTATACCGCATATCCTTCCTCGGCCCACTCCTGAGATGTGTGGACACCGAGGATGCAAATTATCTGATAAGGGAAGTCCATGAGGGTATTTCGGGTCTTCATGCGGGTCCAAGAATGGTTGTGGCCAAACTCATGAACGTGGGGTACTATTGGCCGGGGATGCACATGGACGAAGTGCAAGAAATCAGAAAATGTTATTCATGCCAGCGCCATGCCCCCCAACACCCTGTGTCCAAAAAATGAGTTAGTGCCAGTAATATACGCATGGACGTTCCAAAAGTGGGCAATTGATATCATGGGTCCATTCCCAAAAGCCCCGGGATGTGTCAAATTTTTTATTGTGGCAATTGATTATTTTACCAAGTGTAGAAGCTAAACCGGTTGCCTCCATCACCGCATCCAGCATCAAAAAATTTCTGTGTGAATTCATCATTTGCCGTTTTGGCCTATCGCTGGAAATGATGAGTGATAATTGAATTTAGTTCGCGTATAGTGGGCTACAAGCGTGGCTGAAAAAACTTTAGGTCACCCAAGTATTCACTTATGTAGCGCGCCCGCAGGCCAATGGTCAGATCGAAAGAGCTAATAGGTCTATAAAAGATGTGATCAAAGCACGGTTAGGAACTAAACGAACTTGATGGGTGGACGAGTTGCCCCATGTACTTTGGGCTTTTCGCACCCAAAAGAAGTCAAGCAACTCCGAAACGCCATTTAGTCTGACTTATGGTACGGAGGCTATGATCCCAGCTGAAATTGGAGCTCCATCTGCAAGATTGTTGATGAACAACAATAATGAAAAAGAGTTACAGATGAACTTAGATCTCCCTGAAGAAAGGAGAGATTTGGCCTGATCCGTGAGCATAATTATAAATGTCAGTTACAAAAATATTATGACTCAAGGGTTAAAAAATGCACCTTCGATGCGGGAGACTTTGTCTTCCGCAACAATGAAGCGGCTGGTCAAGAACCTCCGGGTAAATTAGCCCCAACTTGGTAAGGTCCTTACAAAGTAAAAGAATTCTTATCAAAGGGTGCTTACAAGTTGGAGAAACTAGATGGGACATAAATCCCTAGAACTAGGAACATTGCACAACTGAAAAAATGTTACATTTGAGCAAAACATTTATTACTTACTTTTCTGTTTGGCCAGCGTGCCCTGATAGTTAGTAAAAACGATATCTTATGTCACTACTTGTATTATAAATCAGTCTGTGTGCCTTTTTATTAAAGTACTTGATTAAACCTATGTGCAAGTCTTGTGTAATAAATTTTCTGGCCTGCGTGCCAGAAGGGACCCGCATGTCCTCAAGGAAAAATTCTTGGCCTGCGTGCCAGAAGGGATCTGCGTGTCCTTAAAGAAAATTCCCTGGAATGCGTGCCAGAATGGACCCGCGTGTCCTTAAAGAAAATTCTCTGGCCTGCATGCCAAAAGGGACCCTCATGTAGTTAAAGAAAAGATCCTGGCCTGCGTGCCAGAAGGAACTCGCGTGTCCTTAAAGAAAAATTCCTGGCCTACGTGTCAGAAGGGACTCGAGTGTCTTTAAGGAAATTTCCCGGCTTGCGTGCCAGAAGGGATCCGCGCGTCCTTAAAATAAAATTTAGATAATCCTTTATTGACGATTAAGAAGATCCTACAACCTAACACTTATATTATATACATATGACAAAGTGTAAAGGATAAAAAACTTCTTATATTGATATCAAAGGAGGATTACAAAAGCCACATCTACTAAGTAACAAAAATATATATCAACTATCCTATGGAGCTTGAGTGGATGTGGCTTCTGGGCCTTGGGTCTTGGAAGACGGGGTGTCTGGCTTCGGAGAAGTAGGTGGAGTGGATGGCGTGTCCTCTGAGGACTCTTGCATATATCTTTTAAGCAATGAACATCATCCCCCGCCACTAAAAATTCAGGGAGCATCGCTTGGATAGGAAATGACAGTTCGTCATATTCCTTCATACGATGGTTGTACTCCCTCGCAACATTCAGACCGTGCAGCGGGTGCTCGTCCACTGACAGACCCGCCTTCGCGAATGCAAGACCTTCCTTGAAGCCAACCCAGCGGCCAACTTGCGAAGAGGTGTTGAGCAACACGGCGAGACTGTCAGTCAACTCCGGCCCCTCTTTAATATGCTTGATAACTATCAATAAAAAGACGAGTATATATCGTCAAGATGGCCAAAGTAAAAAAAAGGATGAATAGAGGGACAAAGAAACTTACCATACCAAGTCCCTCATCAAGTAGCCATTGACGCTCCTCTCCGACCGCTTGGCCTTCTCTTAAAGCTCGCGGTACCCGTCGGCAAACTTCAAGTTATCTTCATGATGTTTGGCCACACGAAATTCCGATTCCTTATGAGCTTTTAGGAGGGCATCATACGCGACCGTCATATCCACCGCCCTCTTCTCCATCAACTCTTCCTTCTCCTTCCTTAGCTAGGTTTCCTCTTCAAAAGCTTGGATTATGTTACGTTGGTTGGTAACTTGAGACTCCGAGGAAACATTAGCTTCAAGGGCCTTAGCTAGGTCCGCCTCCTTCTTCTGGGTTTCGTCTGGGGCAGATTTGAGGAAGGCGTTCTGCCTTTTGCACGCCTCCTCCCAGTGGCAGGCGGCAGAAATCTGCCTATCCTTCACCTCTTGGAGGGCGATTCCAGCGTCTTTCAGCTTCCACTCGGCGGTGTTAGCCCTTAGACCCTGGTCCTCAATGGCCTTTTTTGCCACTTCTGTGGCCCGGGACATCTCTCCCCATTTCTCCCCTATTGACTGCCACTCCCGCAGGATTTCTTGTCCGCTGGAAACAGTATTAGCCAGGACAGAGTTAAAGTCTTGAGCAAGATCATAGCGGGGACGCCCGCGATAAACAGCGTGTTCAGAAAGCGGCACCCCGCGACTGACAAACTCAGCACATACGTCTGGGTCCACAAAGCGGGACCCTTGTGCGATCGTCCAGTGCGAGATGTACATGTTATCGTCCTCCCCTGGGTTCCTCGTTCAATAAAAGTCAAAAGCAGTTTATTGGGAATGAGAAACCGTTCCTCCACCCGCTTGATGTGGCGGTGAAAGAAGTGAAGTCTGGGGAGGAGAATGCGGAGGCGACAGTGGAAACTGATGTGGCGCATCTTGCGTCACCGGATCCTCAACGTCCTTAACCGGTTCCTTCCCTTTGGAACCAGACGCGTCATCAAATATGACGATTGTCGACGGAGGAGATGGCGACTTTTCCGTCGATACACCCTGTTGGGGTGCATCAACAATTTCTGCAAAGACAAAGTAAAAAAAGCAAGTTAGTCAAGGCACGATACAACAAAATAAAAAAAATTTTACGGTTGAATGACTTACGTGCAGAAGCCACCATTAACTCCCTCACCCGGTCCACCAGAAGGACCCTTTGCTTCCTCAGGCCGTCTGCCGGTGTTTCTTCTTAGCTGGTTCATCCTCGACATCTACGTGGCTAGAGCCCGCGTCTCTTGCCTTTGAGGATCGTTGCTTCCTCTTCCGTTACAGCTCTACCAATGCACGCATAACAAAGAAAGTTTTAGACGCATCATCAACATCAGACTCCTCGCAAGATGATGATTCGTCACTCGAGGATAAAATTAAAATCCTCCCATCGGAGGTTAATGCATTTAGAGGACGAGGGTTCAATATGTACGCACCTATCTGTGAGATAGCCTCTGAAACCACCGGCTCAGCACGCACCACGGAAGGAAAGAGGAAGTGATCTCTAGTCTTGTCTAGAATCGGCAAGGCAGCCGCATCGCGAATCTGCTTCTGCGGACAACCAGCGTCATCTATCAGGGCGTCAATCATTGACCCCTCACCTAAGAAATAACAGGAGAATCGTAAGTGACAACACAAAATAAAAGCAAAGGATGAGGAAAAGAGTAAAAAGAAAAAAATAAAAAATAAATAAATAAATAAATAAAACTTACTCTCGTCCACGTTCTGAAAGAACGGCTCCAAGTTAGGATATGGCCACATGCGGCTCATACCCGCCCACACTAGGGCTTCCTCAGGAATGGCCCGCATAGGCGTAGGCTTCTGCATCAACGTGCGGAACCATTCCTGACCTTCGAAGGAAGAAACCGGCATATCTGGAAGCTTTTCGTTGTGTGGACGTCGGACCATGGTGATGGGGATAACATTCTCCCGCAACCAAAAGAATTTGGTCCTCCACTCATACGCGCTGCGGGGTGGCTCGGTGCCAATTACCCTTTTGGCCACCGAGGCGCAATTATACCACCCGCCGCGTCCGTGCATCTTGTAAAACATGGAGAATTTGTCAACCTTGGGCACAATGTTGTTTGCCCGGCATACGAATTCGAAGTGACGAATTCGCATAAGGCCGAATGGATGCACCTGCGATAGCTGAATCCCGCGGATGATCAAGATGTTCCCCAGAAACTTGGTTATCGGAAACCGAAGATTCCAGTGGGAGAAGAAATCGGCGTACACCGCTATCTTGCCGGCCGGAGGCTTATCGGCAGTAGACCCGGCGGCTGGGAACTCCGGGTCCCATTCCGGTAGAATCTCGTACGGCGTAATAAGTTTCTTCACCTCCAGACGCTTCCAACTTATTGCAATGTTCTCCACGGTTGGAGAAAACGATTTCTTATCCCCGGCCATTATTGATAAAGGAAAACACCGAGTAATTGTGTAAAAGATATAATGTTCAGTCGGAAATCAGAGTGAAAATGGAGAAGGAAACAAGAAATCAAAGGCGATAAAAGCTTCGAAAGAGGGATAACTCCCTAATTTATACCCATTGCAATTAACGCGATGGGAGAGTCACCAGTGGAGAGAGAAAGAATTGATCCATTCAGATAACGCCACATCACGAGGGAAAACTGAAAAGGCAAAAAACATGAACAGTCGGGTACAGTGACAGCCGGCATTAACGCCACGTCAACTGTTTATAGCCTGCAAAACATCCCTTCGTACTTTATCATCGTTATCCACACCAACAGAAAATATCCCCACAATAACTTGAAAACTCAAAAATCCCCAAAAATATCCTAAGTCCAAAATTTCACCCGCAAAAAAACTTCACGCGGAAGAAACAATGGACTGGGGGGGACTTATTGTAACACCCCGGCTAAAGCGGAAACGACTGAGTGTGACGTACAGATTTCTCAAAACACATGTTACACTATTAAGTGACAATATTATCATTAATTCATTCCAAAGAATCAAGTACACAAGTTATTTCAAATGAACGAACTTAAGTGAAAAGGGACAAAACAAACATCTTCTTGCTTATTATTTAGATAACCTAACTTCTAGTATCCTCATCATTTCATCCCCTAATGAAAGTACCTGTAGCATATATATAAAATAAAGTCAACTAACTGAATAGTTGGTGAGTTCACACAGTTGAAAATAATATATAAAAACCATACAATTCCATGAAAACTTGTGAAAAACACATAAGGGTTCTTTACACTAGAATCAATGGTCCATGAGTGTAAAGAATAAATGAAGGTCTTTTCCAGTTGGGATTGGGCACCAACGTACTCAGATCGGAGTCCCTTTTCCACTAGAAACAATGGTCCATGAGTTCAAAGAGGGGCGTATGATCATACTTATCGAAGAAATCCATGCACGTAATATTTGAGCAAGTAACAAGTAAACACACAAGTCCATGTAACGAATTGTAGTTTGATAATAATAAATAAAGGAAATTGAATTGTCGATAGGATATATATGCTACCCCTTAAATAGTTAAAAAGGGTAAAAATGGGGTGTGAGAAACTCACCTTGAAGTTGAAGACAAACTTGCAATAAAACCGAAAGTGCGTAAATTAAACCGAAGCAATTGAACTTCACAAACTAGAATTAAAAGTACAAAATCAATATTAACTAACGACTTATAAAAAGTAGATAAATTGGGTTTTCGGGTTTTAAAAGTGTTGAATGTACATTTTATTATGGAGTTGGATATTATAATATTATTATACATTAACAAAAGTTAAAGTTTAACGAACGGAAATATGTATACATATATATAAGTTAAGCTAGTTTTATACGAACTTGAAGGGTTTGAGATTTACAATGTTTATGAATTATGGATCTTAATGGAATTTTAGTTTTGAAAATAATTATGCTAACGTATTATAAAGTTTAACGAAATATTACTTATTAATATAATATTACTTACGAGATTAATATTAAATTTGAATATATTAATGTTTACGGGACTTTACCGTTATATTTTTAGTTTAGTATAAACGTTGTCGTTTAGAATGTATAGAGTTTACGAAGAGATTGTACATATATTTATATATTTATTTCACGAATTTTAACAAACGTTTCGGGTTGGAAAAGGCTTGGTTTTCGGATGAAAAGGTTACGGAAAAAGTGGTGTTAACGATATACTTTATTTTGAAAATGAAAGTGTTAACGAATTATAAAGTTTAACAAACGAAACAAATTTATATAATTTAAACGAGTTTACAACGAATTTGACAAGTTTGAAATTTTGGTTTTTAGGTGAAAAGCTAAAAATAACTTATAACAATTTTTATTTATCATAAAATAATATTATTTGATTTATATATTTTTTATAGATCTTATTTGGTTTAATATATATATTAGAAAAGGTTTAAAAAGAAAATAAAACAAAAAGAAAAAAGGCCTGGCCCGGATTTGAAACCGGGTCCTTCTGCCCACTCTCACATGAACTAACCAGTAGACCGTTTCGTTTTATGTTAAAAGATGGAAATGATTATATATATAATTTATCTCTAATTCATCTTCTAAACTACCAAACCCTAGAATCCTAATATGTTAATCTGTTCCAAGTTTGATCAAATTAGGTTAGGGGTTTCGTTAATCGGCTAAAACTGTAACAATTGATATAAAAATTACCTTGTATCGTTACGAATTGACAGAAAACCATGGTTGGCCGGAATCGAAATAAAACAAACAAATTATAGGTTATAGAGAGTATGTTTGTGTAAACTTATGTTTGCAACAGGTTTAGATGACGATTAAGGTCACATTTATATGTTCATATGAATCGTTTCGTGCTTAATTCGAGTTCTTAGGATTTGATTATTATCCGAATGGTTTGTGATTAATACGAGTAAATTGGGTTGATAAATGACGAAATAAATTACATAGTAATGTTTAGGAGTTGTGGAGACGTCGTTTGGGGTGATTAACATTAAAACGATGATTAAATGTGATTGTTGGGTTTCGTCGGCGCCGGTTTCCGGCCGTCGGACATGTGCACCAAAAAAACGTGGTAAAGGGACGAGGATGGGGTTGGATTAGTTATAATATTATTAATTTAAATGTAATTTACATAATTAGCCCCTAGACTTTCAATTTATATTAAAACATAAATAAACTTTAATTACCATTTGAACCTTATACTTTTAAATGTTATATAATGAAATAAAAGTTAATGATTTGGAATTTAGGTTCCTATTATACCCGGATAGTTTCGGGAATCGCTAATGAATTACACGAAATAGTACATGAGTTAATAACGCAATAAAACGTCATAATTATTATTAAATTATCGAATGATATTTACGAATACATTGAAACGACGAAACGGGTCGGTTTAACGAATTCAATATAAAAATACATAAACAAATTTAAAATATATATAAATTTAAATAGAACAAAACCGAAAATTTAAAATGGGTCGGGTTTTCGGGTTTGAAAAGTAACGAATGTTACAGGACTTACAACTTTTAGAAATTTCGTCCCGAAATTAAAATAAAAAGTAAATAAAAATAGAATAACTAATATACGGAGTTTTTAGAAATTTTAACAATTTTATATATTAAAATAAAATAACGCCAAATCTTTGAATGACCCGAAAGAACGCCACAAATAGAAAATATGACAAGGACACTTATATATAGGATGTACCAACGGCGTATCCACCATGCCCTTATCATATAGTATCTGTCACGTTCCCCAAAATCATTCCAAGTTCCGAGTTATTTCACACAACTGGACTTATTATATTTTCCATGCTGGGACTTTGATAATTACGTGTCGACCAATAATTATCTCTATCGTCGGATGGTCCATATAACGTGCCCTATTGTGTGGTTTTAAGACATGGACCTTAGATAAATAAATAAAGTTCTCATATATAATGTTAAAAATCAAGAATAATGAATTAAAAGGGTAAAAACATTACAAAACACATTGTTATACTAATCAGGCCAAGGACAACGCGAAAACACTAAACCAAGTAAATAAGATCACCGTGTCTAAACCAAGTAAACGATGTTGAAAACGAAATAAACAAAGTAATGAAGTCAAGAATGAAACATTTAGAATTATGAACATCGTAACATGTAATTAAATAATAGAGTCGAAAATAACGTGACATGTAAGCATAGCATTTAACCAACGAAATATGAATATGTAACTTGATAACGCATTGGGTTCGAGAATAGCTTAAATGAACGAAACTTTTAAGTATCAAAATATCATGATGTTTAAAAAAAATGAAAATCTCCAATTAAACATCGACGCGACCAATGGCAACGTTGAGATGAATAAACATTTATATCTTACAAACATGTAAACTGATAATAACTTGAAATGAAATGGATAAATGAAAATTTTAAAACATATTGAAATCGATTAAGTTTGTGAAAAGAAAATTTTCCAATAGTAACTTTGTGCTTATCAAGTATATAATTAGAACTTCGAAATCAAAATAAAGTGTTTGTCTTAGATTGATGAAATCAAGAACAATAAAATGGTTCAAATAAAACAATGAGGGGAAGAGAAGTACAAGAATAAACAAAACAATTTGTGTAAAAATATAACATCATATAAACTCGGCATGTACATGGGACACAGTCCCGGTTCTAAAACGAATTCGTTTGGAGAGAACCGGTCACCGATAGTAAAATGTAGAAATAAAATGAAAATGCGGTTTCTATTAGGTAACTATGTACACATACGTGTTCATAGTCCCAATTTCCACTTAACGGTTACGTCGATGGGAAATTGGTCAAAGATCACAGAATTCGAAATAACAAACGTAAACCGATTTAATAAAGCGAATAAGAATGATGTACGAATTTTTATTTCTTAAAATACAAACGAATATGGATCAAAGATCAATGAAAAATCTAAATAAACTTCGTACACAATATTCTAAAGGAGTGTATGTAAAAAAATTAACTTTGGGTACATCCGAAAAATACGTGAAGGAGAAGTTAAAGAAAAGAAAATGTAGCTTGCGACGCTTGTCTTCTCGAGTGTCCTTTATTTGGGGTATGAGAGGTTGACGTGGGGGTGGTGCCATGATTTCTTAGCCGAAACTCATTGGCGTTAACGAAGAGGAAAGAAAGGAAGGGATACAATATATATTTAAATTTACAAAAATCGGTTGTAAATCGTGGTTCTTTTTTTTATCTCATGATAAAATAAAATTTATTCTATTCTATTTAAGCAAAAAGTTTTTTTTTAGCTATCGCTATGAGTTGCAAATTTTATGAAACTTTCACATAAAAACAAATGTTTTCTTTTGGCCCGCGACCTAGGTAGAAAGGAAAGAAATAATCGTCAAAGTATCCGACTTGTTGAATGAAAAATAGCCTTAAAGGGCTTAAGACTTGTTTGGAACAAAAAGTTTACTTTAAATATAGTTTGAATAAATAATTACATTATTATTAGTGGTGACGATAATACTATTAATAATAATATTACTAATCATAATAATAATAAAAATATTATTGAATGAAAAATAGTTTTAGAAGGGCTCAAAACTTGTTTGAAGCAAATATTTTACTTTAAATATTATTATATTAATAGTAGTGACGATGATACTAGTAATAATGATATTACTAATAACGATAATAATAAAAGTATTAACAATAATAATAATAATAATTTTAGTAATAACCATATTGATAATTACCGTAATAATAATGATGATGATGATGGTGATGGTACTAATAACAATAGTAGTGGTAATATTAATAATGATGGTAATATTAATAACTTTAATAATAATAATAGTAATAATAGTAATAATAATAATCATAATAATAATAGAGGTAATAAATTCTTTTTAAAGGAAATCAATTTGACTGAAGGTTAAAATAATTGAGGATTTGGATTTAGGCGCGAGCTGTTAGTAAAAGAGATAAAATATAGGAAAGTATGCAAAAGAAAATATAGACGAGTTTGATGATTTTTGTAAAGATCTAAGTATTGAAACCAGAAAATCGTTTGTAAGGTCGAAAAAGGATGCAGGGTTAGGATATTGCATGGCGGAAACAAGTTAGGCCTTTCAAAGTATGGCGGGCGTGCTAGAGTCACCACAATGTTAGTAGGCTTGTGAGGTCAAACATGTGATTGAGACAAAGGGTTAGGTACAAGTCTTGAAGATGGATGAGTGGCGTTGAGTTTGGGTGGATTTTAGCAATAAGTGGTAGTTGAATCTACCACAGATTGAAGTATATCAACGTTTCAGGAAAGTAAAGTGGTGGGATTTACACATACTGTACAAAGGGTGTGTTTTAGCGCGAGGATTTTCGGTTGTGTTTAGTTTGTGTTTCCAAGAATGGTGTTGGGTTTGAATTTGAATTTACTATAGCAATGAAGGTGGGTGTGGTCAAACATGGGGTGATCGGAATCGCGGAGGCCATTTGCTTGATAACTTGAATTTGTCATTTTGCGAGTTGAGTGTAACAAGTAGGAAAACGAGGAGGCATGATATGAAAGATGAAGAATTCGCGTGACTGAGGACGTAAGTATGAAAACGACTAATGGGTACATCAATAAAAACAAGTGAAGAAAATAAATCGTATGAAACAAATTTGAAATCGAAATTGGAATTCCCATGAGACCTCATGAGTTTTCACATTTCAATAAACGAAAATCTCATAAATTATTGAATAACCATATGGAAAAAGTATTAAACTTAACAATAAATAGTATAATCGAATTGAAAATCGAGTGTTCATGTACCACCATGACTTTTCGAACTTTCAATTCTAAAACATAAGAGTAAATGAATATAGCGATAAGGTAATCGAATTGAAATTCGATCATGCATATATCACCATGACCTTTCAAATTTTCAATTCTAAAACGTAGTAGTAAATGAATAAAATAATATAATAATCAAATCGAAATTTAACCATTTTTGTACCACCGTAACTTTTTGAATTTTTGATTCTAAAACATAATAGTAAAATAACAAGAAAATCGTTTGAAAGTCGGTTATTACTTTGCAAACTTTTAAAAGTTTAAACCGTAAATGAGCGTATAAATAAAGAAAACGGGTCACAAAATTTTTAAACTTAACTATTCTCGTATAAAATGCATAATTAAATCGAACCGAAATCTGAGTATTCGTGTATCACCACGACTTGACAGACTTTCAGTTAAAACACATTGTAAAACATAGAGAGTCGGACGTCAAACGTCGCATAAACCATCGAAAACTGAAAATCAAAAATTTGATTATTGAAAATCCTCAAGAATCTTTACAATAGGCATAAGCCTTGGACTTGTGTATGCTTGTGTAATTGAAATAATTAAATCATCAGTATCATAGTATTTGCGTACATGAGGCATAAACAAATCAATAATAACCAAATAATGTGCATTGAACAATCAAATTAGGCTCACATAATTCTAATCATGCAACCTAAACAATTAAGCAAATAAACTATAGCCAACTAGAACACTACGTCTAATGTCCTATCTTATAGACACAGCTCTGATACCAATCTGTAACACCCCGGCTAAAGCGGAAACGCCTGAGTGTGATGTACAGATTGCTCAAAACACATGTGACACTATTAAGTGACAATATTATCATAAATTCATTCCAAAGCATCAAGTACACAAGTTATTTCAAATGAACGAACATAGACGAAAAGGAACAAAACAAACATCTTCTTGTTTATTATTAAGATAACGTAACTTCTAGTATCCTCATCATTTCATCCTTTAATGAAAGTACCTGTAGCATATATATAAAATAAAGTCAACTAACTGAATAGTTGGTGAGTTCACACAGTTGAAAATAATAAATAAAACCATACAATTCCATGAAAACTTGTGAAAAACACATAAGGGTTCTTTACACTAGAATCAATGGTCCATGAGTGTAAAGAATAAATGAAGGTCTTTTTCAGTTGGGATTGTGCACCAATGTACTCATATCGGAGTCCTTTTTCCACTAGAAACAATGGTCCATGAGTGCAAAGGGGGCGTATGATAATACTTATCGAAGAAATCCATGCACGTAATATTTTTGCAAGTAACAAGTAAACACACAAGTCCATGTAACGAATTGTAGTTTGATAATAATAAATAAAAGAAATTGAATTGTTGATAGGATATATATGCTACCCCCAAAATAGTTAAAAAGGGTAAAAAGGGGGTGTGAGAAACTCACCTTGAAGTTGAGACAAACTTGCAATAAAACCGAAAGTGCGTAAATGAAACCGAAACAATTGAACTTCACAAAATAGAATTAAAAGTACAAAATCAATATTAACTAATGACTTATAAAAAGTAGATAAATTGGGTTGTCGGGTTAAAAGTGTTGAATGTACATTTTATTATGGAGTTGGATATTATAATATTATTTTATACATTAACGAATGTTAAAGTTTAACGAACGGAAATATGTATACATATATATAAGTTAAGCTAGTTTTAAACGAACTTGACGGGTTTAAGATTTACAATGTTTATGAATTATGGATCTTAACGGAATTTTAGTTTTGAAAATAATTATGCTAACGTGTTATAAATTTTAACGAATATTAGTTATTAATATAATATTACTTACGAGATTAATATTAAATTTGAATATATTAATATTTACGGGACTTTACCGGTATATTTTTAGTTTAGTATAAACGTTGTTGTTTGGAACGTATAGAGTTTACGACGAGATTGTACATATATTTATATATTTATTTCACGAATTTTAACAAACGTTTTGGGTTGGAAAAAGCTTGGTTTTCGGATGAAAAGGTTACGGAAAAAGTGGTGTTAACGATATACTTTTTTTTTGAAAATGAAAGTGTTAACGAATTATAAAGTTTAACAAACGAAACATAATTTATATAATTTAAACGAGTTTACAACGAATTTGACAAGTTTGAAAATTTGGTCTTCAGGTGAAAAGCTAAAAATAACTTATAACAATTTTTATTTATCGTAAATAATTTTATTCGATTTATATATTTTTTATAGATCTTATTTGGTTTAATATATATATTAGAAAAGGTTTAAAAAGAAAATAAGACAAAAAGAAAAAGGCCTGACTTGGATTTGAACCCGGGTCCTTCTGCCCACTCTCACATGAACTAACCAGTAGACCAGTATCGTTTTATGTTAAAAGATGGAAACGATTATATATATAATTTATCTCTAATTCATCATCTACACTACCAAACCCTAGAATCCTAATATGTTAATTTGTTCCAAGTTTGATCAAATTAGGTTAGGGGTTTCGTTAATCAGCTAAAAACTATAACAATTGATATAAAATATTACCTTGTATCGTTATGAATTGACATTGACAGAGAACCATGGTTGGCCGGAATCGGAATAAAACAAACAAATTATAGGTTATAGAGAGTATGTTTGTGTAAACTTATGTTTGCAACAGGTTTAGATAACGATTAAGGTCATATTTATATGTTCAATTGAATCGTTTCGTGCTTAATTCGAGTTATTAGGATTTGATTATTATCCAAATGGGTTTGTGTTTAATACGAGTAAATTGGGTTGATAAATGACGAAATAAATTACATAGTAATGTTTAGGAGTTGTGGAGACGTCGTTTGGGGTGATTAACGGATCAAAACGATGATTAAATGCTATTGTTGGGTTTCGCCGGCGCCGGTTTCCGGCCGCATGACATGTTCGCCGGAAAAACGTGGTAAAGGGACGGGGATGGGGTTGGATTAGTTATAATATTATTAATTTAAATGTAATTTACATAATCAACCCCTAGACTTTTAGTTTATATTAAAACATAAATAAACGTTAATTACCATTTGAACCTTATACTTTTAAATGTTATATAATAAAATAAAAGTTAATGATTTGGAATTTAGGTTCCCGAAACCTGAATAGTTTCGAACTCGCTTAAGTAACATGTTAAAACTTGAAATTTCGTTAATGAATTACACGAAATAGAACATGAATTAATAATGACAATAAAACGTCATAATTATTATTAAATTATCGAATGATATTTACGAATACATTGAAACGACGAAATGGGTTGGTTTAACAAATTTAATATAAAAATACATAAACGAATTTAAAATATATATATATTAAATAGAACAAAACCGAAAAATTAAAATGGGTCGGGTTTTCGGGTTTGAAAAGTAACGAATGTTACACTTATAGAGGTAGGGTACCAAAAAGACCCAAATACTCCTAAATAATGCTCGCGGGTAAGGGGACCCCCTCATATTTCACCCGCGGGACATATAAATCACCCCCATAACTCAAGACAAAGGAAGAACAACAATATACCCTAGAGACTATGTGCGGGATGATCTAGATGCCCTCAGAAGTCATCCACAGGGTACTATTCCCACCCGCAATGATGGCAAAAAGGAAACATCATAAGACAGCTGTAATTAACCAACTCCCTTACAGAAAATTTACCAAGATCCTTTCTTGGAAAGCACGTGATCCATCAGCCAATGGAAGAATGACAGCTGGCCATGTTGTTATAACCATGCACATGGCCAAGATTAGCTCGTCCTATCACGTATGGACACGTGTCCAGGTTGTTACAACCATGCATATGGGCCGTATAGCTCACCCTATCATATGAGGACACGTGTCTAGGCGATTATGAGAGCATATTCTAGAAAGGGACAGCTGGGCCAATCATATTCCCACATCCTTCGGCTAAAGATACCTTCACAATCTCCATGAGGTATTCACATTCACTTCCAACTATCTACTCTAAATACTTAAGTACTTTCTCTCTACCGGAATTGTACTTATTCTCACGCCGGAGGGTGGTTACGGGAAGACCCCACCTCTTGTCCTTCCCGTAACGAGCTCACAGTGGTTGTTTTGCAGGTTTCTGTCATTGAACTTTGGGAGATCAGACTCGTATCGTTAGTTGGATAGTATTTGACCCGTACCCTGTGGACTCATCAGATCTAAGCCCTTAGGGGATTAGTTCTGTGTTTCTTCTCTCGGAAAAAAGAACAAATGAATATGTGTTAACCGTGCTAATACTAAGCATACATGTATCGAAAAATAAATGAGAAATGACCATCTTCGAATTTATCAAGGTCTTTAATGTGTTCGTATGCAAGCTTCAATCCACGTTATTTTAACCAATTTACATTGTAAAAGGCAAAGTGGCGAAGTGGTTAACTATCTACGTTTTGGATGAATCTCAAAGTGTTGAACGTATATGCAAAACTTGATGGCTCAAAGATGAACTTGATCACTCGAATATCTGTCTTCAAGCTTCAATTTACATTTATGAAATGAATTTACAAATATTGATGGCTCAAAGATGTACTCGAGCACTCTTTCAGAAGTATCAAAGTGTCAAACAAGAATGCTTCATTTATCGGGTGACTTAGTGATTTATGGTTTCCTAATAGAAAAACGACTTGATGATTCAGACTTTCCTAATAGAAAAACGACTTGATGATTTAGAGCTCTTGACAGAAAAGCAACTTGGTGATTTTGGGTTTCCTAATAGAAAAAACCCAAACTGATTAAAAATGTAATATTGTAACCGGCCTAATGTTTAATGGGTTGTACAAACACGAAATTCATTAGTCCAATATATAGGACTCCAATACAAAGGAATTTTTTTTTCCATCAATTTAACCCAAGTTAAATTTCTTAATTTTGAAATTTGCAATTTCGGTTTGGTTTGGTTTGGTTTGATTTTCGGTTGGCAAACAAATATTCAACACCGCTACAAGAACGACTTTGAGATAAGATCCAATCATCACTATTAGAAGTTTGGTAGCTCTACATTGATTGTGTTATGTTTCAAACCTAATCTCATCTGAGAAAATAAAAGAGAGTAAATGTTTGCATTATTCTTTCTAGTGTGACTTAACATGCACTTAAATTTATGTCTTTTCTGAACAATTCTTTGAATATATATACTTGTAGTTTACTTGATCTTAAATCACTAAAACTAAGTTTTCAGAACGGATAGTTTTTTTTGTCCTTATAAAGGAATAAACTAATATCAATGATTCAATATTATATTCACATGAGTTTCCTTCTAGTCTTCTACCATGACTAACCTTGTCCCTAACATGGACGCCAGTCACAGACGAATATAATAACACAACCAGAAGAATCTTCTAATTTTGTTGTCATATGAATATGATAATAGACGTGCATAATGCATGTATCACAAGAATTACTTAAAAATCATGTTTGTTTATTATTTTTTTTTTGTTAAATAAAGCAAAAATAGGTGATAACAAATAATAACTTTTAAAATTATATTTTATTTATATGAAGCAGGAAGTTTCTAGAATAGATCATTTTATATACATGTCTTAGTTTTTATTCACCGTGTTACGGAGTTGTTTTACATTATTCGTTTCACATATTTATATATTCTTTTTGGATTATAATTTTATTTATTGTAAAGAAGCTGATAATATACTTAGGATTGATAATGAAAGGATTCACAAATAAACGAGATGTTATAACCCGGTTTAAAAGCTATTTGGGTTTGATGAGACCGATGACCCGCTATTTTTTTTTTACTATAAAATTGCTTCTTAATTATAAATAAAATTTTTTTAAAAAAAATGGATACTAACTTTTAATATATCCATATCCCCCGTATTACGATGTAATTTTGCATTATTCGTTTCTAATATTCATATGTTTTTTATTTTAATATTATTTATTTTAATAAAGTTAATAATATACTTAGGATTTGATGATAAAATGGTTTCACAAATAATATAGATGTTATAACTCGTTTAAAACCTATCTGGGTTCGGTGAGACCCATAACCCGCTTATATTTTACTATAAAATTGTTTTCTTAAATATAAAAATATATTTTTTTTAAAAAAAATCGGATATTAATTGTAATAGATCCCTATTTTATATGATTTTCATATCAAAATATTTGGTGAGATTAGTTTTAAATTTAATGGGTTGTTATAACCCGTTTAAGGGCTATCTAGGTTTGGTGAAACCCATACCCAATTCGGGTCAAATGCATGTGAAGCTTTCATTTAAGAATAAAGCAATCTGGTGTCTTGAGAGATTTTAGGGAGGTTTCGTTTATATATATTTAAGATTTAACTAGCTTTTATCCCCTGTATCACGGGGTTGTTTTATGTTATTCGTTTCTATATTTATATAGTTTTCAAGATTTTATTTTATTTATTGTTATTAAGTTAATAATGTAATTAGGATTTAATAATGAAAGGTTTAAAAAAAATGAGATGTTATTACCCGTTTTAAATGCCTTTTGGATTTGATGATATCCATGATCCGCTTATTTTTTTACTATAAAGTTGCTTCTTAATTATAAATAATTTTTTTTTAAAAAATTGAATATTAATTTTTAGTATCCTCTGTATTACAGGGGTTGTTTTTAATTATTCGTTTATAATATTTATATATTTCTTAGATTTTAATTTTATTTATTGTACAAAATTTAATAATACATTTAGCATTTGATGATAAAAGAGTTTCACGAATAAATGAGATGTTATAACCCGGTTTAAAAGCTATTTGATGTTGGTGAGACCCATGATCCGTTTATTTTTTTTACTATAAAATTGTTTTTTAATTATAAATAATATATCTTTTTTTAAGGAAATCAAATATTGTTTTTTAGTATATCCCTATTTTATAAGATTTTCATATCAAATATTTGGTGAAATTAATTTTTGATTTAATATGAGATGTTATAATCCATTTAAGGGCTATCTGGGTTTGGTAAGATACATACCGTGATTTCGGGTCAAATACATGAGAAGTCTATATTTACAAATAAAGCAATCTGACGGCTTGAAAGAATTTAAGGAAGTTTCTTTTGTATATATTTAAGACTAGTTTTTAGCCCGCGTGTCACGCGGGTTATTTTAGACTTTTTATATATAATTGTGAGTATATAATAACTTTAATTTAATTTTTTTTACGGAAGTTTCTTTAGATTTAAAACATAAATATTAGTTTGTTCACACGACATTAAATATTAGTTCGTTCACACGACATGGGTTTATGCTCGTAAAGCCATATAACAAAAACAACACCCATTAGTTTTGTTTGTCCGTTACGAAAATAAATGTATTTGTATTTGTATTTGTTTGTGCTCGTTAATTAATAGTTAAAATGAACCGTTGGTAATTGATGAAAATATGATACTGATAAAGGCTAGTTTTACAACACGTTCTGTTTGTGTGATAACAGAGAAAAACCATAGTCATAAAGATCGGGTGTCTATATAGTATATAGCATTAAGATTGTCATAGTAAAGGTTTTATACAAAAGACTGGCAGTTGCTTTGTTACAGTGTCCATATGTAGCACCTATTATCACTTAGTTTAGATAAGTTGTAAACAAAAGTATTTGGTTTTGAAGCTACAAGTTACAAAATACAATTCATTGGTCATATACAAAAGATTGTGTCAAGGCATCACCGTTGAATGACATTTCACATTTGCAAAACTGCATGTCAAAAAACAAAACATCCAATTGACACCATTAATTAGCAAGTCAATAAAGTGAGACTTTAAAGAAAATGATAACTAAACTGAACAAATAACCGACCAGTTTATAAAACTCGTAACCAAAAAAATATGTGCTGCACATTTAATAACATTTATGCTTTTAAAAGTGTTAGCTAAAAGTTGTGGGACGTCTGTAACCACTTCTTAACTTAAATTAAACTTATTAACTTGTTTTGTGATTTTTTCTAAGTTTTAGAATAAATTGTGGTCTGCACGTTTAGAAACAAATGTGCCACAGGCAATCCGGTGTGCTCCAATAAAAAAGAACAGCTAATTGGTTAAAGTTCAACCGAATGCACGGTTTTTGTTTCAGTTAAGGCTCAAAACCGAAGGGTGAAAAAATTAACTGAATTGAACAAATGACGGATGGCTTTTTAAAAATCATAACAAAAATTTGTTTGGCAGCACATTTGAAAACAGAACTGTTTTTAAAAGTCGTGTTGACAGTAGGTTTACGTTGAGGTTTTCGTTTTGACTAATGCATGAAGTTTATAATTTTTATGTAAGATAACGTTTTTAATGTAATTGCTATATTTATGAATGATTCTGGTAAATTGTATGAATTAAGCAACATTTGTGTAAAGATAGATATGGTTTCTTTTGTTAATGTTGATTGTAAATGGTCAAACGGGTAAGTTTTGAGTCGCCGCTGTTAACAAATTAAAGGGAAGACGTATTCAAACTAACCTTTTGTCAAGTATTGTCACTTTTCTGAATCATTTACCCTTTCTTGGCAGTTGAAGCTGTTCGTTCGCTTCGGTCAAAGACATCCAAGCTTGATGAGATTCTTCGGTCTTACGTTTACATTGAGCAGTCAACACATGTATCCGTTTCTCATACTTCTCTACCGCTTTCTTCCTTATTACTTTCTTCTGAGCAGAAGCGACTTCTATATGAACAGCACAGTTTTGACACTTTAGAAAATCATGTTTTGCATCTTCATCTGTGAGTCAAACCAACACAAAAGTCCAAGTCAAATTAAAGTCGCTTGTCGTAATTACAGTAACAATTTAGCTTCACAAGAAAGTTTAACTACCAAGAATATTAATTATTAATAATTATTATTCTTATCATTTTAGTAATTTACCTTTAAACGCATAACCCACGAGATTCGATAAAACGAAGCTAAGATCAACCCTTCACAAAGCAAAACAAACAAATAAAACCAACAACACGTATAAGAGCATGATAAATTTCAACACCAATAACCAAAGCATCTAGACGTGTTGATTACTTACTATAATTAGAGCGACACGGAAAATTATAAAAACTCGCCATTGACATGAATCTAGAATGTATAAGAGGTTCTCCGAGTAAGAAATATTACTTGAAGAAAAAACAGGTGGCCTCTCCCCGTCATCCTTACACACGTTGGTGATGCTATAGTTGGCGCCTGACCATTCCTATGACTACCTGGTGTTAAACTCGAGTTACGCAGGACGCTCATGTATGCCAGGAAAGTAAGATTGCACATTTTAACCAACAAAAATATCTACTGCAGATGGTATCATCTGTTTACTTATACTTTCATTTTAAATTGTTTTATAGCATACTGATATATTGAGCAATTAGACGTTCTAACATTTATAACCTCCAATAATAACTTATACCAATAAATTACTTCATATTATTCCATACTTTCAATAATCACAATGATGAATAATAGAATGTACTTACAAGAGTTTCTAAGTGCAATTTTGATAGTAAAGCACAATCAATATGCAGAAAAATATACCATCAGTTTCACCAGGTTGGTCCGGATAACCCCGCCACCACAACACCATCTTTTTCCCGTCTGTTTGGATCCTCAATTAGGATTAAGTTTTAGAAAATTAACATTAAATTTAAACAAAGAGTTAAGTGACATTTTACTACCTGTGGTTTGGCCAACTACGCAACTTTAGTACCTATTCTTTATTTTGTGCAAATGGCTACCTCGGTTTCAAAAAACTTGCATTTTTAGTACCTTTTTTCTAACTCCGTCTAATTTTTCCATTAAGTCAAGGATAATTTGATAACTTCGTTATTTTCTTTGTTTTTTTCTTTTCTTTTAAACACTTATATCTTGTAAACCCTAAATCCCCAAATCATAACATCAAAATCCTAAATCCCCAAACCTTTTCTCCATATCATCATAGGGTTTGAATTTTTACGACATTTGGGGATTTAGGATTTGGATTTTGATGTTATGATTTGGAGATTTAGGGTTTACAAGATATAAGCGTTTAAGGATAAACTCATACTGCATACGCGGGCTCGACTAAATGGGGACTCAACTCATATATGGGAAGCTATGGAGACAAAGATCATCCAAGTAGCAAAGGAGACTCTCGGGGTCACAACAGGAAAGACAAGTGGGCATAAGGAGTCTTGGTGGTGGAATGACGCAGTGCAAGACAAGATAAGGGACAAACAAGGATGTTTTAGGGAGCTAATGAGGTGCACGAATGAGGAGGAGCGAGTGGAATTGAGGGACAACTACAAAACGGCCAAGATAGAGGCGAAGAAGGCAGTGGCGGAAGCAAAGAAGGCGGCCTTTAAACCGATGTATGAAAGTCTAGAAACAAAAGAGGGGGAACATGCTATGTTTAAGATTGCCAAAGCCAGGGAGCGTAGAAGGCAAGATCTAGGACCGGTGAAGTTCATAAAGGATACAGATGGGCATGTACTGGTCAAGGGAGCTAAGATGGCAAACCTACTTCCACAATCTTTTTAACAATGGGAGAGCTTACCAAGAAGAACATGACAACACAAACTTTCAACGACAACAATCGAATAACTGCTACTGCCGACGGATCACACGAGAAGAGGTGAAGGATGCACTTAGGAGGATGGGAAGGTCTAAGGCGGTTGGCCCAGACAACATACCCATCGAGGTGTGGAAGTGTCTGGGGGAGGAAGGAGTCATGTGGTTAACTACTCTGTTCAATAGTATTCTCAAATCAGGTAAGATGCCAGACCATTGGAGGAGCAGCGTTGTAGTTCCTATCTATAAGAACAAAGGAGACGCCCAATGTTGTGGTAACTACCGAGGAATCAAACTACTAAGTCATACTATGAAGCTATGGGAAAGAGTGATTGAGGTTAGACTTAGACGAGAAACTCAGGTTACGGTCAACCAATTTGGCTTCATGCCGGGGCGTTCCACCACAGAGGCAATACACCTTATAAGAAGATTAATGGAAAAGTATAGGGAGAAGAAGCGTGATCTACATATGGTGTTTATTGACCTAGAAAAGGCCTACGACAGTGTGCCACGACAGGTGCTCTGGGAGTGCTTGGAGGGTAGAAGAGTGCCCAGGAAATACATAGAGATAATTATGGATATGTATACCAGGAGTGAAACAAGTGTCCGTGCGCCAGTGGGGGATACTGATTTCTTTCCTGTAGAGGTAGGTCTTCACCAGGGGTCAGCGTTGAGCCCGTTACTTTTTGCAGTAGTCTTGGATGAGTTGTCAAAGTCGATTCAGGGGACTCTCCCGTGGTGCATGATGTTCGCAGACGATATTGTGTTACTTGCTGAGAAAAAACAAGATCTAAACATGAGGCTTGAGGAGTGGCGAACAACCTTAGAGACAAAAGGTTTAAAGATTAGCCGATCTAAGACGGAGTACCTCCACTGTGATTTTGGTGGGATAAACGACAATGAAAACGCACAGATCACAATTGAAGGGCAGGTGGTCCCGCAGGTAACGAGGTTCAAGTATTTAGGATCATTTGTACAGAGCGATGGGGAATTAGACAGTGATGTGACCCACCGAGTTCAGGTAGGATGGTGTAGATGGAAAGCAGCCACAGGTATATTGTGCGACAAGAGTTTCCCGACTAAACTAAAGGGAAAATTCTATAGGGTGGCAGTTAGACCTGCAATGCTATATGGAACAGATTGTTGGGCCATCAAGAAGGCACAAGTGCGGAAGATGGAGGTAGCAGAAATGAGAATGCTACGTTGGATGTGTGGGCACACAAGGCTAGACCGAATAAGAAACGATGTGTTTCGCGAGAGATTAGGGGTGGCGAACATAGCAGACAAGATAAGAGAGTGGAGATTGAGATGGTTTGGACATGTAAAGAGAAGACAGACGACGAATCCTGTTAGATCCGTAGAAAACATTACTATAGAGGGGAGGAGGGGTAGAGGACGACCGAAATTGACTTGGGATGAGAGGATTAGGCATGATTTGATAGACCTAAACCTCTCTGAGGACATGGTTGAGGATAGGAATTCGTGGAAAAGTAGAATTAAAGTTAAGGATTTTTAGAGAGAATTGAATACCTTAGGGCTTAGACTTAACTTATTTAGGTCACATACCATAATGGTATTTCCCTTACGTATATTATTATTATTATTATAATTATTATTAGCTTTTATATAGCTGTTAAACTGTGATCTTATTATTAATATTATTATAAGTAGTAGTAGTTTTTATATAACTGTAAAACTTTGATTTCCTTTATTTTGCTTCATACACATGTTCTTAGAGCCGAGGGTCTCTCTGGAAGCCACCTCTTTATTCCTTTGGATAGAGGTACGGTGTGCCTACATCCCACCCTCCCCAGACCCTACTTATAGCTTTGCTGTCGGTGGGATTTTACTGGGTATGATTGATTTGATTTGATTTGAAGATATAAGCGTTTAATAAAAAAGAAAAAAAAACAAAGAAAATAATGAAGTTACCAAACTATCCTTGACTTAACGGAAAAAATAGACGGGGTTAGAAAAAAAGTACTAAAAATGCAAGTTATTTGAAACTGAGGTAGCCATTTGCACAAAATAAAGAATATGTACTAAAGTTGCATAGTTGGCCAAACTACAGGTAGTAAAATGTCACTTAACTCTTTAAACAAATTAACATACGGAAATACCTTGACAATCAGGAATCAAACCTCTGAATTAAGAAACGATTTTACTAAGCATAAAAGGTGATGATGCGGTGTGTGGTTAGGGTTTCACCAGAGCATCGATTGCTGCTAGAGAAAAGCGACGTTACGGAGTTAGGGTTACCTGATCGAAACCCATCACAAGACCTCAATTGTGTTTGATGCATAACATTACTTCCCATATATATTGATGATTTAGATAGGAATTCAATAGCCACCACCAATGGTAGTAAAATGCTCATATCAAAAATCCATATTAATAATATTGTGCCTTCTATATTTTGCAAAACCGAGGAATAGTTATGCCCATTTCAAACCCTATATCAAGCAACAAACAATCAATCTAGAGTTACAAAACCATAACTAATCAAACCTAACACAAATTGACATACTTATAAACTTAGAATCATTAGATCCTCAATTGAAATGACATGAAAACATGATAGATAACAATTTATAATACCTTCATCCTATGTAATAACCCAACACAGTTACAAAAAAGATTTATACTTGTATTAAAGATGAATAATTCAATTATAAGTAAGATTAGGGTTACCTGATAAAATCGAGTCTCATAATTTCAGTTAATTGGAAACCCATATGCTAAAAATACCCATATGCAAGAAAAGACTTTATATAAAATCGAAGAAAGCCTTTATCTGAGCCTCATAATGACACCAGAAAAAACAACGATTGAGGAAGAATGGATAGAAAGGGCGACAGAGGAAGACAGGAAGGGTTTATGAAGTGATCAGGGTTATGGAGATTAGTAGACGTGGTTAGGGTTTTGGGACAGGATTGAATAGATACCCGTGATGAAGATATAACCCATTTAAAAAACCCAATTTGAGAGGTTAAATCAAAGAGAGCTCTCCATTTAAAAATCAGGCAATCTGGTGGTTCGAGAAGGGTGAAGAGCGACGTGAGAGCGATATGATAGACAATTATATAGTATGTTAGATTGGATTAAGATAAGATAGATTAATGTTGAAATAAGATTAAGATTAAGATTAAGATGATGATCAAATTATATGATTGTTTAATAATATTTTTTAAAATGTAATAACAATAATAGTAAAGTTTTCTATCTGTTTCGTAAAATATTAATTGCATAGTGAACCATAATAAGATGAACATAGTAAACAAAATAACGATTAAAGAAACCTTTAATGAAAACTTATAAGTATTGTTTGTTATAAGCGTAATTAGAGGGGTGATCCAAAGTTTTGCTTACTCTTCACTCGAGTGAACTTTTTATTAACAAACTGATTTTTTCACGACAAGAACAGTTAGCATATTAAAAAAAAGGCGTGAACGCTTCCAGCGGGAGGCTGGAAAAAATAATACAAAAACAGGAAAGAAGCTACAAAATAACAAGCGAAAACATTTAAAGCGACCCAAGAGCCTCTCAATCCTTAGCGCAAAGCAACGATGAGTTGGCCCAAATAGACCAATCAACTTCCTTGTGCTTCGACCTAAGCTTAAATTAACTAAACAAGCTCCTTTTAATTTCTTCAACCATGGAATCTATAGACAATGACCGAGCATTAAACACCCTCTCATTCCTATGCTTCCAAGAACCAAAAAACAGAGTATACAATCACTATCAGTAAGTGTCTTTCACGTTTACTTTGTGGTTCCTCCGTAATGTCCAAGAGTTGTTTCAAATTGTCTATAGATCAGTAAAGTCCCACCCACACCAAATTGAAATTAATCTCCAAATTGCGTTGGTCCGGTAGCAATCTGAAAAACATGTTTCGTTGACTCAACCTCCGAAACTCAAGCTCGGCAATCGCTCGATGACAAAGACACCCCTCTTGCGATTAAATTAGGCGCAGTAAGGATTTTGTTTTGTAACATCCTCCAAACAAAGCAGTTGGCTGATGGCGCCAATTTTTTTATAAGCTAATATTGGGGTTAATTTTTTTATATATAAACATTTGAATAAACAAAATACTGAGTAAAAAAAATCTACGCATTTAGATTACAGTCACAGTCACTAAACTAGTTCAATTGACATAAAAATGTACTTAACACAATTCATTTTTGGCAAGACATAGCCATTATTCATGATCCACAAGTACATCTGAACATGTCTTCCACATGCCAAATAACTATGCTACAAAGATCTAATGGATGGCAAGTGGGTGCATTATTTCAAAAATCATTATTTTCTTTTTGTTTTTTTAGGTATTAATAAATAACACGTTGTTATAGGATATTTGATCTATAAATAAACCGTGGTATCCGAGTCAACAAAACGTTCATAACTTAGTCGTTGCCCGAAAGGTAAAATGTGTGTTAAAATGCACAACTAATGGAGACAAAGTGTAGTTGTGGCTATGGTAAAGGCATGGGCGGATCTACATTCAATGGTACGGGTTCACAGGAACCCACTGAGTTTCAGATTTTACGTAGAACACCTTAATAAATCATGAGAGTGAACCCATATATATTTTTAGAGTGAACACATAAAGAAACTGAATTTGTTTTGTTTTTTTTAATAGTTAAGTAATTAGATTTTATACCTCCTCTGTTTAGCAAATTGACTATCAAAATGTTTTGATTATTTGAGGTTACATTAAGGTTTTTTTGATGATAAAATAATTTGAGGTCCCCTCGATTGGTGGTTTATTTTGAGGGTTTCGATTGAAACCTAAAACTTTCTTCATAATGGGAGTTAATTTTTCAAGAAAAATGTGTTGGATGTGTAATATAACAAGTTAGTAGTTGCCACAAAATTATTCACAATGAATAAAACAAGAGAAAGATTGGAATAGATTTGACCTTCATATTTGTATTATGTGTATTTTTATTTCTAATGACGATGTTTGTTTTTTTGTTATTGTATCATACTTTTATTATGTGATAAACCTTAACCGAACCGAACCGTCAAACCAACCCAAATCGCCGAACCGACCCAAATAGTGAACCCACTGAAAAATATTCATGGATCCGCCACTGGGTAAAGGTATAAGGGTAAAATACTAAAATGTAAATACTTATAAGAGTTGGTTAAGGATAAGGTCTAACAGTCTAATTGGTTAAGATGGTTGTTAGTAAGCTTTTGCATATAAAAGTTTGCATCCAATATCTCTTGCTACTAAAATCTATACTGTTGGACCACGAACTAAGATAGTAGTGCAATAAGAATGTCAGCTCTGATAGTCAGGTTTATATTGAAAAACGAGCAGCTGTTAGCCTTATCGCAACGAGAGTCCAAAGGTTTTCTAGAACGAGAACAAGTATTTACTAGATGTGAGTAAAATATTGAATCAAGAGTGTCTAGTTAGTTAAGGGTAAATTGAACGTTTCTCTCTATTAAGAGAAACTTATATCCCTTGCAATGCAATGCAATGGTTGACTTTGGTTTATTTAATGTTTGTCATATGAGGCTTCAGCTTCTTTGCCGGTGCCTGATAGGACATGCTATGAAACATAAGGTTGTCCATTGGACCGGATCTTTGTGCGATGGTAAAACATTTATCGATTGGTATTAAAAAAATAAATAAAATTCCATACCAAATCCATTTAACTATTGTTGTGATCTTTGACATTGAATGCTTGTTAGGTTACTATTAGCCCCCTTATTCCATGTCATGATTCCTTACGCTAAGTCAACATTTTATGTATTTTTTTAAAGAACGTCTGGTACTATTTTCAATATTCGAGTGAGTATTTTTTTAAATGAAATGTAAACTAACTATATTGATTTTGACGCTATAGAAAGACTCACTCAGGAACACTATCAAAGAAGAAAAACACATCAATGTGGGAAAACCCATTGAGTTAGGTTTTGAATCAATCATCACCCGATATCATTGGACCAGATTGGCAATTGCAGCAACAGGGTTAAGTTATTCTACAAATGTCAACAAAAATTAGAAGTGTGAGAAGCCATAATTAATTGAAATATGTTAGGTGGAGTCCAAAAGAAAAGGGGTATAAAAGTGATAATACATATTTTATCTCTTCACATGCAAGTCACATGTTAATTCTCTAATCATTTTTAAACGTCTATAACCTTTTCATATGATATTAAAAAAATCATCATAATAACAAGCGTTTTTTTATCTTTAATATGAGTATGATTTTGTTATATAAGAATAAAAAAATTTACGGCATTGTGTCTTTTTGCTTACCATTGTGTCATTTTTCGTTATTGTGTCTTTCTATTTGTTATTGTGTTTTTTTCGCCGTTGTGTCTTTCAACTGATCATTGTGTTTTTTAAAATACTAATAACACCATTGTGTAATAATATGTAAATATAATAAAAAATACCAACAAATTATCTAATACATAAACACAATTATGAATACATATTACACAATTACCTGAAACATAAAACACAATAATGAATACATATAACACAATGGTCTGAAATGTAAGACACACTGGTAAATACATATAACACAATGATCTGAAACGTAAAACACATTGGAATCTATCTATTACACAATGACTTGAACGTAATACACAGTGAACATAATACTATTTTTCTCAAATTAAGTGAATGTTGAGCACAATGACTAAAACACAATGATAAGTACAAAGATAAATGTTGAGCACAAATAAATAATGACGGACAAAAGACAATGTCGTAATCTTTGTTTTAATTTTTATCTTTAATATGAGTATCAACTGAAAAACACAATGACCAATATCTATAACATAATGCATAGAAAAACCCAATTAAAAAACACAATGGACAACTAAATAACATAATATAAAAAACCCACTAACTTTTTTTTTTTATTTTTATATGACAATATGATATTCATATTAAAGACAAAAAGAGTTTGTTATTATGGTAAAAAAAATTTCTAAAAAAATGTGGTATGAAAAAAGTTATAGACGTTTTAAAACGACGGAGAAATTGACGTGTGCTTTGCTTGTGTAGACAGAAAGTCATCATAAGTGGGTTTACCTTCATGCTTTTTTCATCAATTTTTATTCTTAAATACGTGTGCTTTGCATGTGAAGATAGAAAGTCATCATAAATGGGTTATTACATTCATGTCATTTTCATCAATTTTTATTCTTAAATTAATATCCATCATCCAACTCTAAGATCAATAGATTATATTTCGTCTCACACTTCTCATTTTTGTTATACTTTGTATTTTAACCTTACCTTTACTATTAAATAAATTTTAAAACACCATTTTTATAAAAAAAAATGTATTCTCCAAGAATAAAAGTTAAACAAGCATTATCAGTTCCTAACCTTGATTATACACACATAAATTTTTTATATCTATGGGATATTAGATCACATTTGCAATTGATATTAGTAAGAGGGCACGTTATGTAAATATAGTTAGTATATAACCTTATTATCCTGTAAACCTTAAAAAGAACGATCAATACAATTTACAATTTTGCAGACACAAATATGTACTGATTTTTGTAATCGTTAAAAGAAAACATATATGAAAATTTGTTTTTTCACAACAGTTGTGAGGATGTTTTAACACCCTTTAAAAATGGTGTGTCTAATGAATTTTGAAAACCACAATTTAAACAAAAATAATAAAACAATCATCAGTTCATAGCCTTGATTATACATGACTAATTTTTTTATATATATGGAAATCGTTCTAAAAACTATGGATCCACTTATCATTCACAACTAACAAACACATGAACGTTTATTGGTGAAAAGCAAACATACTCTAAGTCCTTCTAGTATATTATTAGTTTTTTTTCTTTTTTTTAAAAAAAAATATACTTCTTTCGTTATATAGAAACATAAAGAAATTCTTTTATAAAAAAGAACACAAAGAAAAACTGAAACTTAAAAAAAATGAAAAATAGTCAAAAGACTTTCTCAAAGAAAATTGAATCTAATTCCAATTTCCAAAAGAATTTTCTTGGTAGTTGAACTCTTAAAAAGAAAATACTAACACTACTTCAAAACAAGGCTAGAAGTTAACCACAATAAAATAAATATAAAATAAAAAAACATTTGAATCTTGAATTGGTCAAAATTACAAATTACTGCTATGAAAATCCAAAACAAACACAAGACCCATAAATTGCCGGCCGAAACAAGACTGAGCACAGCAATCATCTAGACGACTGACTCTACTTATTATTATTATTTACTTACCCCCCCCCCCCCCCCAAGTTGATTCCAATTATATATACATACATATTTATGAACACACATTTGCAGATAACCCATTACCCTTGACTTGTTTCAGATCTTCATTTCAGGTATCTTTCAATTTCATCTGATTGGTTTTTTAATAACCCCCAATTTTATTAATGGCTTCTTCAAATTGGTATAAAGATTTCATTTTTATTATGGGTTTTTGGTCAATGCTTCAAACTAGGCCTTGCATTTGATTATTTATACATGTGAGTGTGTGTGTGAATACATGTTTGCTGTGTTTGGTAGTTAAAGATTTCAAATCCATGAATGTTGGGAGTTGGATTTGGTTGCGTTGACTTAAAAAGGGTAGGTTGACTTTAGTCTTTTTTTGACATTGGATTGCTGGTTTTGTAAGATTCCTGTAGCTTCAAGTGTGTTATGGTGTGTATGCACAATTGAATCTTTTAAATGAATTATATTGCAGTTGAAACCGAGCTGAATAAGTAGCTTTAACCGAATATTACCGGTCAAGAATGATGCTCGATTTGTGTTTGATCTTTGGGATCAGACAATTTCCATCTGATTCTTGTTTTGCCACATCAAGATTCAAGATTTTTGATTCTTGAATCTTGATCTTTAATGCCACTTATATAGAATCTCTTTAGTTGAAATATACTGAAGTTTTGTTTTGCCGGATCAAGATTCAATATTCTTGATTCTTGAACTTGGAAACCACTTTTATTGGATCTCTATAGTTAGAAATATATCAAATTCTTGTTTTGCCAGATCAAGATTTAAGAATAAAGAATCTTGATTCTTTAACTTTAAACCACTTTTTATCGAATCTTAAATTTGACACATATTGAATTCTCCGTTAATGCAGTTGATCAATGTGCTAGTTTGCAGTAATTAATTGGTTCAATAATATTATCTCTTCTAGTTTTGCAGGTTTGGGTGATTCTTGATCTTGAAGTCACTTGAAGGGGTGTTTCTTCAAAGCTTTGAGCTTGGTGATCGTGAAACTCGTGGAGATAAACATATGTTCGTGTGATGCATGATATTTAAATGAAGTTATCAAAGGCGTGGCGTTTAGGCATGAAGGACATGCAACAAATACTGCCTCCGCATCGCCACCGTGGCCAGTTAAAAAAACCAACATGGATTATTGTGTTGGTTTCATTAGTGTGCATGTTCTTAGTTGTTTCCTATATTCATCCACCTCAATCTTCTAGCTCGTGCTACATCTTCTCAACTTCTACCTGCCAAACATTTTCAAGTTGGCTTCCACCTTTGTTTAGAGAATTAAGTGATGATGAAATTGCTTCTAGTGTTGTAATTAAAAACCTTTTGAACATGCCTCCAATCGAGTCCAAAAATCCCAAGATTGCTTTCATGTTTTTGAGCGTTGGATCATTACCTTTCGAGAAGTTGTGGGACATGTTTTTTAAGGTATGAAAATTCCATATGGCTGTAAATATAATGATTGAGATAATATCATTCATGTTATAGGTTTAGGTGTTTAAGACTTGGTGATTATATATAGATTTTATGTTATTGAGATCTTCTTTTTTGTTTCTGTTTGTAGGGCCATGAAGGTAGATTTTCTATCTATATTCATGCATCCAAAGGCAAACCAGTCCACACTAGCCGTTACTTTGTCAACCGCGAAATTCGTAGTGGCAAGGTTTGTTTGTTCATATTATAGTTGTTATGTGATATGTTTTACTAAGGTTAAAGAAATGGAAGTTAAAAAATTTTATTTTATCCGTAGATAACTCTGCTGCTGGTATGAAACTGTTAATTCGATCGTTAACTAGTCAGATAATGTAGAATATGTTTATCCAAATGTTAAAAAACTAATTATCTTGACTTTAAGTCACAATAAATAGTTAATCAGTTCTTAAATGCGAATCCAAACACCCCCTAAATTTGCTTATTTTGGTAAATCCAAATATTATATGATTTGAGAAATAACACGTTTATATTAAGGAAACTGTGGGTGTAAACCAGCCGAGCTCCAGCTCAGTTCGTTAAACTTATGAGGGCTCGACCTCGGCTCTATTTCTAAAGCTCAAGCTCAACTCAAATATTATTATTTAATTAATTTAGGTGCATTTATAATTTCTTATATATATTTTAAATATATTATTTTTATATGATATATTATATATTATTTAGTTATGCTATCATGATTTGGCATATAATAATTATTATTGAAATAATATATTTAATATATGATATAAGATTTATATATATAACAGGCTCGTGAGCCTGTTCGAGCTTGATAATTGAAGCTCGGGCTTGTTTACTAAACAAGCTTATTTTAGGCTCTAGCTCGTTTAAGCTCGGCGGAATTCGAGCTTTTAATGAGCTGATCTTTAGTATATCTCACGAGCAGCTTGGCTCGGTTATATCGCCTAAAGAAAACCATGATCATAATTGTATTGGTGCATGAACTTGAAATCTTAAAGTGTAATATGAATCTGTTGGTCAGGTAGAGTGGGGGACGGTTTCTATGGTTGATGCAGAGAAACGACTTTTGGCAAACGCGCTTAAGGACCCTGATAATCAACACTTTGTATTACTTTCTGACAGGTCGCCATCTTACTCTCTTATTCACTCGCGCTTCTTGGTGTTTGTTTTGATATTAAAGTTTCTGTTTCTATTTGGTATTTCAGCTGTGTACCGTTGCGTGATTTTGACTACGTGTACAATTATCTTATGTACACAAATATCAGCTTCATTGACAGGTATGCACAAATCTCTTCTATCAAACATGTTTAAAACCTTCTTGAAATAATCAAACATGTCAATAAAAATACTTTTATTGACATTATTTGGTGTTGTTTGTAGCTTCACGGATCCGGGCCCACATGGAAGTGGCAGATACTCTCAACACATGCTACCTGAAGTTGAGAAAAAGTTCTTCAGGAAGGGTGCTCAGGTATGATTATAAAGTTTTATAGATTCATAATTTATAAATAACATGTCTTGTTAATTTTTTTAATTTTGTGTTACTTCTTTTTGGCATATGTTTCGTCTTAATGGCGATTAAGTCTTGATTTTGAATTTTGTGTAGTGGTTCACAATGAAGCGTCAACATGCAGTTATAGTTATGGCTGATAATCTTTATTATACAAAGTTCCGTGAATATTGCAAGGTGAGATTATCTTTTCTTTTTTCAGTTTTTTTGGCGGCCATGACTCGTCAGAACCTGTTAAGGAAAACTCGTGGGGACCCACCAAAGCCCTATTAGTGTAGGGGTGCGCACAAAACTGAAATAACCGAACTATAACCATTAATAGCCGGCATAACCGAACCAAAATAACTGAGTCCAGTAAAAAAACGATAGTTTCGGTTTTTCTATAACCAAAAACGAACCAAAATCACTGAACTGTAACCGAAAAAACTGATTTTAAGTTATAAGAAATTAATAAACGGTGTAGCAAAAAATAAAAGGGCCAAATGTGTAATAATCAATTAATTATTAAATAAAAAAAAATTAGGCCCAATGTTTAAGGCTCAAATTTATTATTTTGGGTCATTTTTTCGTTCCAAAATTTTCAAGCTCAAATGTTAAAAACCAAAACCGAACTGAACACATTGCAAAAACCTAAATGAACGGTTTTTAGAAATCCAAAAACCAAAATTTCAGTTTTTGGTTTGGTTTGAGACTTTGAGCCCCAAACTGACCCGTCCTCATCTATTTGTATGATTTGGTTCATATTTGTTTCTTATATTACAGCCCGGTATGGATGGAGTCAATTGCTATGCTGATGAACACTACTTGCCTACCTTCTTCCATGTGAGAACATTTACGAATTTACCCCTCTATCTCTCTCCCATTCACTTGATTCTTATAAGTTTTCTTTCTTTACATGCGTTTAGATGCACGACCCTAACGGGGTTGCAAACTGGTCCGTCACACACGTTGATTGGTCCGAAAGAAAATGGCATCCAAAATCTTATGAAAAGAAGGATATTTCAGAAGAACTCCTCAAAAACATTACAGTACGACCACTATTTCTGCGCACACGTTATTACACGATTATCAAACTCGACTTATTTTAATTTCTTTATTCATGCAGTCCATCACAGAAAGTGTTCATGTCACGAGTGAAGAATGGGTATGCACATTTTTTTACCATTTCTTCCATTTTATGATGATTTTTTTTTTTAATTTTTTATCAATAATTCTAAAAGAAAACATATATATTTTTATGCAGAAGGAAACCATGATCATGCCTTGCATGTGGAACGGGATGAACCGGCCATGCTACTTATTTGCAAGAAAGTTCTTACCCGAGACGCTAGACACCATGATCGAGCTTTTCTCAAACTATACAACAAAAACATGAGATTCTTGTTTCTGATTCTTTGGTTGGATCAAACCCGATTTGATTTGATTTGATTTGATCCACACATTGTTGTAAAGCTTATCTTACACGGGCCGGGCAAGTCATTGAAAGGGTACAGAAGAAGAAAGGTTTGGGAGAACAGATGTTTATGTTATTAGTTGTTTCCGGGTTCAAATTTTAACTTATACCCTTTATTTTGGGCTATATTTGTATCATTTATGGGACTCTAATACATTGCAATTTTTTAGAGAAATACCTTTGTACTCATATGTAAATCTTGTATTGATGATTTGACACGAGGAGACCATGTTGTTATGTGTAAAAACGTTTCATAATATTAATATATATAGCTAAACTTAAACCGTTTAGACTATAACTAGGATTCTAATAATAATAATAATAATAATAATAATAATAATAATAACAACAACAATAACAACAATAACAATAACAATAATTAATCCAAACTTGATAATTATTAATTATCCATAACACATTAATTAATCCTTACACCCCAGGACGTTTAACACTTGTACTCACACAACTCAGGTTGTTTTTATTGGTTTTAACCCTAGAAGTGAATTTATGGAAGAGGCTATCTTAATCGAATGATAACTTAGAGTCATTGTACATGTTGAATAGAAACTATTAGAATCCATTCATTTCACCTATGATAGATAGTCATGAATTTGGGTTTTGGAGTTCTAGGTGAAACAAGACTCCTATGATAATTTCTTGGATCATGTAGCGGTTTTGACATCTCTTGGTCCATAATCACCGTATTGGATGTTCCTAACATTTTAGACGTGTTCGAATTGAGTTGAACCATAAAAAGAGGGTGCACATGAGTTGAACCATGCGTTAGTTGTGCGCACCTTTGATTTTACGTGTATATCGCATTGTACGCCGGATGATGCATGGTATGTTTGTTTCTAGATTTTTGGACAAATGTTTTATAATTCTTTTTATTTTTATTTTTATTTTTTTATTTTTTTTTTGTATAAAGGACTTTCGAGGTCGGTTTTATATTACTTTTATGAACTCATTTAGTATTCGGGTAAATTAAACTTATCAGGTAAAGGAATATGTATACACAGATAAGGTATTCGAGTTCTCGGGATCCAATGCATTTACAATTTCAAGGAATAATATAATGGATTACTTGCATATATGATGTTACCAACTATAAATGTGTCAACTTATGATTTTAATTTTTGTAAATAATCAAAATGTAAATTTTATTAAGTTGATTGAAAAAGAATATGGGTTGTTCTTAAACTAGTGGATGTCGGTGCCACATAAGTTTAAGAAGCTCTCTTATTTTGCCATTTGAATAAAGTATTTGGATTTCAAGACAATATGAATATGAATGAGTTACCTTGATGGCTGGTGTTGGTTTTTTAAACCAGTTCTCCATTTCAAAGGCTCATTCTTGAAACTCCTCTGAAACCGGTTTTGTTTTTGAGGAACGTTTTGCTAGGCATGATACAATTTTTAAAGCAAATTATATGTACAAATATTAGTAAATATTAGTAAGATTACTTATTTGATTTGACAAACACTATTGACGAACTTATTTTTGGAGTTTACTTCCGTTACTGTAACGAACCTAACCAATACCTATCGAATTCATGTCAAATCTGCGTCGTAACGATCGGGTTTTACCGACCGTATAAACGTTGTCTTAAATACGATATGTTTTTGTATCATATGCTATATGAGTGTCACTGGTATTTTGGACGTCTTCTAATTACTTTTCTAGGTTTAGTGTCGATATCGTAACAATCTAATCGACACTAATCGATTTGTATTGCCTTAATCATAAGTTGGATGAATGCCGATATTGTTTTGGGCGTTTTTAAATATGTTTTTTTTGGATTTGGTCTCAGTGTCGTGGCTATATGAGTGTCGTTACTATTCTGGCGTTTTGTAATTTATTCTTTGTGTTTAGCACCATTACGAATGCCCAACGAATTCGTGTCCCTTTGATCATAATTTACGTGTGTGTCAATATTGTTTTAGGCATTTACAGTTTTATTTGTCTGTTTGAGTGTTGATGCCTAATGAACTGAACTGATACAAACCGAAATCCCATCGTTCAACCGCCACAATGCGACGAATTTTACCTAGTTTATTATTAAATTCATTTACAATAACGTGGGCATTGAACTTTTTGTTTAGAGAGAAGATAGAGACTTCACGTAAAAACTAAATAATGCAAGCCACTCAAAATTTTCAGAAAGTTAAAAAAAAGTAGTATTTAAGTTGTTCCTTTCACTATTTTTTATTTCCATAAGCATGGTGCTAGTTTGGAACGTGTGCTCATCTTTTGGCAGTACAACTACTTCTCCATTGGTTGTATTCTTGGAAACACTGTATATGAGAATTGGTGAGAATTACGGCCCTGGGCTAGTAGATAAAACGAACTTTTAATATATAAACTCAATAATTCATATGAAAAATGAGCTTCTAAAATATAAACCCGGTATTATATATGTATTTTATAAATGAGTTTAAGACATTTTTGGCTTTTGTTTGATTAAAGGAAAATTGGTTTATTGGTCCCAACCTTCTTTTTTGGCTGGCAAAGGCCCCAACTTTAACATTCATTTCTTCCACTAGTCCGTGACTAACAGAATACTAACCCCATTATATAATTGGTGACGAGCTCATCCTACTTGTCAAAAACATATGACATGGTTACCTACATGAATATTAGCTTATACTTAACATGTTACATTCACAATCGATCCCCAAATCTCCACCCGGCACATGTAATTAGGGTTCTTGAGAGAATTTGGGGATTTTGATTAGGGTGTTTTGGGTGAAAATTGGGAATCAATTGTGAATGTAAACATGTTAAGTATAAACTAATATTCACGTAGGCAACCATGCCATATGTTTTTGACAAGTAAGATGGACACGTCACCAATTACATAACGGAGTTAGTACTCCATTACTCGCGGGCTGGTGGAAGAAACGAATGTTAACGTGAGGACTGTTGCCAGCCAAAATGAAAGCTAGGACCAGCGCTGACAAAAATGCAATGATTGGGACTAATAAAAACCAGTTTTCCTTGATTAAATGATACCTGGGTCTATTTGTTTATATGGGCCCTAAAGTGAATATGAAAGTTGATGGGTTTGAATACTCTTTTTTAAGAATGACGATTTTTTGTGTTTAGGATACCAACTTTTTAAATTTGGAGAGTTTTGTTGTTCACTATGGCTAGGCTATGTTATCTTAACCGAGCCCACGATGGTTTCAAGTTTGACTTTGGCGTTCCCTCAAAAAACCATACCGCCGGCTATCACTTGACAGTTGTTGTGTCGTCATAATAGCACAATTCTCTGGCGTAACACACAGTGGGACGAACCCAGGTGAGCTCTGGATTTGAGCTTACAACCTTGTAGAAGGCCTAGCTCAAATCATTCATTGTCTTATTCCACTAATAGTGACACAAGTGGGGATCTAATTTGGGTCTTTACTAGAGAACCCAAGACTCGTACCACTAGGCCATGAGTGGTTTGAACATAGTGAGTTTTAACTAGTTATATCTATCTATTTTAATAAAGTAAAATAACTGAGGACATATGTCACTTGAAAATTCATTCTTAGCCAAAAATTCCCGCTCAAACTATTTTCCTATTTTTAATAAAACTTATTTATGTCAGTGTAATCAGAACATATCAATTCATCATTTAATTAAATAACTAATTATTTAAATTATACAAATTAAAAATATGCCAGTTTTTATGTCAGTATAATAAAAATATTAATATCTTTAATGAAATCATATCTACCTTTTTTTATTAAATCAAATTATTATAAACACTTTTCATTGTAGGAGATGAATATGGTAAAAAATAATGAATGATATTTATAAGTTTAAAAAGATAAAAAAAAAGATAAAAATAAGAAGAAATTATTAATAAATAACAATTTTATTTTCACGTATTCATTCAACCTGCATGAATCCATGGAGTTCTTATCCAGCTCTTTCAAATATGTAATACAAAAGTATGTTTTAGCCATGTTAATTTTATATATGAAGTTCTATTTTTATGTCATTATAATAAAACATCATATCTTTGTTAAAATTTTGTATTCCATTAACGAAAATATAACTGCATCTTATAAAAAATCACCAGGTGCACCTTTTTCGTGATTATATTTAAAATGCGTAAGAATGCACCACGTATTCGTATGAATATTCAATTAAAAAATATAATTTAACTTATTAAAATATAGGGTTTTTTTAATTTAATCATTTAATTTTTATAGTTTAATTATATTTCTTTTGAGCTTCCCGTACATCACACGAGTTCTAAAACTAGTGTTTTGTGTAAACAAAAAAATATACATACATACATATATATACACTAGTTTGATCCTCCCATGTTACTGGGTTTTATTCAAGTTTTTGTTTTAATCGTATTGCTATTTTATGATGATTTATCTTATTTTTTTAATGTAGTTTAGTTTAAATTTAATACACATATATTAGTTTGTTATTATATTTTTAGCGTCAGTTTTTTCAATTGAGATGTGTATATTTTTTAGATTTTTAAAGAACAAACATAAACAAACACGAGCATGTTGATTTTTTTAAATGAACAAACATGAACACAAATATTTGTCTAATGAAAAAGGGGATGCTAATGTAGTTGACAATGGTGGGTAGTATCTGAAGTTAACCGGCAATGAAGATGATAGACCAGCAACAGAGAACATGTAAAGGAGATAAATTAAATTATGGTTTAATGATAGTGTTTACCAATAAATGAGATCTTATGGCCCATTTGAGGGCTATTAGGGTTTGGTAAGACCCATAACCCGTGTAAATTATTCTTTGATAATTAAGGGGTTATTTCACAAATAAATGAGATGTTATAACTGTTTAGAAGTTATCCGGGTTTGGTGAGACCCATGACCCGCAAACGTTTGGTTGTTTTGAGTTCCTAAGAGTTCTTAATTTTTTTAGAGTTATTAAATTATACCAACCACACACACACACACACACACATATATATATATATAAAAGAGTTCAAATAAAAAACAATTGTTTTGTGAGAAGTGTGAGAAGACTTTAAAATAAAGTACACCACCTAAATAAGACACTATACCATGTAAATAGAAAACTATACAACTTTTAGAAACTACCAATCTTAATCCAAGGGTCTACATCTATTCTTATGCTTCTCACAAAACTATTGTTTTTTAAGTTAACCATAAGAATAAGGAGTTTCCTAAGAATGGTAAGAACCAACAAATTTTTGACATTTGGCATTACAAATTATAGCGAAAGAACAATTCTAGTAAACTATGTCGGTTATAATGATGAAAAAATAATTCTAGGAAATTATGTCGATTATTGGTAATTTTAAATCTCAACCATTGATTAACATGATCCAATGGCTATAATTTATTCCTAGTCTTCCTAGGAAACTACTTATTTTTAGGATAACCCTCTCATAATATATATATATATATATATATATATATATATATATATATATATGGTAAAGTTAAAATACAAAGGAAGACAAAAATGAGAAGTGTGAGAAGGATTTGTGACCATACAAAAAATCCCATAAAAATAAATAAATTATAATAATAAAAAAAATCATAACTCAAAATATAAATAAAAAGCGAAAAAATTTAAAAAACAAAAATGTTTCCGCGATCATTCCCGTTAGAAAAAATAAAAATAAATGACGAAAAATAATAAAAAATGACGAAAATGAACAAAAGACACAATTATAACTAAAAAAAGACACAATAGATCGCAAATGTAACACAATGCCGAACAAAATATAGCACAATGTTGAGTAATATAACACAATATAAAGAAAAAATGACACAATGTGAAGAGAAAAAAACACAATCAATGACGAAAACAAACACAAAACACAATGATAAACAAAAAGACACGACTTTTTTCACTCACCATTGTGTTTTTTTTGTGAGAACGAGAAAGACGGTGGAAACATTTTTGTGTTTTTACTTTTTTCGTTTTTTTATTAAATTTGGGTTATGATTTTTTTAGAGGTTTTTTTGTGGCTACAAATTTTTTTCAATATTCTCATTTTTGTTTATATTTGTAGAATAACCTGACCATATATATATATATATATATATATATATATATATATATATATATATATATATATATGGTAGGGTTAACGTAAAAAACAATAGTTTTGTGAGAAGCATAAGAATAGATGTAGACCCATTGATCTAAAATCTAGTGGTTGAAATTAGTAGTTTCTAAAAGTTGTATATTTTTCTATTTACATGGTATAGAGTCCTATTTAGTTGGTGTGGTTTATTTTAAAGTCTTACAACACTTCTCACAAAACAATTGTTTTTTATTTGAACTCATATATATATATATATATATATATATATATATATGTATTTAAAACATTTTATGCTCTATGTGAGAGTGGGCCATGGGTGATTGGGAGGTTGTCGGCGTTGCCGCTCCTATGGGCCGACTTTGATTATAAGACTATGCGTAGTGAGCGACAGATTGGGACGACAAAGGACGACAGAGGCTACAACACCGCCCCCCGTGGGCGATTTTTGGGGCGATTTAGGCGGGGGAGAGAAGTTTTTATCGCCGGTTTAGTGTGTTGGTATAATATTATTATATGTGTGTGTGAGAGATATATATACATGTGTATATATATATATATATATTAGGTTACAACACCATTACACCCAAAAACAAAAACACACCCTTTGCTGACTGGGCACCACATGGCGCAAAACGCCCCCAATTTGTAGTCTTCCACTACGCATAGCCTAAGAGACATACGTGTTCATTGTAGAGACACGTGAAATCTATTTTAAAAGACTAATCTATACTATATATAATGCACCACTCATGGGCAAATTAAGACACCATCTTTAAGTAATGTACAAATTTTCAAACACATAGTACAACCTTACATAGGGGTAAAATAGTCATATTAACACTAAATTTCATGTGTCTTTTATATTGATTCAAATTATTTACAATCTTGCCTCTTAACTTTAATTAACTTTTGTAAATTTAAAGAATAGTTACAACTTTGATCTCATATCTTTTAACTATATATTATTTATAATTTCACTTTTAACCTAAATTCCCTCACGATTTTTAAATAGTGATAACTTTTTCACATGTTAATATTTTTTTAAAAAAATTGCACCATAAAAACGAGCATTTAATTCTCTTTAATTTGAGTATGGTATTGTTGTAGGTTCCCAGCCGGATCTACACGAGATATCGCGTACTACGTAGGTGTGGAATCCCTACGTAAGACGTTACGAGTACAGAAAACAATACGAGCTAACACACGATACGATAACCAAACACACGTTGTATTCCAACCGTAAACACGTGATACTATTATTACTGAATACAAAACTCTCTAACTCCAAAATACACGAATAAACTCTGATCTATTTAATAAGCCGTAACAAACAACTTATATAGACACGACAACTTCGCCTGGCATGTTCAGGCGAAGTTGTCCCTAACTTCGCTTGACTAACAAGTTCGCCCATATAAGCGAACTTGTTAGTAACTTCGCTTACATACAAAACTCAAATCTAACTAACACGATTACAGACACTCGACACTGAACTACTGACATCATGCACCAACAGACTCCCCCTTGGCAGTAGCTTCATCTCTTTAGCTTCAAACACGTGTCTTGTAATCTTCAATCTTCTATCCTCAAGCATGCACTCCTTCTCTAACACAAACCGAGACAACTCTTTGATATTTCCTCGCTTCGTCTTTCCAAGCAGGAATATAAAATATCTTCTTATCATTCAACACCTGCAAATCAGCTTGCGATAAGTTTACCAAGTGCATTGGATCGTACACTCTAAGAAGCTCTTGTTCATCTTCGTCTTCCATCACTGCCTCAGCTGTCTCACAATCTACAAACCACCACTTCAGGTCTTTAAGCACATCCTTGGGCATTAGCTTCATCGGTACTTCTTTCAAACACCGGATCGGTTTATACTTCATAATCATCCAAGACTTTCCATCAGCTCTCAAACCTCTATCCTTGTCTTCAACAAGTTTTCCCTTTTGTGGCTTCAACAGCTCAAATTTCTTCTTTTTTATACTCTCTTTCCACACAATTTTCCCAATGACTCTAGCCATATTATCGTCACTTCTGTTTATCAATCCCAATCTGGCTAAGTCTTTCACTTCACATTCTGGCAGTGTATTCAACGATCTTAACATCCTTCTAAAGTACTGAACACCGTCATACCTTTTAATCACGAAGAGCCTCAACTGCTCATCATATATCCAGCAAATAATCCCTTTCTTCGCTTCAGCATAACCTTTAATGTTGTAACTCTTCTTAAACATTGTAGGGACCGCCGGTTTCTTCGTTTTGACGAACCACTGAGCATAGCCTTCCTTCCATCTAGGCTGCTCTTCCCATTCAGACTCATCATTCCCAATCTGTTGACTCATATCTACGTTCTCGACTTGCGGTATCTCATGCTCCACATTCTCCTCTACTATCTCTCCCTCTTCTATCTCTGTATCAATCACAATATCTTCACCAATCTTCTCTATCACATCACTCGGTAGTACATCATCATCATCAACCAAAACATCATCCATCTCCTATACGTCCACCACCACCACATCATCACCACCAGCTGCAGATGTCGACTCCCCCTGAGTTGTGGAAGTTCCAAGAGCTTGATCAGTTCTTGGCAACTCACCACCTGCATCTTTCGATGCATTGGGATCATCGTCTCTATCATTTCGTCTCTTGGTCCTCAACTCGTCGCCTTTACAGCTCGTCTCCCCCTGAGATGCCAAGAACTCCTTGAAAGCATCTATGATTTTTCCATGTTGTACCAGCAGGGACGACTGCATCTGATTCTCTGTAACTAGGCGCTGAATAGCCTGGGTCTGGATAAGATTAATCCTTGACTGCTCTGCCACGACCCGTTCCAGTGCTGCCATTCGTTCTGAGTCTGATAGGGTTGCATCGAAATCGAACCTCATATGCGATAAATCTTGAGTGTACTGAGGAGGGATTTCCGATGTCACCGGGACCTCAGAAGTAGAAATAGACGTAACCGCAGGTGGTATCGTCACCGATAGCCCTGCAGTGGCCACAACAGTCGACTCTATAAATTGTGCCACGACCTCCGATGGAGTAACTGTCGGAGGCGGCAATGAAACGATCTCAGGAGTCGAAAGTTGGAAGGTAGTGGGTGGGAGGCCAAAAGTAGACGAGGTAGCCACCACGGGAACACCCGTAGCGCTTGGCCTTGTAACCTGTAGGGATGAGGGAACCATTGTCATACCGGATAGTGCTGGTGGAGTGAAACGTACCACCCTAGAGCTCTCACCGGCTCCTGATCCTGCACCTATCCGTTCCCTTCTTGACCTCCGGATCAACTGTTGTACCTCTTCCTCATAATCAGACTCGCTATCATCATCTGTTCTCTTTCTTTTCCCATGTAGTCTTTCTCGAGTCACCATAATCCTTCTGGCCTCTGCCACTTCATCATCAGAATCTGAGCCAGCCACCGTTGTAGCTGCCCTAGTAACATTCACAGTCGAAGCACGTTCAACTGGGACCTGTACGATTTCCTCTGGATCTACCCGATCCATATCAAAGAAGCCTTGACCACCAAATTCTGCATCAAGGTCCACGTTCTCCTCCAGTGACACAACAGGAGCAGCATGTATAGCTTGAGGTGCTCCTGCCTGTTGTGGTGCCGGGTCCCTAAACTCGTCCCCTCGTGCAGGCACATACCCCTGGTTGATCAAGTACCCAAAGAGTGGAGTATGTCGAGGACGGAGCTCAGGTTTGCTCCTCGCACTGGAGGATCTACATTGGGCGAAGATCCGTTTGTTCACACTCTCAACGTATCGGATTGGACGGAGCTGAGGAAGCGTTGGAGCAACATGATTCAAGATCATTTGTAGGAATCTTGGATACATGATGAATCACTCACACGCCATCGCTCTTCGTTGACGATCAATCTCATAAAAGACCATCTGACTAAAGCTGAATCGCTTGTTGTAAGTCAGAGCAGTCATCGCTGACTGCATGGTCGCGCCCATGCCATCAGTGCCCGCCTTTCTCCCTGACATGCAAACGATCATAATATGCATGAGAAAGCGCCACTGGTCAAGTAAAAAGCCTTTCCTCCTCTGCGTATCCCCCAAGGGACCAGAGTATCCCATTCTCAAAAACGCTCCATCACGGAAAGGAGCTACAAACTCTGTTGGGTCATCCCTTGTCTCGTTCCCAAATCGTAAAGCCGCCCGGATTTGTTCAGAAGAGAACTGAACAATCACCGGGGGCTCGACTCTACAGTCGTATTCCACTGTCTGCCAGAAATCCTCAATATTGGGCAAGGATATTGGCAGAGTTGTTGTAATTGCGTGGAATATCCTCGAGCGCAAAAGAAATGTGATGATTTCGCGGAAATCATCAACTCCGCTCGCCTCCGGGTCTAATGTTATGTACATGTTGTGACCCGGGAAGAACTGTCTCTGGTGATCACCTCCGTCATCACCGCCTGCACCACCTGCTCCAGCAACAGCAGCCATATCTGCAACAAACAGGTTAAGTTAGATAAACGTCAAAGCGAATCACAAGTTCGCCTGTTACCATGAGCGAAGTTGTGATCAATTCTGTATAGGCGAAGTTAAAGGTGAGGCGAAGTTGGGAAACAACTTCGCTTCAACTTGAACTTCGTCTGATAATAGCTAAGTAAAATGGTCCAGGCGAAGTTACGGATAACTTCGCCTAATCACAACATCGCCTCATAAACTGTTTCAAAATCAATAATCAGGCGAAGTTAAACCTCAGGCGAAGTTACGGATAACTTCGCCTAAACTGTAACTTCGCCGAATTTAAATCGGCAACAGTTAGGGATTTTGAACGACGTGTAGATGATGATTTCGGAGATCAAGGACTCCGAAATACATGTTTTTATGAAGTTTTAGACGTTCAAGTAGTTTACTATCACGTAAAAACAAGTTTGAAATCGGGTGTTTAAGGTTTCGAAAGACGAGGTCGAGAATCGAGTCGAAACGACCGATGATTAACCTCAATAGACAATGATAATATGATAATCGAACCCTACACACCTTTAACCTGATTTGAATCGAGGTAAGAAAAACAGATAATTGAGATCGATAACTTCACTAAAGTTTCAGAGAGTATAAGTTCGCTGAGATTTTGAATTATGAAACTGTTTGACCTTTAATTCCTTTATATAGGGTCAAAGTTAGTACAGGCGAAGTTATCGATAACTTCGCCTATTCCAGGCGAAGTTATCAACAAGTTCGCCTGTATTTACAAAACAAACCCCTACACTTTTAACAATTTTCAATAAAGTTTTAAAAACATCCTTTAAAGCGTTAAATGATACGATCAAGACCAAGTAACCAGGTATAAAATCAAACAATTACAAAAGTAACAAAAATTTGAAAAATTAAAGTACACGGGATCAAATTTCAGTCTCGACAGGGACTACCATGTTTTAGAAAAGATCCGAACAGGAATCATACTAATTTCGTGACTGTCACACAGATCCGTGTTCAGCTGTATTATGACATAAAGAAACAGGTTGTAAGCAGGTAATCTACTTAAAATGGTTTTCATCGTTTCTGTGATACGAGTTAGGTTCAATTAAGCTCAAAACTTAAGTGGGCAACAACTCAGAGATTATGATGCCTCCTATCTATTCTCAAGGCGTATTAGGCTTTCCCCAAGTCACCCCGAATTGACCTCAACCCGTAGTGTCTGATTAAGTAGTAATTACTCTTCGATCTTAGACTCTGTTTCCCGTTCACCTTCTTGTGTCTTGATTGATAATCATTATCATTATGAACTCTAATTTTTTTTTTTAATCTAACATGTATATACACAACTTCAAGTAGAAAATAACTGCAAGTCCCGAATCTGGATCACTGCAGCGTCTTGACACTCTATCTTCACGGGAATCAGAACACTCACGGGCTTGTGTATGACTGGGTAATCGCTTTTCTGCCTATCATTCGGAAAGATATGTATGAAGACATGCACAACTCTTAAGGAGTTTCCACATAAAATCGAGTAGATTTAGTTAGTATCACTTCTTCTTTTACGCACCATAAAAAGCTACCATGACATACAATGACTGTTCTAAAGTCTTTTAGGCCTAATAACTTCACTAGTTAAACACACAGAATCAGTATATCTATCACTTTCCAAGGTTAGATCAATTTTCTGTTAAACATAGTAAAGGTACTTCTTACGAAGTAGTAGACTTGAAAAATAATTTCATTTCCCGAAAAGAAAAAATTTAACTTCTATCGCCCCGACCAAATCAAAGTATTCAGGTAAACGGCTATCCCGAAGATCCAATGGATCAGCTGGACCGACCACATACTAGTATGTGTCCTTCTAACTAAGTATGATCGACTAATTTTCAGCGAAAGAATGAAAACTCATCATAAACCGCCCCGGTCACTTTCAGTCATCTGGTTAATGGCAATCCTCATATTCTACAAGTAGAAATGTGGACCAAACATATCCGAAGACATGTCCTTCAAACTGAGGCAACCGGCATAATTCTAAGCGATAGTGACGTTTTTTTTTTTGATACAACACAAACACAAAGCATGGTTACTCGGGATTGATCATCCCATTCAGCTCAACAAGGTTTTGAAATCTAGTTTTGTCAAACGCTTTCGTGAATAAGTCAGCGAAATTATCTAACGTGTCAACCTTTTCGAGCTCAATCAGTTTCTTCTCAGCACAATCCCGTATAAAATGATGACGTATGTCAATATGTTTAGTTTTACTGTGCTTCACGGGATTGTTAGTTACTGAGATAGCAGCAGTGTTATCAATGCAAATTGGAAAGTGTTATCTATCACTTTCCAAGGTTAGATCAATTTTTTGTTAAACATAGTAAAGGTACTTCTTACGAAGTAGTAGACTTGAAAAATAATTTCATTTCCCGAAAAGAAAAAATTTAACTTCTATCGCCCCGACCAAATCAAAGTATTCAGGTAAACGGCTATCCCGAAGATCCAATGGATCAGCTGGACCGACCACATACTAGTATGTGTCCTTCTAACTAAGTATGATCGACTAATTTTCAGCGAAAGAATGAAAACTCATCATAAACCGCCCCGGTCACTTTCAGTCATCTGGTTAATGGCTATCCTCATATTCTACAAGTAGAAATGTGGACCAAACATATCCGAAGACATGTCCTTCAAACTGAGGCAACCGGCATAATTCTAAGCGATAGTGACGTTTTTTTTTTTGATACAACACAAACACAAAGCATGGTTACTCGGGATTGATCATCCCATTCAGCTCAACAAGGTTTTGAAATCTAGTTTTGTCAAACGCTTTCGTGAATAAGTCAGCGAAATTATCTAACGTGTCAACCTTTTCGAGCTCAATCAGTTTCTTCTCAGCACAATCCCGTATAAAATGATGACGTATGTCAATATGTTTAGTTTTACTGTGCTTCACGGGATTGTTAGTTACTGAGATAGCAGCAGTGTTATCAATGCAAATAGGAGTAAGTGAGAAATTCAGACCATAATCGCGCAACTGTTGTTGAATCCAAAGAACCTGGGAGCAGCAGTTGGATGCTGCCATGTATTCTGCTTCACAGGTTGAAATTGCGACTGAGGTCTGCTTCTTGCATTGCCACGACACTAGTCTGCCACCAAGAAACTGATATCCACCAGTTGTAGACTTCCGACTCTGATTGCACCCTCCATAATCAGAATCTGTGTAAGCGACTTGCTCCAAGTCTCCTCCTCTCGAGTACCACAACCCCAGCTTCGGCTTGCCTTTGAGATACCGCAGTATCCTCTTCGCACCCTTCAAATGAGATTCTTTTGGGTTTGCCTGAAAGCGTGCACAAAGACAAACAGCAAACATTATATCAGGCCTAGAAGCAGTTAAGTACATTAAAGAACCTATAATAGCCCGATATTGGGTTGGGTCCACGTCTGCATCGTTGTCTGAATCAGCACCCAATTTGTGATTGACGCAGACTGGAGTATCATATGGAGTGCTGTCCTCATCTTGAAGCGTTTGAGAACATCATGGACATACTTCGTCTGATGAATGAACATCCCGTCTTTCTTCTGATCAACCTGCAATCCTAAAAAGAAAGTTAGTTCACCCATAGCACTCATTTCAAATCTCTTCTTCATGACGGCCTCAAACTCCTGACACATGGCGACCTTTGATGCAGCAAAGATAATGTCGTCCACGTAGACTTGCACCAGTAGGAAGTCGCTCCCTTTTCTCTTGAAGAACAATGTGCTATCAATTTTACCTCTTTCAAACTCATTCTCAAGCAAGTAATCTGATAAGGTTGAATACCAGGCACGAGGTGCCTGATGTAGTCCATACAGCGCTTTACTTAGCTTGTACACGTGATCGGGAAAGTCAGGGTCAGGAAAACCCGGAGGTTGCTCAACATACACAACCTCATTGACTTTACCGTTTAGGAACGCACTCTTCACATCCAACTGAAAAACCTTCATCTCCTTATGAGCAGCAAATGCCAAAAACAAACGAATGGCTTCCAATCTTGCTACAGGAGCAAACACCTCATTGTAATCAATCCCCTCTTGTTGATTAAAGCCTTTAACAACCAGCCTCACCTTGTTCCTGATAACAATCCCTTTCTCATCTCTCTTGCATTTGAAGACCCATTTTGTGCCAATCGCATGCACATTCCGTGGTTTTGCAACCAAGTTCCATACTTCCATTTTCTTAAACTGAGCTAACTCTTCTTGCATGGCTTCGACCCACGAGCTGTCCTTAAGAGCCATTTGATAGTTCTTTGGTTCAATCTGGCTGATGAAGCAGGTGTACAAGCACTCGTTGATTATGCCTGATTCTTTAATGCTTGTGTAAACACAGGTGTGCTCATTCAAGCTTTGTCTTGTTTGTACACCAGCGGACAGATCACCTATCACGTTCTCCAAAGGATGATCTTTGTGAATTCTCGTAGTCGGAACCGAACTGACATTCAGATTATCTTCCAAGTTCGAAGATAGCTCATCAATGGGTGATTGATGTTGATAGTGAAACGGATTGATGAATTCCTCTTCAGTAGAGGCAGCAGGGGTATTGACAGCATTTGACGAGGAAGGCTGACATTCATCATACTGTGGTCGTTGCACCAAAGTGTCTTCCTCATCGCATATCATCTTCGTAGCAATTCTTTCCTCAACTTCTGCAAAATCCAGATAAGGTATGTTAAAAGATTTAAAAAGTCTATCATAGTCGAAAACCCCAGCGGGTCCCGAGCTTGGTTTTGGTGATTTGTAACTTGTGATATCAGTGTTACACACCACCTCAACCTTGCTGTTCGATGTATTAAAGACCCGTCTGTTGGGAGTCCCAACAACGTATCCGACTAAGATTCCTTCGTCGGCTACTTCACCAAATTTAGAATTGGTCTTTAATATCGAACATGGGGACCCGAATGGTTCAAGACCACTCAAGTTGGGCTTTCTCCCATGCATAAGTTCATAACAGGTTTTATTTAATCTTTTAACAGTTAACACTCTATTAAGGATATAACAGGCTGTTGCAACAGCTTCAGCCCAGAACACCACGGGAAGTTTCGAATCAGCCAGCATGGTTCTGGCTCCTTCAATTAAAGTTCTGTTCTTCCTCTCAGCCACTCCATTTTGTTGCGGAGTATACGGTGCGCTGTATTGATGTTCTATCCCCTTCTGTAAGCAGAAGATCTCCATCTCATTGTTCTTGAACTCAGTTCCATTGTCACTCCTGATGAATTTAACCCGTTTCCCCATGATATTCTCAACCTTGGTAATTAAATTCTTTACCATCTGCACTGTTTCATCCTTTGACTTCAGGAAATATACCCAGGAATATCGAGAGAAATCATCAGTGATCACCAAGCAATACGATGTTCCTCCTAGACTTCTTACATTCACGGGACCGAAGAGATCCATGTGAAGTAATTCTAGGGTACTGACAATTGAATTGACCTTCTTGGTGTGATGGGATTTCTTGTGTTGCTTTCCCTTTTTGCGTGATAAACATTTGTCTTCAAAGTTGAAATTCTTCAAGGGAACACCCAGCACAAGCCCATTTTTGACAAGGTAGTTCATTTTCCGAAGATGAATGTGCCCCATTCTCCTATGCCACAACTCGGACTCCGATTCAGTTGCTTTTGACAGAAGACACGATTCTTCTGTGGCCATCTCAGTCGATCTCATATCCATGATATACGTATTCTTCACTCTTGGAGCCTTCATAACGATCCAATCCTCTGGTATCTTAAAACCAGGATACAACATAATCGCTTCATTCTTTGTAAAATGTACGGTGTAGTCTTTGTTACAAATCTGCGAAACACTCAGCAGATTGTGCTTCAGTTCTTCAACAAAGTTTACTTTCTCCAAAGTCATCTTTCCATTCGACACCGTCCCTATTCCTGTAATCCTTCCACCGCTCTCTCCTGCGAAACTCACCCTTCCTCCTTGAACAGGTTTCAAGTCATGTAACAATTTCTTGTTACCCGTCATGTGCCGGGAACAGCCGCTATCCACAACCCGTTGGTTGTTGGCAGCCCTGTTCAACTGTTCCTGCACGATTAAAGCAGATGATTAAAATCTGGGGACCCAAGACAGATTGGTCTTGGGTCGATACATTCCGTACCTTGGCTGTCCAAAGTTAGTATCATAATAATTTATGTGAGTCCTAACAGGATACCTTCTTGTGGATTGACTATGAGGCCATCCAAACCTTCGTGAATTAAAAGAATTATTACTTAAGGTTTGGTTGTTAGCAGTGTAAAACTGAGATCTATTTTTTTGAAAACCTGAATTAGTCCATTTTCTGAAATTTGATGGGTTTTCATTTTTACCATTATATTGATTACCGTTAGTTCTTTTCTCAGATTTTGAAGTCCTCACACCTCGGAATTTCTGCTTCAGAGGGCAATCAGCAACAAGGTGTCCTATTTGATTACATCTAAAACAACTCATGTGTTCAATTTTCTTATCAATAGTTGTCTTTGATGTTGAGGCTGTATTACTGCCCGTTTGTCTCACATATGGTGGGACATACAGGTTTAGTGGAGACTTCTTTTCAGGTGTTTTATTTTTCTCTCCACTTTTCGGTAACACTTCCTCTTGTTTTGTCTCACACGACTCAGAGGACTTGTCTGAGTTAGATGAGACAGGACTCGGAGCAGAAATCTTAATACTTGCAACAGGCTTACTAACTTCTAGTTCTTTAGTAGTAACTTGAACTGGAACTGTCTGACCATAGTCAACATCAACAGATTTCTGATTACTAGGGTCATAAGTGTAATTATGATTGAAAGGAGGTGGAACTTCATGATAACCAATTCCTCCCCTTTTTGGGGAACCTTGATCACTAACGAGGTGATCAAGTATAGCGGAGGAATTTCTGAATTGCTCCAGTTTCCTGTTAAGTTCCACCACTTTTACCTGGTGATCAGCTATCTGTTTTTCCCTTTCAGCTATTAGTTTGGTTTTCTCTTCTAGAACCTCATAGCTAAGATCAATCACTTGAATTTTTTCAGCAAGCTTTGCTTTAAGACTTTTAATATCTTTCTCACTAGCTTTAATTTTTACTTTGTAACTATTTTCTCTAGCTTTAGTGAAATGACGATCTTCTTTTAAAGTTTTAAATTGCGCATCCAAACTAACAAACTGATCAGTTATAGTTGTCAGTTGTTCAGACAGATGTTCACACTTAGTACAAGGGAGTTCGGTACTTACCTCGGAGAGCTGGTCTACTACATCTGCCATGTAAGCTTCATTTTCGCCAGTCCCTTCTCACTATCTGCAGTTTCGATTTTTGCCAAATTTGCCTGTTCAAATACTTCTTCAACATGCAGATTCCAGTTATACTCCTCATTCTGTCTGGAAATCATGGCTCTATAGTCATTACCACTACCACTTTGCTGTGTAGATCTATTTTGACTGCATTCTACACGTTCATTTTTGCATTCTTTTGCAAAGTGGCCATTCTGCTGACAGTTGTAACAGCGTACCTTCGACTTATCAAACCCTGGCCTCTCTCCGACAAACTTCCTGCCAGTCTTCTTCATGAACCTCTTCACCCTTCTGACAATCATAGCCATCTGCCACTGCAGATCCATCTCCTCCAGATCATCAGCATCGATCTGATCATGATCTTCATCCAAAATTGCAGGATCAACAATCTTACCCTGAATGTAGTTCTCATACGAAGCAATAAAAGATGCATAGAGAGCAAACTGCTGTTCAGCAGATTTAACACTCATGGGCATCTTCGAGTAGTTGTTGTTTGAAACACTTGGGGTAAAACTACTCTTGGTCGCTTGAGGTTGAGAAGCATTTGATCCTCCAGCTACAAAGCACACATCACCGTTCATGTTGAGAGATACATGTCCTTCATGTGTTGAGCTAGCGCCTGACTCTCCCTTAGAGTAATAAGCAGATGATTCAGTTTTCGAACTTGATCCAGAGTTAACCTTTGCACCATACATACCCGGATCTTGAACCTGATCGGTAGGTGTCTCCTTTCGTACCATGTTTAGTTCAAACGTTCTTAGCTTGTTAACTGCTGTCTCCAGGTCATAGTCAGCAAAGTCTTTATCTTCTCTCATCAACACAGTATACATCTCCCATTTCGGTGGGAGAGCATCAAGAAGCTTTTCAACTATCTCATCTTCTTTGTAAGCAATTGAATAGTTGCTGAGTTCAGTCATCAGATGATAATATCTAGTGATGATATCATCAAGTGATTCATTTTTCAAATACTTGAAGACCGAGAATTGGGTTTTTAGAAGTTTAATTTTCGAGGCACGAATTCCCACATTGCCCTCAAACCGGTTCTCAAGTGCTTCCCAAAGCTCTCTAGCAGTTTTATACTTTCGGAAGGTGTGAAGTATCTCTTGTGGAAGAGCCATTGTAATTGCTGCATGAGCTTTGCTTTCTGCCTCATACATTTTCTTCTCTTCTTCTTCCATCTCTTTGTATTTCTTGATCTGATCACGACCTTCATACTCAGCAGTAGGTGGAATGTAACCATCTTGTATGCATACCCACATCTTGGCATCTTGATACTTGACATATTGTTCAAAACGATCTTTCCACGCTACATAATCAGTTTTCTTAAGCATCTTAGGTGCTTTTGTAGCCGAACCTGCTTCTACTTCCATCTTTACTAGTTCGGTAATGTTTATCGAAGACATCTTTTTCTAAACTCAAAGAAATCCGAAAATAAAAAAATTTATTTTCAAACAGGCATGTAGGCGAAGTTGTGGATAACTTCGCTTAAAACTTAACTTCGCGTGAATTTGCAACTTCGCTCACTTTCTTAAATTCGCCGGATTGGCGAACTTGAGAATAACTTCGCTTAAGTTGAGCGAACTTGGGAGGTAGGCGAAGTTGTGGGTAACTTCGCTTGAGGTAAGCGAACTTGAAGAGGTAGGCGAAGTTGTGGATAACTTCGCTTAACCTTATATCTTCGCCGAAACCCTACTAACAGTGACGGCAACTTCGCCTGATGAACACGAACTTTCTGCAGATTAGATTTCTGGGTTTTTCGAGGTTTGTGAAGGTGTTATGGGTTGTTTAAGCTTGTAGGAGGAGAGTATAGCACAAAAGCTCAGAAAACTCGTCCTGCGAATAGTCGAACGGAACGATTTCTATACCCGCGTGATAATCCCGAACCACACAATCGAGCAAAAGCTCTGATACCAATTGTTGGTTCCCAGCCGGATCTACACGAGATATCGCGTACTACGTAGGTGCGGAATCCCTACGTAAGACGTTACGAGTACAGAAAACAATACGAGCTAACACACGATACGATAACCAAACACACGTTGTATTCCAACCGTAAACACGTGATACTATTATCACTGAATACAAAACTCTCTAACTCCAAAATACACGAATAAACTCTGATCTATTTAATAAGCCGTAACAAACAACTTATATAGACACGACAACTTCGCCTAGCATGTTCAGGCGAAGTTGTCCCTAACTTCGCTTGACTAACAAGTTCGCCCATATAAGCGAACTTGTTAGTAACTTCGCTTACATACAAAACTCAAATCTAACTAACACGATTACAGACACTCGACACTGAACTACTGACATCATGCACCAACAATTGTCATAATTTGTTTTCAGTTAAAAATGCAACATTTTACGTATAGGCGTTTGTGGTCCGGTTTTGATGGTTTTAAACTAAGCCGTGAGCCAAGCCGCTTTTTGTCCTCGAAAACTAAAACCAAACCGTTGAAAATTAAAGCCCCACAAAAACAAACCATTAACAATGGTTAGGTTTCGGTTTCATTTGTACTTCGATACTAAATTGAGTTTAAAATAAGAATTCTTAATCCACGTTTTCAAACGGAACGATAAGCAACCAAAAATCTCTTACATGATTACCAATGTCTCTATTTCCCGCTGCATCGCGCGAACACTCGTCTAGTGTTAAATAAATTCAATAATGGTTTAGAGACCGGTTTGAATCACTTGACGCCTATGTAATTTTTATTTTGCATATTTTTAAATTCCTTTTGTAATCAGTATTCTATTTTATTATCATTTAGAAACAATTAAAAGAATTTTATTTCATTTAACTGAGAAAACCACATTTCCAATACATACATCAGCCATCGGTTAGAGAAAATAAATATTAATTGTTTGTTTTTTTCCCCTTTCTAAACTTGTAAGTTTTTAGCGACATATTATCAACTTCTATCGCTTTCATTTCTAATTTTCTAATAAGCGTTTTGAAGATGCAAGCTACCAACTCCAATGGGATCTCAACAATATACTTATAGAGGATAATACTGAACGAGCGTGACTGAGACAACTTGGTTAATTTGCAAAACAAACCACTGTTAGCATTGCCAGAGCTGGGAGGAAGACATGCCTTTCTGACCACCCTAATGTGACGGTATGTGTAACTACATAATAATAATCAAGTATGCAAGAGAGAAAGAAAGAGTGTATTAGCATCGTTGGCATGCATTATGAGATTTGGTGACCTGTCATTGCCATTGTCAAGGGCAGTGGACCCTGCCCAGGGTGTAACCGTAGGTGATTGTGACGAATATGTGTTTTTGCTAGTCATTTAAATTTTAACATGCGCTCCTCACAACTTGTCACATATATAGATGAATCACCGTCGACTGACTCATGACCTAATGGCCAAGATTTACTTAATTTTATCCATCAATCTGTTTTTATACAATTCATTACTAATTTCTTGGTAACTATTTAACTATATTATTTTGTTAACTTCGACAGACTTCTTTTTTTAAGAATTTCTAATTGCCGACAAATATCATATAAAGAAATATTAGAGCTAAAAATATACAAATATATATACACCGACACATACATACATATATATAGTATGTATTGCATGTATATATGCAAGGTTCAACGTGAATATATTCGCTTTCATTGCAATTATGAATTCATGATTAAATGGTTGTTGCTGCGTATCTTCCACCGTCAACACTCAAAACCCCTAAGGTTTCATGATGATTGAAAAATATTATAAAATCCTTCGATGTCATTTTATTATTTATACCATGATTTTGCTTTTAAGGTTGTTACCTTTAAGGTTCCATAAAATGATTTAACATAAACCAACATACGATGAAGTAATCAGTAGCATAGTTCATCAACATTGTGCTAATCCTACAGTACTGCTATGTGTCATTTACACCATCAACTACCTTTTAACACGTTAATCGTCAAGTTTTACTTTTTCCTTTTTTAGGAAACAAAATATATAATTATAAAGATGATGATAATTGACTAGATAATAACTAAAAGCCCATTTACACATTCTTTCATATTTTCTAATAGGTGACTAAGAGGAGGCAGCACTTAGGGTACCCAACCTGATTTGGGTACTTGATGAACGCCGCCCTCCTGCTGCCCTAATAAAGCATTTGAAGTTACTGATTTTCTAACAACTTCAAGATACTATTTAATCATGTTTAATACAAAGATTAAGTAACATAAGAGAAACAAACTATTGGTGTTGAAAATAATTTCAGGAGTTTCACAATGGCAAGTAAACATTTTCAAGAAAACCACAATACTAAGAAAAAAATCATGGGTCCGCCAGTACTCACTCACAACACGACTAACAAAATTACGCTTTCTTGATGAATTAACAAGATATGAATCATGCATGCATACTTAAAGCAACCAAACAGTAATAAGACAAACAAATCCATGAAATAATATATAACTATGCCTTCATTGTTTTACTATAAAGAAGAAGAAGAAAATCTTAACAGAAAAGTAAAACTCATCTAAAGTTACCATTTTTATCCCCACCATTATCACACAACACCATTACTCTGATAAAAACAAAAACAAACAGATACAGACTGTACAACTATTTTAACATAGTAGGCATCCACGCTTCCCGCCAAATTTCACTTAAACAGGAATAACATCAAGATTTGAAGTGTCTTCACCCCTTAAAACAATTCCCTCCAGACTCGAGGGAAGAAGGCACCGGCCCCACTGACATCCCGTTGGGACCGGTTCAGACGGCGGAACGATCATCAACACGTTGTTCAGTCTCTGAACGACCCCCATCACACTTACGGTACTACCCTCTTTAATATACCTGAATATTATTATTATTTCAAGTAAAAATCAAAATATAAGTAACTAAAACCTATAAGGAATTTGAGTTATATTTTTATTTGCATACCCTTCTTTGAGGCGCATCGGGCGATCCTCACTAGTGATGTTTCTTTCACTCAACCATCTGATGAATTGTGGTGATGAATCTATGTTTGACTGGTCAACTTCTATGACAGTAGATTCGTCAACATACGGGGTCACACGGACCCCATAACCTGTCTTGACTAATGCCCTTAATCCAGACTGGAAATCGGAGATATAAAAATCCGCCACTTGCCTCTGCAAATATTTATGCAAATACATCTTAATGAAGAAATCTTCATGAAAGTCAAAATGCATGTCTTCCTTTTGGACAATAGTGAGTTGTATTATTGAACCCATTGGATCATATTTGCTTTATGTAAAAGCTAAATACACGTGCAAATCGGAAAAAGAAAAGACAGATTTATGGCCAACAAAACTAACAAGCTTGTATAATTGATCAATGACTAATGGTTTATAATGCAAGCAAACATGACAGTCAGTTTATGAAGCATCACATTAAAAACAAATAACAAAGACATGTTAGCTTGTTACCTTTTTGATATGACAGCCTCAAAACCTGAATACATTATTATCATTTTATTAAAATATTAATCAAATGGCTCACCTCCATTGATCGCAGACCCCAGGTAAACCGACGGTGTGTGGGATTTGCAGGTTTTGAACCCCAACCGCGATATTCATATAAACGCGTGGATGTATAAACGCATCTGGGAACCCGTTGGAATGATGATTCTAGAGGAACATTCCCACAAGTAACCACCTTCAAGAACTCAAGATTTTAACGATCAGTAGACGTGTCTATATAATAATATGCAACATTATTTCAAGATCATATAATATATTTCTATTTTCATGAGATGTGCCCTATCAACAATATCAATATCTTTTTCTCCGTTCCTGTGGTTTGGCTATAAACCTACCCTTTGGAGTCACCATGGTTTCATTTTTAACCCTTCGTGTCCCTAACACTAACTCCATTAGATCTATTTTGTTAGTTTTTCATAAAATGACCAAAATACCTCTCTTTACTAAACCTTTTTGGAGTGAACTAGTTAAAAAGACTAAATCATTAGGACAACAATCAAGCTTTAACTCTTATATGTGTGTGTTGAGTTAGATTTTGTTCCTTATAATCTAGCCATCTTAACTAGTTCAGTCCAAAAAAAACTTAATAATAGGAGTATTTTCGTCATTTCATTAAAATTGGCTATAAAAAATCTAACATAATTAGTGCTAGGGACTCAAACAGGTTAAAGAAATGAAACCATGGTGACTCAAAGGGTTAAATGTTACAATTTTAGACTGAACTAAAATCGGCAAAACACAGGGACAACGAAAAAAGAACTTAAACTCTTAATAATAATGATTCTCAATAAAAGATTTAAGACTATAACAAAAAGGTAAGCTTTCTACTTATTTTAGTAACATTTAACTACATTCAGTTAAAGTAATTTATTTATAACTTATACAAAGTAAAATCAACATACCCCAGAAACCTTCACAAACTGCCCGTTTTTTGCGGTTCTAAGTTCCGCATCCGGATACGCGTCAATATAATCAGCCATAGAACTTCCTCCCCAGCATCCACCCAAACTGAAACCCGAGCCGCCATCCACCTGGCGCAGGTAAGTAACCGCTGGATTTTTAGCCATCGCGGGTTGTGGTTTACCCGACCCTGCACCATCAGTTGGACCCGGCCCCCTTCGGGGTGCACCCGATGAGTTAAGCGGTCCAGATGTAATAAGCCCGGTGGTCGGGAGAACCGGGGGGATAGGTCCTGAGTTGTGTCGAGAACCACCTTGCGGGCCAGACGACTTCCTTATCGGCTCACCATGTTTATTCAAAGGCCCGGAACTAGTTTTCTTCATTGAAGATGAACCCGGGCCCACCCCAGACAAACCCCCACCACCAAACGACCCGGTTCTTAACGGGGCATTCGCTATCGGGCCGGACTTTCTTGGTCTCGAGCCAGTGTTGTCCACATCAAACATTTTCCCGAGCTCGCCCGATTTTTTGATGTCACCGCCCGTGTACGGGACTGCAGTGGAGGACATGGTGGGAGCCCGTTCTTTCGGCTGTTCAGGCCGACCCGACACATATAAACCATTGTTTAACTGATGAGACGGAAACCGGGAACTCATTCTTTTCCAATATTCAGCCTATTAAAACCTATACAACAAACAAAGCATAAGATTGAAATCATATGATTAAATGCAGATTAAGCATCAGCAAATCTGAAGTACGAATTTGGCATTATTTGATTAAAATAAAGAAATTAACACTAAAAATATTATCAATTAAGCATTGACCTAAAACCTGCAACAGTAATCAAGATCGGATATTTAGCATAAAAATCAAAGCTTTTAAACCCAAATCGAAAATACCCATTTGAATCAAGCAAAAATTAGAGCGAATTAAGGTTCAAAATCAAAACTTTTGTAAAGAGTATCGGAAACAAAGTAAACTGGAATCAAGAACAGGAAATAGAATGTACCTTGGGAGATCAGAAACCCTAGAGAAGCAGTTCGATTGAACTGAAAAGGGGTTTGGGCTTTTTTTTGAGTAAAATAAAAAGAAAGTTAGTATTTTGTACATCCGGTATGACGGTGTATGAACATGGTGATCATGAGAGAGAAAGTGATAGAACGAAAGAAAGAGGGTTTGTTTGTTTGTTTGTATGTTTGCTTGGTTAAATGAAACACTAATTTGATATGTAAGGAACCCTTGCACTTATGCTACGTGGAGTGGGGACTACAATATGAGGCGATTTTTAACACGTAGCATCACGTCCACGTCAGTAAATGTATGATTATAAATTTTGAAGTGTAGTGGTGTTATAGTCCAATATATATATATATGTTATTTCAAAACTCAAACCCGACGACAAATACGTGTCCCCCTTGTCGCCCCTTTTATCGCCCGGGGAGGGAGGGGGGGGGGTGTTCCTCTCCTTTGTCGCCTCTTATCGCCTACATTTTTCTCTTATCACCTACATTTTCCGTCCACTACGCTTTTTTTACACTAGTAATAATTTTGAAGATAATAATGCCCCTTAGTTTTCTATTAGGTTTCAAGATTTTGTGAATTGATCTCCGTTGGCATTTAGTTAATAGTGATTGATTTGTGAATGAGAAGGTTGGATTGAAAAGGTAGGTTTTAACAATGTTTCTATGTACTTGTCATCATATTTGTATGATGGTGGTTATGAGATGGGATGTGATGTGGAATTTTGTGGTTTTATTAGGTCATGTGTAGGGGGTGAATTTGAGGGGCGATATTTTCAGTGAACACAGCCCCCGGGCTACAAAGGGGTGATACTTTTAGTGAACAGCCCCCGTTACAAAGGGGCGATTTGTGGGGGTGGGGGGGGGGGGCGAGAAATATTTGTCGCTCTTCCATCATATTCTTTTATTATTATTATTATATTGAAATGTGTGCGATATATATATATACATATAGGGCTACAACACCACTACACCCCTAAAACAAAAACCTATATTTTGCTGACTGGACGTCACATGACATAAAACGCCTTATTTTGTAGCCCTACATTACACATAGCCTTAGTGGTATGATGATCAATGATAAGATGGCGTGATAATGGTTTTGAAAGATGTGATGGTAACTACATAAAAGAGTATGATGATGGAAAAAGAGATGTTATTTTCTACTCTTTATTTGTGTTCGGGATATATGAAGGACAATTTTACCTGCATGAAGAGGAACGAGGAAAGTTGACAAAGTCGTATAATCAATGAAAAGTGCTAAAACAAAAGGTTAGAAGATATGATAAAGATCAAATCATATATGTGCTTGTGGATAAAAGGTGACAAGTTCTAATCTTAAATATATATAAACGAAACCTTTAAAAACTTTCTAGTTGCTCCCTACATCTTCTCAAGTCACCAGATTGTTTTATTTGTAAATGGAGGCTTTTCCCAAATTCACGTGTATGGGTCTCACCAAACCCATATAACTCTTAAACGAGTTATAACATCTCATTATATTAAAAATTAATCTCACCAAATATTTTATATATATGAAAATCCTATAAATCAGGGATATACTAAAAATTAATATTTGTTTTTTTATATTATTTATGTTAGGGCATAGAATTATACTGATGATCCTTTATCATTGTGTGACTTCTGGATCATTTATCCTTGAGATATATTCCAGGTATTGAATGATCAAGGATCCTCGGTATTATTTGTTTACTAATGATTGTGTTTGAATGGTGGTGTGGTTGATAGATATAACGGCTATAGGACTTGGTCAGCCTAATATTGCGCTACAAGTCTCTTTCAGCACGTGGTCAAAGAGTGGGAGTGGCTAGTGGAATAATGGCGAGAAAATAAGACTAGTTGTTATTTATCTTTTTTTATTTATAACCGAGTTTATGATCAGCTAGGTCACACTCTTATCACTTCGCACATACCAGATACATTGAGAACTCTCTCTGAGCAACACACACACACATAACTTTCGTTGTAATACTGATCATATTCTCCAAACCTTGTATTCTTATATTTGATATTAATAAAGTGGTGATAGACAATTGTCATCACCCGAGGTTTTTATGCCGGCGATCCTCTAAAGATCAAGGGCTTTTCCTCATATAAATCCTTGTGTTTGTGTTTGCAACTGATCCATAATCGTTCTTATCAACTTAGCACTAAACCTCACCTAACGAATTTGGTTATATTATCCTTAATTGATTTTTGACCAAAACAATTTGGCGCCCACCGTGGGGAAATGGTGCTATAATCCAGAAAATACCCTATCAATATTCAACCTTTACAATCAATACCACCATCAATGGCCTCTCAGCAATCTTCCGCTCCATCAACCGTACCATCATCAGTTTCTCACCCATCAAGAACTTTACTACCGATGCCTCCTCCATTAACAGGAGCACCAAGGGCTACTGCTACAGGAAACAAGACACAACTACCAGTCTTCCAGAGCTCAAAGACCACCGCTACCACTTGGTGGTTAACTATAACAATGATGTTTCGGCTATGTTTTCGCAGATTAAAGCATATATGGAGCAGCAAAGCAAGACTAACCAGGGGATCCTTCATGAGATAGAAGACCTCAAGAGGACTAAGAGGCCAGCAGATCAGACTCCTCTGATGCCTAGGATGCTGGATTTTACCACTACAGGATCCTTGGCTCAACTTACTCAAGGATCATCTATCCTTCACCCGAGGTCCATGGGTTAACAAGCTCAGGGATCCTCAGTTTTCCAACCAGGATCATCTATCCTTAATCTGGGGTCCATGGGTCTACAAGCTCAAGGATCCTCTCTTCCCTAGCAAGGATCATCAATCCTTCAGCCAGGATCCTCCAGGTTGTATCATCAAGGATCCTTTAATTCCCAGCCTCAAGGATCCTTCTTCCAGAATCAAGGATCCTTCTTCCAGAATCAAGGATCCTCATGACTTCGGAATCAAAGATCCCCAGAAGTCCATGAAGGAGACATTATCCCCATGCAGACTATTGCCTACAGTGGACCAACTGTCGTGGCAGACGCTTCTTACCTCGGATATTCCTCTAGAATATGCCAACATTCACACAACAGAGAGGTAACACATATAATCCTATATCCTTATATGTAAATCTTGGTTCCATGCAGGATGCATGTATCAACCAGGCTATGACTAAGGAACTGCAGAAGCTTAAGGATATGATATCCAGCGCACTAGGGGTGGTCCGACCGATCCCTGAAATACCAGAAGGGAGCCACAAGTTATCCAGATTTGCTCCACCTATTTGTGATTCTGAAATCCTAAAACGATTTCAGCCCCCCAACATGAAGGTGTATGATGGAACAACTGATCCGGAAGAGCATGTGGCTCAGTATAGGGAGAGGATGGAGATCAATCCAATTCCTGAAAGACTCAAGGAAGCTTTTTTATGCAAGGGTTTCAGATCCACACTAAAAGGATCTGCACTTAAATGGCTGCTAAGTCTTCCTCCCTATTCTGTTACTTCTTTTTCACATTTAGTTAACTTGTTCAACAACCAGTTTTCTTGTAGTAGGAAATTTTAAAAGTTAACTAGTGACTTATATAGAGTTGTCCAGCCTTATGATGAATCCCTAAGGGATTTTGTTACAAGGTTTGGCAGGGAGGCCCTAGAAATCCCTAATCTTGATATGGCTACGGCTATTGAAGCTTTCAAGATGGGACTACATAGGGGCTCCCCGTTTTATGACGATCTTGTGATGAATCCTTGCAGGACTTTAGATGAAGTCAGGAACAGAGCACTCATATTTATAAGGCTAGAAGATGACAAGAGGATCCAAGAACAGTTAGGGGCTCCAACAAAGCAAGAATCTTCTGACAAGAAACAAGGATCCGCATTCAGGAACAACAACTCGAAGCCTTATTCCAAATTCAACAATCAAAATGTCCGAGCAGTCGAAGAAGGAGATGATGATAATGAAGATTATCCAAGTATTTATGAGTATTTTTTCGATGTAGATACTCATGGTTTGATTTGTTCCATGAAGGATCTTGGAGAGAAAGAAATGTGGCCTCGGAAAAACGAGAAAACAACATCCTTCAAAGATTAATCCAAATGGTGTGCGTTCCATGAGGATTTTGGCCATCAGACAGATGATTGTATTGGTTTAAGGAGGGAAATTGGATACCTCCTAAGCAACGGCCACTTTAAGGAGCTCTTGGGTAGAAAAAAGTCTAGGATCCAGGATCCTGAAGATGTCCCACAGAAAGCAACTCCACCCCTACCAGATGCACAAGTCATCAATTTCATCTCCGGTGGATCAGATATATGTGGAATTTCTTTCTCTTTGGCCAAGAGACATGATAAAGAGACGGAGCTGGAGAATGGAGAGAGACCTGTCATATCCACTACCTTGACGACCAATAAAAGAATCTTCTTCGATGAAGAGGATAAAACAAGCATCCAGGATTCTAATCACGATGGTTTGATTGTAACTTTATTTATTGCTAACCATTATGTGCGCAAGATCATAGTCGATGGTGGAAGTTCAGCCAACATCATCCAAAATGATGTACTCCAGAAGATGAATATCCCTGACTCGGAAATCATCCCGAGAACATCCGTGCTAGTTGGCTTTAGTGGTGAAACAAAGAAAACAATAGGGGGCATCAAACTCCCAATATACATTGATGGGTTAAACTCTTACAAAAATTTTGCGTTATTGATAATTTGTCTTGTTGCATTCTTGGCAGGCCATGGATACATGGAATGAATGCTGTAGCCTCTACTTATCATCAGTGCATCAAACTACCAACTCCTTGGGGAGTAGTAAGGATAGATGGTGACCAAGTGGAATCTAAGATATGTTATTCTTCATCCACGAAGCCAACAGCTAAACAAATGATAGCATAGCAACTGCAGAAACATCTTAGGAACGTGCTGGAGGCTCGAGAACAGGACCTAAAAGAAATATCCTTGGATCCCGAGGATCCAGATGTAAAAGTTTTCCAAGGATTTAGTATCCCTAATGAGATTGAAGAGGATATAATATCCTTCCTCAAGCGACGAAAATCCACATTCGCCTTCAAGCACTCAGACATGACATGTATTTCAAAGGAGGTAATTACTCATAAGTTAGGCCTTGATAATTCTATTAAACCTGTCCATCAGAAGCGAAGAAAATTTGCTCATGAGAGGAACGCGATCATACAAGAAGAAGTTGGAAAACTTCTTAAGGCCGGTATGATCAAAGAGGTTAAGTATCCTCGATGGTTGGCTAATGTGGTTGTTGTTTCAAAAAATAATGAAAAGTGGAGGGTGTGTGTCAATTTCACCGATTTAAACAAGGCATGCCCCAAGGATCATTTCCCATTACCACATATAGACTCTATGGTGGATGCAACAGAAGGACATGAGATGTTTACTTTTATGGATGTTTCTCTGGATTTCAACAAATTCAGATGGAACCATCTGATCAAGAAGACATAACATTCATGACTCCTACTGGAATATATTGCTATGTTGCCATGCCTTTTGGACTAAGAAATGCAGGTGCAACTTATCAACGCTTAGTCAACATGATGTTTAAAGACCAGCTAGGGAAGACCATGGAATTCTATATAGACGACATGGTAGTCAAATCCAAGAAGGCTGAGGATCATCTTAAAGACTTGGAAGAAGCCTTCAATATCCTTGATCAATATAACATGAAACTCAATCCATCTAAATGACATTTTGGTGTTAAGGCGGGAAAGTTCCTTGGTTATATGGTCACTAAAAGGGGTATAGAGGCTAGCCCGGAAAAAATACAAGCCATCATCAACATGAATTCACATGTGAATGCAAAGGATGTACAAAGGTTGATTGGAAGAATTGCAGCCTTGAATAGGTTCATCTCCCGATCTTTGGAGAAGTGTAAGGATTTCTATGAGATCCTTAGAAAGAATAAAAAGTTTGAATGGATGGAGAAGCATGAGGCTTCACTCAAGGCCTTGAAGGATTACTTATCCTCAGCACCAACATTAATGAAGCCAGCAGATGGGGAACCCTTATCCTTGTACCTAGCTGTCTCGAGAAATGTTGTAAGTGTTGTCCTTGTAAAGGATCATGAAGGGGAGCAACATCCTGTTTATTATGTAAGTAAAAGTCTTCTAGATGATGAAGCCATGTATTCTCATTTAGAAAAGTCAATTCTTGCACTTATTATGGCTTCTACTAAGTTAAGGCATTACTTTGAAACGCATACTATAATTGTGAAAACTAACTATCCTATCAAAAATGTTCTTAGAAAACCAGAGATGTCAGGTAGGATGGTTAAGTCGGCTGTGAAGCTAAGTGCATATGATATCCAATACGAGCCGAGGACTGCTATAAAGTCTCAAGCATTAGCTGACTTTGTGGCTGATTTCAGTAGTGATCTACAAAAGGAAGCCGACTTGGAGGTCCAACTACTGGAAGAAACCAAGGATCCTTAGATATTATTCAAGGATGGGGCATCCAACCTTAGAGGAACATGATTAGGTATCCTATAAAAATCGCCATAGGGGGACATAATACCCCAGTCTATAGCCTGTGAGTTTCAAACCACTAACAATGAAGCAGAATATGAGGCTCTAATTGCAGGTTTACAACCAGCTAAACACATAAGGATCATGTATCTTCAGGTTTATATAGATTCGTTATTAATAGCTAACCACTTTAATGGCTCATATGCTGTTAAAGGTGAAAAACTAAATAAATATCTAGATATTGTGAAAGAACTGTCAAAGTTCTTCGATTCTTTTAGTATTATACAGGTACCAAGGGAAGAAAATGCTGGGGCAGATGCCTTAGCAAATCTAGCTTCATCCTTGAAGGTTCTGGAAGCCACGAAGATTCCAATCATCCATATACTCTCACCAGCAATAGGAAACAAGAAGTTGGGGAGATAACAAATAACAAAGAGATAGTGCTTTGGGATACATTATCCTTAAATAATCAAGGATCTCGGATCCTCGCAATCAAGAAGTTCATTCAAGATGGAGAGATTCCCGCTACATAGAATCCTAAATCCTTCAAACTTAAGGTATCACAATACATTTTATTACATGATATTCTGTGTAGGAAATCTCTTGCAGGTCCATACTTGTGGTATATTGAAGATCGTGAAATTCAAGAGGTTCTTAAAGACTTTCACGAAGGAGATTGTGGTAATCACACTAGAGGTAGATCCCTATTCTCTAGGATTCTAAGAACAGGATACTTCTAGCCAACCATGAAGAGAGATGCCATGGAATATTCAAAGAAGTGTGATGCTTGTCAAAGACACGTCAACATCCTACACCAGCCAGCAGAACCTATGTATCCTATATCCTCATCATGGCCTTTCATGAAGTGGGGCATGGATATTGTGGGTAAGCTACCTAAGGCGCCAGGAGGAAATATATTCACGCTTGCATTGACTGATTACTTTTCAAAGTGGATAGAAGCAGAAGCTTTTGTTCAAGTCCGCGAAAAAGAGGTGACATCCTTCATTAAAAGAAATATTATTACCAGATTTGGTATCCCTTCAGAAATTATTTATGACAATGGTTCCCAGTTTATCGGGAAAAGAACCACTAACTTTTGTGACAGTTCGGGGCATCAAGATGATCACTTCTACACCAGTTCATCCTCAAGCCAAAGGTCAAGCAGAGTCAAGAAACAAGATTATCATCAACAACTTGAAGAAGAAACTAGGATCCAAGAAAGGCAAGTGGGCTGAGGAACTTCCTTATGCTCTTTGGGCTGATAGAACAACACCAAAGAATGCAACAGGTCAAACACCCTTCTCATTGGTGTTTGGATAAGAAGCTGTAATCCCTACGGAAATGGTGGTTCCTACTGCTAGAACAAGCATCCGTGATCCTGAAGCCAATAATGAAATCCTTCTCTAAGACCTAGATATTGTTGAAGAACATAGAGACCTAGCCCAGATCAGAATGGCAGCATATCAACAAAGGGTAGCTGGGGCATACAACAAGAGTATCAGGAGCAGAAGATTCCAAGAATGAGATCTAGTCTTAAGAAAAGCCTTCCAAAATACAACTAACCCTGCAGATGGAAAGCTAGCACCTAAGTGGGAAGGCCCCTACTTGGTCGAGTCAGAAGCTAGAAAAGGGGCATATCACCTGCTGACTATGGAAGGCAACAGGTTACCAAGAGCATGCAATGCTATCCATCTCAAGAAGTACTTTTTCTGATCGGGATCAAGTATCCATAGAGGATCGAGTATCCTTAAAGGGTCAAGGATCCTAAAATTGGTAATATCTATCTGATCACTTATTCATTTCAGATTCTTATTAATTGGAGGATAACATATTCTTAACGTTTGTCTTTTCCAAGTTTTAAATAACAATGCAGGATACTAGTAAGAGAATGTTCAAGAGGTTGGCCACCTCTCCCTCAAGCTTAAGGTACATCACTGTTTCCCTTGGCCTAGCCCATGGTTAAGGTGTGACCCCCGATGGTCATATATTCTAAGGTTTAAAAGGTTTACACATTTCTTATAAATTAGAGTTTCTACACTCTCGCCTGGAGCGCACATTATCCAATGTAGGGGCAGCGGGACCAGTACACGCTTAGTGGCTGATAATTTCGTTGCTTTTGGCTATATGGAGGATCCTACGATTTATGGTAGACGTACCATACCCCCGGTTTATAACATTTTCATGTTATCTTAAGACAAAGGTTTCTAACATGTTCATGTTAGCTAAAGGTTTTGGCGTCTTCACGTCACTTACATTTGGGCTAAATCCCGGTTTGGGCGAGTCCCCAGTTTGACATCCATTTATTTGGGCTTATCCCCCGCTTATTGGGCTTGTCCCCAGGATATTTGGGCTTGTCCCCAGTTTGTTGGGTTTAATCCCAATTAATATCATAAGTTGTTTGCGTCACGTATCTTAAGTTCAACTGCAAGGATCACTGAAGGATCAATACTTATGGATTCGGGATCCTTAACTCATTTTTGCAGAAGAATCAACACTTATGGTAACTTAGGTCTAATTAGATCTTATGGTATGACTTCTACTTATTGATTTACATTTACTTGGTTTAAATCTTTATTCTTTTATATAAGGATTAAGGATCCTTAATTTGTTTTTACAAGGATATTCTATCCTTAAAGCTTTTTACTCAAGAATATTTCTTAAAAATTTCACCAAGGCTAAGACTATATCAAACTTACTTTAAGAATAAAAAACAATATACATATAGCCAAAAGATTTAAATTATTATTAATCACAAGTCACTTAGACTTACCCAAAATTCTTATCCCAGATTTCACCATTCAAAAGATGGACCATCCACCCGGGTTAAGCAAGTGATACTAACTGTTCTTAGAGTGCAAGAAAATAAAAACAGGGGGATCAAAGGCTTCATCCCCACAAACAGAGGATTCCTCCACCTTTGCTACTCCCGGAAATTGTCTTAAGGATCATAGATCCTTTATCCTAATTACTATTGTTCAGTACAAACCATTATCAAATATCCTTAAAAAACATCATCAAAATAAAAAAAAAAAACGGGCTCAGGCCTTGTCTACTTTAACCTTCATCACCCGTTTAAGCAGCTTCCTCACCACCTGCTGCTGCTTCCTTCCCTTCATCCATCTCACCTGCATCATTCACTCCACTCGTTCCAACTCCATCAGCCATCTCAACCTCCTCTTCTTCCTCACTGCCACCAAGCTCCACCAAAGCCTGCTTCCATTTTTCCACATCCCAAGCCAACCTATCAAAAGCAGGATCACCAGCTTCGGCAACCATCTTGATTCGGGCCTGCAACACCGACCTTGCAGCCCACATTTTTGCCTCCTCAGTGGCTTGCTTCACCTCCTCATGGTGCTGTGCTTCTGTGGTGGATAGCAGATCCTCCAAGCGCTTTTTATCCTTGGTGAGCTTGGCTAGAGCCTTGTCCTTCACGGCAGCCGTGCTTCCCATGCCAGAAAGGTTATTCCCCAGTTGGCCAACGATCTTCTAGTGGTAGTCTTTGGAAGCATTCACAGCCTGTACCAGACAGTTACACAAAGTTAGAAGGATCCTTGATTCGTAAAAGAGGAATTTTAGGATCAAGGATACTTACAGCGATGATCATTTCGAATGGACTCTCAGGCTCCGAGGATCTTTTTCTCTTGGCCGCTCCGGATTTGGCCCTGGTGGTTGCATTTATTGGTTCAAAATGGTGGCTGCCTTCAGAGCTTCTTTCTTGACGACTTGAGGGGATATGAGGCTGTCGATATCCTCAAGAGAGAACTTGCTGGCGGATTTGTTGGACCTTTGAGCACCTTTAAAACACGAGAAAAAGATAACTTTTCTAATCGATTTAATTTATTATACAAGTTTAAGTCTTACTTGACATGTTGCTATTAGAACCCGATGAGATTTCACAAAAAGCCTTAACGAATTTGGCCTGGAAATTTTGAACTTCGGGATCCAGGGCAAGAAACCTTTTTGCTTTTTCTCTTGTTCCAGGTAAATTAGCCAAGGATGCAAAGTTATCCACTGCAAAAAAGAATAAACAAGAAAAAACTGTTAAAAGAAGGATCAATTACCCTAAACCGTTTCTATGGATCTAGGATCCTACCCTTTTTAACCCACTTTAATGGTAAATCGACCCCACCAGGGATGGAGTTTCGTTTAACGAAAAAGAATTGATTCCTCCAAAGGGAACCGTTCTGCGTTACTTTTGAAATCAAAGTCGGCTGTCGGGGCTTGGATTTCAAGACAAATCGGTTTGAACCGTGGGTGTTTAGGCTATAAAGGTGTGATAACTCCTGAACGCTAAACTCTATTTTTTCCACCTCCATTATCTTCTCAATGGTACACAAAACCCTCCAAATCATCGGCATGGCTTGGATGTAAGACATTCCGGTAGTATCGAAAAAACTCTGGGTAAAAGAGGGGAATGGATATGTGTACCCGATAAGAAAAGGACAGGCGGGGAATCAGACCCAAGCCTTTGAGTAAGTGTCGCATCGGATTAACGAATCAAAAGGTCGGAAAACGGTTTCCGATGGAAGTAGTTGCCGGAGTTCATTTATCTTGAGATCTGTAAACTTACAGATCTCCATGGATGGGTTGGTAATGAGCTTCTGGGATTGCATCTCCGATAACTCGGAAGGATCAGAGTGGTCGAAAGGAGAAGAAGAAGCGGTAGACATTTTTTATATTATTCAAATAAAAGGAAATGTGAAGGAAGAAGGATACCTGAACCGTCTACCGAGATATGTGGTTATAAGGTGTCATACCCCGTGTAGGCTCCTGGACGGATCGTACACGGGATGTCGCTATCTGCGCAGGTGCGGAATCCCTGCGTAGTTAGATACGAGTGCAGAATACTTATAAATCAAACACACGAGCAATGAACGAACACGTTATATTGATAACCGAACACGTGACACTAGGTCACTATTACAGACTGACTTGTAAACACGTAACACTCGAACTGAACCGCTGAAACGAAACCCTAACCAACTCCTTAAACTGTTACAGCGAACAGTTTAAATAGACACGACAACTTCGCCTCAGGCGAAGTTGTCTTTAACTTCGCTTGTTCAACAAGTTCGCCTGAGCGAACTTGTTGACAACTTTGCTTGTTACAAAAACATAAACATAATCAAAAACATAATTACATTACAGACTCGATTACAAACGTTAGACTATGAACTACTGACACACATGTACCAACACCCCGACTTACGGCCTGGGCGTGTGACCAACAGTTGGTACCGGTTTTGTAAATATATCAGAGTTTGTTTTTAGCGGAAGACTTTTAAAACTATTTACATACTTTTGAAACCATTATTAATAAAATATAATTTCTTTTGTTTGAGAAAGCTTCTCGGGGAAGTCTTTTAATTTATAATAATATATTTTTGAAATGACAATTTAATTTTAAACCTTTATTTATAAATAAGATTATTTAGTTTATTTAAAAAGCGTATCGGATAATAATTCCTGAGTGTTTTATTTATAAACCTCGTTTGATTTTTACAAAGCATATTGTTTACATTCTTTCAATAATGAGCCATCTCTACCTTGCGAACATCCACTTCATGAATGGCTCCAATTCTTGATATTGTAATTTCCTGAAATGTTAAGAAAATACGTCAGCGATATGCTGGTGAATACGCTGACGCTAAAAATATTTTCTTTTACTTTGTTACCCCTCGAGGGTTACGCAAGCCTCGAGCCATCTTGGCTTAGGAATAACAAAGTTAAAACAACACAATTATAAACTCGAGTCTCTACACTAAATACCTCAGCAAACATCGCAGCGTTCGACTTAGTTAAGTACTTGTATGTATACACATGGTCGTGCTCCCCGCAGGAAAGCGTCCTACGACCAGGTGTGGTGCGATGCGCACACTGCGTAGTACCACAAATGTAAGAATCCAGGCAAATGTATACTACAGCCTGAGGGCTAGGCTTATACTCTTATTTATAACGGTTTTAGGAACAATAGTCCCTTGTAAATCATTTTCATATCACACATTTGACTCATTTCAAAACAAATTTGTAAAGTTTGGGGGCGTACTCACCTTTTGATTTGGATCGGCTTCAATACACCGTCCGAGGGTCTTTCCCGTTGCTATCTCGCACCTTTAGTACGAGTATAACCTTTTCTTTTGGATCAGCTTCAATACACTGCCCGAGGGTTTTTCCCTCTTCTTTGTTATCTCGCACCTATAGTACGAGTATAACTTTTTGTTAGTCGGATATACAATTCGGCTTAAGACCTATAGTCTCTTTTGTAAAATCTTTACCTCGATTTTATTTTCTTTATGAACCTTTAGTTCAAAAACATTTTTTTCTTTATTTTTAAACCTTTAGTTTAAACTATCATTTCTTTCTTTTCTTTTTCAAGTTAAAACTCTTTCTTTTCACTTATTTACTTTTCTTTTCTTTTACAAGATAAACTTCTAGTTTAACTTGTTTTTCTTTTTCTTAAACTCTACGTTTCTTCTTCATTAAGAAACGTATCTTTTTCTTCTCTTATTAGTTAAGAATAATAACTTAAATAATATTATCAACTATAACTATTTTCTACCTTATCTTTTCCTTTTATTTTATAATATGTTTGAACCTAAAGTCCAAATCATATATCTCTTATTCTCATATTCGGACCTTTAGTCCATCATGTTTTCTTTTCTAAAATCTACGTTTTCCAAAACATATACACATATATATATATATATATATATATATATTATTTAGGATAAGGTAATAATAAGAAGTAGATTTTTCCTAAGAAGTGTAGAAAGTGTGTTTTCACCATTAGATTTAATAAAACACACCGTAACTAAAATAAAACACACTTTTCATATCCACCATCAGATCAACATATCTAATGCACCAAATTACTTCTTACACTTCTTAGACACACTCCATTTCTTATTTTAATCTCACCATATATAGTTTATATTAATAATATAAATAATATATATATATATATATATATATATATATAGTTTCATTTACTTATTGTTATTTAAAGTATCTTTAAACTTTTATTTTTATTTATTAATCAAAATTATTTTATTGTTTCTTTATTCTTTCTCTTTTTATTATTATTTAAAATTTATTTATATCTATCTCTTTTATATAATTCATTTCCTTTATTTTCTTTTGTATATTTTCGAGGTATAGACTATACCCTTGACTAGAGTCTAAGCCTTTATTATTTATTAATATTTTATTGGGAATTATGTCTACCTTGTTCGGCTTATTATTTTCTAAACTCACGGGCAGCATTTCGACGCTTGCACGTATATCGAGAATCTTGATCAACACCTCCTTGGCGCGCAAATCGAGGTACCACCGGTCTTCAAATCTCGTCGGCACACACTTCGGGGCGGGTCGTCGGGTCGTCTCGGGTGGGCACGTACTTCAAGGTGGAACGTCGGGTCGTCTCGGGTCGGCACGTATTTTGAGGCGGAATGTTGGTATGTCGGGGTATCGTTGGTTTATTGGTACGGATTACGAGGTAAGATGTCGGGGTTTTATGGTCACGGAAAACGTGGTATTTTAGAGAGATGTAAGAAAGAGAAAGTGTGTGTGAAAATGGTGTGTGAGAAATGAAGTTGGAGTCCTCTATTTATAAGCTGGCCAGGAGACCCGTCGCGATACGCGATGGGCCCAGACATAGCCGTCGCGTATCGCGACGTAGCTATTGTGAGTCACGGGTAGGTTTGCCACGTGGGGTTTTCGCGTGTCACTACGTCATTCCATTATGCCACGTGGTGACATGTGGCAGGAACATGGTGCCACCATGTGACACGTGGCGGGACACGTGTCACATTATCAGACCTCACGCGATGACGTTGTGTTTTTGGTTCTTTGCGTATCGCTGTCTTCCCATATCTTAGATTTTGAAAATATACCCATCGCGATACGTGATGGGCTTGCCTTTTGTGACGTCGCGTATCGCGACAAGACAGGAAGTCAAAATATATATTTTAAGTCCTTGTACTATTGAAACTTAGTATTTTTGACCCGATATTTTCGTGATGTTACGTATGTGTATAATTTTGTTAAACCGATATTTTTTTCAATTTTCTTTATTTTTTATAAAACCGGGATGAAAAATAAAATTTTTTGGTTTTTTTACTTCTTTTATTTTTGAGTTTTTTTTTGTTTTATAATTTTTAAATTTTTTTTGTTAAAAAGCGTGTTTTTGTGGTCTAAAATAGTTCTCAAAGTTCTCAATTTCAAAATAGTTCTCACATGATCCTAATCCTATATGTATATATATATATATAGGGAACGGATCAAGTGAGATCCCCCTTTTATGGAGAGAACTAAGGAACTCCTAACTATAGGGTTATAATTGTAAATTTGATTTTCGAATAAGTTTTAATATACGTTGGCTTTTCTGTACGACCTTCTTATGTGCGATGGACTTTCCCCAAAATCCTACAAATCATGAATCAACACATATTGATGATTATGAGACCTAAATCATTGAATATCGATATTCTGTTTGCGCTTAATTACACTTGTGCAACCGTTAATTAGATATCCAACTTTGATTTCAGCCACTGAACATGAAATTGAAGGTATGATTGAGTTAAGACTTCTATCTTATTTATACATGTGTGTGTTTTTACCGATGTTCATCGTTTCCCTGTTAAATTGATTTAATACTGTTTTATCTGCAAGTCTACAGTCAATAATTACTCTGTAAGTACATAATTTGGTGTTTCTAAGTCAAAACAGGCTATAATTTTGTGATTCTAAGTATAAAACAGCCATAATTTGCAGATTCTAGATTAAAAATTGTCATCATTTGTTGATTCTAGGTCAAAAACAACTATTACGCATGGGGAAAAACGTAATTTGTTTGCTTCATTTATTGATTTGATAGTTTAATGTGTTAATCACGAGTTTATAGGTTTTTAGGAGATATATGAGTATTACAACTACGTAATACTTTATCACACATACAGAGTATTATATATGTGTCATACTATTAATATTACATATGTGCAATACTGTTAGTTTTAACGTATATGTCTTAATTAAATAATAAAAACATAAATACCCTGTTATGCATTATTATAGTGTTACATATGTGTAATACAAGGTCTTGCGTATGCATAATACCGAGTAGGGATGAGCAAATTCGGTACCGGTGTTGAAATCGATACCGATTTGGTACCGTCGGTACCGAAACAGTACCAAAGTTTTGAGTTTCGGGATTGGTACGGTACTGTACGGTACCGGTATATCCCGATTTTAACCTTCTGTACCGGTACCAAGAATTTGCAAATTTAGGGATCGGTATTTTTGGTACCGGTACGGTACCGAGCTCATCCCTAATACCGAGTTTTGAGTATTTGCGTATGTGTTAACTAGGGGCGTGTAAGTTACGGGTTAGAGTCATGAAGCTCGTGTAACCGGTTCACATAAAGCGTTTAAAAGAACCGGTATTTAGAAACAAGTTTGGTTCCGGTACTGGTTTTCAGCAACAAAATTGGTATGGTCCGGATATGTACTCAATGGAACAGGTACAGTTCCGTGAACACATGAAAATCACTTGAATAATCTAATTAACTATTGTCACATCTCTTTCACTTTTACTTGAATAATGCTCTTTATGAGCTATAATTTTATAGTTGTTACATTGTTTTTTTTTGTTTTGTTTTTTTAGCATTAGGAGGATTCATGTGGGATTTCTACTGGAGAAAAATATGTTCATGTACTACTTAATCAAGATAGAGTTTCTTTAACACTTACAAGATCAATGGAGATATTGTGAACCAAGTGTAGAGTGATGTTTTGCCTATTCAATCTGTCGTTGTTAAGTAGATTAAGATGCAACAAATTAACATTTTCAAACCGATATTCACTTATGCAAATTAGCAAGTAGTAGTGCATTGATGTGCCTGATTAGTTCAATTTCTACATATTGTAAATTATATTTATAACATGACAACGTTATGCAGTAGTCTTGAAATAGGATTCAGAAACTGGGCCGAGTGTGCAGTTGCTGCACTACAGGTTGTAGTCTGCTATTTTCTTTTGTTGCAAACGGCTCCATGGAACCCGTTTAAAAATTGTTCCACAACGGGTTTAAAACCCGGACCTGCCCATGGGTCAATGATCTGTATCTGGGTTGGAAAATTCCTTCTACACGGTTCCCATCTAGGTCGTACCCGTTGCACACTTCTCAAATTAAGACATTTTAAACATTGTATTTGTGCATTTCTTATTGTACGTCATTCTTGCGATACTATATGTTTGTATTACATACATGCAAAAGTATATTTGTATTGCATATATGTATTGAATGGTTGTATTACATACGCGCATTTTTTGTTTTACTTGCATTTAAATATTGTATATATGCACTCGATAATATACTACATACGATCAACATTATATGTTTTGTATTACAAAAATGCAATGTATGTTTGTAATGCATATATGTATTACATGCATTTATGCACATATGAATACGAGTTTGAACTGTAACAGTTGGCTACAAGTTTCACACTTTAATTTACAAAACCACGTAAATATACCATAACGTTCATGTTCAAATATTATCACAAGTTCTAACAACTGATACGCAGATTCCATCAAATACAATAACATGATAAAACTATTAAAATCACCCATTTAACTAGTCTCGATGCATGTTCCATTTATATTTTTTCTTGCATCTTTAATCACTCATTTCTTGCATACATTGACATCCGAAAGCAAGATAATAATGGCATATAATGTTCTAAGACGCTTTGACTGTTCAATCTTTCTAATATCTTTATCGCTGAAACCAGGTTAAAAAAAACTTCATTCTTACCCTTGAAACATTCCATGTGTCTTGTAGCAAGCACACCGTACTTCGTGAAGTTTTCATTTTCCTGTTAAAACACAGGTAATGCATATATGTAAAACATCATAAACTAGCATTGCATATATGTATTACAACCAAGGTTGCAGAACTTGCTAGGCGCTCACAAGGCGGCTGACTAAGAAGTTAGGAGTACTCGGCTTAGACGGGGAGTACTCGGACATGGTGAGTTATAGAGGAAAATATTTTTAGGTGATTATATTCATGTCAAAAGTTTATCAATATAAACAAAACTGAATTAGTATTCAACTGTTTAGTATTAAACTTATTGTTATCAAACTATTGTTATAGCGTTAAACTAACTGTTATTAAGCTACACGTTAGATTTGTTAATTTACACATCATGTCACCGTCAATAATCAAATACCTTTCTTGGTCCAAACCTAATGTATAAATATATTAATTTATATAACATAATATTTTAAATGCCAAAATAACATAATCTAACTAAGAAACATAAAATCACATAATTGCATAATCTAGCTTAGGAAACACAAAATGAACGAATGAACACATGAAACCCATAAACATCATGAACACACAAATACAAAATGTCTAGTTGTTGTTGCTAACATGTCACTACAAAAGCCTAATAAGAACATCATGAGCACGAACAAATACAAGAAAAATATAATAAGTTGTACCTCAACCCCGTTGGATGTGTGAAACTATCAAACGACCTTCATACTCGTCGGAGAATGGACTAAAACGTGTTGAAATATGAAGTGACAATGGTGTGCTGAAGAGTGAAATTACTTTTTTTTATTGAAAGTCAAATTTTATCATTTACCACCTAGGCCGATCCGGATCGCCTAGACGGTCCGCCTACGCCCGAGTTGGACTAATTTCGACTATACTAGGACGAGTAGGTTAAAGGCGCTTCAGTAATTTGTCGAGGTCTGCCTAGGCGCCGAGTACTCGACCGCCTAGGCTAACTTTCCAACATTGATTACAACGTAGTTAACATGCATTTAACTCTCATAATTGAATATATGTAATATAACACCTTGAAACAATCCATATGCCTCGTAGCAAACGCATCGCAATCCGTGAAGTTGTTATTTGCATATTAAAACAAAAGTAATGCATATATGTAATAACTCAGACAATAACATTGCATATATGTAATACAACATATCTCATATGTATTTAATAGTTGATAACTACATATATGTAATACAACAGATAATAGCAATGTACAAATGTAATATAACATATATCATATGCATGTAGTATTAAAGCAGTGCATATATGTAATACAACGTAGTTAGTATGTATGTAATGTCGTATAGCTGCATACTTGCATATATGTAACACCATAGAGATAACACTTCATATATGTAATACAACACAACTCACAATCTCATATGCATGTAATAACTAAGTGACGCATACATGTAATACAACATAGTTCATATGCACGTAATCGTAAAGCAATACATGTATGTAATACAACATGTTGTATATATGTTAAATAGCAATTGTAAATTATATACATATACCATACCATATATTTTAACATTCACGTGCTCGTATTCATCGTCTTCGAGTGTCATATGTTTCACCTTCTGTGGCCATTTTGACCTTCTCATGGCCTTCATATATGTAACATAGATGCATAAAAATCGACTTAAACATATGAAATCACATCACTATACACATATAATGTATCAACTTATGTAAAACCTACCATCAACACTTCTATATTCATCATTGTTTTCTGAAACAACTTTAGTTTCCTTTTTTGTAAATTTCCCCTGTTTTGTTGTTAGTCTGGACACTATTATCCTTAGATATATTACATATATGTACTATACCTATGAAATTCCTCTAACATCGCTATCACATCTGGACATTAGTATCTTAATATATAATGCATACACGTATTATAACATTCTCAAAACAGGGGAAATTTACAAAAATTACAACCATCAACTCTGGAACAACCCACAATAAAATTTTCATATGCATTACGTATATGCAATATTAGCAAACATGCTAAAAAAACATTACAATTACTATGTTCAATTGTGCATAAATACAGTTTAACTATAATCAGTGAGATACACATTCATGTATTATATCTATATAATATTTCACTAATCATGTACAATAAAGGACTACTATCGATGTATGACACTAAATATACGAATCACTCGTAATCGAAATTATAATGCCTAATCTACACTACACATACAAATCGTTCAGATTCGATGTGATAAACGCCTAATCAGCACTTATAATATACCTAATCGAGACAATACATCAACAAATTGTTATGAATCAACGCAATATATGCCCAATCGAAACTTATAATATGACTAATTGACACTGCATATGCAAATCGCTCGGAATACACGCCATATACACATAATCAGCATTTTAAAAATGTGAAAATCAAGTATCACGATCGTTTACCTGCTAATGATATTCAGTTTCGTGCTTGATTTTACCACCTATTGTTCGTTGTCGGAAAACCCTAAATGTTCGTTCGATTTGGAGAGGAGACTAATTGATTTCTTTTTCTTTTTTAATTCCAAATTTGCCCTTTCTCATATAAAACCCCGTCTCCTTTTTCTTTTTATCCATATTACTATTTTTAACCTTTAATCTACTAAATCTAATGGCATTATTAGGATTTCTCTAGTTCTCTCATTAATATGAGTTCTCTCATCCCACCCATATATATATATATATATATTAGAATCGAATAATGAAAACAACCCCGTAATACGGGGTATAAAACCTAATCTACATATTCTAATAAAGTAAAACATTGTACGTACATGTAACTTTGTGGTTAATCCTCACAATTTTGTTCTCTCCAAAACTAATATATGTCATAAATAAATACTTATTCACTTTCCCTGTACACTCCATTTATATTATATCTATAAAATGATTAACTTATTTATTTTTCTGTAAACTCTATTTATGTTATATCTATACACTTTTATAAAAATAAATATTTACATATTATACTAATATACATTTCATAACATACTTGGTGAAATTCAAAAATCAACAACAAACCGTGTTGTTTAAAGATTGAAAAAAATATAATTACCATACTATATATATTGTTGAACATTGTAGCTTAAAAAAAACTCTAATATGCTTTAATTTTACAAATAAATTTCTAATAGTTGATCCAACTTTTAAAATAAATTCATTTTCTATAAATTATTAATATATGATTTAAATCTATCCCTTTATTTTTATAATTTAGTAAACTATATATATATATATTGTATATGTGTGTGTGTTAAATTGTAAGGATAGTATATACCAATCACTTTCAAAGATAATAAAGTTTATCATATTTAGTTTATTGGTTTTTTTATCAAGTATTGTTTTGTTTTTTATGAAACTTAAATTTGACTGTTACGGGTCAAAAGTTGGTAAATAGATTGTTTTGTACAAATTAACTACATTTGGCTCAAATTGTTACGGTTATAAAAATGGGTAATCTAAATATTTTAGAATTTTTGAGATTGCAAATAGATTTATCATCAAACTTGTACACGTTCAAAGTTTTGACTTAAATGTAAAACAAATGAAAGTTGAAATTTAAATGTGAATGAATTTCGAATTTATTTTTAAGAACATTTTTAGAAATACTCAAAAGATTCAGGATTTTGCACATTTGGTATTTTTACCATAACTATTAAAATTTAAGAGAAAATGACTAAGACTTCCTACATGCCACCTCCATGCCTATCAAAGCTTTTAACTTTTATCAAATTTGAAACATTTGTGTCAGCGTTAATTTTCCTTGAATAGTGATCAGAATGTTGCATGTGAAGCATGCCATACAAAATATGCTCAGCTCAGGTGAAGCAAAACATTCACAAAATTGAACGGGTTAACTATTACTTTTTTTGTTGTCACTATGGCAAGGTTGAGAAGCCCCCTCAAACTTATCTAAATCTTTTTAATGGTGTAGCTCAAAACTATTATAATATGAGAAGTATTCTCCGAAATGGTACATAACTAAAATTCTTTCAATTATACAAATATGATACTGAGAATGAAATCTACAATTGATGGAGTGTTCTTGGGTATATTTTTGCACGTGCATTTTTTTAATAAGTTCATTTTTTTTGGATAAAATCATTTTGTGACATATATAAAATCAATTTATGTATAATGGTACAAACATAGATGCGATACATTTTTTCATATACATTATGTATTGTTTTATTTGTAACTTTATTATTTAGATTATTCCGTGTGTTACACGGGCTCTAAATCTAGTACTTGAATATATAACAAGGGGCCTTTGGGATCATTTTCTATTAGTGATACGTTTTTATTGGATTAAATGCTTTTGACGCTAGTATCCATGACTTCGTGTACTTAATCACAAAATCTTGTGATTATTATTTTTCATATTTTGTCAAGTTAGGATTTTGTGACTATTCTGCTTGTTTAAAAATTTGATCCTTGTTTACAAATTTGTGATATATTTAGTAAATGATTATGAGGTATTTTTAGGCTACAATGATGACAAGCAAATATTTCTGTTATCATTGGTATCTATGAAAGATCATAGAAAAGTTATAGGCAATGAGGTTGTGTGTAGTCTCAAATTCATATATTTGCTAGATATTGAGGTCATAGTTTATGGAAGGAGTAGATGTTGATAAGTGGTGTGGTTTCTTTTGTTGATGGTTACTCGCGATGTTTAGATGGAAGGAGTTTTGCCTTGTTAATTACTAAACCAAGGTTTGGTAGGATTCTAATGTTAGTAGAGGGTTATGCTAACCCATTCACGCAAAAGATATTCGTGGCATACTTATTCATATATTAGTGAAGATAGGAACTCTTTTAAGTGTGTTAGATCTCCTAAGTATGTTCACAAACATTAACTAAATTTGGATTTGGTGGAGGTCGAGATGATGGACACCAACTTAGCATAGTGCTTACATGTTTTTTTAGAAGGTCTGCAATTGGACTCAGAGAACATGTCTAGATCATACTTTTCAACATTTAGCACATTCATTACTTAACCAACTCGAGTTGACCTAGTATTTAACGAACACATATAGCAAATTCTTCAACCGTTCAATAGATAATGATACTATGTTTCACCCATGTTGACTTCCTTCGAGTTGTGTGATTTCTTATTCAAAACTCTCCAATACCCCCCCCCCCCCCCCGATGATAAGCGAACTCAAGATGACTAACACAAAACACACATAAAAGGGAAAAACCAAACTAAACCCATCGATTTTGATTGGTTCGTCTCATCAGTCTTAATCAAGAAACGCAAACTCACAAATAATTCACAGAAATTGATTGAGAAGACAATGGAACCCTTAAAACACTTGACACTTTCAACTAATTATTTGTCATCAACTCAACTCAATCAGCAAAACAATTTACTTACCAAACATATTAAGTTAATCACCTACAATGGTAGCTTTTAAACTATGTTAGCTCAATATTAATTGCCTTATCCATGTACTTTGACAAGTCTTAAAGACATGCCACATATGTTTTATGTTTCATCCAAACTTTTTTAACGGTCATCTTGATCACTAATGGGCCAATAGACCACCTAATCATCTCCATTTCACAAGTAAACTTGAAGATTACCGTTAGAAGAAAACACACAATATGGAAGAAAAATCATTGTCCAGCCTAGGTCTCCTAAAATTTTCTTTTTATTACAGATAAGACTTAAACCTTATACCTCTCATTCATAAATGAATTCTTTAGATATCGCATCTCAACCACCTGAACTAGTTTCATCCAATTGAAACTATTTCCTAAAGAGTCAATATTTATTTATTTATTTTTTTTATATAATAAGATATAAATAGTTTCAACTTCCAAAGAAGAAAACAAAACCAAAACGCGTTCTGAAATATTAATAATAAATTTTGAAAGGACGAGCAAGATTCATGAGCCTTGCACATGGAATTGTTTTGACAAAATAATTTTTATGTATAAACAAATAAATAGTTTGTATTTTTAATATAAACTTTAGTCTTTGTCCTCTTTTTTATCTTTAAGAAATGGTTGGTGCGTCTAACCCAAACCCATTTGATTGTTTGTACCCATTCTATGCTTGCATTAGTGTAAATGTTTTGTTGTGTAAGTAAATTTTGTTTGAGTTTATACTTTATAATAAACAAATTAAATTTTAATATTTTTTACAGAAGCTGTTTGATCATGCTAATGAAATTATCGTTGCTGTTATTTTTAATAATCTGTTGTGTGTAAACTGTAAAGTTAATACTCGATTCTTATCAAGATCATAAACTGACTAGAAATATTAGCATGACAATATTTATACACCAATGATATTTAGGTATAATAATCAAATATAAAGTGTGTTTTTTTAAATACCACCGTACTCTCTAATTTGAAATATCCGTTGTCCTACTCTGGTCAGACTATTATGTCTTAAATGGGCCCACGTTGATTTTAGAATTTGGCTTAGGTGTTCCTCTGAGAAACCATACGATCAGCTGTCACTTGACAGTCGTTGTGCCACCACAAGAGTAAAAGTCTCTGACATAACACTCGGGGAGACTAAAACCCAGGTGGGTGGGCTTGGGTTTCGAACTAACAACCTTGTAAGGGCTAGCTCAATTTCATTGTTAATATCCACCCAAAGTGCGATAAGTGAGGATTAAACTTGGATCTTCAACTCAAGCCTTTTATTACTAGGCCACAAATGAGGGATAAATTCATAAATAAATAAGCATGAGTTATTAGTTTTTTTTGTAACTAAATAAGGATGAGCTATTATTAAAAAGTGAAAATAGGGGCAAGAAAAGCACATTGACGTTTTATCTACTTTCATATTTTGTTAACACGTAACTTTTATATATTTGATTAACTTTTAATTATACCATAAAATCGTACATCATATAGTCTTTAATTTAAGCATAATATTCCACTATGACGTTGCGTATCTACTATTATAACAAACAAAAATCATTGTTGTGTCACATGATATCTAATTGTTTATTTTTTTTGTCAAGTGACATCATAATTGTTTAATTGGAAAGTCATAACTATCTAATTAAAGCAACTAATAAATATTTTAAACATCCCATATTAATATATATATTTATAACTTTTTAGTAGTAAACTAAATAAAGTTAAAGATTTAGAAGTAAAAGAACGTATGTAGAACTTCTGAAACTCATTTTAGTGTGTGTAAATTTGTGTTGTATACTTGTATGTTTTTATAGTTTATTAGTGACCGGGTCAGAAGGTGCCATGATTCGTCTTTACTCTGAGCAATACGAAAATGGTTTATTTCAGCTGATTATTTTTTACTATTAATCATATATAATAAACTTTTTTATATGTATTGATAACTTCTGTTAAAGTGACATATGATTTTTATAACTTGAAAGGCATGAATTAGAAAAAAAGACATAAAGTAAGTCACACAAGTTTATTTTTGTTAGTTATGAGTGGTTAGTAATTTAATATAACTAACCCCTCAATTTAAATCATTTGGTGATTTTTTACCTATAGAAACTCTTGCAGTTGTTAGTTCGATAGCAAAATATGTTGAAACTAACAAAACAATATACTAGAAGCAGTTTGTTTACATTTTTCAGATCTTGTGATTTTTCAAGACTTTTGATGTGTTTTTGTATATGATTATTGAAACTTGAAGAACCAAAATCATATAACAAGATAATGAATGAGATTTAATTTTTCAAGATAATGAATGAGATTTATAACCTAGTCTATTTATATGAGGTTGCGTGATTATGTACACATGTTGTGTTACTAAGTATAAAGCTTTGCATGATTTTTAAAATTTTTTTAACCCATATTATGTAATCTAACTATCTATATAATTGTCTACCATGAAATCCTACGTGTCGCTCTCAGGTTGTCCCCCCATTCTCTAGAGCCACCAGATTGCTTGATTTCTAAATGGTGGCTTCTCATGCATTTGACCCGAAATTGCGGGTATAGGTCTTACCAAACCTAGAAAGTCTTTAAATGGGTTATAACATCTCCTTTATTTGTGAAACTCTTTCATAATCAAACAATAATTTTCCCGGGTCATGGGCCTCACCAAACTCGGATAACCCTTAAACGGGTTATAATATCTCATTTATTTGTAAAATAACCCCTTAATCATCAAAGAATAATTTCCACGGGTTATGGGTCTTACCAAACCCTAATAGATCTCAAATGGGTTATAAGATCTTATTTATTGGTAAATACTTTCATCCTCAAACCCTAATTTAATTTATCTTCTTTACATGTTCTCCATTGCTGGTCTATCATCTCCATCGCTGGTTAACTTTCGATACTACCCGCCATCGTCAACGTCCCCTTTTTCATTAGACAAATATTTGTGTTCATGTTTGTTCATTTAAAAAATCAACATGTTCGTGTTCGTGTATTTTTGTTCGTTAAAAATCTGAAAAACATACACATCTCAATTGAAAATACCCAAACGCAAAAAAATATAATAACAAACTATTATATATATATATATATATATATATATATATATATATATATATATATATATAAAAGCAAAAACTTAAATAAACTCCCGTAACACGGGAGGATCAAACTAGTTATATATATGTTTTTACACTTCACATGCTAAAAACGTTTTGTATTTGTACAATCACTTCGGGTGTGTGTGTATATATATATATATAGAGAGAGAGAGATTATTGTACGCTAATGTCTTATCATACGACAGGTACACGAGAACTTCAAGCATCCGATCGAAAATTTCAAAACACATGCCTGAATTCTTCTAAAAGGGTAAGACCGTCAAATAATATCCCTAAACATTCCTAAATCACTCCCAAAATAAATAAAACTGAATCCGGTTACGATGAAGCGTACTCATCAACTACCTTAAAAATCAACTGAACCACACTAGACGAAGAATGAAAATGGAGAAATCGAAGAACCATAAATCATCTGCTTTGAGAAAGGAAAGAAGATCAAAAGAAAACCAAGATAGACCTTAGATTACTGACAAATCAGGTGGTTTTTTATGATTCCTGTAATAGTTTTTGGGTTTAATTATTGTAAAAATGTAACCGTTGACTTTGTAAGCGTTTGAAAAACGTTTGTATCATTCTATATTTTTCTAGTGAAATTATTCTTTAATTTTTGGCTTAAGCGTGGTACAAGCGTTTTGTGATTGTGTTAATCTGGATATAGTCTTAAGCGTTTGCTAAGCATTTTATTATAATTGTATCATCTGCATCTATGTAATTACTTCTGGATATGGTTGTAAGCGTTTTATAAGCGTTTGGAATGATTATATCATATGTATGTTTGCAATCAATTATGGATATGTTTATGCGTTTTATAAGCGTTTGGGATGATTATATCATCTGCATGTATGCAATTTATTTATGGATATGTTTGTAAGCGATTTATAATCGTTTGGGATGATTATATCACCTGCATGTATGTAATTAATCGGAATGTAGTCGTAGGCGTTTATTATGCATTTTATGTGTGATTCAGTTAAAGGTAAGAAGGCAGGGGATAAAAAGAATGATGTTAAACGAAAGAGTGTTGATAAGAATACTAAACAAGTTGATGCCGGAGTGAAAAAGGTTAAAACAGAACATGTTGAAGCAAACTCTGATTCAGACTTTGAAGCTCCAATCAACAATTAACAACGAAGTGGAAAGATGTAGAAGACAGTACCTCTGACTCGGACTTTCAACAACCAAAGAAGAAAGTTCTTAAAGAAAAGAAGCCACCTAAGAAGATACAAAGGAAACCTTTTGTTAAACTTATAAAAAAAAATTTGCGAGTGAGATGTGCACCATTTAATATTGTTGATGCAGTGAATGCAATGAACTCTGAACAACAAAAAGCTTGTTTGGAAGCAATGAGTTTTGGGTCAATGTTAAGACTACAAGTAAACCAAACTCCATCAATGTTGGGACATTGGTTGCTGATGAACTATGATCAACGTTTTAATGAATTGAACATTGGCATCCGTGTTATTAAGATAACAGCAAAAAAAGTTCATGAAGTGTTGGGGATACCAATGGGTAAAATACCAGTTTTAGACAAGAGTAGACATAGATTGTGTGACATTTCGGGTTTTCGTTTCCTTCGTATTGTAATCATTACCCGACCCGGGTTCGGGTATTTTATTAATAAATCCCGCATTTGTTTAGTATTTTATTTGTTTATTTATTTATTTGATTATAATTATGAGATTGTACAAAAACAATCCCCAACCAACCTTAATTCGCCTTTATACCCAACACCAAACTACAAGGACCAACTAGAAAATAATCAAAAAATAAAAATAAAATATATCTTTCTCTTCTCCCTCTCTTCCGTCGTCCAAAGACCCCCCCCCATTGATTGGACCTCAATTCACGGAATAATCAACAAAACTGATCTTACCAAATCATTTAATAACCTTAAACGCGTCTACCGACAATCTATACATGGTAATTGTTTAACCAGGACAACTAATTGATTCATAATCACGCTTATAACGAACCACAACCTAAATGGTTCCTAAAACACTATATAAACATGTTCATAATTCAATTCAACTCGTCCATACCACCCTCATAGCAGGCCGAAGCAAAACCCTAACTCAATAGTACTAAAACACCACCGTCAAGACCCGTTCATGATTAATTGTGAGTTGTGTGCTTAGTTCATCGTTCTCCATTAATCCTCTAACATTGCAGGTAATTAATACATGCTTATAGTTCATTTATAACCCAGTAACGTTAACCCCAAATTAGTTGTAACAAACATTAATCAATTAAAACAATTTAGAATCCTAGGGTTTATGTTTGATACGGGGAAGAACATCAACTGCATACATTATATTTAAGTTTCTAGTTTCATTGTTTTATCAATTTAAGGCGTTGGCCTGATGCCCAACGAATGTTTTCTTAAAGCTTGAACCGGCCTAGGGCGCGGATTCGAGTCCCCCAGGCCTGGTTTTTGAATTATATTTTTTTAAAATCCATTTTTAATCAATTATTAATTATTATATATATACAACATTAAATAAACATTGTTTGATGAACCGTATCTCGGGTTATTGTTTTTCTTGTTTTGAACATTTAATTCTTAATCTATATATATATATATATACACACACACACACACACAGATATATATATATATATATATATATATAATTGTATACATATAAAGACATAAGTATACATATAATAATGATGATACTAATGTTTTATTTTACCGTTCAAACTGAACAAATGACTTATTAGCGTTTGAAGAATAAACTTTCTTTTAATTTTCCCTGTTAATATATCTATTTATATTACAAATAATGTTTACTTATCAAAGATTAATGTTTTATCAAACCTAAAATTTATAATAATAATAATAATAGCTAATAACAAACTTTTACTTAAAACCCAATCAAGTCCTAAAATTCGTTAGAAGTCGTTCATTAATTTATATTATATGTAAACAACTAAGAACTCTTGTCGACGTATTCTGAGGAGCTCATTCACATTCTATTTAATTTTATCGTTTTCACATCTCCGCTTATCCTACTCTATAAGGTAAGTAAATTCAAATCCCCCTTTTTACCGTTTTACGTTTTTGGGGGCGTTATGCGTTCACAATCAAACTTATAGATTTTCACTACGATTCCAATATATGCGTTTATTGAAATTGCTCTATTAGTTGATACGTGTGAATGTGACTATGTGTTTACTTTTGTTATGGTGGTTGGTATCTCATCCTCATCCTCAATAGTATGATCATACGCCGTCGAAATAACTCATTATCAATATGATTTGGGTGAAAAGACAACTTTTAGTTGTGGTTTTACTAGTTGTAGTGATTTACAATTATCGCATGGAATTGTCCTTTTAAATATAATATATACACAAAATTGTGATTTACTTGTTCAACTTTATGTTGACAAATATATATATATATATATATATATTCATGCATGACGCATGTAGCTTTATTGGATGAATCATGTATTTAAGTTAGATGATACCTTAGGTTGCTATGATGAATGAAGAACACATTTATTATAAGTTATTTATGATTTGAACATTTATTTGTAACGGTATTTCTTTTGAGACAATGTTTGTGCTTTTGAAATTTGATATATGAATGAATAATTTAGATATTGACACGTGTATTTCACTTAGTGTCTTCTGAGCTATGATACAATATTGTCGTGCCCCGGCATGTTCTGCCGTAGGTTGGGGTGTGACAGATTGGTATCAGAGCCGAAGGCTATAAGATAGGTGGTTAGACGTAACGACATAGAAGCATGCTTAGGGTCCCTATACGTGTTCATATACGTTCACCCTGCTTGTTTAAATTTTTGTACACAGCTTAGCATATTTATATTGTTTATCATATACAATTGTATACAAAAGCACACACTTATTTCGAGGCTATGCCTCACTGCAAAAAAAAAAAAAAAACAAAAATAAAAATTATTTTTAAAAACTCTAGGCCAATTTTTAATCGGGAAATTGCTTAAGAAATCCCACCTTTTACCCCTCTCTTTGAGGATGATTCATGGGACGGATATGTAGTAAACTCTAAGAGGGACACACTTGTTTATCGAACCCTTGACACCAAGTCTTGCGAGCCTAAGGAAGTGCAATGCGCATAAATCTCAATCAACCGCGAGACCTGGTTGCCTTCCTGGAGTATTCGGTAAGGGTGTGAAACTTATAAACCAAAGCATATCACACTAAACATACCCGAATCTACTACCCTCATTGTACCAAACGTGGTCATGTGACGATCACATCCTTAATTTATAACCGAATTCACGGTGATCCGTGGCTAAACTCGGTTTTTCCGTATTGTGTTTTGTTGAACGGATGGATGAAGTATGTATAATAGGGTGGTTCCAGAACTACTTCAACCATCTACCTCAACACCCCCTCAAATCCGATTTTTGATTGATTTTATTTATTTGGTGTTCGATATTTTTCATTTGTTGGAAGGACCCATGGTGGTTTATGAAGCCAACAAATGAACCCATGTATTTTAATTTAAGTTATGTTGTTATTATACATATATATATATAGGGAAAGGATCAAGAGAGAACTCCTCTTTAGAGAGAGAACTAGAGAACTAATAATGAAGTATTTTTAATTTAATTAAAAAAATTTTTAAAATTTTTCTTTCATCCTTCTTATATGTTGTTATTCTTTACCACAAAAAAAATATAAAAATTAAAAAAAAATTAAAAAAAAACTCGCTGTAATGCATATATGCAACACGTCGACTTTTTGTTAATGCATATGTGCAACAGTGTGTATTTTTATATGTGCAATATTGATTAGCATATATGCATTTGATTGTATTTTATATGTTCAATAGTGTTATATTATATACAAAAGCAAAAAAAAAAAATCGATATAGTGCGTATGTGCATTATGTTGTATTACATATATGCGATAGTGTGTATTGCATACAATTATTAGTGTTGTATTTGCATATATTCAATAGTGTGTATTGTATAATACAATTGTGTTGTATTATATGCAATAAACACTATTGTATATGTGCAAAAGGCATTAGTACACATATGCACTACACCAAGTTTTAAGAGTTTTTTTTAGTAACAATATCATCTTATTAGAAGAAAGAAAAAAAAATCACAAAATATATTTTTTAAAAATAGTTAAAAATAATTATTTACTAGTTCTCTAGTTCTCTCTAGACCTCACCCCTATATATATATATATTTCAAAATGTTAAAGATCATAAAATGTTATATAATCAAGTCTCGTAAGTAATGAAATTATCAATCTCAACCACAATCACAACCTCAAATTATTAATAAAATTCACAAGTATCATTTAATACAAACTCATATATATACAATAATTACACGAGCCTCACGAAATTTTACACATTTTACCCTTGCAGTATGACTTCCTGCCTCATCAATCGTAACCGTTGCACCGACAACTCTGGCCGCAACATGTCGTCCCGCATTGCTAAGGGAATCGTGGAAGCCCTCCCGACAATCATCTCTCAACTCCAAACTGTGAATGCCGCTACCACACCCGTGAATCAAAACCCAACTACTTTCTCCTTCAAGCAATTCACAAGTGCTAACCCAAACGATTATCTTGGAGCCGAGGGTGCTACCACCCTCCTCCAATAGTTTGAAACACATTGAATGTGTGTTTCTCCATTGTGCTTGACCAGAAGACACAAAGACTACCTACGCCTCGAGCGCCTTCAAATCGAGTTCCCTCACTTGGTTGAATGGTGAAAAGTACGCTCTCGGGGTTGAGGTTTCCATGGATTTGCCGTGGGAAGACTTCAAGAAACGCATGCTCGAAAGGTTCTACCTAAAATATGAACTCCGTAAGTTGGAAGGTGATTTTTGGAACTTGAAGCAAGAAGGTGGTAATAATTGTTTTGGTCAAAAATCAACTAAGGATAATGTAACCAAATCCGTAATTGTGAGGTATAGTGCTATGATGATAATAACGATTATGTAATGATTTCAAACACAAACACAAGGATTTGTTGCGAGGAAAATTCCTTGATCTTTGTCGGATCGCCGACACAAAAACCCCGGGTGATGACAAATCGTCTATCACCACTTTATTAATCAAGAAATCGGGTTACAAGGTTGGAGTTTATGATCATTGAATACAAAATGGCTAAGTGTGTGTGTGGTAACTGCTATGTTTTGCTCTGTGTTTGATAATGAACGTGATAGTGTAACCCTAATTGATCATAAGCTCAATTAAATAGCAAATAAAAGCTAACAAGAAGTCCTATAAATATGCCACTCTCCCACTAGCTTAGTCCTTCACTTTTTACCACGTGCTGAAGGAGTCTTGTAGCGAAATATTAGGTAGACCAGGTCTTCAGCTGTTATACCTATCAAATATATTGATATATGATGTGCAGGACGGTCTATTGAAAACCTAACCTAACTTAGACACTTTAGTTTTAAATTTATAAATCTAGTATCTCCTAATGCTAGACCACTAGAGAGGCAAGTGTACCTATCAACTGTAGTAAAGCCAAATGAAGTCCGGATATCGAACCCAAAGGACACTAGCGACACCTAAACTAGACTCTGACTAATAATTTAAATAAATTGATTTTATTGATTTTTTGTCTTTTTTAATTATTAACTATAAAAATAAAAAGATACTTAAACTAAGCTAGACATGGATAAATCGGTTTAAAAATCAAATAGGGGAAACAACTACCTAGGAAAAGAATCCTACTAGTCAACTCGTAAACTCTCGGAATTGGATTTATGATTGGTACCGTATTCTAAAAATATGAAATTTAAAGAATAACTAAATTAAGCTTGATCACCTCCCGGTCTCACCGACAATACCTAAGAACCCTAAATATAATGTAAAGCTCAACGGTTTAATGGTTCGGATCACCTCCCGGTCTCACCTTAACTAATTATGCTAAGGTACCGAAAGACTAAATTACCTCCTGGTCTCTCTAATCATAAAACACCCTAAGGCGTAAAGGGGTATTCTTATTTAATTCGGTTATAACTCGGATCTATAAGAATCTAAAGGAATCTAGGGTAACTCACTCCCGTGCAATCACTACCCAAACCCGCAAAAGACCAAAACAAACGACACTTAATTCCCTCCCGGTCTCTCAAGTGACAGAAACAAAGGGATCTCTAAACTCTCAATTACCGTTCCTACGGATTACGTTAACTATATACCATAAACTAGTTGTAAACACACAGTACACAACCTAATATACATCCATAAATGAAAGACGCTCACAAAGACGCATATGGAACAACTAATTGATTATAAATTAATACCAAATACGCATATTCATCACAACCAAATAAAATAAAAAATTTACCAAAACATGAACCAATCAATAAATATCCAAGATCGAAAATAAAACGAGTCTAAAAAGTAATCATCCAAACCCAGGCAGTATAACAGGTTTAGCCAAACATAATAATTGATGAAATAAATATAAATTATATATTATGGTTCATGACAAAAGGGATAAAATAATTGAGTAACTTGCCAAGTAGCTTGCTTTCTTCTTTAAAACACTTAGCACTCATAAAGTAAATATCTAGATAATATAATATTCGTTAAAATGATTTAGTGTGGCCAATTTATACATCTTAAGGCATATAAATAGATACTAATAACAATCAAAATAATAGCACTAGTCATATATATAAAATCTATTCTTGTTCTTATATTTACTCGTTTGTCTCAAGCACAGAAAAAGTACTTCATTTTAACTCGTTGTCTCATGAGACCTTAAAATCCAAATATGAGCTTATTTTTAGTAATATCAATACATCTAGCTCAAAAACCATTAAAAGTGTAGGAAATATTTAAATTATAATGTGTATATTTTAGCTCATATCAATATATAAAGAGAACAACCGTTAGTATATAACAAGTACTAAGGATCTTTGATCCTGACAGAATCTGGAACACGTGCTCAGGATAACTGATCCAGATAACCAGGATAACGTGTCTACAGTGCCAAATTTCCGTGTCCTAACAATTGCCCCCAAAATGGCAGTTGTGATAAGATCACAGCTGTTGTTTTGCCTTTGAATTCAAAGTTCCTGCAAAAACATATGAGATTTGACAAGCTAGATATAATTATCATATATCTATAGATTTTCCTTGCTAACTTCCCTTCAAGCTATATATTAAAAACCTCTTATTCTTCCTGCAAATCATGAACAGCTAGTAACACCTGCTTAACCCGTTTGGATGGTCAATCTTTTCGAATGGTGAAATCCGGGTTAAGGTTTTTGGGTAAGTCCAGGTGACTTATGATTAATAATAACTTAAAACTTTTGACTATTTGCTTGTTATTTCTTATTCTGAAAGTATGTTTGATATAGCTTTTGATGTGTTGTAAAACACACTTACTTTCCGTATCGTTTTATCATGTTTTAATTGCTTAATAGTATAATTAATAAGAGTTATGGGTGATTTTTGCATGATCTTACAAAGATTTATAATTAATTGTAGGTTATGAGTTTTAATGGAGAAAAGAGTAAAGTTTGAAGACTCTAGGGGCCTTTTTGATCAACTTTGAAGACTACAACTCAAGGCCCGACCCAATCCCACAAGATTAAAGCCTTACATGATAATATATTAAGTTAATTAACAAGAAAAAAACCCTAGACCAGCCCTAAATCCCGAAATCAGCAGCCCTCCTAGTCTGATCGCAATCTGCAGCCAAGAAAAGAAAGAAAAAAAGTGTTTTTGAAGCTTGTGGCGGCTAGAGGAAGAAGAAGATCATTAGAGAAGCTTAAGGGAGACTTGGTACAATAGCTAGGGTCGATATTCATCCATAAACTCAGCCGTAATCTTAAGTATTACTCTCATAAATATTGTCCTATTGTTCAAGATACATAACTTGTTGATTTTGATCTTTTACTTGAATAGTTTTGCAATTGAATTGAAGATTGGATTGTGTATGATCTTGATAGATTGTTGAATGATTATTATGATGTTTATGATGATTAATATGGTGTTTATAATAAGATATAGCTGCTGTCCAAAATTAATGTTAGGCTAAACTAGTTAGTTCTACCTAGATTAGATGAATATGTTAGATTTTAGTGAGTAATATGGATTGTTGATCATCATGACTTGAATTGTTGATGAAAGTTTGGTTTAATATTGAATTAGGTTGTGTTTATTGGCTGTGATTTGAGTATTTATACTCATATACCTCTTGATTTGATTGATTGAATCGGTTTTGATTGATTTTAGCTTGGTTGAACTCTTTACTTTGTGTTTAGAGATTGTTTGCGGGGTGTACAACCGTAGGGTTAAGTGGGTATGTTAATTAGTTAAAATCAGCGGGTAGTCATCTTCTTAGAGACCGAGATGTGAAAGGAAGTAGGGTCTTCTCATAGCTTTTACTTGTTATGATTAGGATCGCGTGAGAGCGGGTTTGGTTCTTGTCGGGTTTGGGTTTGTGAGCGATTAGTTGACCTAGTTTAAGTTAAACTAAATTGTTCCTCTATCCTTGGTTGCGTAGTATTCATCTCCATTAGGGTAGTGTGTCGGTGAGACCGAGAGGAGAGTCGACATTAGAGCACTTTAGCAAATCGTTACCCGGTTTTGTTCTTAAAATCAACTAAGTGTAAGTTAGAGTTTGTTAGTGAGACTGAGAGGTGATATCGCGTTCTTGAGTGAACCTTAGGTGTGTCATCCTTAGATACCGGTGTCGTTATATTCTTCAATCCATTATCTTATTATACCATCAATTGGATTCTTACCTAGGCAGACGTTTTCTCCATTGATAAGTTTCATTCTCAAAGTTTTGTCTAGTATTGTTAAGTTCAGTTAATTAAGTTAGTTAAAGTAAGTTAGATCAAATAGTTAATAATTAAAAATCATTTAAAAATATTACTCTTAGGTGAGTCTTGGTTAGGGTTAAGTATTAAGAACGTTTTCACGTGTCCTTGTGTTCGATACTCGGACTTCCTTAGTTCTATACCATTAGTGATCGGTACACTTGCCGGTTTTGTGTGGTTTCTTTAGGAGTCTTGTTTAATAAATTTAAAGCTTTGTTGTGAGTTACGTAAAAAGAGCATCATTAGACACACATCAGCTTTAGTCTTGTTGAAAGTTTTTAGAAATACTTTAGTAAAAGGTTTTTAGGATAGAACATCCTTACAAAAATAAATTAAGGATCTTAATTCCTTATATAATAGAGTTTATAAAGATTTAAACCAAGTAAATGTAAATCAACAAGTAGAAGTCATTCCGTAAGATCTAATTAGACCTAGGTTACCATAAGTATTGATCCTTCCTCAATCCTTGCAAGAAATAAATTAAGGATCTTGAATCCATTGATGTTGATCCTTCTGTGATCCTTGTAGAAATAAGTTAAATATTTTTTGAATCCATAAGCGTTGATCCTCGTAATTGAACTTCGAAGATCTGTTGCAAATAACTTATAAGATCAATTGGGATTAGACCCATCAAACAGGGGACAAGCCCATAAACGAACTGGGGACAAGCCTGTGAACTGGTGACAAGCCCAAATAAACTGGGGACAAGCCTGAACTGGGGACAAGCCCAAAAACTGGGGACAAGCCCGTGAACTGGGGACAAGCCCAAACTAGGGACTAGCCCAAAGATACGAATGTCAACTAGGGACTCGCCAGAACCGAGATTTAGCCCAAACGTGAGTGACGTGAAAACGCCAAAACCTTAGCTAACATGTAAATGTTTTAAACCGGTGGTATGGTACGTCTACCATAAATCGTAGGATCCTCCATATAGCCGAAGACAACGAAATTGTCAACCATTAAGCGTGTACTGGTCAGTGGCGGATCTAGACCATAATCTCAGGGGTAAGGTTAAAAAAATTACCGTATTTCTTACAATGTCACCGATTTATTTTTACCGTTTTTCATACAATAACCGGATTTTTTTAATAGATATTTCATACAATAGTTTTTTTAACTTGCCTTTGGACCGATTTTATCATTTTCTTGTAACTTTCATTTAAAAATATGTTTAATAAGACTTTGTTGTTGCATCTTTCAAGTTCCTAATTTTTGAAAGGACAAAATTTAAACTATAAATCGATAATCAAATTTCAATTTACACATAAACTCTAAATCCGTAATCAATTACAGTTTCCAATTTATATTATCTGAATATCCAACAGACCATAATCAATCATTCAATTGCTATCAATGGAGTTACGATCCATTGCCAAAGGCAGAGCCTTTAAAACACATAGGTTTGGAGGGATAGGTATTCGGTTCAATATCTATAGTCAACAAAAACTAAAAAAAGTTAACTGTTAAAAAAATCATTTAATGGCCCATAAACAATTCCAAATTATCAATTTATATAAACAAATAAACAATTACAATTTTAACTAGAAGTAGAAGAATACCTAAGTTGAACAAATAGAATTCAAACTGTGGACGATGAGTGAATGACTGAAGAGGGTTGGGGCAATGTGGGGTATAAGCCACGACTGAATGAAACTTTATTTTGTTGAATAATGATATCCGGCCTAGAGCAAACGTTTAAGCATAAGGGTAATACAAACAAATGATTTTATTTAGTTTGTGCTTAAATTTGGTTGGGCTTTAAACAAACATGGGTAACGTTATATTTTTCCAGGGGTAACAAAATAAGAAAACCGACCAAAACATATAAAAATTTGTACTATCGGAGAAAAGTTGAGGGTTAGCGGAGGCTACCCCTAGCTATATGCTAGGTCCGCCCCTGGTACTGGTCCCGCTGCCCCAGATTATACGTTGGATAGCATGCGCTCCAAGCGAGAGTGTAGAAACTCTAATTTATAAGAAAGGTGAAAACCTTTAAACCTTGGAAGATATGACCATCGGGGGTCATATCTTAATCGTGGGCTAGGCCAAAGGAAATAGTAAAATACCTTAAACGTGAAGGAGAGGTGTCCAACCTCTTAGACATTAATCCTCTAACTAGAATCCTGCATAATTATTTAATACTTGGAAAAAACAAATGTTAAGAATATGTTATCCTTAAATTAATAAAAATCTTAAATGAATAAGTGATTAGATAAATATTACCAATTTTAGGATCCTTGATCCTTTAGGGTACTCGGTCCTCAGAGGATACTTGATCCTGATCAGAAAAAGCACTTCTTGAGGTGGATAGCATTCCAAGCTCTTGGTAACATGTTGCCTTCCATAGTGAGCAAATGATATGCCCCCTTTCCTGCTTCCGATTCAATCAGATAAGGACCTTCCCACTTGGGTGCTAGCTTCCTATATGTCGGATTGGTCGTATTTTGGAAGGCTTTCCTCAAGATCAGATCTCCTTCTTGAAATCTTCTGATCCTTATACTTTTGTTGTATGCCCCAGATACCCTTTGTTGATATGCCGCCATTTTGATCTTAGCTAGATCTCTGAGTTCTTCAACAGTGTCTAAATCTTCAAGATGGATTCCACTATTGGCTTTAGGATCACGGATGCTTGTTCTGGCTGTAGGAACCTCCATCTCTGTAGGGATTACTGCTTCGGATCCAAACACCAATGAGAAGGGTGTTAGGCCTGTTGCATTCTTGGGTGTCGTCCTGTCAGCCCAAAGGACAAAAGGTAGTTCTTCAGCCCACTTGCCTTTCTTGGATCCTAGCTTCTTTTTCAGGTTGTTGTTGATGATCTTGTTGCTTGACTCTGCTTGGTCGTTAGCTTGAGGATGAACCGGTGTGGAAGTAATCATCTTGATGCCCCAACTTTCACAAAAGTTAGTAGTTCTTTTCCCAATAAACTGGGATCCATTATCACAAACAATTTCAAGTGGGATACCAAATCTAGTTATAATGTTTCTTTTAATGAAGGATATAACTTCCCTTTCTCGGACTTGTACGAATGCTTCTGCCTCAATCCATTTAGAGAAGTAGTTTGTCATAGCAAGCATAAAGACCTTTCCACCTGGTGCCTTTGGTAGCTTGCCAACAATATCCTTTCCCTTTTCATGAAAGGCCATGAAGAGGATATAGGATACATTGGTTCTGCTGGCTGATGAAGGATGTTTGCATGCCTTTGACAAGCACCACACTTCTTTGAGTACTCCATTGCATCCTTCTTCATTGTTGGCCAGATGTACCCAGTCCTAAGTATCCTGGAGAATAATGCTCTTCCCCCTGTGTGGTTGCTGCAATTGCCTTCGTGGAAGTCTTGGAGTACCTCTTGTATTTCAGGATCCTCAATGCATATAAAATAGGGACCTGCAAGAGATTTTCTATATACGATATCTTGTAAAATAATGAATTGTGATACCTTCAATCTGAAAGCTTTAGGATTTTCCCCTGTAGGGATTTCTCCATCTTGAAGGAACTTCTTAATTGGAAGGAACCAATATCCTACTTTTCGGGAGGATGGAGGATCCTTAAGTATTTCTGTGCAATCCACTATTTCTTCCACAACTTCTTGTTCTCCAATTGCAGGAGTCAATATATGAATGATAGGTATCTTTACATCATTCGGGATCTACAATGATAATGTTATGTTTGCAAAGGTATCTTCCCCAACATTTTCTTCTCTAGGTACTTGCATGATACTAAACGACTCGAAGGATTTTGCTAATCCCTTCACAATTTCTAAATACTTGATCATATTCTCACCTTTCATGGTATAAGGGCCGTTAAAGTGGTTAGTTATAAGTAAAGAATCCATATAAACTTGAAGATACCTGATCCTCATCTATTTGGCTAAAAGTAAACCTGCGATAAGTGCTTCGTATTCTGCCTCATTGTTGGTGGCTTGAAATGCACATGCAATGGACTGGGGGACATATGTCCCCCTGTGGCGATTTCAGTAGGATACCCAATCATGTTCCTCTTACGTTGGATGCTCCATCTATGAAGAGGATATAAGGATCCTTTGTTTCTTCTAGTTGCTGAACCTCTAGGTCAGCTTCCTTTTGCATGTCATTGCTGAAATCAGCCACAAAGTCTGCTAGTGCTTGCGATTTGATGGCTGTTCTAGGATCATACTGAATATCATATGCACTCAGCTTCACAGCCTATTTGGCCATCCTTCCTGACAATTCTGGTTTTCTAAGCACATTCTTAACAGGATAATTAGTTCTCAAAATAATAGTATGCATCTCAAAGTAATGTCTCAATTTAGTAGAAGCCATAATAAGTGCAAGAATTAATTTTCCTAAATGAGAATACATGGCTTCCGCATATAAAAACTTTTACTTACATAATAAAAGGGATGCTGTTCACCTTCGTGATCCTTTACCAGGACAACACTTACGGAATTTCTTTAAAGTCTTCATCAAAGCTGGTGCTGAGGATAGGTAATCCTTTAAGGCTTTGAGTGAAACTTCATGCTTCTCCATCCACTCGAACTTTTTATTTTTCCTAAGGATGTCATAGAAGTCTTTTCACTTTTCAGAGGATCTGGAAATGAATCTGTTGAGAGCAGCTATTCTTCCCATCAATATTTGGACATTGTTAGCGTTCACAGGAGACTTCAGGTTAACGATGGCTTCTATCTGTTCGGGGCTCGCTTCTATTCCTCTTTTGGTCACCATGTATCCTACGAACTTCCCAGCTTTGACACCAAAATGGTATTTTGCTGGATTCAACTTCATATTGTACTGATCCAGGATGTTGAAAGCTTCTTAAAGATCTCTGAGGTGATCCTCAGCTTTCTTCGACTTCACCACCATGTCATCTATGTATACCTCCATGGTCATCTATGATAATTGATGCAAACACGCCTTAAAATTCGTATTCTGCCTCATTGTTGGTGGCTTGAAATGCACATGCAATGGACTGGGGGACATATGTCCCCCTGTGGCGATTTCAGTAGGATACCCAATCATGTTCCTCTTACGTTGGATGCTCCATCTATGAAGAGGATATAAGGATCCTTTGTTTCTTCTAGTTGCTGAACCTCTAGGTCAGCTTCCTTTTGCATGTCATTGCTGAAATCAGCCACAAAGTCTGCTAGTGCTTGCGATTTGATGGCTGTTCTAGGATCATACTGAATATCATATGCACTCAGCTTCACAGCCTATTTGGCCATCCTTCCTGACAATTCTGGTTTTCTAAGCACATTCTTAACAGGATAATTAGTTCTCAAAATAATAGTATGCATCTCAAAGTAATGTCTCAATTTAGTAGAAGCCATAATAAGTGCAAGAATTAATTTTCCTAAATGAGAATACCTGGCTTCCGCATATAAAAACTTTTACTTACATAATAAAAGGGATGCTGTTCACCTTCGTGATCCTTTACCAGGACAACACTTACGGAATTTCCTGAAACAACTAGGTATAGATATAAGGATTCTCCATCCACAGGCTTCATCAAAGCTGGTGCTGAGGATAGGTAATCCTTTAAGGCTTTGAGTGAAACTTCATGCTTCTCCATCCACTCGAACTTTTTATTTTTCCTAAGGATGTCATAGAAGTCTTTTCACTTTTCAGAGGATCTGGAAATGAATCTGTTGAGAGCAGCTATTCTTCCCATCAATATTTGGACATTGTTAGCGTTCACAGGAGACTTCAGGTTAACGATGGCTTTTATCTGTTCGGGGCTCGCTTCTATTCCTCTTTTGGTCACCATGTATCCTACGAACTTCCCAGCTTTGACACCAAAATGGTATTTTGCTGGATTCAACTTCATATTGTACTGATCCAGGATGTTGAAAGCTTCTTAAAGATCTCTGAGGTGATCCTCAGCTTTCTTCGACTTCACCACCATGTCATCTATGTATACCTCCATGGTCTTGCCTAACTGATCCTTAAACATCATGTTGACCAATCTTTGATATGTTGCCGCTGCATTTTATAGTCCGAACGGCATAGCAATATAACAGTATATGCAGGTAGGAGTCATGAATGCTGTATCCTCTTGATCAGACGGTTCCATATGAATTTGTTGAAATCTAGAGGAAGCATCCATAAAGGTAAGCATCTCATGTCCTGCTGTTGCATCCACCATGGAGTCTATATGTGGTAACGGGAAAGGATCCTTGGGGCATGCCTTGTTTAAATCAGTAAAATCGACACACACCCTCAACTTTCCATTCTTTTTAGAAACGACAACCACATTAGCTAACCATTGAGGATACTTAAACTCTCTGATCTTGTTTTGGATAAAAATTGACTAAGGATAATCTATCCAAATATGTTTGGTGAGGTATAGTGCTAACATGGCAAAAGCGAGTATATAATCGAAATCTTGATAAACACAATGATTTGATCACGATGGAAAAAACCCTTGATTATGATAAACTTAATTCGGTCAAAAACTAGCAAGGTAATCTTTGGTCGAATTGCTTCGATCAGAGATTAACAATGTAATATTTGGTCGGATGGTACGTGATTATTGTAACCTCCGGCACAAAAAACCCCCAGACGGTGAAAACTATCACCGTCAAGTTTATTAATGGTAAAAGGTGGTTACAAGTGTTGTGGAGTTTATGATCGATGTTACAAAGTAAGCTAGTGAGTAGAGAGAGTGATTGCTTCTGCTCTAGGGTGCGTGTGAGTACAAGTGTCTCTTAATCGATCATAACTCGATAATTATAAAGAAAATATTATTAACAACAATTCCTAACAATCCGCAAGTCCTCTACTAGCCGCTCCCATTACTTTGACCACGTGCTTTAGGAGTCCAGTAGCGAAATAAGTGGAAGAACAAGTCTAAGAGCCGTTGTTGACAATTAAACATCAGTCTTCACACAAATTCGTCCATTACTAGCTATGCTCAATAAGGATCCTGGATCCAACCTCCAACTAGAGAATGCTCCATGAGGATAATTGATGCAAACACGCCTTAAAATTGTTATACCTGTCTAACACACCACCATACTAAACGCAATCATTAGTAAACAAATAACACCAAGGATCATTGATCCTTTATAACCTATTACATATCAAAAGGATAATCTATCCATAAGATAGTTAAGGATTAAGGATCCTCAGCATAAAATTCATGCCCTAACAATTGCCCCCAAAATGACGGGTGATTGTGTAAAACAGATGTCATTTTGAATTTCAAAAACCCTGCAAAAAAGAAGGTGATTAGACGTGTGTCAGGTGGTTAATATCGATAAGCCATAATTATACGCCGACTATATATGAGATAATCATAATTCTCTTATAACCACAGATTCAGGCGTCTTTCAGGTATCCTTCTTCCTCCTTCTTTATTTTCTTTCAATATGTCGACTGCTTCTGTATCCTCTTCCTCTTCTTCTTTCAATCATACCGTCCCCAATGATCTATACTTGCAAGGTATCCTTCAAACTCCTTCCTTCGAGATCTGTAAGTTCACAGATCTGGAGATTGACGAAATCCGATCACACTTTCCGGCCAACACAGTTTTCCGACCCTTCGATCCTTCAACCCGTAGTGACAGTATATCGAAAAACTGGGTTTGCTTTCTGGCCCAACCGTTTCATATAGGCTACAAGTATCCTTTTCCCGATTTTACCCAAAGATTCTTCACCTTGACGGGGATTAATTATATTCAAACCATGCCGATGTTGTGGAGAGTTCTTCACACCATAGAGAGGATAGTCGAAGAAGAAGGTGTTGAGTTCGGCTTAACAGAGTTGTCGTACCTGTACAATCTGGTTACCCACGGTTCCAGTCGCTTCGTATTCAAATCGAAACCCCACCAAGTGATCCCCATTTCCAAAGTTACCCTAAATGGTACCCTCTGGAGGAACCAATTATTCTTTGTTAGAAGGGATTCCATTCCGGGTGGAACTGACCTTCCCAAAAAGTGGATATCAAAGGGTAGGATCTAGGATCCTTAGGTAACCAAGGTAGGATACTTTATTCTGTTGCTAATATTTTTCATTGCTTGTGTAGTTGAGAATTTTGATTTGCTATCTGATCTTCCTGGAGTCGAAGAGAGAGTTGAGAAGTTCTTTTCGCTGGATCCTGCAGTCAGAACCTTTCAAGCCAAGTTCATTGAAGCTTTTCAAGAATCACACTCAGAGTCAATCATGTCAAGTAAGAGTATTTTTTTTTTGTTTTTTTGTTTTTTTTTGTATTAAAAAGTGTAATAATTGAAAATTTATCTGCTAATTACTGTTTACAGGCGCTCAAAAATCAGGAAAGTCTGGTTCCAAGTTCTCCCTTAAGGATATCGGTTGCATGTTTACCAAGAAAGAGACCCCGAAACCAACTCTTACGTCCGAGCCTCGTCCAATCACAACTCGAGTCAAGTCAGGAGCTAAGAGGAAGAAGAGTTCGGAACCAAAGAATCCCTTTGACACTGAGAAACAGATCCTAGAAATGCTTTCAACCATAAGGATCCTTTATCCTTTCAATTTTTATTATCCAAGTATCCTTTTAAGCTTATCCTGTTTTCTTTTATAGGCCATCAATTCTGCCCGAAGTCATTACGAGAAGACTGTCGGAGAATATGAAGAGACCCTTGCTGTGATGAGATCTATGGCTGCTGCTAAGGATAAGGCCCTCTCCAAGATGACCAAAGAGAAGAGACAGATAGAAGAGCATGCTGCCGCACTTGCAGTCCAACTACAGGACAAGATCAATCGGGCTACCGAAGAGCCAAAGGTCTGGGCAGTCAAGTCAGTTCTCCAAGCTAGAACCAAGCTGGTGACTGAGGCCAATGATCCATCCTTCGACAAATCTTCATGGGAAATCAAGAAATGGAAGCAAGCTTTGATTGACTTGGGTGGAGGCGAGGATGAAGCTGATGGTGATATGGTTGATGCAGGTCAAGCAGGGATGAGCGGTGTGAAGGGTCAGGATGAAGCTGAAGGTGGCCATGAGGCGACGGTGGAAGTTGAAGCAACTACATAGACGGGCGATAAAGGATACAGAAGACAAGGCCCAAGCCCGTCTTATTTTGCTTTTATGATGTCTTTAAGAACAATAATTTTGGTTTGTAACAGACAGTAGTAACCAGGGTAAAGGATCCATGATCCTTAATATAATTCATGGGGGTGACAAAGGTGGAAGGATCCTCTGTTTGTGGGGATGAAGCCTTCGTTGCCCCTGTTTTTAATTTTCCTACACTTATGAACAGTTAGTAGTACTCACTTAACCCGGATGGATGGTCTATCTTTTGCATGGTGAAGTCCGCGTTAAGAATTTTGAATAAGTCCTGGTGGCTTATTTTAATTAATATAAATATTTTGACTATTTGCCTGTTGTTTATTTTTAAAAGTTTGTTAGATATAACTTTAGAATTATTGATAGTTTTGAAAAATAATCTTAAGTAAAAGATTTCAGGATAAAAGATCCGTATGAAAATTACTTATGATAAAATATCCTTAAAGAACAAACAGTAGGATAAGGTATCCTTAAAAATAAGTAACAAAATTTTAGTGACAAAATATCTTCAAAGGAATAACCCTTTAACCTGAAATATCCAAAATTATTACAACTAAGATAATATATAAATTTATTAACAGAGATCATACCAGAAGGTCTAGGTAGACCTACGTTAGCATAAGTACTGAACTCTCAGTGATCCTTGAAGGAATAACTTTAGGATTCTGGATCCTTAGAATTTTGATCCTTACAATGAACTTAGAAAATCTGTTGCAAACAACTTATAGTGTAGTGGGATTAAACCCATTAAGTTGGGAACAAGCCAAAATAATTAACTAGGCACAAGCCCATGCAACTGGGGACAAGCCCGTGTAATCTGGGGACAAGCCCAAACTGGGTACAAGCCCAAATACGGATGTTGACTGGGGACTCGCCTAACCCGGAATTTAGCCCAAACGAAGATAACGTGAAAACGATATAAACCTTAGCTAACATGAAAATGTTAGAAACCTTTGTCTTGAGATAATGTGAAAACGTTATAAACCGGTGGTATGGTACGTCTACCATAATTCGTAGGATCCTCCATATAGCCAAAAACAACGAAATTGTCAACCACTAAGCGTGTACTGGTCCCGCTGCTCCGGACTATACGTTGGATAACGTGCGCTCCAGGCGAGAGTGTAGAAACTCTATTTATATGAAAGGTGAAAACCTTTAAACCTTAGAGGGTATGACCATCGAGGGTCATATACAAACGTGGGCTAGGCCAAGAGAAATAGGATAGTACCTCGAATGTAAAGGAGAGGTGGCCAACCTCTTGATCATTACACATCTTAATAATATCCTGTATTGATATTTAAAACTTGGAAGAAACAAAATATTAAGAATACGTTATCCTTAAATTAATAATAAGAAATTGAAAAGGATAAGTAATCGGATAGATATTACCAATTTCGGGGATCCTTGATCCTTTAAGGATAATATATCCTCTCAGAATACTGGATCCTGATCTCAAGAAATATTTCTTGAGGTGGATAGCATTCCATGCTCTTGGTAATCTATTGCCTTCCATTGTGAGCAAATGATATGCCCCCTTTCATGCCTCCGACTCGATCTGATAAGGTCCTTCCCACTTGGGTGCTAACTTTCCATCAGCCGGATTAGTAGTATTTTGGAAGGCTTTCCTCAAAACTAAATCTCCTTCTTGAAATCTTCTGATCCTTATATTCTTGTTGTATGCCCCAGCTACCCTTTGTTGATAAGCTGCCATTATGATTTTGGCCAGGTCTCTGAGTTCTTCAACAGTATCCAAGTCTTCAAGAAAGATTTCTTCGTTGGCTTCAGGATCACGGATGCTTATTCTTGCTGTGGGAACCACCATCTCTGTTGGGATTACTGCTTCTAATCCAAATACCAACGAAAAGGGTGTTTGGCCCGTTGCATTCTTGGATGTTGTCCTGTCGGCCCAAAGAACATATGGTAGTTCCTCGGCCCACTTTCTCTTCTTGGATCCTAGCTTCTTCTTTAAATTGTTGATGATGATTTTGTTGCTAGACTCCGCTTGACCGTTAGCTTGAGGATGCACTGGTGTTGAAGTAATCATTTTTATGCCCCAGCTGTCACAAAAGTTAGTTGTTCTTTACCCAATAAATTGGGAACCATTATCACATATAATCTCAGAAGGAATACCGAATCTAGTTATAATATTCCTTTTAATAAAAGATATAACTTCCCTTTCTTGGACTTGTACGAATGCTTCTGCCTCAATCCATTTAGAGAAGTAGTCCGTCATGGCGAGCATAAAGACCCTTCCACCTGGTGCCTTTCGCAGCTTCCTAACAATGTCCATTCCCCATTTCATGAAAGGCCATGAAGAGGATATAGGATACATTGGTTCTGCTGGTTGATGAAGGATATTTGCATGCCTTTGGCATGCATCACACTTCTTCGAATATTCTATTTGCATGCCTTCTGCTGGTTGAGTTTGAAGGATTTGGGATTCTCAGTGGTTGGAATCTCTCCAGTTTGAATGTACTTCTTAATTGGGAGGATCCAAGATCCTTGGCTAGCTGAGGATAATGGATCCCAAAGTACGATCTGTTTGTCAGTTGTTATCTCCCCAACTTCTTATTCTCATATTGCTGGCGAGAGTATATGGATGATTGGGATCTTCGTATCTTCTGGAATTTTTAGGGATGAGGCTAAATTTGCTAAAGCGTCTGCCCCAGCATTTGCCTCTCTTGGTACCTGTACTATACTAAACATTTCGAAGGATTTTGCTAATTTCTTCACAATTTCTAAATATTTGATCATATTTTCACCTTTCACGGTATAAGAACCGTTAAAGTGGTTAGTAATAAGTAAAGAATCCATATAAACTTGAAGATACCTGATCCTCATACTTTTGGCTAAAAGTAAACCTGCTATGAGTGCTTCGTATTCTGCCTCATTGTTGATAGCCTGAAATGCACATGCAATGGACTGGGGTATTATGTCCCCATGTGGCGATTTCAGTAGTAGGCTCAATCCTGTTCCTCTTACGTTGGATGCTCCATCTGTGAAGAGGATCCAAGGATCCTTAGTTACATCTAGTTGCTGAACCTCTAGGTCGGCTTCTTTCTGCATGTCACTGCTGAAATCAGCCACAAAGTCTGCAAGTGCCTGTGATTTGATAGCTGTCCTAGGCTTATACTGAATGTCGTATGCACTCAGTTTTACAGCCCACTTAGCCATTCTACCTGACAATTCTGGCTTTCTAAGAACATTCTTAACAGGATAATTAGTTTTCAAAGTAATAGTATGGGTCTCAAAATAATGTCTTAATTTAGTAGAAGCCATAATTAAAGCAAGAATTAGTTTTTCAAGGTGAGAGTACCTGGCTTCCGCATCTAACAGACTCTTACTTACATAAAATACAGGGTGTTGTTAACCTTCATGATCCTTGACGAGAACATCACTCACTGCATTACCTGAAACTGCTAGGTATAAATACAAGGATTCTCCATCCACAGGCTTCATCAAGGATGGAGCTGTGGATAAATAATCCGTCAAGGATTTGAGCGCAGCCTCATGCTTTTCAGTCCATTCAAACTTCTTATTCTTTCTAAGAATATCGTATAAGTCTTTGTATTTCTCGGAGGATCTTGAGATGAATCGGTTGAGAGCAGCTATTCTTCCCGTTAGTCTTTGGACATCCTTGGCGTTTGCAGGCGACTTAAGGTTGATGATGGCTTCAATCTGTACTGGGCTTGCTTCAATTCCTCCTTTAGTCACCATATACCCCAGAAACTTTCCAGCCTTAACACCAAAGTGGCATTTTGACGGATTCAGTTTCATGTTATACTGGTAAAGGATATTGAAAGCTTCTTCAAGATCTCTGAGGTGATCCTCAGCCTTCTTTGATTTCACCACCATGTCGTCTATGTAGACCTCCATGGTTTTGCCTAGTTGATCCTTGAACATCATGTTGACCAGTATTTGGTATGTTGCCCCTGCATTCCTTAGTCCAAATGGCATAGCAATATAACAATATATGCCGGTAGGAGTCATGAATGTTGTATCCTCCTGATCAGATGGTTCCATCTGAATTTGTTGAAATCCAGAGGAAGCATCCATGAAGGTAAGCATTTCATTTCCTGACGTTGCATCCACCATGGAGTGTATTTGTGGTAATGGGAAAGGATCCTTGGGATATGCCTTGTTTAAATCTGTAAAATCAACGCATACCCTCCACTTTCCATTCTTTTTTGAAACTACAACCACGTTAGCCAACCATCGAGGATACTGAACCTCTCTGATCATACCGGCCTTAAGAAGTTTTTCAACTTCTTTTTGTATGATCTTGTTCCTCTCAGGAGCGAGTTTCCTTCGCTTCTGATGGACGGGTTTAATAGATAGGTCAAGGCCGAGTTTATGAGTGATTACCTCCTTTGAAATACCTGTCATATCTGAATGTTTGAAGGAAAAGGTAGATTTTCTTCGTGCTAAGAAGGATACCAAATCCTCCTCGATCTTACTAGGGATACTGGATCCTAGGAACACCTTTATATCTGGATCCTCGGGGTGCAAGGATACTTCCTTTAATTCTTTCTCCCGGGCTTCCAGCACGTCCCTAGGATGTTGCTTTGGTTGCTATGCTATAGTCTGCTTGGCTGTTGGCTTCATTGATGAGGAATAATAATTCCTGGCCTCTGCTTGGTCACCAACTATCTTCACAACTCCCCATGAGGTAGGTAGTTTGATGCATTGGTGGTAAATTGAGGCCACCGCCTTCATTCCATGCAGCCAAGGCCTACCTAAAATGACATTACAATAAGAAAGGTTATCAATAACGCAGATTTTTTGGTATGAATTTAACCCTTCTATATAAATTGGCAGGTTTATGCCCCCAATGTCTTCTTAGTTTCTCCGCTGAATCCGACTAGCACTGATGTTCTTGGGACGATCTCGGAATCTGGATAATGTTGACTGAGCTCTCACCGTCCACTAGGATCCTGCGTACATAGTGATTAACGATAAATAAAGTAATAATTAAACCGTCATGTTGAGGATCCTGGATGTTCAGTTTATCTTCCTCATCCAAGAAGATCCTTTTATCTGTCGTTAAAGTGGTGGATACTATTGGTCGGTCTCCGTTGTCCAACTTGATCTCTTTGGCGAGCCTTTTTGTTGCGGAAAAGGATGTTCCACATACGTCGGATCCTCCAGAGATGAAATTGACCATTTGTATATCAAGTTCATCCTGGTGAGGATCCTGGATGCTCGAATCGAAGAATATTCTTTCATCAGTTACTCAAGTAGTGGGGACGACTGGCCTTCTCTCATCGTCTAGCTTGAACTCTTCTTTAGGACAAGAAGTTTGAAAGTTTGTCATAATCTCTGCAGACGAAGTTGATTACATGAGTGCCTGGTGGTGGTGGCGTTGCTTTTTGTGGAAGATCTTCAGGATCCTGGATCTTGGATTTCTTCCTTCCAAAAAGCTCTTTGAAGTGGCCCTTGCTCAGGAGGTATCCGACCTCCCTCCTTAAGCCAATGCACTCATCCGTCGTGTGGCCAAAATCTTCATGGAAAGCGCACCATTTAGACTTGTCTTTGAAGGCGGTCGACTTCTCGTTCTTTTGGCCACCTTGGTTTCTCCCCTAGATCCTTCATGGCACAAATTAAACCATGGGTATCTACGGAGAAACAATACTCTGAAAGGCTGGGGTAGTCCTCATCATCATCCCCCTCTTCAACAGCTCTGACGTTTTGGTTGTTGAATTTGGAGTAGGGCTTCGAGTTGTTGTTCTTGAATGAGAATCCTTGCTTCTTGTCAGAGGATTCTTGTTTTGTTTGACTCCCCAGACGATCCTGGATCCCCCTATCATTTTCCAAACGTATGAATCTGAGTGCCCTGTTTCTTACTTCATCTAGGTTCCTGCACGGAGTCATCACATGATCATTATAAATGGGGGAGCCCTTCTGAAGTCCCGTCTTGAATGCTTCAACAGCGGTAGCCATGTCAAGATTAGGGATTTCTAGAGCTTCCCTGCCGAACCTCGTAACAAAATCCCTTATGGATTCATCACTAGGTTGGTTAACTCGGTATAAATCACTAGTTAACTTCTCAAATTTCCTACTACAGGAAAATTGGCTGTTGAACAAGTTAACTATAAGTGAAAAAGAAGTAACTGAGAAAGGAGGAAGACTTAGCAGCCATTTTAATGCTGATCCTGTGAGTGTGGATCCGAAGCCTTTGCACAATCAGGCTTCCTTGAGTCTCTCCGGAATAGGGTTGATTTCCATTTTTTCTCTGTATTGTGCCACATGTTCTTCAGGATCAGTGGTTCCGTCGTAAGTCTTCATGTTGGGGGGGTTTGGAATCGCTTCGGGATTTCAGCATCACAGATAGGTGGAGCAAATATGGATAACTTATGACTCCCCTCAGGTATCTCGGGAATATGCCGTATCACCCAGGGAACACTGGATATCATATCCTTGAGCTTCTGTAGCTCCTTGGCAATAGCTTGGTTGATACATGCATCCTGCATGGGACCATGGTTAGCGTTAAAAGATATGGGATCATACGAGTTACCTCTTTGCTGGGTGAAGGTAGGCATCCTGGATGAGTAGTTGGGATAAGAGGAGTCTACAATAGGAGTTGGTCCTCCAGAAGCTATGGTTTGCATGGGGATTATATCTCCTTCATGAACTTTGGAAGATCGTTGATGCTGAAGTCCGGAGGATCCTTGATTTTGAAATAAGGATCCTTGAGGTTTTGAATTATGGGATCCCTGGTGATATAGCCCAGAAGATCCTGGTTGAAGGATGGATGATCCTTGTGGGAAAGTTGAGGATCCTTGAGCTAGTTGACCCATGGACCCCGGTTGAAGGAGAGATGATCCTTGATGGAAGTACGAGGATCCTTGAGTTTGTTGACCCATGGAACCTTGTTGAAGGATAGATGATCCTGGATGAAACAGTGAGGAACCTTGAATCTGTTGACCCATGGACCCTTGTTGAAGGATAGATGATCCTGGCTGAAACAGTGAGGATTCTTGAATCTGTTAACCCATGGACCCTTGTTGAAGGATAGATGATCCTTGAGTAAACTGAGCCATGGATCCTGGACTAGTGAAATCCAGTATCCTAGGTATCAGGGGAGTGTGATCCTCTGTTGGCCTCTTATTCTTCCTGAGATCTTCTATCTCATGAAGGATCCTTTGATTGGTCTTGTTCTGCTGCTCCATATATGCTTTAACCTGCGAAAACATAGATGAAACATCATTGTAAGTACTAACCACCAGGGTGGCAGCAGTGGTTCTTGAGCTCTGGAAGACTGGCAGCTGTGTCTTGCTTCCAGCAGCAGTGAGCCGTGGTGCTCCCGTTATTGGCGGAGGCATCGGCGGCAAAGTCCTTGATGAGAGAGGAACTGTAGACGGCATGGTTGATGAAGCAGAGGTTGATTGAGAGGCCATTCATAGTGATATGGGTATGAAAAGGTTGAAAACAATAGGAATAATATGGATTATAGCACCAATTGCCCCACGGTGGGCGCCAAATTGTTTTGGATAAAAATTGACTAAGGATAATATATCCAAATATGTTTGGTGAGGTATAGTGCTAACACGACAAAAGTGAGTATATAATCGAAATCTTGATGAACACAATGATTTGATCACGAGGGAAAAAACCCTTGATTATGATAATCTTACTTCGGTCAAAAACTAGCAAGGTAATCTTTGGTCGAATTGCTTCGATCAGAGATTAACAATGTAATCTTTGGCCGGATGGTACGTGATTATTATAACCTCCGGCACAAAAAACCCTCGGACGGTGAAAACTATCACCGTCAAGTTTTATTAATGGTAAAAGGTGGTTACAAGTGTTGTGGAGTTTATGATCGATGTTACAAAGTAAGCTAGTGAGTAGAGAGAGTGATTGCTTCTGCTCTAGGGTGCGTGTGAGTACAAGTGTCTCTTAATCGATCATAACTCGATAACTATAAAGAAAATATTATTAACAACAATTCCTAACAATCCGCAAGTCCTCCACTAGCCGCTCCCATTACTTTGACCACGTGCCTTAGGAGTCCAGTAGCGAAATAAGTGGAAGAACAAGTCTAAGAGCCATTGTTGACAATTAAACATTAGTCTTCACACAAATTCTTCCATTACTAGCTATGCTCAATAAGGATCCTGGATCCATACTCTAGCTAGAGAATACTACATGAGGATAATTGATGCAAACACGCCTTAAAATTGTTATACCTGTCTAACACACCACCATACTAAACGCAATCATTAGTAAACAAATAACACCGAGGATCATTGATCCTTTATAACCTGTTACATATCTCAAGGATAATCTATCCATAAGATAGTTAAGGATTAAGGATCCTCAGCATAAAATTCATTCCCTAACAGATCTTACGGGCCTTAAGAAGTTTTTCAACTTCTTCTTGTATGATCGTGTTCCTCTTAGGAGCCAATTTCCTTCGCTTCTAATGGATAGGTTTAATAGATAAATAAAGGCCTAATTTGTGAGTAATTACCTTCTTAGAAATACCTGTCATGTCTGAAGGCAAACGTGGACTTTCTTCGCTTTAGGAAGGATACTATATCCTCCTCGATTTCACCAGGGATATTGGATCCTAGGAAAACTTTCACATCTGGATCCTCAGGATCTTAGGATACTTCCTTTATGCCTCGCTCCCGAGCTTCCAAAACGTCCATAGGATGTTGCTGTGGTTGCTATCTATCGTCTGTTTGAATGTCGGCTTCATAGATGAAGAATAATAGTTCTTGGCTTCCACATGATCACCATCTATCCTTACTACTTCCCAAGGAGTCGAAAGTTTAATGCATTGATGGTAAGTAGAGGCTACTACTTTCATCCCATGTAGCCAAGGCCTGCCCAAAATAACATTGCAACAAGAAAGGTTATCAATAACATATAATATCTGGTAAGAATTTAACCCTTTGATGTATGTTGGGAGTTTAATGTCCCCCAATGTTTTCTTGGTTTCACCACTGAAACCCACTAGCACCGAAGTCCTTGGGACGATCTCCGAGTCCGGGATATTCATCTCTTGAAGTATATCGTGTTGGATGATATTGACCGAGCTTCCACCATTGACTAGGATCCTACGAACATAATGGTTAGCAATAAACAAAGTAACAATCAAACTGACATGATGTGTATCCTGGATGTTTGATTTATCTTCTTCATCGAAGAAGATCCTTTTGTCAGTCGTCAAAGTGGTGGATATGACTTGTCTTTCTCCATTCTCCAACTTGGTCTCTTTGGCGTGCCTTTTTGCCGAAGAGAAAGAAGTGCCGGAAATAACTGAGCCACCGGAGATGAAGTTGATTACTTAAGCATCTGGTGGGGACGGAGTTGCTTTTTGAGGGACCTCTTCAGGATCCTGGATCCTTGACTTTTTTTCTTCCAAACAGTTCCAAATGGCCCTTGCTTAGGAGGTATCCAATTTCCCTCCTCAAACCGATGCAATCGTCCGTCCTATGGCCAAATCTTCGTGGAAGGCGCACCATTTGGATTTGTCTTTGTAGGTCGTTGACTTCTCGCTCTTTTGGGTTCACCTTGCTTTCTCTCCTAAATCCTTCATGACACAAATTATGCCATGTGTATCCACGGAGGAACAGTACCCTGAGATGCTTGGGTAATCTTCATCGTCGTCTCCTTCTTTAACTGCTCTGACGTTTTGGTTGTTGAATATTGTTGGTGCATAATGTCAGTAGTTCATAGTCTAGTGTCTGTAATCGAGTCTGTAATGTTTAATTACGTTTTGTATGTTTAAGCGAAGTTACTGACAAGTTCGCTTAACAGGCGAACTTGTTAGTCAAGCGAAGTTATGGACAACTTCGCCTGAACATGCCAGGCGAAGTTGTCGTGTATAAATAGTCCTAGGTTACGGCTTGGTTTGTAATCGTCGTTTAAGTTCGTGTCAGTTGTTCAAGTTCATTGTAACGTGAGGACGACAGTCTGTAACAGTGATATTACATCACGTGTTTGAGTTATAATATATAACGTGTGTTCGTTTCGTGTGTTCGTGTGATTCGTGTTCTATACTCGTAACGATCTACGCAGGGATTCCGCACCTGAGTTGATCGAGATATCTCGTGCGATCCGTCCAGGGAACCTACAATTGGTATCAGAGCCATTTGCTCGATTGTGAGGTTCGGGATATTCACGCGGGTGTAGAAATCGTCCCGTTTCGACTATTCGCGGGACTTGTTTTCTGTGTTTTTGAGTCAATCTTACCTCCTACCTTTGCACCGTCAAAAACCTCGTAAAATCCAGATTTCAGATTTGCAAAAACGTCCGTGTTCATCAGGCGAAGTTGCCGTCAGGATACGTAGGGTTTCGGCGATGATATAAGGTTAAGCGAAGTTATCCACAACTTCGCCTACCTTCTCAAGTTCTCCTAACTCAGGGAAGTTCTCTACAACTCCGCCTACCTCCTAAGTTCGCTTACCTTAAGCGAAGTTAATCATCTGCGAAGTTGTCCATCTGCGAAGTTCTTCAGCGAAGTTAATCAGCGGCGAAGTTAAGGCTTAAGCGAAGTTATCCGTAACTTCGCCTACAGTACTTTTCAGAAATTTTTTTTTTCTTTTCTGGTTTCTTACTTTTCGGGAAAGATGTCGTCGATTAACATCTCTGAGTTAGTGAAGATGGAAGTTGAAGCAGGGTCAGCTACTAAGGCCCCAAGATTGATGAAGGGAACCGATTTCGTTGCATGGAAGGATCGGTTCATACAATACGTCAAATACCAGGATGCGAAGATGTGGGTATGCATCCAGGATGGTTATATTCCACCAGTTATGGAGTATGAAGGTCGTGATCAAATCAAAAAGTATAGCAAAATGGAAGAAGAAGAGAAAAAGATGTATGAGGCCGAGAGCAAGGCTCATGCTGCTATTACTATGGCTCTTCCACAAGAGATCCTTCATACGTTTAGAAAGTACACGTCAGCAAGAGAGCTTTGGGAAGCTCTTGAGAACAGATTTGAAGGGAATGTAGGAATCCGTGCTTCAAAGATAAAATTGCTCAAAACCCAGTTCTCAGTCTTCAAGTATTTGATGAATGAATCTTTAGATGATATTATCACTCGATATTACCATCTGATGACTGAATTGAGTAACTATTCAATTTCCTACCGAGAAGAAGAAATTGTTGAGAAGCTTCTAGATGCTCTCCCTCCAAAATGGGAGATGTACACTGTGCTGATGAGGGAAGACAAAGACTTTCCCACATATGATCTAGAAACGGCAGTTAACAAGCTCCGAACCTTTGAGCTTAATATGGTCAGAAAAGAGACACCTATGGATCAGGTTCAAGATCCAGGTATGTATGGAGCTAAAGTCAACACTAGCTCAGGATCGAAGACTGAATCTGCTGCCTACTACTCGAAGGGAGAGTCGGGCGCAAACTCATCACATGAGGGTCATGTGTCAGTCAACACAAATGGTGATGTTTGCTATGTAGCAGGTGGATCGAGTGGTTCTCAACCCCAGGTAAGCAAGAGTAGTTTCTCTCCAAGTATTCCCAGCAACAACTACTCCAAGATGCCTATGAGTGTCAAGTCTGCTGAAGAGCAGTTTGGTCTCTATGCTTCTTTTATTGCTTCCTATGAGAACTACATTCAAGGGAAGGTTGTTGATCCGTGCTTCGAAGATCAAATTGCTCAAAACTCAATTCTCGGTCTTCAAGTATCTGAAAAACGAATCACTTGATGATATCATCACCAGATATTATCATCTGATGACTGAACTCAGCAACTATTCAATTGCATACAAAGAAGATGAGATTGTTGAGAAGCTTCTTGATACTCTCCCACCAAAATGGGAGATGTATACTGTGTTGATGAGAGAAGATAAAGACTTTGCTGACTATGACCTTGAGACAGCAGTTAACAAGCTCCGAACCTTTGAGCTTAACATGGTTAGAAAGGAGACACCTACGGATCAGGTTCAAGATCCAGGTATGTATGGTGATAAAGTCAACTCTAGTTCAGGTTCGAAGACTGAATCAGCTGCCTACTACTCGAAGGGAGAGTCGGGTGCCAACTCATCACATGAGGGGCATGTGTCAGTCAACACGAATGGTGATGTTTGCTTTGTAGCAGGTGGATCTAGTGCTTCTAAACCGCAAACGAGCAAGAGTAGTTGCTCTCCAAGTATTCCTAGCATCAACTACTCTAAGATGCCTATGAGTGTCAAATCTGCTGAAGAGCAGGTTGCTCTCTATGCTTCTTTTATTGCTTCCAATGAGAACTACATTCAGGGGAAGATTGTTGATCCAGCTATGTTGGATGAAGACTATGACCAGATTGATGCTGATGATCTGGAGGAAATGGATCTGCAATGGCAGATGGCCATGATTGTAAGAAGAGTGAAGCGGTTTATGAGAAAGACCGGAAGAAAGTTTGTCGGTGGAAAGCCAGGGTTTGACAAGACAAAGGTGAGATGCTACAATTGTCAGCAAAACGGTCACTTTGCAAAGGAATGCAGGAATGAGCGTGTGGAACGAAGTCAGGGCAGGTCTCCACAGCAAAGTGGGGGTTCTAAAGATTATAGTGCAATGATGTCCAGAGAAGATGGTGAATACAACTGGAACTTGCATTCTAAAGAAACTTTTGAGCAGGCAAATTTGGCGAAGGTTGAAACTGAAGAAAATGAGAAGGTTACCGGAGAAGAAAAAGCTCTTATGGCAGACGTTAATGACCAGCTCTCCGAGGTATGTTCTAAACCTACATGCTCTAAATGTGAAAACTTGTCTGAGCAATTAGCAACTATAACCGATCAGTATGTTAGGTTGGATGCTGAATTTAAAACCCTAAAAGAAGATCATCATTTTACAAAAGCAAGAGAAAATAGCTATAAAGTCAAAATAAAAGCTTGTGAAAAAGATGTTAAAAGTCTAAAAACAAAACTTGCTGAAAAAATTGAAGTGATTGATTTAAGCTATGAAGTTTTGGAGGAAAAAACCAAACTAATTGCTGATAGAGAAAAACAGATTGCTGATCACCAGGTAAAAGTGGTGGAACTGAATAGAAAACTAGAGCAGTTCAGAAATTCCTCTGCTATTCTTGATCACCTTGTTAGTGATCAAGGTTCCTCTGCTAAGAGAGGAGGAATCGGTTATCATGAGGTTCCACCACCTTATAATCACAATTACACTTTTAACCCTAGTGTTCAGAAATCTGTTGACTTTGAGGTTGCTCAGACAGTACCAGTTAAAGTAACTTGTAAAGAACCAAATGTTAGTGGAGGCGAAACAAGTTCGCCTGTTTCAAGTGTTAAAATTTCTGATCCAAGTCCTGTCTCATCAGATTCGGATAAGTCATCCGAGTCTGGTAAGGCAAAAGAGGAGGTGGTATTACCCAATGGTGGAGAGAAAGATAAGACGAATAAAAAGTGTACTCCACTAAACCCGTACGTCCCACCATATGTGAGACGAACGGGCGGTAATAAAGCCTCGACATCTAAAACACCGGTTGATAAAAGGGTTGAGCATAGGTGTTGTTTTAGGTGTAATCAATTAGGGCACCTAGTTGCAGATTGCCCTCTGAAGCAGCGATTCAGAGGTGTAAGGCCTACTAAAACTGAGAATAAGCCTAATAGTAATTATCATGCTGCTAAAAATGAAAACCATTTAAAATTCAAAAATGTGACTAATTCAGGTTTTCATAGAAACAAATCTCAGTTTTACACCGCTAATAACCAAACCACAAGCTATAATTCTTTCAATTCACAAAGGTTTGGAAGGCCTCACAATCAATCTTCAAGGAGGTATCCTAATAGGACTTACAGGAATTATCAAGATACTAACTTTGGAAAGCCAAAGTTTGGGATGTATAGATCCAAGACCAATTGGTCTTGGGTCCCTAAATTCTAATCTTTTGCTTTATTGTGCAGGAACAGTTGAACAGGGCTGCCAACAATCTTTGGGTTGTGGATAGCGGCTGTTCCCGGCACATGATGGGTAACAAATACTTGTTACACGATTTGAAACCTGTTCAAGGAGGGAGAGTGAGTTTTGCCGGTGAAAGTGGTGGCAAGATTACAGGAATGGAAACGGTGTCGAACGGAAAGATGACATTGGAGAAAGTTAACTTTGTGGAAGAATTGAAGCACAATCTGCTGAGTGTGTCGCAGATCTGTGATAAGGAGTACACCGTTCATTTTACAAAGAATGAGGCGATTGTGTTGCAACCTGGTTTTCAGATACCAGAGGAGTGGATTGTGATGAAGGCTCCACGTGAAAGGAATACATATATTATGGATATGAGGTCGACTGAAATGGCCACGGAAGAATCATGCCTTATGAAAAAAGTGAGCGGATCGGAGTCCGAATTGTGGCATAGGAGAATGGGGCACATTCATCTTCGGAAGATGAACAACATTGTCAAGAATGGACTTGTGCTGGGCGTTCCCTTGAAGAATTTCAATTTTGAAGATAAATGTATAGCGTGCAAGAAGGGAAAGCAGCACAAGAAATCCCATCACACCAAGAAGGTCAATTCTATTGTCAGTACTCTAGAGTTGCTTCACATGGATCTCTTCGGTCCCGTGAATGCAAAAAGTCTAGGAGGTACTTCTTATTGCTTGGTGATCACTGATGACTACTCACGATATTCGTGGGTATATTTCCTGAAATCAAAAGACGAAACGGCTCAGATGTTGAAGAATTTGATTACCAAAGTTGAGAACGTTATGGATAAAAGGGTTAAGTTCATCAGGAGTGACAATGGAACGGAGTTCAAGAATTTTGAGATGGAGATCTTCTGCCTTCAGAAAGGGATTGAACACCAATACAGCGCTCCGTATACACCGCAACAGAATGGAGTGGCTGAAAGGAAGAACAGAACATTAATTGAAGGAGCCAGAACAATGCTGGCTGATTCGAAGCTTCCTGTGGTGTTTTGGGCTGAAGCTGTTGCTACAGCCTGTTATGTTCTGAATAGAGTCTTAACTGTTAAAAGACTTGGTAAAACGTGTTATGAGCTTATGCATGGGAGAAAGCCCAACTTGAGTGGTCTTGAACCATTCGGGTCCCCCTGTTCGATTTTAAAGACAAATTCTAAATTTGGTGAAGTAGCCGATGAAGGAATCTTAGTCGGTTATGTTGTTGGGACTCCCAACAGACGTGTCTTTAATACATCGACCAGCAAGGTTGAGGTGGTGTGTAACACCGATATCACAAGTTACCAACCGCCAAAACCAAGCAACGGACCTGCTGAGTTTTTCGACTATGTTAAACTTTTTAAGTCTTTTAACATACCGTATTTGGATATTGCTGAAGAAGAAGAGAGAGTTGCTACGAAGATGATCCTTGATGAGGAAGAAAACCTATTACAAAGACAGCTGATCGATAAATGTCAACCTTCCTCATCAAATGCTGTCGATACCCCTGCTGCCTCGACTGAAGAAGAATTTTTCAATCCATTTCACTCTCAGCATGAAACAACCATTGACGAGCTCTCTTCTAACTTGGAAGACAATTTGCATGTCGGTTCTGTTCCGACCACGAGAATTCATAAAGATCACCCTTTGGAGAATGTGATTGGTGATGTGTCCTCCGGTGTACAAACAAGACGTAGCTTGAATGAGCACACCTGTGTTTACACAAGCATCAAGGAGACAGGCATAATCAACGAATGCTTGTACACCTGCTTTATCAGCCAGATTGAACCGAAGAATTATCAAATGGCTCTCAAGGACAGCTCGTGGGTCGAAGCTATGCAAGAAGAGTTGGCTCAATTCAAGAAAATGGAAGTTTGGACTTTGGTTGAAAAACCAAAGCATGTGCATGCGATAGGCACAAAATGGGTGTTTAAGTGCAAGAGAGATGAGAAAGGGATTATCATAAGAAACAAGGCGAGGCTAGTCGTTAAAGGTTTTAATCAACAAGAGGGGATTGATTATAATGAAGTGTTCACTCCTGTCGCAAGGTTGGAAGCCATTAGATTGTTTTTGGCGTTCGCTGCTTATAAGAAGATGAAGGTATTTCAGTTGGATGTGAAGAGTGCGTTTCTGAATGGGAAAGTTGATGAGGTAGTGTATGTTGAGCAACCTCCGGGTTTTCCTGACCCAGACTTTCCTGATCACGTGTACAAGTTAAGCAAGGCATTGTATGGACTTCATCAGGCACCTCGTGCCTGGTATTCAACTTTATCAGATTACTTGCTTGAAAATGGGTTTGAAAGACGGAAGATAGATAGCACGTTGTTCTTCAAGAGAGATGGAAGCGACTTCCTGCTGGTGCAAGTCTACGTGGATGACATTATCTTTGCTGCATCAAGAGTCTACATGTGTCAAGATTTTGAGGCTGTCATGAAAAAGAGGTTTGAAATGAGTGCTATGGGTGAACTAACTTTCTTTTTAGGATTGCAGGTTGATCAGAAGAAGGATGGGATGTTTATTCATCAGACCAAGTATGTCCATGATGTGCTCAAACGCTTCAAGACAAAAGCGTTTTCAATCAATGCATGTTCCTAAACCGCGCGCCTGCCTCGGCTACCTGAGAATAACATACTAAAAGTGTCAACACAAGGTTGGTGAGTTCACAAGTTATAAAAAAATAAATCGTTTAGCGTTTGCGTTCAGCGTTTTGCGTTAAGCGTTTTGCGTTAAGCGTTTTGCGTAACCACGTTACGGCGTTTTGCGTTACCAGATAGTGTTATGTCAAATTATATATCGATAGGTAGCTAATCTATACAACAAGTATTACTAAGTGTTCGACACCGAAGCTGACTCGTTTAGTAAGTGCCTTGTCACCAGGTCCTCCAGACCATGGTACGTGTTAGCCAAAATTACACCCGCTCGACCTCCAGTCGAGTTTAGCGTTGGGTGGGGTTTGTCAAACCCAGTAGTACTACTCAACAGTAACTCGCTATTCTAAATATTAACCGGTTCGATGTGTAGGACTTCAAATATTTCGTTTGCCACTTAGCCTTTACAAGTGATATATAATTTATAACAAAATCTTAAATGCGTTGTGGAGTATGTTATCTCCCCCAAGTGAAAAGCGTTTGAAAACAGTTTAAAGAGGGGAAAGTGAAACTAACTGTTTGCGAAGAATTTCCCAAAATAAATCACCAAGATGCGCGTCACCGAAAAACTCTCTCTAACGTTCTAAAACAACAAAGAGATTTTTCTAAGTGTCGGAATATTATCGAGTCTCTAGACCCGGCACGTAATACCTATGCACATAACATGTTTCGTGTTTCGTTTGTGAATCGTGTGTGACTTTAACAAGTGTTTTTGTGACACATCACATGTGTAAGCAATCATATACGTGTCATGTATTCATAACGTACATTACTAGCAATTTTTCCCCGTAAGGGCATTTTGGTCAACAAATAACAATTAACTAGCCATTATTCCCCATAAGGGCATTTTGGTCAAATTATGACAATCAATTAGCAGTTATTCCCCGCAAGGGCATTTTAGTCAAAACACGACAATTATCTTGCAATCATTCCCCTCAAGGGCAATTTGGTCATAACACGATAATAAATTAGCAAGTATCATATTTCATGCATTTTCACAAAACTCAGCAGCTAGTTTCACCGAGACAGAAATCCTACTAGAACGATTGTACTATTTCACCGATCATAGCGTCTCAATTAATTTACCAAAAATTATCACAGAAGCACATATGTCTTAGGTTTCCAGAACATATTTTATTACATTTTTATTCCTCATAGTTTTCTCACAATCATCAAATCATTACAGCAAACTCATAACAGTCAGATTCATGCACAACAGAATGTTATTTGCAATTACCGTTAAACGAAAAATCCAATAAATGCAAGACCACTTGGGTTTGGTTCCTAAATCAATGAGTCAACTTCCAGAAGTGGAACCAACCAATTGGTCTCGTAGTTCATGAGATATAACATTTACAACATAACCTAACAGCAGGTCTAACAGCTCAGCTTTGCACAACGTTTTTGTAAAATCATAAAAGTTAACATCTACTTGTCTAAAAATTACAAATTTATACTTTATAGAAACTAGACTCAACCTAGTTTACTGCAGTACCAATAATCTCAACCAATATTTCACGTTTACACTTCGTTACAGTCACTTAAACATTATATACACATTTTGTCCAGAAACTGTTTGCATCCAAACTCAATATATTAACAACCTATGAACTATCATGCATTCATATGACCCTCTAGACTCCATAAACACCATCCATGCACATCAATTACATATTACATACTTGATTAGGGTTTGTGTTTGAACTCATATCAAAGACACAACAATCAACATGCAACAAGATTCAATCTAGCTATCAAATCATCATCAATCAACAACAATCATGTTAACTTCATACATACATGAAATCGGCTCATCTAGGGTTTTCAATTAACCCATTAAACATCAAAATCAAGCAACAAGAATGTAAAGGATGATCAATTATACCTTCCTAGCACCTAGTTCTTCAATCACAAGCTTGATTTCTTGATGTATGTGTGTGCAAAGTGGACGGAAGCCAAGGTTTTGGGGTGGGAGGGTTCCGATCGGGGTTGGGTTTATAATAATAATAATAGTTAGGGTTAAGTTAATGATATATTTATAGATATACAAGTTACACTCAAGTCCCTCTACTTTCAAGTGTTGTTTTTCTAACTTAACTAACTTAGTTCTTATTTCTTGTCTTGCATTACACACGATATAATCAAGTAACACATATGTTAACACATAATTATTGTTTTGACGTTTTTCGTTTATTCATCAATCGTTTGCGTCAACTCGTTTGCGTTTCGGTGCAAATCCCGAAAGACTACACATGTAGTAAGTGATAAGTGTCATTTAAACCCTAGTTTAAATGTAATGAAGTGTGCGTTATAGATTTAGTGATCTTAAGTTTGAATTGACGGAGTTGAGTTAACGGAGTTAACCTGAAATTGACGATTGTCACATCATTCCCATGTTAAAGAATTTTCGTCCCGAAAATTTGAGTCAAGTCGTGATGAGTGTCTGAAAGAGTAAAAAAAAAATTTCAGTTTGTCATATCATCCCCTAGTAGAAAGAAATTTCGTCCCGAAATTTAATTCATACCTCCGGTGATGTCTGACGGTTTGCCGAGTTTCGCGGTTTTCTGTGTTTGGTTAGCCCTTCAAAAAGGTGATGATACTTTTTCATCATTTGATCCTCGCGTTCCCACGTGAACTCCGGTCCACGTCTCGAGTTCCAACGAACCTTAACGATTGGAATCTTGCTGTGCTTGAGCGTTTTGGTTTCCCAATCCAAAACCTCGACTGGTTCCTCAATGAAACGTAACTGTTCATCTACTTGCAGTTCCTCCAAAGGAACTACTTGGGTTTCATCGGACAGGCATTTCTTCAAATTTGATACGTGGAATACATCGTGTACGCCACTGAGTTCTGTTGGTAGGTCCAGTCGGTAGGCCACCGGACCAATGCACTCAGTTATCCGGTACGGACCAACATACCGTGGGTTGAGTTTGTTTCGCTTCCCAAAGCGAACCACACCTTTCCAAGGTGATACTTTGAGTAACACTCGATCGTTCACTTGAAATTCGAGAGGTTTTCGGCGATTGTCGGCGTAACTCTTTTGGCGGTCTCGTGCTGCTGCCATGCGATTTCGGATTTGAACAATCTTTTCCGAAGTTTCGAGTACCAGTTCTGGACCAGTGATTTGGCTGTCACCCACCTCTGCCCAGCAGAGTGGTGATCGACACTTCCGTCCGTACAGCGCTTCAAACGGCGCTGCCTTAATACTTGCGTGGTAGCTGTTATTGTACGAAAACTCTACCAAGGGTAAGTGGGGTTCCCAACTTTTTCCGAAATCCAATACGCAGGCACGCAACATATCCTCCAGTGTCTGAATAGTTCGCTCACTTTGCCCATCCGTCTGAGGATGGTATGCTGTGCTCATATCGAGACGGGTGCCTAGTGCGCTTTGCAGCGACTTCCAAAAGTGCGAAGTGAAACGAGAATCTCGATCGGAAATGATCGAGACAGGCACTCCGTGTCTCGACACTACTTCCTTCATGTAAACACGAGTCAGTCTTTCCATTTTGTCCGTTTCTTTAATCGCTAGGAAGTGTGCCGATTTAGTCAACCGGTCAACGATCACCCAGATGGTATCGCATCCCGTCGGTGTCTTAGGTAAACCCGTAATAAAATCCATTGAGATGTGTTGCCATTTCCACATTGGGAGTTCCGGTTGTTGCAGTAGACCAGATGGTTTCTGGTATTCTATCTTGACTCTGGCACAAGTCAAGCATTTGCTCACGTAGGTGGCAATGTCGGCTTTCATGTTCGGCCACCAGTAAAGTGCCTTTAAATCATGATACATTTTATCTGAGCCAGGGTGGATAGAATATCGGGACTTGTGAGCTTCGTCCATCACTAGAGTTCTCAACTCTCCGTATCGTGGAACCCAAATCCGGTTCTCAAAATATCGGACCCCGTCCGATCTGGTTTCAAGTTGCTTGTTCATACCCCGCATGAGTTCCGATGGAAGATTATCATCTTTCAAAGCTTCAAGTTGCGCATCGCGAATCTGATCGGGTAAGCTGGCATGAATCGTGAGTTGCAATGCTCTCACCCGTCTGGGTTTATCTGTTTCTTTTTTGCTGAGGGCGTCGGCCACCACATTGGCCTTGCCAGGGTGGTACTTGATGGCACAATCATAATCTTTGAGCAGCTCGACCCAACGACGCTGTCGCATGTTCAGCTCCTTCTGATCATAGATATGTTGGAGACTCTTGTGGTCGGTGTAAATGGTAAACTTGGTACCGTACAAGTAATGCCTCCATATCTTAAGGGCAAACACCACAGCTCCGAGTTCCAAATCGTGGGTCGTGTATTTCTTCTCGTGAACCCGTAGTTGTCGAGAGGCGTAAGCTATAACTTTCTCGAGTTGCATCAGCACACAACCGAGACCTTGTATAGATGCGTCACAGTGTACCTCAAAATTTTCCGTTCCCTCGGGGAGGGCTAGAATAGGGGCGCTACAAAGCTTGGTTTTCAACAGTTGAAAAGCGGATTCTTGCGCGTCACCCCAATTGTACTTAGTGGCCTTGTGACTCAAAGCGGTGAGGGGTTGAGCAATCTTTGAAAATCCCTCGATGAAACGCCGGTAGTAGCCGGCCAGTCCTAGGAATTGTCGCACCTCAGTCGGAGTCTTAGGTGCTTCCCAGTTTTTGATGGCCTCTACCTTACCGGGATCGACATGGATACCATTCTCGTTGATCACATGTCCTAAAAAGTGAACCTCGCGAAGCCAAAATTCACATTTTGAGAGTTTAGTATACAGTTGTTCCCTCTTCAATAATTCCAGAATTACCCTTAAGTGCTCTTCGTGGTCAGTCTCATTCTTGGAGTAGACGAGAATATCATCGATGAAAACAATCACAAACTTGTCGAGGTACGCCTTGCATACTTGATTCATGAGATCCATAAATACGGCTGGTGCGTTGGTTAGGCCAAAAGGCATAACCGAAAACTCGTAGTGACCATACCGTGTTCTGAAAGCCGTCTTTGAGATATCTTCTTCGCGCACTCTAAGCTGATGGTAACCAGATCGCAGATCGATCTTCGAGTAGTAACTCGATCCTTGAAGCTGGTCAAACAAATCATCAATTCGGGGTAAAGGATAACGGTTCTTGACCGTCACCTTGTTCAATTCCCGGTAGTCGATGCACATTCGGAAAGTCCCGTCTTTCTTTCGGACAAACAAGACAGGGGCTCCCCACGGCGATGAGCTAGGTCGGATAAAACCCTTATCCAACAAATCTTGCAACTGAGTGGACAACTCCTGAAGTTCCGCCGGTGCGAGCCGATACGGGGCTCGTGCTATGGGTGCTGCACCGGGTGTCAACTCGATTTGGAATTCGACTTGACGAATAAGAGGGAGTCCGGGCAAATCCTCTGGGAAAACTTCTGGGAAGTCTCGCACAACAGGTATATCTTCAATTCGTTTCTCCTCCGCAGGTTTCTCAACAATCTGCGCCAAAATTGCCGGATGACCCTTTCGTAGATACTTTTGCGCCTTTATAAGGGTAATGACGCTGGTGGTCATGCCGCTTCTCTCACCTCGGACCGAAATGATCTCGCCGGAAGGGGTGGTAATATGGACTATCTTATTGTGGCATATAATCTCCGCTCGGTTCTCGGATAACCAGTCCATGCCGACAACGACATCGAAACTACTAAGCGTAAAAGGAATAAGGTCGATATCAAAGATATGACCTGACAGTTTTAACTTACATCCCGCAAGTACATGAGTCGTTACTATAGTCTTACCGTCAGCTAATTCAACAGGAAACTTAGCATCTAACGGAATTGGAGTTACGTCTAAGAGTTGACTAAAGGATTTCAACACAAAACTCCTATCAGCTCCAGTGTCAAACAATACAGAAGCAAAACAATCGTTTACAGGGAACTTACCAGTCACCACGTGCGGATCATTGCGGGCTTGACCCGACCCAATCACAAACGCTCTTCCCTTGCCATTGCTTCCACCACTACTGCCACTTCAATTACCCCCATTGTTGTCATTCTGTTTCAGCTTGGGGCAATCTTTTCTGAAATGACCTTCCTGCCCACATTCAAAGCATCCCTTCGTCGTCATAGGTGGCTTAGGAGCACCCTTTGCCGCAAGGTTTCCTCTACATTCTTTCGCTTGGTGACCCATCTTTCCGCATCTCTGACACTTGGCACGGTCACATTGGCCAACATGATGATAGATGCACCTGTTGCACTTTGGATATTTCCCAGCATATCCGCTCGAAACCTGCCCGCTACCGTTGTTATTGTTGTTGTTGTGATTCTAAGTGTTAAAGCTCCGAGTGAATTCGGGCTTACGGTAGTGTTGTTGCGGTGGGAGGTTCGAGGATGAAGATCTGGTGTTGTCAAACTTCCTCTTCCCGCTGTTCGGGTTGCTGTTGCTGTTATTGTCGTTACTCTAGTTGTCACGGGCTTTAACGGTCGAACCCCTAGGTGGTAACGCACCTTGGGTCACAGCCTGATCCGTCAGTTTGTGAGCTAAACGGATCGCTTGTTTGATCGTGGCTGGCCTGGAAGACGTCACCATGCCCTGAATCTGCGGTGCTAATCCATCAATGTACATTTCTATCCTCTTGCTCGGCGGATCCACCATCCGCGGACACATCACAGGCAACTCGTGCGAACGAGTAGTGTAGGCTTCGATTTCCGAACCCACCATCTTCAACGACCAAAATTCTGATTCTAACTTTGAAATCTCTTCTCTCGGACAATACTCCTCTCGCATCATGTTTTTGAACTCCTCCCAGTTCATCGCGTTAGCCAGTTCCAACCCAAGGATCTGAACGTTTGAATTCCACCAAGTGAGGGCGGAATCCTCAAGTGTCCCAGCAGCGAATTTGACCCTACTGGCAGGGGGACAATTACACATCTCAAAGGCCGACTCGGCCTTCTCAGCCCAACGCAGGAAGCCTATAGCTCCCTCAGTGCCCTTAAACGTACTGGGCTTGCAGTCAAGGTAGTTCTTGAAGGTACACGTTCCACTCGGACCTCCAGCTTGACTATGAACGTGTGCGGCTAAAGCGGCCGCAACATGGTCGTTCAGCAGAGTTTGGAGTTCAGCTGCAGTCAAGCTGATGTTACCACATCCTCGTCCAGCGTTTCTTCCAGCCATTTCCTAGAATCACAGTATAAAATGTTAAACATGAATTTTTCTTTCATATACAACACACCATACATGTAATAAAAAGATAGGTAAGAAAGAAATAAGAAACAACATCACATCACAACCACATATTAGTCTAAAAAAATTCATGATTAAAACCATTGTATTCGCTACAAAGTATTTCCAATCAATCCTTAAAATCATAGAAAAATAATAGTTCGGATGGAGACAACCCCTCCATCTAAGTGTCATCATCACTAGATGTCGTCATCCGAGGACACCTGTGAGTGTGCCTCTTCCTCAGCCGGTTCTTCCTCCGGTTCTTCTTCGGGTTCCTCCTCGGGATCTTCCTCGGGATCTTCCTCAGGCTCCTCTTCGGGGTCTTCTTCAGGTTCCACTTCAGGCTCTGCCCTAGGCTCGGCCTCAGGCTCTGCCTCAGGTTCGGCTGCGTTCTGAGCAAGTTGCATTTGTAAGACATCGCAACGCTCTAGGGCTATCTCGGTTCGGGTCCTTGCTTCTTGGAGTTGCTCTTTCAAGTCTATCATCTCAGCTTGCATCTTCATCATAACCTTCATCTGTTGATCGCTAGTCTCTTGCATTTCTTTCATTGCCGCTGCCATGCGGGCAATCTCCTCCTTAGTCTCGGTTCCGTCTTTTAACATTCTGGAAACGTTCTCCCTCCTATAGCGCATGTAACCCACGTCACGCTCCAAGCATGAAACAACAGCTGCGAGAACTCTCTCTACAGGTTCGGTTATGGGTGGTAGGGTGTTGGGATAAGCAGGGTGGTTCGGGTGAGGTAACGGGTGAACTTGTTCGCGATAGACCATACGTCTGATCATGTTAGGGTACCAATCCCAGCTAACGTCGTTTTCGTAAATGCCTCCGGATAGGCGGTACCTCTTCGGTGCGGGAGCTTCGAGTTCCGGGACTACGCGGGGTGGCGATGCGGTGGGTAACTGCGGTTCCTTCCCGTGAGCATGCGTCATCGAATCGGATGATGATGAGGGTGGCGTCGACATTCCTACAGGTAAGCCGTGTATGAGCGCGCGTATGAGTGAAAGAGGTAAAGAGATAAGATTACAAGACTACACAACCTATGCAGTGCGTATCATTATAACTAATGGGTCGTCGCGGTTATAGTCTAGTATGCATGCAGCTTCTAGTTCGCTATAACCAATGGCTCTGATACCAATCTATCACACCCTCAAAATCCACTAACGGAGTTTTACCGTCAGAGGGTGTGAACTAACAGGATCGAAATCATCAGTTATAATCAAACCATAAAATAAAGTTTCAAAACAATGAAAACGTTTACGAGTAATTAAATGCGGAAGCGTAAAAACCTTTAATCAAAAGTTGCGTCACGCAGGACGACTTAAAACCAAAGATAATCGTTAAAAATAAGTTTGCAGGACAAAAGCGTTTTCAATCAATGCATGTTCCTAAACCGCGCGCCCGCCTCGGCTACCTGAGAATAACATACTAAAAGTGTCAACACAAGGTTGGCGAGTTCACAAGTTATATAAAAATAAATCGTTTAGCGTTTGCGTTCAGCGTTTTGCGTTAAGCGTTTTGCGTTAAGCGTTTTGCGTAACCACGTTACGGCGTTTTGCGTTACCAGATAGTGTTATGTCAAATTATATATCGATAGGTAGCTAATCTATACAACAAGTATTACTAAGTGTTCGACACCGAAGCTGACTCGTTTAGTAAGTGCCTTGTCACCAGGTCCTCCAGACCGTGGTACGTGTTAGCCAAAATTACACCCGCTCGACCTCCAGTCGAGTTTAGCGTTGGGTGGGGTTTGTCAAACCCAGTAGTACTACTCAACAGTGACTCGCTATTCTAAATATTAACCGGTTCGATGTGTAGGACTTCAAATATTTCGTTTGCCACTTAGCCTTTACAAGTGATATATAATTTATAACAAAATCTTAAATGCGTTGTGGAGTATGTTATCTCCCCCAAGTGAAAAGCGTTTGAAAACAGTTTAAAGAGGGGAAAGTGAAACTCACTGTTTGCGAAGAATTTCCCAAAATAAATCACCAAGATGCGCGTCACCGAAAAACTCTCTCTAACGTTCTAAAACAACAAAGAGATTTTTCTAAGTGTCGGAATATTATCGAGTCTCTAGACCCGGCACGTAATACCTATGCACATAACATGTTTCGTGTTTCGTTTGTGAATCGTGTGTGACTTTAACAAGTGTTTTTGTGACACATCACATGTGTAAGCAATCATATACGTGTCATGTATTCATAACGTACATTACTAGCAATTTTTCCCCGTAAGGGCATTTTGGTCAACAAATAACAATTAACTAGCCATTATTCCCCATAAGGGCATTTTGGTCAAATTATGACAATCAATTAGTAGTTATTCCCCGCAAGGGCATTTTAGTCAAAACACGACAATTATCTTGCAATCATTCCCCTCAAGGGCAATTTGGTCATAACACGATAATAAATTAGCAAGTATCATATTTCATGCATTTTCACAAAACTCAGTAGCTAGTTTCACCGAGACAGAAATCCTACTAGAAAGATTGTACTATTTCACTGATCATAGCGTTTCAATTAATTTACCAAAAATTATCACAGAAGCACAAATGTCTTAGGTTTCTAGAACATATTTTATTACATTTTTATTCCTCATAGTTTTCTCACAATCATCAAATCATTACAGCAAACTCATAACAGTCAGATTCATGCACAACAGAATGTTATTTGCAATTCCCGTTAAACGAAAAATCCAATAAATGCAAGACCACTTGGGTTTGGTTCCTAAATCAATGAGTCAACTTCCAGAAGTGGAACCAACCCAATTGGTCTCGTAGTTCATGAGATATAACATTTACAACATAACCTAACAGCAGGTCTAACAGCTCAGCTTTGCACAACGTTTTTGTAAAATCATAAAAGTTAACTTCTGCTTGTCCAAAAATTACAAATTTATACTTTATAGAAACTAGACTCAACCTAGTTTACTGCAGTACCAATAATCTCAACCAATTTTTCACGTTTACACTTCGTTACAGTCACTTAAACATCATATACACATTCTGTCCAGAAACTGTTTGCATCCAAACTCAATATATTAACAACCTATGAACTATCATGCATTCATATGACCCTCTAGACTCCATAAACACCATCCATGCACATCAATTACATATTACATACTTGATTAGGGTTTGTGTTTGAACTCAAATCAAAGACACAACAATCAACATGCAACAAGATTCAATCTAGCTATCAAATCATCATCAATCAACAACAATCATGTTAACTTCATACATACATGAAATCGGCTCATCTAGGGTTTTCAATTAACCCATTAAACATCAAAATCAAGCAACAAGAATGTAAAGGATGATCAATTATACCTTCCTAGCACCTAGTTCTTCAATCACAAGCTTGATTTCTTGATGTATGTGTGTGCAAAGTGGACGGCAGCCAAGGTTTTGGGGTGGGAGGGTTCCGATCGGGGTTGGGTTTATAATAATAATAATAGTTAGGGTTAAGTTAATGATATATTTATAGATATACAAGTTACACTCAAGTCCCTACTTTCAAGTGTTGTTTTTCTAACTTAACTAACTTAGTTCTTATTTCTTGTCTTGCATTACACACGATATAATCAAGTAACACATAATTATCACATAATTATTGTTTTGACGTTTTTCGTTTATTCATCAATCGTTTGCGTCAACTCGTTTGCGTTTCGGTGCAAATCCCGAAAGACTACACATGTAGTAAGTGTTAAGCGTCATTTAAACCCTAGTTTAAATGTAATGAAGTGTGCGTTATAGATTTAGTGATCTTAAGTTTGAATTGACGGAGTTGAGTTAACGGAGTTAACCTGAAATTGACGATTGTCACATTTCTCACCGCCATTCAAGAATCTCAAAACTTTGTGCTTCAAGAGAAATCCAAAACTCTTGATGCATATAACCAACTCCTGCTACAACCAGCCAGTGAGTTCAAGGCAAAAGATGTTGAGTACCAGAAAAAACAGACTTCATGCTATGACTCATTGTATGGTACCTTGGTTGACACGGTTTCTACAGTGTCAAACAACATGGAGTTCAAGGAAGTTGTGTAAGACTCAGCAAAAATTATTGTTAATGTAATCATGATTAAATTAACAATATAGTATCATTTCATTAATAAAATCTTCCTTTATTAGATTCTATATCTTGCAAAGTCAACAAAAAGTCCAAATTTTGACAAGTAACGAGCATGACGTGTAATAACCTCGGGCAGCGGGCCAGAAAGTAGATAAATCATTTATGATTTAATGGACCCAAAAACTTAAAATATATGTTAAAACATTAGAGACAATGTATAAGCATAATTTAGGAAGACTCGAATTGCGAAAATTGAGAAATAAGTAAGCAAAAGCCAATATAGGACCCGGAAAGGACCCGACAAAAACTATTTTCAGAAAAATTGTTTTTGTAGTCCATACTGTTAGGAATTTAATTTCGTTCAAAGTTTGACAAAAATTATTAAAAACGGGATCTGAGTGATTATCGAAAACTCCCAATACGTTAAACCGATTAAACAAGATTAGTTATAATTAACCAACTCTTCATCTCCTACCCCCTGGCCGCCCCCATGCCACATCACCACTCCCACCTCCTTTCCATCCAATCTCTAGCCACCAACTCATTCCATCAATGATTGCACCTTCTAGAACATGTTGTGTTGTAAGGATTATAGCTAATCCACCATTACACTCTAACCATTAATAATCTAGGCTACTCCCTCTCCTTTCTCTCTATAAACTCACGGCGCAGACAAACACACACTCCTCACACACGCAAATTCAAATCTCTAATCATCAAACACACACTTACAACCAAATCTTGAACAAGTACCATGAAGATTACCATCTAGGAGGAAGATTAGGAAGAGGATCATCACACTCATACCCATCACATTCTCATTTTCATCGTTAGATCTTCAAGAACACAAGTAAGTGATGTTTATGAGCTGATTTCTAGGGTTAAGTATGTTAGATTAGGTGTTCTTGAGTTGATATTGAGCTTGAAAGTTTGAAATTAGGGATGTTGGTGTATGTGTATGTGAGCCGTGTATATGTATGTTTGTGTAAGAGGAAGGATTGAACCCACATACACATGTATACATTCCTCTTGAAGTACATACATTGATTGCTAAGATTGATTAGAGGCATTGTTGGAATACTTGATAGTTAGGTATAATCATGGATGAAATTGTTGTTAGAGTTTGATTTTAGGATGAATGTTGGTTAGTAATTGATCATTAGAATTTATGATATGAACATGAATCATTGAATTGTTAGTATTAAGGATGAATATAGCAAGAACTTTTTCATAGTTTCAATTTGGGGATTTTTGGATTTCTTGGATTAATTGATGATTTTGGTGGATTAATGAATTGTCACACCTTCAATTTCGACATGCGGGGTTTTACCGCGAGGCGCGTGACAAACCAGGATCTCAATCATTTGTTACAACAAACAACGTCTAAATATTTTAAATAAACTTTGTTGTCCCCTTATTTGGGAAAACCATTCAGAGTTAATGTCTTATTGTTTTAATATTCGGAAGCGTAACATAACGGGAACATCCCTAAACAAAACCAAATAGTATAAGGCGCCCAAAACACGCGCAAGCCATAATATTATTAAGTAACAAGGTTTCAACTTATGATGCAATGTCTATGGGTGATCATGAATGCAACTCTATCCTTGCACTATCAGCGACCTGAGAAAGACATGCTAAAACGGGTCAACAACACGGTTGGTGAGTTCACAGGTTTGAGTTTAAAACCAAGTTTGTTAAACAAACCATTTAGTAAGTAAATAGTGTAAGTAGTAAAGCATGGATAATGTTGTAATACCGCTAGTTAATTATGCTAGCTATCATGTTACATTAGTGTAAGTTCCATTGTGACCGAGGCTGACTTGTTAGTTTTTTGCCACCCATGGAGTCTAAGATAAGACTAGTGTGTTTCTAGTAAATAAGACGCCCGACGACTCCCTCAATAGGGGTTCGTCAAACCTAGTAGTACTACCTTTAATTACTGAACCGATGTACAATTGTTAACGGTCCAATGAGCATGGGAGACTTCAGTTTAAGTTCACTATGTACACATGAGGTATTAAAAAGTCAACAATTATCCAAAAAGTTTGTATGTTGCAAGCTTTCCACCCAAAAGGAGTAAGCAAAAAGTGGGGTAGTGAAACTCACCTCGAATGCGGTTCAAATTGAAAGTCAACTGCTTAAGTCAAAGTTATTCTAGTGCCTAAATCATACAAGCACTATAAGAATTTCCTAAGCGATTACTAGAACCCTTAGTATCCAAACAATTGCCTTGTTTATTTGAAGTTTGACCAAACGCTTACTTTTCGTTGACTTTGACCAAAGTTTGACTTTTTGTTTGAATTTTGACCAAACAGTCCAAGTTGTTGATCGTTGACTAAAAAGTCCAAGTCTCGATGACTAAAGACTAAAAATTGAGTTTTGTTGACCGTTGACCAAAATGTTGACCGACGGTCCAAAATGTTGACTGACGGCCCATTAGTGACTTTTGACTAATTCTCCTAGACTTAGAATGATCTCATTATGTTCCTAATCACAAAAATCAAGTAATGTACACTTAGCCAATTTTTCATACAATCTTATGGCTAAGTCTAACTTCTACCACTTTCAACACCTCACAAGTAATACTAATCACTTAGTCAAATAGTTCTAAGTTGACCCATAAAGTCAAAATTCAATTTACCACAATCAATCTATTACAAATTATAATTAATTTCACTAACCAATATGTTGATCATCCTTAACAAGTTTTCAATCATCAAAACTGATTTTTCCAACCAACCAAAACTTGTGATTAAATTACCAAATAATTCACACATATTCTTCAAGTATTAGGTATACCATATATTTTTCTTTTAATTTTCCAATTCACAAAAATATACAGAATATTCACACTCTACAACAACCTAATTTCAGTCTCTATTTTAACACATAAGTACACAAATATTTTCCAAAAATTCTATATTTGTCCAATTGATTCAAGACCAATTTTATTAGATTCCTACTTCAGTTTATAGCATTCCAGAAGTGGAATCACACCCATATCTATTTTCAATCTCAAGTTATACAATTTACAACACAACTCAGAAAATTTCTCTTTCAATCAGGATTGCAACACGATTTTGTAAATTAATAAAAACTAGTCAAACAAAGTCCAAAAATTATGATTCTTGACATTTTTAAAACTAGATTCAATTTACTTAATCATAGTATCACAAATCAATTATATAAACCAACATATCATCAAGTTATACAATCTTCAATAAAAAAACATAGAACTGTCAACAAGCAGATTCAAACCAAAAGTATAAAAAATCATGATTCTTATATCCTTATTATCTTTAATCATCAAGGAACCATTTTCTATAACAAAATCTCATGTATTTAATTATTTTACTGATTTATAAAATAATATTTATACACAAAAGGTTTCCATATTTTCTTTTATGACAAGACACACAATTTTTTTTAAAACCATCAACTTGATCGTCTTTTTATTTCTTATGATTTCATGTGTTTAGATACTCAATACCAAATCAAAGAAACATAGACAAAATATATATTAAACATGCTTACTTACTTGCTTGATCAATGCTATATCACTATTTGTTCCAAGAATCACCCAACTTGATTATGATATTTTGAGAGTGTTTTAGAAAAATAAAATGTATGTGTGTGTTTGTGATGTGATATGGACGGCCAAAAGGAAGAAAGAAAAGTTATAATCTTCATTGTTATTTACTCATCATTAACACAATCATTAAGACATACTTAATTTTATTAAACTTTAGATTATGTCATTTTTTATTACATGTGACATGTTACATTCTATTATAAACATTTTCTAGTAATCATATGTTGTGTACTAGTATTTTTGTTACTTGTCATATACTATATCATAGGTTATGTTATTTTAATTATTCACTTCTCCAACATATAAGTATACAACAACTAATTATGTAGCATGTAACAAAATTTCACCCACCACATACAATACATGTAACATGTCATGTGTGACAAATTTATTATAACCTATCATATATTATAACATGTGTGACAAGTTTATTATTCTAGTTATCAATAACTAGTTACTCTTACTTAGGTCACCAACGACATGACTAACTTAAATATATACATACATGGCACTACATGTATAAGAGTTCATTAATGTAGTTAACCGAACTAACTAGGTTTACAGACATAGTCAAGGAGATTTAACTGAGTTTAGTTAATGGAGTTAACCTGAAAATTAGCAGTCGTCACATCATCCCCTTGTTAAAAGAATTTCCGTCCCGAAAATTGTATAATGTCGCTCAAAGGCTGGAAAGGAAAGAGAGGAAAATAAAAAAAAATTCAGATTGTCACATCATCCACTTGTTAAAATAAATTTCGTCTCGAAATTTAGATCGTACCTAAGGTTATCATTGGGTTTGAATAAGTGAGGATACTTTTTTTTCATTTGATCTTCGCGCTCCCACATGAACTCCGGTCCACGTCTCGAGTTCCAACGAACAAGAACAATTGGGGTTTTGTTGTGTCTTTTGGTTTTTACTTCCCTATCCATAATTTCAACAGGTTCCTCTACGAAGTGTAACTTTTTATCAATCTCTAATTCCTCTAAAGGAACTAGGAGAGTTTCGTCTGCCAAACACTTTTTAAGGTTCGACACATGGAGAACGTTCTGTACTCCACTGAGTTGTTCTGGTAATTCCAATTTATATGCCACATGGCCAATTCATTTAATAATTTCGAATGGTCCTACATAGCGCAGGTTTAGTTTTCCACGTTTCCAAAAACGAATAACACCTTTCCAAGGTGATACTTTCAGAAGCACTCTGTCTCCAACTTCAAATTCTAATGGTTTCTACGTTTATCAGCGTAGCTCTTTTGGCGATCTCGAGCTTCTGCCATACGATTTCTGATTTGCACAATTCGTTCATTCGTTTCGTGGACTATCTCGGGTTCAGTTAGCTGGCTTTCACCGACTCCTGCCCAACAGAGTGGTGATCGACACTTTTGTCCATACAGAGCTTCGAAAGGTGCCGCTTTTATACTCGTGTGGTAACTATTATTACAGGAAAACTCAACTAAAGGTAAGTGAGTTTCCCATTTCTTACCAAAATCGATGACGCAAGCTCTAAGTATATCCTCCAAAGTTTGTATTGTTCGTTCACTCTGACCATCAGTCTGCGGATGGTAAGCTGTACTCATATCTAGGCTTGTTCCCAACGCCTTTTGTAATGACTGCCAAAAATTTGAAGTAAATCAAGCATCTCGGTCGGATATAATCAAAATTGGTACTCCATGACGAGCGAAAATTGCCCTAATATAAATCCGAGCTAATCTATCCATCTTATCGGTGTCGTGAATAGTTAGAAAATGTGCTGATTTTGTCAGACGATCCACTATTACCCAAATAGTATCGTATCCATTAGGAGTCTTAGGTAATTTGGTTATGAAATCCATGGATATTTGTTCCCATTTACCCATTGGGATTACTGGTTGCTGAAGCAAACCAGATGGTTTCCTATACTCAACCTTTACCTTAGCACATGTCAAGCACTTTGCTACATAGTTAGCAATTTCTTCTTTCATGCCAGGCCACCAGTAGAGTTCTCGTAAGTCCTGGTACATCTTATCTGAACCTGGGTACATAGAATACCGAGATATATGTGCCTCGTCCATGACCAATTCACGCAAATTCCCATAACGAGGTACCCAAATCCGGCCGTTGTAATACTGAATTTCATCGGATTCGACTTCGGACTTCCCATTGATTCCATGCAAGGCTTCGAAATCAAAATTCTCCGCCTTTAAGGCTTCAAGCCGAGCCTCCCGAATTCTTTCCTACAATCCTGAATGTATTGTTAACTGCAATGCTCGAACTCTTCAAGGCTTTAGGTTTTCCTTACGACTTATTGCATCAGCTACCATATTAGCTTTTCCCGGATGATACTTAATTGCACACTCATAGTCGTTGAGAAGTTCGACCCATCTCCTTTGCCTCATATTGAGCTCTTTCTGCTCGAATATATGCTGAAGACTCTTATGGTCAGTGTAGATGGTATACTTTGTTCCATAAATATAATGTCTCCAAATCTTTAGCGCGAAGACAACAGCTCCCAATTTCAAATCGTGAGTCGTATAATTTCCCTCGTGGACTTTCAATTTTCTCGAAGCATACGCTATAACTTTCTCGCGTTGCATAAGTACACATCCAAAACCTTGGATGGATGCGTCACCATATAAAACAAAATCATCTACTCCATCTGGCAATGACAGAATCGGTGCGCTACAAAGTTTTTACTTAAGTCTTTGAAATGCTGCTTCCTGCTCCTCTCCCCACTTGTACGCAGTACCTTTACGGGTTAGAGCAGTGAGTGGTTGTGCGATATTTGAAAATCCTTCAATGAACGTACGATAATAAAAGCCAAACAAAGAAATTGGCGAATCTCGGTCGACGTTCTTGGGGTCGGCCAATCCTTAATGGACTCAACCTTAGCTGGGTCAACATGAATACCTTTCACGTTAACCAAATGACCTAAGAATCGAACTTCTCAGATCCAAAATTCGCATTTCGAAAACTTTGCGAAAAGTTGCTCCTTCCTCAGAAGTTCCAAAATCAGCCGTAAATGATGTTCGTGATCCTCCTTAGTCTTTGAGTATATCAAGATATCGTCAATAAACACAATGACAAACTTATCGAGATACGGTTTACAAACGCGATTCATGAGATCCATGAATACTGCCGATGCGTTTGTTAACCCAAATGGCATAACCTCAAACTCATAGTGGCCATAACGAGTGCGAAATGCCGTCTTTGATATGTATTCTTCCCGAAACCTGAGTTGATGATAACTCGATCTAAGATCGATTTTTGAATAATAACCAGATCCTTGCAACTGGTCAAAGAGATAATCAATATGTGGTAAAGGGTATCGGTTCTTGATCGTAACCTTGTTAAGCTCGCTGTAGTGGATACACATCCGGAAAGTTCCATCCTTCTTCTTTATGAATAACACAGGCGCTCCCCACGGAGATGAACTCGGACGAATAAAACCCTTGTCTAATAAGTCTTTCAATTGTTTCTACAATTCCTCCAACTCATTAGGAGCGAGTCGGTAATGTGCGCGAGCAATAGCAGTTGCTCCCGGGTTATTTCGATCTGAAATTCAACATGTCTGTGAGGCGGAAGACCAGGTAGCTCTTCAGGAAATACCTCAGGAAAATCCTTGACGATAGGAATATCCTCGATTCGCTTCTCTTCCGTCCTCGTGTCGAACACCATCGCCAAAACTGCTAAGTGTCCCCTACATAAAAACCTTTGATCCCTCAACATCGAGATAACACCCATGGCGGTACCACCTCTTCTCCTTGAACGGTTAGGACTTCTCCATCAGTGACTGGAATACGAACTACCTTCTCATGACAACCTACTGCGGCTTGATGCGCAGACAACCAATCCATACCAATGACCACATCAAAACTACCGAGTTCAATTGGTATAAGGTCAATGTCGAACGTATGAGTGGACAATACTAATTTGTGTACCTTAAGAATCTGGGATACCTTAACGGTTTTCCCATTGGCAAGTTCAACTAAATAGTTTGACTCTAAAGTTGATGGGTTGTGTTCTATTAGTTTAAAAAACTTAGTAGAAATAAAACTTTTATCTGCCCCGGTGTCAAATAAGGTTAGGGCAGGACGCCCATTCAACATAAATTTACCATTAATAGTTGAAGAATCGGATAGAGACTGACCTGATCCGATCATGAATGCCCTTCTTCTTCCTTCTCCGCCGGAGTTGCCATTTCCACCATTGTTGTCCATTGTGTCACACCCTCAATTTCAACATACGAGGTTTTATCGCGAGGCGCGTGACAAACCAGGATCTCAATCATTAGTTACAAACAACATTTAAATAATTTAAATTAAGTTTATTATCCCCTTATTTGGGAAAACCATTCAGAGTTAATGTCTTATTGTTTTAATATGCAGAAGCGTAACATAACGGGAAACATCCCTAAATAAAACCAAATAGTCTATGGCGCCCAAAACACGCGCAAGCCATAATATTATTAAGTAAAAAGGTTCCAACTTATGATGCAATGTCTATGGGTGATCATGAATGAAACTCCTACCTTGCACTATCAGCGACATGAGAAAGACATGCTAAAACGGGTCAACACAACGGTTGGTGAGTTCACAGGTTTGAGTTTAAAAACAAGTTTGTTAAACAAACCATTTAGTAAGTAAACCGTGTAAGTAGTAAAGCATGGATAATGTATGCATTAGTAATACTGCTAGTTAATTAGGCTAGCTATCATGTTACATTAGTGTAAGTTTCATTGTGACCGAGGCTGACTTGTTAGTTTGTTGCCACCCACGGAGTCTAAAATAAGACCATTGTATTTCTAGTAAATGAGACGCCTGGCGACTCCCTTAACCGAGAGCCCCGAGGGGGTTCGTCAAACCCAGTAGTACTACCTTTCATTACCGAGCCAATGTACAATTGTTAACGGTCCAATGTGCATGAGGGACTTCAGTTTAAGTTCGCTATGTACACATGAGGTATTAAATAGTCTACAATAATCCAAAAAGTTTGTATGTTGCATGCTTTCCCCCCAAAATGAGTAAGTAAAAAGAGGGGTAGTGAAACTGACCTCGAATGCGTTTCAAATTGAAAGTCAACTACTTAAGTCAAAGTTGTTCTAGTGCCTAAATCATACAAGCACTATAAGTATTTGCTAAGCGATTCCTAGAGCTCTTAGTATCCAAACAATTCCCTTGTTTTTTGAAGTTTGACCAAAGTTTGACTTTTTGTTGACTTTGACCAAAGTTTAACTTTTGACCAAAAGGTACAAGTTGTTGACCGTTGACTAAAAAGTCCAAGTCTCGATAACCGAAAACTAAAAATTGAGTTTTGTTGACCGTTGACCAAAATGTTGACCTTTAACCAAAATGTTGACCGACAGTCCAAAATGTTGACCGACGGCCCGTTGGTGACTTTTGACTAATTCGCTAGACTTAGAATGATCACATAATGTTCCTAATCACAAAAATCAAGTAATGTACACTTAGCCAATTTCCATACAATCTTATGGCTAAGTCTAACTTCTACCACTTTCAACACCTCACAAGTAAGACAAACCACTTAGTCAAATAGCTCTAAGTTGACCCATAAAGTCAAAATTCAATTTACCACAATCAATCTATTACAAATTACAATTATTTTCATAACCAATATGTTGATCATCCTGAACAAGTTTTCAATCATCAAAACTGATTTTTCCAACCAACCAAAACTTGTGATTAAATTACCAAATAATTCACACATATTCTTTGAAGTATTAGGTATAACATATATTTTTCTTATAATTTTAAAATTCACATAAATATACAGAATATTCACACTCTACAACAACCTAATTTTAGTCTCTATTTTAACACAGCAGTATACAAATATTTGCCAAACATTCTATATTTGTCCAATAGATTCAAGACCAATTGTATTAGATTCCTACTTCAATTTATAACATTACAGAAGTGGAATCTCACCCATATCTATTTTCAATCTCAAGTTATACAATTTACAACACAGCTCAGAAAATTTCTCTTTCAATCAGGATTGCAACCCGATTTTGTAAATTTATAAAACCTAGTCAAACAAAGTCCACAAATTATGATTATTGACTTTTTGAAAACTAGATTCAAAGTAATTAATCATTGTATAACAAATCAATCAGAAACACCAGTGTATCATCAAGTTATACAATCTAACATCTAAAACATAAAATCTGTCAACAAGCAGATTCAAACCAAAAGACACAAAAATTATGATTATTATATCCTTATGATATTTAATCATCAAGGAACCATTTTATATAACCAAATCTCTTGTATTTCATTATTTTACTAATTTATAAAATAATATTTATGTACAAAAGGTTTCCATATTTTCTTTTATGACAAGACACACAATTTTCTTTTAAAACCATCAATTTGATCATTTTTTTATTTCTTATGATTTCATGTATTTAGATACTCAATCCCACAATCCCAAAACAAAGAAACATAAAAAAAATATATATTAAACATTCTTACTTACTTGCTTGATCAATGTTATATTACCATTTGTTCCTAGAATCACCCAACTTGATTATAATATTTTAAGAGTGTTTTAGAAAAATAAAATGTATGTGTGTGTGATGTGATATGGACGGCCAAAAGGAAGAAAAAGAAAAGTTATAACCGTCATTGTTATTTACTCATCTTTAACACAATCATTAAGACATAATTAATTTTATTAAACTTTAGATTATGTCACTTTTTATTACATGTGACATGTTACATTCTATTATAAACATTTTCTAGTAATCATATGTTGTGTACTAGTCTTTTTGTTACTTGTCATGTAATATCATAGGTTATTTTATTTTAATTTTTCACTTCTCCTACAACATATAAGTATAAACAACTAATCATGAAGCATGTCACACAATTTCACCCACCACATATAATACATGTAACATATCATGTGTGACAAATTTATTATAACCTATCATATATTATAACATGTGTGACAAGTTTATTATTCTAGTTATCAATAACTAGTTACTCTTACTTAGGTCACCAACGACACGACTAACTTAAATGTATGGATACATGACACTACATGTATAAGATTTCATTAACGTAGTCAACGAGATTTAACTGAGTTTAGTTAACGGAGTTAACCTGAAAATTGGCAGTTGTCACATGAATCATGATAGTGATGGATTAATGTTATTGAATTTTGAATAAGGTATATGCTAGTAAATTTATACAACCATTAGTTAATACTTGAAGATTATTAAAATTATTAGATTTCCAATTGAGAAAACTTTGTTGAATGAAAAGTTGAATCTTTGATTTTGATATGAATACTTGGCATAAATGTGTTTGATATATAATAAATTGCATAATTGAAATAAGATAGGATGCATTGTTGAAGTATAGATTGGTTTAGTATATTGATCAAATTGTCACTTACTAGAAATTGAAACTTTGTTGCTTAATTAATTGAAAGATCAAAACTTAAACAGATATCAAACTTAAACTTTGTTGCTTAATTAAGGTGCATGGAACCATATCAAACTTAAACTTTGTTGCTTAAATAATTCATACTTAATCATGATTGAAAGATTGAATTAGATATAATTATCAAAAACTAAAAGTTACTATAATAGGAAACTTTGTTAGTTAGACACTTAGAAAATTCATAAGAATGGTGAAATGCATGAGCTAATGATTTGAATAACTTGATGATGATTTGAATGACTTCTGATTTGATGATATGGAATGACTTAATGATTAGATAATGAAAGGAATAAACACAAAGTTGATTATTTGACTCATGAAAAGGACTTACATGATTACACACATGTTAATATCTTCCAAATAGGAATAAAGAATATAGTTGTAAAGTATTGATTTGGCTTGTTGCGGGAATCATAATATTAGGTTGAAATCTGGATTTTTAAGTTTATTATAATGTTTGTTCATATAAGAAATCATAAGCTTGATTAGTGACATTAGTAATAAACTTAAGTTATGAAATAGAAGCTTGAAATTGATTTAATGTGTTATGTGAAACTATGTGATCAAATCTGTAATTAAGGATGAATTATGTGTTATAATGTGTATATCTATCTCATAGGATTATTGGTTTGAACTTACTTGACTCATTTTACTTTTCGGTGACTTTAACGGTCGAAAAATTGGCTTTTAAACGTGAACCGACACGACAATTAGGTACTATTTTAGAACAGCCCCTAAAGTTCTAAAATACTCATATATAACAAAAATTAATATATGAGAAGAGGACAAGATAACATCCTAAACGGTTCGTGTCGCGAAACCGACACGAAAACGTTAAAAGTTGCTATTTTAAGAAAATATTAACAAAAATTAAAATAACATATTTTTGTAAAACAACTTCTAAAACTTTACTAACATATATGTAAAAGTTATTTTTCAAGATTTAAAAGTTATATTTTATACAAAAAGTCGAACGGCTCGTTTTTGCACGCGAAACCGACAAACCGGATAAGATTCATTAAAAATAATAGTTTAATATTTTCTTTAAACTTTCCAGCAACTGAAAATTTAAACTTTTATTAAATTATATATTTACTTCAATAATTAATTAATTTAGTTATTAAGACGATAGTTAACGAAACCCAAACTACACAAAATCGTTAACTAAATAGGAACTTACTTGTTTATGTGCTTGTGTGAACATTAGACTAGGAGTAATAACTTAAAGATTTTTATAAACTAAAACTCAAGCTGCTATCATCATCTTCTGACCCAGCTACTTCAGCAGATATGTCTTCAGCATAACCTTCTTCCTCAACATACTCATCCTCATCATAAGAATCATCCTCATCTGACCCTGACCCACCTATATCATACTTAAAGCTGCTATCATCACTATCATCAGCCTCCTCACCATCAGATCTATCCTTACCAAAACTAGTTTGATCTCTTAAAGTTTTAACTACAACCAGATTGTTATCCTGAACAAGTGTTAAACCACTTCTAGCCGTTGACTTACAATATATCCTAGTTTCAGAGTCAAGGCTAAATGGTAGTTGAACTTCAGGGGCTATGGGTAGGGTTTGAGTTTTAGAAACTGATGTTGGTTAACCTAATATTCTAGCTGATGTTTTGGTATTTTTCCAGGACTTTGAGGGGTTGTGGACTTGGCTTGAGATTTGATGTGCTGGATACTGGGCTGGATAGGGTTGGGCTTCAGTTGTATTGGGTTGGGCTTGAGAGTTGATGGGCTGGCTACTGGGCTGGATATTGGGTTGGGCTTCAGTTTTATTGGGCTGGGTACTTGGACTTGGCTTAGCTCGAGATCTAGTAGTTGGTCCAGAAAGAATAAATACATCAAGAACCTAAATGGATATGTCACTTACCTTCTTTGCAATGCCAATGACATCTGTATCGCTTACCAATCGCTTCAAGCATCCATCATCAGGATTTAAGCAATAAATGTGAAAATCATCTACAAATTTCATAGCATTTTGTTTCTACAACATAACAAACTAGCTTAAAGAACAAAATTTTATCAACGTATATATTAATGTACTTCGATACACCACCCACATACTTCGGTTTAGGAACACCAACTTCTAGCGAACCATTATACCAAATTTTTCCAGAAATTTCTTCCATCCTACCAAAACCTAAATCGAAACTTACCTCAATCGATTGGGGATACAAAATTAGGGCTTGAATCCAGCTTGAATCGATTGGTGAAATCAAATTTAGGGTTCAATTGATATGCTTGAAGTGTTAGAGAATTTAGGGATTGAAAGTGTCGATACGTTTGAAGTGTTAGAGAATCCCGATGCTTTTTTATGGTATTTTTTAAATGTTTGATACAATATAATAAGTGTTGTGTTTAATTGATGTTTGCTAAAAAAACAATTTCCATGTAGGCAAGCCATGTAAGCTGACACATCAACTGAGTAAACTAACAAAATATTATAAACAAAGCCACATCAGCGTCTCCATTAACGGCGTTAGCCTTAACTTAACGGAGAGTGATAAAAATAAATAGGTTGAAAGTTGGGAGTAGTCGGAGACAAAGTGAAAGTTGGGAGTGTTACCTATCAACGAGAGAAAGTTGGGAGTATTATAAACCATTAGGCCTTAACTAAATAGGAACTTACTTGCTTATATGCTTGTGTGCACATTAGACTAGGACTAATAACTTAAAGATTTTTATAAACTAAAACTCAAACCGAGTTTTATTAACAAGACGTGTACTCATATAGGACACACGATTTTTGAGACGAAAAGCTTCAACCGTGAGTTTCTCTATCGACACCTCGTTTTCGAAATGTTTTTATTGTGTTTTGTGGGAAAAGCATATTATTTATCGATTTTTATTGAAGTTTTTATAAAACATTTTATTTTAAAAACCGTGTAAAAAGTGGGATAAGTCAACAATTGGTTAAATAAATGTTAATCGAATTAATAAGGGCACATAAATATTGGTAGATTTATCGGGGTGACGCCCCCCATTTTCAATCGCGTTTTTAATAGTCATACACTTGTTGTATTTCTTGCTAGTCTACAACAGTACAATTTGTTTAAAAGATAAAACGCTTCGTTTTTATGGCAAGTTCAATTATTAAAGAATTTTAAATATATAATTACCATGTTAAAAGAATGGTAGGAAAAGATTACCACCGTTGCTTATGGTAGTAGATGATAAAAGAATGGTCGTTGAACCATTGTATGGTGAAAATTTATATGTACTCGTTTACCTTTTTTCTAGATAAATTGATATAGTATTGTTACGATGATTTTTATGATAACTTGAATTGAATTTTCGATTGCCTTATTTTCATTATAATATATATATATATATATAATACATATATATATATATATATATATATATATATATAGGGTAAGGATCCTAAGAGAACCATTTAAAAATTGAGAACTTTGAAAACCATTTTGGACCACTAAAACAACCTCTATATAAATATTTAAAAAAATCATTAAATAAAAAATAGACAGAATTACAAATTTTGTCCTTTAAAAAAAGCCAAAAACCGGTTCGTGTCCTTTTCTAAGTTTCCTTGCAGGCGGTGTACTTTAAACTTTTTTTTTCTACACGCTATGTCCTTTACGCTAACTGGGTTAGAAAAACACAGTTAAATGCCCTCACGTGAGGCGCATGTGAGGGCATTTTTGTCTTTTCACCTGTACCTGCAACTCCTTCTTCTTCATTTTGCAGATCCTAATCTTCTGTTTCTGTACAAAACCCTAATTCACTAATTACTTTACTCATCACTCTCAAACCCTAATTCCCAATTTTCTCTCAGTTTCCGGGCAATGCGGCAACCAGATCGGAGCCAAGTTCTGGGAAGTGGTGTGTGCTGAGCACGGGATTGACGTCACCGGAAAGTACACCGGCGACTCTGAGCTTCAGCTTGATCTTTCCTCATCTGTGCATTCTCTCTCTCACTCTTAAAATCTTCAAACTCTTTCTTTAATGAAGATCTTTCGGTTGATATTCCAAGAACTTCTGCAATGGAAAAGAGTAAGTTGTTGGCATACGTACGATCCACATTCCTTTCTTGAATTCCCGACTCGATTTTCTCCAAAATCATTTCATCTGCAACAGCTGTTTTGAACTCTACAGACTGCATAGCATCACACAGTTGACCAATATCCTGTTTCATACTTGCAGAAATTCCCAATTGGGAAAAGGGAATCAAACTTAACGCCCTGCTAATTTCTCTTGTAATCTCCCCTATTCGTTTGGCAATCGACCGACAATAATTAACAGATAAACTCTATTCTTTTGACTGCATTCAGTGATCAGTTGTTTAGCAATTTTGACTTGTTGATTCAAGATCTCAACAAAACCTTCCGCCACTCGCCTCATTGTAGTACACGGTGTACTTTCCGGTGACGTCAATCCCGTGCTCAGCACACACCACTTCCCAGAACTTGGCTCCGATCTGGTTGCCGCATTGCCCGGAAACTGAGAGAAAATTGGGAATTAGGGTTTGAGAGTGATGAGTGAAGTAATTAGTGAATTAGGGTTTTGTACAGAAACAGAAGATTAGGATCTGCAAAATGAAGAAGAAGAAGGAGTTTGCAGGTACAGGTGAAAAGACAAAAATGCCCTCACATGCGCCTCACGTGAGGGCATTTAACTGTGTTTTTCTAACCCAGTTAGCGTAAAGGACATAACGTGTAGAAAAAAAAAGTTTAAAGTACACCGCCTGCAAGGAAACTTAGAAAAGGACACGAACCGGTTTTTGGCTTTTTTTAAAGGACAAAATTTGTAATTCTGTCTAAAAAATAACAAAAATTTTTAAAAAAAGTAGAACAAACCAAAATTCTTATATTTCATTCTGGTTTCATAAAAAAAATAAAAAAACTTCGTATTATACACATGTGTATAATTTCATTTAATCTCTAGTTACGTAATGTACATTATCATATACCTTAAATTGTACATATGTGTATAAAAAAACATGTTTAAAATTTAAACAATAAGTATTATACATATGTGTATAATTTTGTTCAACCGATATTTTTTTTTCAATTTTTTTAAAACCGGGATGAAAAATAAAAACTTTTGGTTTTTTTTACTTATTTTATTTTCGAGGTTTTTTTGTTTTATAATTTTTTTATTTTTTTTTGTTAAAAATTGTGTTTTTTGTGATCTAAAATGGTTCTCAAAGTTATCTATTTCAAAATAGTTCTCACATAATTCTCAATCTCAGTTTTATTATAATATATATATATATATATATATATATATATATATATATATATATATATATAGGGTAAGGATCCTAAAAGAACTATTTGTTAAAAAGAGTGTTTTTAGGATCATGTGAGAACTATTTTGAAATTGAATAATTTGAGAAACATTTTAGACCACAAAAACACTCTTTTTAACAAAAATAAAAAAATTATAAAACAAAAAAAATCTCGAAAATAAAAAAAGTAAAAAAACCAAAAAAAATTATTTTTCATTCCGGTTTTATAAAAAAAATAAAAAGCAATGAAAAAAATATCGGTTTAACAAAATTATACATATATGTATAATACTTATTTTTTAAATTTTAAACATGTTTTTTTATACACATATGTACAATTTAAGGTATATGATAATGTACATATGTGTACATTACGTAACTAGAGATTAAATGAAATTATACACATGTGTATAATACGAAGTTTTTTTTTTAATTTTTTTATGAAAACGAAATGAAATATAAGAATTTTAGTTTTTTAACTTTTTACAATTTTTGTTATTTGTTTTATGATTTTTTAAATACTTTTTTAGAGGATTTTTAGTGGTTCAAAATGGATCTGAAAGTTCTCAATTTTCAAATGGTTCTCTTAGGATCCTTACCTTATATATATATATATATATATATATATAGGGGATGGATCTTGCGAGAAGTGATATTACAACGAGAAGCGCGAGAAGCGAAGGTGTAACTCCATTAATCCGTAATTTCATTCCCTTTTCTTATGATGATACGTACATGTAAGTAGGTTGGTTGTATTTATGTTTTAACGACACACATTCAAACCTACCTACACACATATAAACATACTGAGCCACATTCAAGCCTACATATCTACACACAGAAAAAAAATACATACACACATACAAAAAAACCGTACCTACACACGTATAAACGCACCTACACAATAAAAAAAGGGAGTGAAATTAAGGATTAATGGAGTTACACATTCACTTCTCGCACTTTTCGCTGTAAAAAAATTTCTGAAATGATCCAATACCTATATATATATATATATATATATTCAATAAAAAGAACTCACCAACATTCGTGTTGACGTTTATTTTTAATATGCTTTTCAGGTAAGTAATGGCTTCGATGAGACACGGAAAAGAGAACGTGGGTTGTGTGTTAGAATAATGTAGGAAACTGGGATTTTAATAAACCGTGCGGTAGCACGTGTATAACTATGATGTTGTAATGGATATTTTATTAAATAAAAGTTAATCTTTTATTATTAAATATTCTAGCTCTATTATTATTGGCTATCAACATCTGTCACGACCCGGACGACTTAAGTTAAAGTCTTTCACTGTCTTAATTCAGATTTAGTGGTGTGACAGAAGTTGGTATCGAAGCCAATTGTTAGAGAGAATTAGAAAATTTAAGATTTTCTAAACTATAACTGTATATTCAAGCACACGCTCTTTTCCCGTCTCGCGAAGCTGGAAAGTAAAATATATACATAATTAATTATTACTAACTTTGTTTAATATGCTTTTCAGATGGCACCACCAAATGTTATGTTATAGTGACAGATTTAGAGACTAGTGCTGACGGGGCACTATCATCCCGGATCATGTTCCGGCCAGTGGTTGCTTTAAGTTATCCTGGTTCGAGTTCGAGGGCTACACCCCTTAGGGTGTACTCTCGAAAACGAACCTGAGCTAACTATGAGGCAAACACCTCTACCGTGACCCCACCCTTGACTGAGGCCCCACCACCATCACCGCCTCCCACACAAGAGCCGGTGGTACCGCACGGTCCGACAGATGGAGATCGTATCACCTCCCTCGAAGGGAGAGTGGTGGCCTATGAGATCATCATCCATGATATCGTAAACCGTCTCATGGCGGTAGAACACAAACATGGAGGAGACGACCATTCGTAAAACGCCCTGATTCACTATGTGTTTGCCATTGAGAACCGTGGGGTGAACACGGAGGCACAGGTAGGAAGCTTGGAGTCCAAGAATGAGGTTATTGGACCTTGTGTGCATTACTTAATGGGCCTACATTAGATTGGGCTCATAAGAAATGTTTGCTAGTTGGCTTAGGATGTTATGTACTTAACTTTAAAACTTGTTATCTTTTGTTACTTTTAGCCATGGTGGGTGGATAAATTTGAGGTGTAGTATGTATTAGAGCATTCCCATCTAACCCCCTATTCTTAAATCCAAAATTACACTAAAACACACTACATTTTCTCTCCTCTTTTCAATTAAATATACTTCTTTGTATATGTATCATTACCATTTCTCTTTCCTTCACTCACAACCACTTTCAAAATATACTAAAAAGTTATAGGGGATGAACAACAGCTTTTCAAATTTACAGAAAAATCACTATGTTTTCTAAAATATAAAAACTTTTCACTTACAACACCTTAAATCACTCTTTATATTATAAAAACACCCCCTCACATAATATGAGGGGTTGGACGAGAATGCTCTTACACTTATTTTTGTATAATCTGTTTTGGATGTAATAGAACCCCCTCCCCTTTTGTATGGTTATTTAGATTATGAGTTATGTTATATTATGTTAATATTTTAGTTATGAAAACTTTTTCAAAACTAACAAAATATATTTTTTTTCTAAAAGAAATCATGGCGCCTAAAACAAGACGAACAACTACCAATCAAGCATCTGGATTACCATCTTCTCAAGAAGAGTTAGCATAATTAATCGCCCAACAGGTAAACACATCACTTGATCAACGTGAGGCTAACCGTAATCCAAGTCAAACCACCCGAAACACAATTAATAACGAAACTGGAGAGACTCTTAGAACCTAAACTCTAAACGATAATCCATCAGGTAGCACGGTATACGGGTGCGCATACAAAACTTTTCAAGGTTGTGGCCCGAAGGAATTTTCCGGAGCCGAATGACCTTTAGAGATTCTTAGATGGATTAAGAAAATGGAATCCATCATAAAAATCAGTAATTGCACCCCTCTTGAAAGAATAAAATATGGGTGTTCATTGTGATGAGGCACTCGAACGGATGAACTCCTTAATCCAAAATTTAGGAGAAGACACCGCTTACCGTCTAGCCTGGGAGGAATTATAAGAGATGAACTTGAAAGAGTACTATCCCCAAAACGAACTCCAGAAAATCGAATATGAATTCCGGTAGTTAAAGATGGAAGGTGCTGACATCAGAGGATATACCTCGCGATTCAACGCATTGGCCCGACTGGTTACACCTGAATATGCACGAATAGAGAGGTACATCTGGGGTTTAGCTCTCGAAATCCGAGAAATGGTCACCTCATCTAAACCAACCACTATCTAGTCAGCCAGAGAACTGGCAAAATCCTTGACTGATAATGTAGTTTGCATTGGAATACTGAAAGACACTGGAAAAAGAAAGCAGTCATCCGAGAAGTAGAACGAAATCCAACCAGTGTGAATCGGAAGCCCGGCGAACTCACGCGATAGTGGAATGGGAACCCTGGAGGACAGTTAAAGAGGAACTTTGGTGTCGGAAGGATGTTTGATGCTAATGCGAGAGGACTCGGAGGAAACTTTGGTCAGACGCCCTCATGCAACAAGTGCGTGAAAAATCAAGCTGGTGATTGTTGGAGATGTAACCGACGCAACCGGGTTGGACACGTAACTCGCGACTGTTACGCCAAGGTCATACCATCCGGTTCCGGACCCAAAACCCGGGATGTTTCGAATGTGGTGTTATGGCACATTATAGAGCTGATTGTCCTAAACTTAAAGGTCAAAAACCAAAGGCAAGGCATTCGAGATGAACGCGAAAAAGGCCCGAAAAGATTCATCTGTGGTTACCAGTACGTTTCTCGTCAATAATCACTATGCTTATGTGCTTTTTGATACCGGAGCTGACTAAAGCTTTATTTCCCACAATTCGAACCTCTGCTAGGAGTAGAAGCCAGTAAGTTAGATACCAAATATTCTATCGAATTAGCTGATAGAAAGTTAATTGAATCCAGTGCAGTCGTACATAACTGTAATATTCTATTATCAAACCATATGTTCAATATCGATCTTTTACCCGTCGAATTACGTAGTTTTGATATAATCGTAGGAATGGATTGGCTGTCCAAGAATGGAGCTGAGATAATATGCTCAAAAAAGCTAGTTCGTTTACCAATCCAAAATGGTGAATCCCTGAAAATCCATGGTGATCAAAGTACTTCCGAATTAAAACTTTCCAGTATCATGAAAATCCGTAAAATGCTACGCAAAGGATATCCACATTCCTCGTTAATATAGTTGATACAAAAGCCAAAGAGTGAAAAATAGACGATATTTCCGTAGTCCAAGACTTTCCAGAAGTTTCCCAGAAGGTCTTCCTGGATTACGTCCTCAGCGACAGGTTGAATTTAGAATCGATCTGGTTCAAGATGCGGCTCCAATAGCTCGATCTCCGTACACATTATCACAATAAAAAATGCAGGAGCTATCCAATCAAATTAAGGATTTACTAGATAAAGGATTCATTAGACCGAGTTTCTCACCTTGGGGAGCTCCAGTCTTATTTGTGAAAAAGAAAGATGGCTCTTCTGGAATGTGTATCGATTACCGAGAACTGAACAAACTCACCAATTAAAATCGGTACCCACTACCGAGGATTGATGATTTGTTTGACTAGTTGTAAGGATCCAGTTATTACTCAAAGATTGATCTGGGAACCGGATACCACCAACTACGAGTTGCAGAAGAAGATGTTCATAAAACTTCTTTCAGAATTCGATATGGCCATTATGAATTTTTGGTCATGCCATTTGGTCTAACGAATGCACCTGCTGTATTCATGGACCTTATGAATAGAGTTTGTAAGCCATACTTGGATACATTTGTGATAGTATTCATCGATGGTATACTAATTTATTCACGAACAAGGAAGAGCATGAGCAACACTTGAAGTTATTTCTAGAGTTGCTGAAGAAAGAAAAATTATATGCCAAATTTTCTAAATGTGATTTCTGGCTTCGAGAAGTCCGTTTTCTAGGGCATGTAATTAATGAAAACGGTATCCATGTTGATCCCACAAAAATTGAAGCAATTAAGAATTGGGAGACACCAAGGTCACCCACTGAAGTGCGACAATTTTTTAGATTGGATGGTTATTACCGTAGATTTATCGAGTATTTTTCTTCCATAGCACAACCTTTAACCCAGTTAACCCAGAAAGACAAGAAATAAGATTGGAATGAGAAGCAGGAAGAAGCTTTCCAACTACTTAAGAAGAAGTTTTGTAGTGCACCAATCCTGTCACTTCTAGAAGGAACAAACGGATTTTTAGTTTATTGTGATGCTTCACGATTAGGACTTGGATGCGTGCTTATGCAACGAGATAAAGTGATAGCCTATGCATCACGACAACTCAAGGTGCACGGAAAGAATTACACAACCCATGACAAGGAATTAGGAGCTGTGGTTTTTGCTCTCAAAATATGGAGAAATTACCTCTATGGCACCAAGTGCACGATCTTCACCAATCATAAAAGTCTCCAACACATATTTGATCAAAAAGATCTTAATATGAAACAACGAAGGTGGGTAGAACTACTCAATGACTACGACTGCGACATTCGCTACCACCCTAGTAAAGAAAATGTTGTAGTTGATGCTTTGAGTAGAAAAGAAAGAGAAAAACTACTTGGTGCCATAGAGGTGTTAGGATTAACAATTCAGACAAGTCTTACCACTCGAATCTATGATGCACAAAGAGAAGCCTTGAAACCTCAGAACATAAAAGTCGAGAGATTGCGAGGTATTGAGTGTGAATTTATAGCAAAATCTGATGGTACACTATACTTGATCAACCGAGTTTGGGCACCACAATTTAGGAATTTGCGAAACTTAGTAATGGATGAAACACATAAATCCAATTACTCAATTCACCTAGGATCAACCAAAATTTAGAAAGATTTACAAGAATTCTATTGGTTGCCAAATATGAAAGGAGATATAGTGGTTTATGTCAGAAAATGTCTGACATGTTCACAAGTGAAAGCTGAACACTAGAAGCCATCTAGACTGTTACAACAGACTGAGATTCCGCAAAGGAAATGGGAAAATATTACCATAGATTTTGTTAGTAAACTACCAACTACCTCCAGTAACCACAATTCCATTTGGGTTATTGTGGATCGATTGAAAAAATCCGCTCATTTCATTCCTATCCGTGAAAAGGATAGCTTAGAGAAATTAACTCGACTTTATCTGATAGAAATTGTAGCTAAACATGGTGTACCATTTCAATTATCTCTTACAGAGATGATCGTTTTGTTTCTCGATTTTGGCAATCCCTACACGACTCCTTAGGCACACGATTGGACATGAACACTGCTTATCATCCCCAAACTGATGGTCAAAGCGAAAGAAACATTCAAACGTTGGAAGATATGTTGCGAGCCAGTGTTCTTGATTTCGGCAAAAGTTGGGATACTCATTTACCGTTAGCTAAATTTTCTTATAATAACAGCTACCACGCTAGTATTAAAGCTGCACCATTTAAAGCTTTATACGGGAGGAAATTCTGAACCCCTCTTCGTTGGGCTGAGGTTGGAGAAAAACAACTGACAGGACCCGAAATTGTTCAGGAGACCCCCGACAGGGTCTTCCAAATCAAAGACAGATTGAAGGCTGCAGCAGACTGACAAAAGAGCTATGCTAACAATAGCAGAAAACCATTGGAAGTCCAAGTAGGAGATCAAGTATTTTTCTCACCCTGGAAAGGAGTGATCAAATTCAGAAAAAGAGGAAAACTGAGACCTCGATATGTTGGACCATTCAAAATCACCGATCGAATTGGTCTGGTAGCATATCAACTCAAACTACCTTCAGAACAGAACGAAATACATGATGTATTACATGGGTCAAATCTGAAGAAATGTTTGTCTGATGAATCACTGATCGTTCCTGTTGAGGATATTCGAGTTGACGATAAGCTTTGATTCGTTGAAGAGCCTGTAGAAGTCATGGACTGGAAAATACAAAAGCTTAGACGAAATCGAATCGAGCTAGTCAATGTTCGTTGGAATTCAAGGCTAGGTCTTGAGTTCATGTGACAATGACAAGACCAGATGAACGAAAATATCCTCATTTATTTCCATTAGAGACTGAAGCCAGTGACACTTCCTAAATTTCATGATGAAATTTCTTAAATGAAGGGAGAATGTAACACTCGGCAAAAATTATCTTTAATGTAATCATGATTAACAATATAATATCATTTTATTAATAAAATACTCCTTTATTAAGATTCTATTTCTTGCAAAGTCAACAAAAAGTCCAAATTTTGACAAGTAACGAGCATGACGTGTAATAACCTCGGGCAGCGGGCCAGAAAGTAGATAAATCATTAATATGATATAATGCCCCTAAAAACTTAAAATATATGTTAAAACATTGGAGACAATGTATAAAATTAATTTAGGAAGACTCGAATCGCGAAAACTAAGAAATAAGTAAGCAAAAGCCAGTATAGGACAGGACCCGACACAAACTATTTTCAGAAAAATAGTTTTTACAGTCCATACTGTCAGGAATTTGATTTCGTTCAAAGTCTGACAAAAATTATTAAAAGCGGGGTTCGACTGATTATCTAAAACTCTCAATACGTTAAACCGATTAAACAAGATTAGTTATAATTAACGAACCCTTCATCTCTTACCCCCCTGGCCGACCCCCATACCACATCACCACCCCCACCTCCTTTCCATCCAATCTCTAGCCACCAACTCATTCCATCAATGATTTCACCTTCTAGAAACATGTTGTGTTGTGAGGATTATAGCTAATTCACTATTACACTCTAACCATTACTCATGTAAGCTACTCCCGCTCTTTTCTTTCTATAAACTCACGGCACACACACACACACTCCTCACACACACAAATTCAAATCTCTAATAATCAAACACACACTTACAATCAAATCTTGATCAAGTACCATGAAGATTACCATCTAGGAGGAAGATTAGGAAGAGGATTATCACATTCATAACCATCACATTCTCATTTTCATCTTTAGATCTTCAAGTACATAAGTAAGTGATGTTTATGAGTTTATTTTTAGGGTTAAGTATGTTAGATTAGGTTTTCTTGAGTTGAGATTGAGTTGAACCGCTGTAATAGATTTGAAATTGATCTTGCATCCTCCATAGTCTGAATCGAAAAATGCAATGAGTTCAAAGATATCATCCTTGGGATACTATAACCCGGTGTCAGGATTACCCCTCAAATAGTGAAGTATATGTTTAACCGCTGCTATATGAGTCACTCGAGGACTCGATTGATACCTAGAGCATAAACAAATAGCAAACATGATATTAGGATGAGAAGCAGTTAAATACATTAAAGAACCAATCATTGTTCGGTAAAGGTTTGGATCTACGGTATCCTCCAATTTATCCGGTGACAAATTGTGACCCACGAGAAGAGGCGTTGAAGGGATTTTTCCGGCAGTTATCTTGAAACAGCTCAAGACATCATTCACATATTTCGTCTGATGAATAAAAATTCCAGTATCAGACTAATGAACCTGCAACCCTAAGAATAAATTCATCTCCCCCATTGAGCTCTTTCAAATCTCATCTGCATTGACTTCTCAAACTCCTTACACATCTTGTCGTTCGTAAAACCAAATATGATGTCATCGACATATATCTGAACGAGGAGCAAATCATCACTAACGTTCTTATAAAAGAGAGTACAGTCCACAGTTCCTCCTTTGAAGCCATTATCTGTTAGATGGTCAGCATGTGTGCCATACCAAGCTCTCTGGGCTTGGTATAGACCATAAAGAGCCTTGTTCAATCGGTAAACACGGTCTGGTTAATCTAGATCTTCAAAACCTGGAGGCTGCAACACAAACACCTCTTCATGAAGTTCCCCCTTGAGAATTGCACTCTTGACGTCCATTTGATAAACTTTAATATTCTTGAAAGCTGCATAGGCCAGTAATATTCGTATAGCCTCCAATCGAGCAACTGGAGCATATACTTCCGTGTAGTCTACGCCTTCTTGATGATGAAAACCTTGCATAACCGAGCGTGCTTTATTTTTGACGATGACCCCACGATCATCTTTCTTACATTTAAATACCCATTTGGTCGGAATAGGCTTCTTAACTCTATCAGGCTTGTCAATAAGATCCCAAACACCCAGTCGATTAAACTGTTGCAGTTCTTCTTGTGTTGCCTCTACCCATGAAGAATCTTCAAGTTCCATACGAACACTTGTTTGTTCCATTTGAGACAGAAAGCAAGTGTATTTTGCGAGATTCATGATTCCCGATGAATGCATATCGGCATACGCACACAATACATTAACGTCACTCGTAGTAGAAATCTAATGACGTGTTTGTACACCAACATCAGGATCACCATTGATGTTTTCCTGAGGATGATATGTGTTAATTTGAAGTGTCGGATTCTTAGGAACAACAAAATTATCAGTTGAATTAGTAAGATTCTTTGCAGCCTCATGAGACGATTCACCAATCTCATGGATTTCAGAAAATGGAGCTGAAGAGGAAACAACAAAATGACTATCATCTATTGAAATAGAATTAACATCAGACGTATCAGGAAGATCATCTTGGGTAACATCATCATAATTAGAGACTGAAGACCTTGGTATGTAAAACAATTGATCTTCTAAATAAACACGCACCAAATCTTCATCAGGTTGATCAACTATGGGAGTGAAAGAATTAAATAATCTCTCATAATCAAAGATCCAATCAGGACCTTTGCCAGCAGGAGGTGTGGTGTATCGTTGACAATCAACATGGTACCATTCTTCAACATAACAAGAAGTAAAATTGAAGATTCGTTTCTTAGGTGATGCATAACCCAAGAAATAACATTCAATAGCCTTTTCTTTAAATTTTCCCGCATCTCTTTTCAACATAGTGCAAGGACACCCTAATGGTTCCAAAAACTTTAAATTAGGTTTTCGACTGTTTAGAAGCTCATAACTTGTCTTTTGCAGCTTCTTCATAGTCAGAACACGATTAAGCGTGTAGCAAGCAGTGTTCACCGCCTCATTCCAAAATTGGACAGGAAGTTTTAAATCTGCCAACATTGTTCTTGAAGCTTCCATTAGTGTTCGGTTCTTTCGTTCAACAATACCGTTCTGTTGAGGTACATATGGATCACTATATCCTCGATGAATTCCTTTCTGTATACAAAAGAAATCCAATATAGTATTTTTGACCTCCATACCATTATCACTCTGAATACGTCTCACCTTGTGTTTATATAGTGATTCAATCTTTGTGATTATATTTTGCACAAGAACAGGTGTCTGATCTTTAGAACTCATAAATAACCCACGATTATCTTGAGTAGTCATCAGTGACAACTAAACAATACCAATCTCCAGCAATACTCGCACGATTCATAGGATCAAAAAAATCCATATGAAGTCGTTCCAAAGGAGCATCAATGGAATTAATTAACTTAGACGGGTGTGGCTTCTTTTTCTGTTTGCCCTTTTCGCGTGAAATACAGTGATCAGTCAGTTTGAAGTGTTTCAGGGAAACCCCATCCACCAAATCATTTGCCATCATATAATTCATCTTTCTGACATGAATGTGACCCATACAACTATGCCACAAAACCAATTCTTTCTCAATTTCTTTTGAGACAAAACACGTTTCAACAAAAGTAGATACCTTAGTACTCATATTTAGTACACAAATATCATTTGACCGAGGAGACCGCATAACAACCATGTCTTCTGGAATGACATATCATTGTTTGAGTATTATGCACTCCTTGTCAGTAAATACAATAGTTTGCTTCCTATCACAGATTTGAGACACACTCAACATGCTGTAATCAACTTTATCACAATAATTAACTTTCTCAAATGTAATATGACCATTTGACACATCTCCTTCTTTTGTAATCATTCCTCCAGAATTACCCGCGAAAGCCACATAACCCCCTTGAATATTCTTGACATTGGTTAGTAGGTTGATGTTGCCGGTAATATGACGAGAGCATCCACTATCCATAATCCCGTTTTCACCAGATATATTCTTGGATGAGCTCTACACATAGAGGTAAAACGATTAGTTCAAAAATCCAGCCCAGGCCTCAGTCTTGGGCACCTTTTTAATTTCACATGAAAAGTTAACTTTGATTGAATCCAAATGCGGTTTAGCTACTTGTGAATAAGTTACAGGCCTTTTCGAGTTTCGTCTCAAATACGCAGCTTGAACTACATTTGTGTTCACCTTTTACAAATTGGTTCCGTAGGAACAAATTTGGGTTTTAAATTAACCTTCCTTTTATCAACGTGAATCACTTTGCATTTGAAAACATGGTGTGAGTTTCATTATCACAAGACGTGGGTCTTTTCAGAATTTCTTTAATCAAAGGAACGAGTTTGGTTTGTTTCTGATAAACGGATGAAGATTCTGTGATTTCTTCACTCCATAGTTTCTTACAACGTGACCACGTTCACCACATAAAAAGCATGTTCTCATATCAACGAACATACGTTGTGATTTGACAAAAACTGTTGTAACGGAAGGTTAATGAGAAACCTCTGGAACATGCTCTTTGTTCAAATCATAAAATGTAACAGATTTCTTTTTCATATAAAAATCAAGTTTTGAACAATTAGAAAACTCTGCAATGTGTCAATTACAGTTGAATTAACAAATTGAACTTTCTTAACAGATTTTAACAATTATTTTGCTTTAACCAATGGATAGGTTGTGTTTGATACCTTAGATTTAGCAAATGCATGCTCAAGATTTTGTATCTTTGAAGTTTCATTGTTAAAGACACTCTTGATAAATTCTGGTTAGATCAATTTAAGTGGAATGTCTTTCTCAGTGAACACCTTTGTAAGACCTTTTAACCTAACCACACGACCAGTGTTTTCATTAGAAGGAACTGGGTTGATGAAACGCATAAAGTCAGCATAAAAAATTTTTGGTTTTTATGATTTCTTAGCCTAAACCTTAGTTGTCTTAGACTCTTTTATTTTAGATGTATTTGAACCGTACACTGCTTTTTCAAATTCATGAGGTTCACACAAAATGTGATATGAACGTGAAATATTTGATTCCTTGTTTAAAATTTCTGGTTAAACTACATCCTCAATAATGACTTTCTCAACAAAGACTTTGTTACTCTAAATATGTGGTTCATGAGATGAAGAATTTTCTTTGTCATTTTGTTTTGATTTCTCCACATGAACGACTGGTTCAATAACAACCTCTTCCTTTCCTGCAAATAGATTTTTGGAATAGTCATTATGAAATGGTGGAGGAATCTCAACAAAACATAAACCATTTTTAGAACCCTATTGTTTACCAGATACTTCAATAATTTCATTTAATGCCTAACTTGATTTTCAACTCTAGAACCTCATTTTCAAGCTCAGTTATTTTAGATCTTTGTTTGAGAATTTCCTAAAATCATTAATGGTCATTTTCACTGAATGTTCTGCTTTCAGATCATGATTACTTATAGACAATCCCTCAATCTTGTCCTTAGATTTCGTTTGTGTTTCTAGTGATTGTCTATAAGTATCCTTGACTAAAGCAAGTTCTTTAAGCAGTGAATGATTATGAACATAAATGAAATCAATTTTTGACTTGAATGTGTCACAGTCAGAACTAGACACATTATCTGATAATATAACAGAAGCAGATTAAGGACCATAGGGAAGTCTTTGGGATACTAAAGACCTAAGCATGGATTTCCTTTTAGATATCTAAAATACACTTTACAACAACTAGGTGGGATTCTTTTGGATTACATTGATATCTGGCACACTGACAAACAGGGAACATGATGTCAGACCTACTGGTAGTGAGATACATCAGGGAGCCGATCATGGATTTATAAATATGTTGATCAACTGGAGATCCTGATGGATCTTGAACAAGCACAGGTCTGGTAGAAATCAGAGTGAGGAAATGGGTGGAATCCTTGAAACCGAATTTCTGGACGATGTCACAAACGTGCTTTTCTTGATGAGTTAAAACCATATCTGCCTTTCGTACAACTTGAAGTCCCAGAAAGAAAGTCATCTTCCCCAATGAGCTCATTTCAAACCGGCTTTGCATGACCTTGGCAAATTCTCTACATATTTTATCAGATGTAGAACCAAAGATAGTATCAACAACATACACTTGGACCAGAATCTGATCATCCTTCACCTTTTTGATAAAGAGTGTTGGATCGATAAATCCTCTTCTATAGCAATTCTTTAACAAATGTTTTGCTAAGGTATCATACCAAGCACGAGGTGCCTGGTGAAGGCCAAAAAGAAGACGATAGACGTAATTTGGACGATCATGATCCTCAAAACCTGGTGGTTACTTTACATAAATCTCTTCTTTTACTTTTGCAAACAAGAAAGCGGTCTTCATATCCATTTGATAAACTTTAAAATTCATGAATGAAGCATAGTCTAGAAAGAGACGAATTGTCTCAATCCTAGCCACAGGTGCATAAGTTTCATCATAATCAAGACCTTCACTTTGAGAGAAACCTTGAACAACCAATCTTGCTTTGTTTCTAATGATCACCCCCTTATCATCTTTCTTGTTCCTGAATACCGAATTTGTCCCAATAGGTCTCTTGTTTTCTGGAATTTTGACTATCCTCCAAACATGAGGCTTCTTGAACTGCAACAGCTCATCTTGAATAGCTTCAACCCACGGGTTTTCCTTCAGGGCCACTCTGTAGTCCTTTGGTTCGACCTGTGAAATAAAACAAGCCAAAAGACATCTGTTAATGGTACCAGATTTGCTCCTTGTTTGGATGCCAGCAGATGGAGAACCGATGATGTTCTCTGTGAGATGACTTTGATGGATGGGTAACTGAGGAATATCATCAAAAATGGTGACAGGCTCTTCTTGAAAATTGACAGCCAATTTCTCTATGGGATGAAAAATGCGAGGGGCATTATCAAGAACATCAGTGACTAACTGAATAGAGTCAGGTTGATCAACTCTATGTTCTTGTGCAATTTGTTCTACCCAGAGATGTTCACCATATGGAACAACAATTGCATTGATGGGAGTTGATGCAGTATTATCAGAATCACTAGTTGCATGTTCTTCGATAGCAGCAGCAACTTGAACTATTTCTTCTTGAGAGGGAGGTGTGGCACCAGATTCTACAACGCTTGGAGCTGCTTTTAGGTCTGCCACGGGTTTAGTCTGGTGTTGTTCCACATTATCGGCAGACGAAAAGGAGTCATCTGAATCGGTGTTAGATACATACTCAACTTCATCCATATCAGTTTAATCAAAAGATTGAGGAGCATGATTGTTAACAACTTGATTTTTGGCTGGCAGGGGATCAGGTGGTGGTGCAATTGATGGGGCTATTCTGTTGGAAGGCTCAGCAGGTAGACTCACTTCAGACAAACTATTGATAATGGATTGCATCAACAGAGGCTCGGGTAAAGAAGATGGAACTTGAGTAGTTGCAGGTGGTGGAGTATACATGCCACGAAACTGTTTGAACAAGTAATCATAGTCAAACAACCAATCTGGTCCCGTGCGAGCATCAGTGGTGTTAAGCTCTTGCTGTCAACATTGAATGATTCAAGAATCAGCTTGGTCTTTTTATTGTAGACACGATAAGCAGTTTTGTTAGCAGCATAACCAACAAAATAAAACTCATATGTGTTTCAACAAATTTTGGATCAGGCTGGGCACCAGTATGGAGCAGGGTGCATGGACATCCAAATGTTTTGAAGTAGTTGGCTTACAGCTTTGTCTTGTAGTAGACTTCATATGGACTCTTCTTCAAGTGCTTATTGATGATCACATGATTTTGAATGAAACAAGCAGCATTGATTGCTTCACCCTAGAAGAATACAGGGAGTTTGGAGTCTGACAATATTGTTCCAGCAGCTTCAATCAATGTTTGATTGGGACGTTCAGCTACCCCATTTTGTTGCAGAGTATATGATGCACTAAAGTGGTGGTTTCTTCCATTTGAACTGCAAAAGTCATCTACAGTTCGGTTGCAAAATTCTGTCCCGTTTTCGCTCCTTATACATTTCACCTTCATGTCTGTCTGCCTCCCACGAGTATAATGAACTTGATCAAAAACTGAGCAGTTTCATCCTTGTGCCCTAAAAGGAAAGTCCAACTGAAACGAGAATAGTCATCATTAATCACAAGACATTGGGATTTTCGGCCGATTGCCAATGGATGGATAGAACCAAATAAATCCATATGTAACAGATGAAGAATGAAATCTATGGATTTAATCGTCTAGGGCCTGTGAGGGAGCTTGTGTTACTTGCATTTAGAGCATGAAATACATTTTTCAATGCAAAAGAAAGATTTAACAGGCAATCCCCTCACATGCTCACCTTTGACCAATTTGTTTAAGTTTTTGAAATTCACTTGGCCAAGACGTTTATGCCATAGGGATGAGTTGTTCTATGAGGCCTTATATATTAAACATGAAGCGGTCCTACGTGATTAAGAGCTATTCATATCCAATATATAAGCATCATTATGCCTCGGAGTACGCATCAAGATCCGTTCTTCTGGGACTTTGAAACCTGGTTGAGAACCAAGAATTCATTCTTAGTGAATAATGTGGAGTACTGTCGATCACATATTTGTGAGACACTTAGCAGATTATGATTCAGTTGCTCCACCAAATTGACGTCATCAAACGTCAGGATCCCATTTGACACCCTTCATTGATTTGTGATGTTGCCTCCCACCAAGTATCCATTATTCAAGTTCTTATAGTTCGTCTCCGGCAAAAAAACGTGTCCACCATTAAACGGTTTAACGTCTAATAGTAAGCACTCGTCTCCTGTCATGTGTCGGGTGCAGCCACTGTCTAGGTACCAAATACTGTTGACAGACCTTCTTGACTGACCCTACACACACTAACAACTAATTAGACATGGGTTCCCGAGATTTAGTTGTCTCTGGAAGGTTGACCACAAAATGACCATCTTTTACTTTAGTGTCCTCAATTATGAAGTTTTGGGGTGTGCCAGAATCAGAAGAACAGTCCTTAGGAGTCCTTGCATGTGCGTGTTTCCTTTTGGAAGATTTTCTTGACTGTCATCTTCTCGGTTTCAAAACAAGATCCTCAGATTTTTCATTCTTTAGATTCCTTTTCTTGTTTTTTTTCGTAAATTCCTTAACTTTCTCATCCTTTGAATTCCTTTTCACTCTCTCCTTTTTGGTTATCCAAAAAGGCATTTTCTGTTTTTCTTATTCTTGGATCTCACATCCATTTCACTGGCAGAACTATTAGATTGATCATTTCTTGTTCTTGAGCTTGGTGTAGCCCTAGAACGAAATTGATTAAACTGACTATTCATTTCACGTTGCTTTCTATGCTAGTTCTTGCAATGTCTTGCAATGTGAGATGGGTTACCACACACATAACAGAGCCTTTTTCTGTTATCCCTATAGTTAAGAACTATGATACATGTGTTGTGGAGGATATGGTGATACTTGGAAAGGAACAAACACGTTATCAGATCGATAACCTCGATCATCAAAAACATTTGAATTGAATGAATTGACATAATCTTGTGGATGACAGCCATAATAGCTATTATCAAACTGATTGTAGAGTTGAGGATGAAAAAATTGATTCGTTGATTGGAAAAGTATTATTTCTATGTGGTGGTACATATTCACTATAAATGCTAAATTTTTCTTTTTCAAAACAAGTTTCTTTAAATTTATCTCCCTCTACTTTGCAATCACTTGATGAACAGCTAGGCATGCGTGTCTCAACAACCACGTTCTTTTGCACATTTATGTTATTAACAATCTCATCAAAAACAGTTTCAAAATCACTATCAGAAGAGGAAACATCATTTTCATTCGCATCATTTAGAGAAGTGCCAACGTCAACACTCTCACAAAGTACATGATTGTTCAAAATGTTTTTCAAAGTATTATTATTACAACCCAGGTTAACAACAGGTGGTTTTAGATTCAAACTTGAATCAAAAAGTAAATTTAAAATCTTTTTAACTCAACCCTTGTTCATTTCCACACAATCACTTTCTTCTACACAACCTGCCGAAGAAGATGAACTACCATTAGGACTAATTGATGGAAGAATTGGATCAACAGTCTTGGGGACAGCAGGAATAAATGTCTTTGATTTTGGCACATGACCAATACCATAGACCATTTCATCCTCAGGTGGGGTATTGAAACTAAAGTGAGGAAGGCTAGTATAATTCTCACTAAACGTAGGTGGAAAAATAGTATTTTCATAGCCTATTCCAGTCTTTTATCTCACCCCAATCTATGCCCCATTTATTCCTTTAAGCTTATCAGAAGCTAACTCAAATTTGTCAATGGATATTTCCTTTGAGCTAAATCTAACTCTAATTTGTCAATTTTAGCATTTAACTCAACAACACGTCTTTCGTGGTGTCCAGCTAGTTTTTTATCTTGGAAAAGTTTTTCAATCAGCTTAGCCATATCATTATTATGAGTTTTAATCCTAGTGGCATAAATCTTTTTAGCTTTCCTAAGATCATCGCTCTGGCATCTAAGGCTAAGATTTTCATCTATAATGGCAGCACTATGAGTTCTATTGTTCATAACTTTATCAATACAAGCTTGTAAGCAAAGTTTGTGTACCTCGGGAATGACAGAGGTAGGTGCAGGTGTTCCAGTAGCAGGGCTTGATGAGGTGCTTGCTTCATTGGTGAAGGCCATTCCAGCAAAGGTTAGAGGATTCTTCAGCTCTTCAAATTGGTCATCCTCCCAATCTGGTTGAGTTGCTTTAGCTGTTCTTGTAATCATTGCCTTTAAGCTCGACTCGAAGTTTCCCTTGGGTGAGCTTCCTTGACCAATTCTTGGGATTCTTGACTTTGAGGAGTAACTTGGAACGGGTTTCTTGTCATGTCTTTTAGCACCCTCATTGTCAAACGTCTCGGTGATTTTGATGTCATTAACAACCATTGGTGGATTGGTGAATTCTCTTGCAAGGTGACCTGATTCATTGCATTTGTAGCAACACAACTTGTATTTCTCAAACCCAATGTTCTTCCCGTCAGAATCTTTAAAACTGTTCTTCCCATACTTTTTCATGAAATTTGATGCTCGGAGAACAGCCATGGTCATCTGGTACTTGATGTCCATTTTCTTGAGATCTTCTTGTTGATCTTGGGAAGGTCTCCTTGCTCAAAGGAAGGAGTAAGCAACTTTCCTTGTAACAACTCCTCATGGCTTGCCATAAAGGCATGGAACAGTGCCACATTGGAGTCATCAGCTGAAATGGTTTGAGGAGCATAGTGAGCTTGATTGCAGGTTGGTTTCTTGATCCCATAAGCCTTTAAGGATTGAGCAACGGCTTTTGTCAATTGCATCTGGAAATGAGCTTGAACTTGATGGTGCTTGAGGTGTAACAGATGTCTTAAAGGCAGAATTAGCAATGTTAACAGTAGGGTGTGCTTGACTCAGAAATGTTGTGCTTATACCTGATCCAGTAGATATCCCAGCTTGATTGAGAGAACTGATATTGATATGATTACCCATCCTCAATTTTTCATCCATCTCAAATGACTTGATAATGGAAGTCAAGTCAGCAAAGGTAGTAATTTGAAGGTTAGTGGTTCTCTTGATTGTGATAAAACTACTGTTCCAGGCATATGGAAGGGAGTTAAGAAACTTGTCATTGATTTCATCTGGTCATATTCAATTCCAGCACTCTTGATCTTAGTAATAAACATTTCAAATCTATGAATAAGGTTAGCAACTGATTCTCCTTGTACATGATTGAACATGTTGAATTCACCCTTCAACATTCCCTTTTTGCTATTCTTCATTTCGGTATTTCCCTCAAACTTATTAACCAAAGCATCCTAGAGACCTTTGGCAGTGGTGTAGTCTCTCAAGGTTTGAGCAATTTCACATGAGAGGCAAACACTAAGAACACCAAAAGCCTTTTGATCATTACTAAAGTTCTTCCTATCATTATCATCATAGGAAGTTACAGGCTTAGGAACTTGGCCATCAGCAGTAGTAGTCATGGGATTGTATGGACCTTGCTTAAGGGGTCTAAGAAGATTATAATCAAGAATTCCAATAGAGTTCTTAAACCGCCATTTGAATTCTTCAAAGTCATTGTCCCAATTCATCAACTTTGGAGGCTTATTAGTAGTTCCGGCCTCGTTCTCAAAGATCATGTGATTTCTCATAGCTTCATTTCTAACTTCTTTATTTGGATTTGCCATTGCTTAACAGACTCAAGTTCAAACACAAACAGAACAGTTTCTTCTTGAAAAACACAAGTATAGAGTAATCGAATGGGAAGTAATCGAATGCAAAGTAGCTTCTATGAAAATGAACAAGTATAAAGAAATCGAATGGAAGACTAATCTAATTGAATGGATGAATCTAATCGAATGAGATTCTAGTATAATCGAATTAACTAATCTAATCGAATGGTGTTTCGATTCGATTAGGTAATGATTCGATTAGACTTGAATTTGGACTTGATTCGATTACTCCTGTTATTTGATTAGATCACTTTAGGGATTCGATTCGCTTAAGCGGACTTGATTCGATTCGATCAACATTGAGTTCGATTAAATTGTAAATTACACTCGATTCAAATAAAGGATTCAATTCGATTGTAATCTGTTCAATTCGATTGGACAGTAATTATGGAAAGTACAGTGTGCACTTTCTGTCACCTTTTTTCCAAGATATCCCATTTAAGATTATTACCTCAATCACTTTAACCCTTTATGGATCTAACAAACATCCCTACTTTATAACTTTTCAAACACCAAATCTTGAATTTTGAAGCTTTAACACTTGAATCTTCAACAAATAACACACAAACTTGTAACCCGAAGCTTGAGTACACAAAATTATGGACTTTTGAACTCTTTTTCTTCACTTTAAGGTACCTGTATCCCACTACAAGGCTTGAAAATCCGTCTTCAACACAAACAAAACCAAAATCCAAGGTTCTGACCCAAGATCTACAACTAGTAGAGCCCGAAAGCTCTGATACCAATTGTAGGTCCCTTGGACGAATCTAACAACACAACAACTAGTCTACTTGAATCAACCTCTACACTAGCTAGCGAAAATCACTAGTGAGGACCGAGATAAAGGAGAGAAGAAAGAGATTTCGGTTTAGGATAAGATAAGAGTGAAATGCAATAGAGTATTTGTGTATGAGTTGCACACACTATATATGTTGTGTATGCTCATGCACCATATATTCATTATTACGGCCCATTGGGCTCTAAAATACATGGCATTGGGCCCAAACATACAAATAAATACAAGTCCAACTAGCTAATGTATATAAAAGATACATTACATTCAAATACGAAAGACTAAACACAAAAGGGGCCTAACAGGTATGGAAATGGAATATTAAAAGTAGCTCAAACGATCTGATCCGGCTTATTACAAACAAACTAAGTAAACAATGAAATAAACAACTACATACACCACTAACTTCTCTCTTTTTTTTCTCACTACATAATACTTTGAACATTGAATCTCTAACATTTTTTTTGACATTGGAAATAAAAATAATGCTTAATATTTACTATTGATTAGTACTAAAACGATTACAAATACAAAGAAATATCTACTAAGACGGATCTTCTCGCAATTTAACATCGGAGTTGATTGAATAAAAAGAATAAGTCCTATAATGTTTTCTAAGGGAACCAACCCCCGCCCCTCTCATTAACCACGCTCATATATGTAATGTATGAGTCCCAACCCCCAAAACCCACACTCGCACTCATCCAAACGAGTCTTTAACCTAATTGCCACTATCGCTTTTGCACCCATGCCAAGCTAAGATCTAGAAATGCATTGACTACACAAGTTCTATTGGAGAATATCAACTTTCTCACCAATCCTCACTTTCTCAGTGCACAAGTGAATATGGACAGGTTATGCAGGTTATTGTACCGAAAGCATACTAACCTTGACTAGAATACTACATAACCTCGTTTTTGAAACAAGTAGGCAAACATATCCTTGAGGGAATTGTGACCATGAAAAGGGACAAAAATCTTACCCCGCCATCTTACCACTTTCTGGTTTTCTTTTTAAATTTTATTTTTATTTTTATTTTTTGAAAACAAAATTTTCCCCCATACCCACACTTGGGATACATTGTCCCAAATGTATGGTTGTAGATAATAAAATAAAAACATTACTAATAAAAACACCACTTCTTTTCATGACCCAAAACACTTAATCACAAGTGCTTCATACTCCTCCCATCCACCCAAATAAAAAAATCACAAAAGATAAACAACTATACAAATAATATACTAAACGGGGTTCACTTGACATGATGAGAGCTCGATCAATAGTATGGCGGTTGGGCCGGCCATAAGATGGACATCATAAAATCTTAAAATTCACCAAAGTTAAACGCCCCGCTGCTTCCGCTACTACCCTCTCCTGATGGTGGTAGTGGTGGGGATACCATTGACTGCATCGGGTCTACCCACATCGAGTGTTGGAGAGGTGGTTTAGGATAACACACAGAACTGTCATATGGTGGTAAAGTCGTGTAATCCACGCTTTGTGGATCCGGTACAACGGGTTCACTCGCATGCCATTAATCATGCATTCTTCTATTTCGATCATCTATATATCTCATATTTATTTCTTGCTCTCGCCCATAAGCTTGAGCACGTATGCGCATCTCCAACCAATCGTGTCTTTCCTTCACAACACGTTCAACATTTTCCCCCATAAAAGTTTGAAAGTCAAATAGTTCCTAAGACTCCTCTGACCAAAGACTATAGGTTGAAGGCCTATGCCTTTCCACAACCTCGTTCATTGACCCCATATGGGCCCAATTACTACCGTATGACTCATAATACGATGAATAATTCCAACCCCCATGTTGGGAACTACCCGTACCACCGGTTTCTGTAAGATTATCAAGGTCCAAAATAACCATTTATTAAGGAAAACGCAGCGGAAATAAAGTTTTAAATCTTGTTAACCATTACACATAAACCCGTTTATGTTAAACCCAATCCAGGATCCATATATAAAATACATGCTATCAAAACACAACCATAGGGTGTTTAGCATTCTACCTTCAAGTTCGAAAATGAAAGGGATGAATGAGATGAATAGCTAGCTTCCAATGGAGGAAACCTCAAGCTTGTATACCCAACGATCTAATCAACAAACACCTTGGTTGCAAGGGTCCTTAACACTTGATGCAAGAACAACCCTTTTGTTCTTCTTCTTCTTCTTCTTCTTCTTCTTCTTCTTCTTTTGTTCACGGCTCCAACAGAGAGAAAGAAGAGAGAGTTTTTGTGTGTTTGAGAGTGTGGAGAATTATTCATCCAAGAATATAATCTCCCAATCCCTCTCTTGCATGTCTTGAAAGAAACAAAATGAGGAGAGAGAAGAGGTTTTTCCCACCCAAAATTCAAATCCCCTTTTATTACTTACAATTTATTTACTTATAATGTTTATGTTATAAACATAACATAAGTAACATGTAATATGTCATTTAGCCAATTTAAATAACATCTCTCAAAATATAAATTATCTATATAACTTATTTAACACACAAATGCAAATATTTAGAAAACCATTTTTCAAATATTGTAAGTGTCGATATTTATTACTTAGATCATATCTAATAATAATTATCGTGGCGTTTGTCTAGCTTGTTATTGGGTATGACCCGACTTGGATCAATACGTACTAGCCACATTAACTCAAATATGTGTCTTGGGAAGATCGATTCTAAAAATCTCCCACTTGCACAAGATACATATAAGATTGATGCAAATAGCAAATACCGCCTAACAATGGTTTACTATCCCTAATACGCATGACGAAGTGCCATTCAATGACATCATCCCCTTCAAGACCCATACTTGAAAATGATTTAGGTGAAACTATCATTTATCCTTTTGCACAAATGTCATGTGAAGAGACACAGATTGATCATTCTCTATTGATTTAACTAATCAGGCCTTAGACATTTAACTCTCGACGAATAAGAGGGAAAAATCCCCTATTGACTACATACGTCTCTCACTATCACCTAGTACTATACTTGAGCTTAGCCTTATGTACTAACATATTTCAGAGCAGCGAAGAACTAAGTCAAAGTATAATAGTCGGCGAATATCAAGACCCAATATGTATCTCAGGTCGGAGGATGCTATGATGTTCGCCTTTACTCAAATTTACTTATGATCACAAATCACAAGAATTCCATGCAGTAAAATTGAGGGCGGGTTATGTCCAATATTTATCCCATAAATATCTATGAACCTTGGCAGCAAACCCTTTGCAATATTCATACCGCATGAATATCTACCAATCCAAGTTCATGATAGTCTTACTTTCATATTTGTTCCCACAAGTATGATCGACTACGGATGTTTAGAATAATCTAATTACTCACAGATTTAAACATGCGAAAATGGAACATAACTCAAGAACATGACCATAACCAAAACCATATGATTGAGATAAAATAAAATTGTTCCGATATCGAAATACAAAATTTGATCAAATCCAATCACTAGAATATCGAAGTCCTAAGGCGCAAGTATGACCCTCATGCTTCGGTCTTTCAAGGAGCTTCGTGAGTGGATCCGCAGTGTTTTGATCAGTGTGAACTTTGCGAATACATATCTTTCCTTTTTCAACTTCATCCCTTATGTAGTTGAATCTACGCTCAATGTGCCTAGTCTTTTGATGTGCACGGGGTTCCTTGATTTGAGCAATCGCACCCTCGTTTTCACAAAAGATTTCTAGAGGGTCCTGAATGGTACGGACTACCCCTAGATCGGCAATGAACTTTCTAATCCACGCAGCTTCTTGAGCTGCCAAGGAGGCGGCGATGTATTTTGATTCAGTGGTGGACAAGGCTACCACGTCTTGTTTTGCACTCTTCCAAGAGACAGCACCACCATTTAGAACGAAGACATATCCCGATTGTGATCGAGAATCATCTCGATCAGTTTGGAAACTCGCATCAGTGTAATCCTTTACAACGAGTTCATCCTCACCAGAGCCATATATCAAAAACATGTCCTTAGTCCTCCTAAGGTATTTCAATATGCTCTTAACCGCCATCCAATGGCTGGTTCCTGGATTTTGTTGGTATCTACTTGTCATGCTCAAAGCGCATGACACATCCGGTCTAGTGCAAATCATGGCATACATGATGGATCCTATAGCAGACGCGTATGGGATTCCATTCATTTTGTCTTGCTCACCCTTTGAGCTTAGACATTGAGAAGCACTCAATATTGTTCCTCTTTGAATGGGTACGAAACCTTTCTTAGAGTTGTCCATCTTGAACCTTTTCAAAACTTTGTCAATGTATGCACTTTGATTCAAACCTATCAACCACCTTGATCTATCCCTATAGATCCTTATTCCCAGAATATAGGTGGCCTCACCAAGATCCTTAATGGAAAAACAGCTTCCAAGCCAGGCTTTTACACCTTCCAAGGTTGGAATGTCATTTCCAAATAGTAATATGTCATCGACGTATAATACCATAAAGGTAATGATGCTCCCACTAGCCTTTTTATACACACAAGCTTCGTCAGCGTTTTTAATGAATCCAAATTTCTTCACTTCATCATCAAAATGGTGATTCCAACTTCTAGATGCTTGTTTCAATCCATAGATTGATTTCTTCAACTTGCATACTTTATTTGGATATTGTGGATCGACAAAACCTTCAGGCTGAACCATATAGACATCTTCATTAAGATGCCCATTTAGAAAAGCAGTTTTGACATCCATTTGCCATATCTCATAGTCATAATATGCGGCTATGGCAAACAATATCCTTATAGACTTTAGCATCGCCACGGGCGAGAAAGTTTCATCATAATCAACCCCTTGAGTTTGAGTGAAACCCTTTGCTACAAGTCTAGCTTTATAAGTATCCAAGTTTCCATGCATGTCAGTTTTCTTCTTGAAAACCCACTTACTTCCAACCAATTTGGAATTAGGAGGTGGAGCAACCAAGTCCCATACTTGGTTGTCATGCATGGATTGCATCTCAACGTTCATGGCTTCCAGCCATTTATCACAAGCAGTTTGTGACATTGCATCTCGGTATGTGGTGGGTTCATCAGAATCTACCACATAGCATCCATCCATGAAAAATCCATATCTTTCTTGTGGGGTGCTAATCCTACCAGATTTGGGAACGTTTTGTGTTTTTTGATCAACCATATGATCATCATCAACAACCTCTTGTTGATTACTAGTGTCAACCAAACGTGTATCGGCTTGTGGTTCTCGATCCTCTTCGAGTTCCACAGTTCTATTTGCTCCTTCCCTAAGGAACTTTCTTTCCAAGAACACAACCTTTCCAGCAACAAACACTTTATGCTCGTTTGAATTGTAGAAATAATATCCCATCGAATCTCTGGGATATCCTACAAATTTACACATAGTGGATCGGCTTTCAAGTTTGTTTCGGGTGTTGTTCTTGACATAAGCCTCACAACTCCATACCCTTAAATATGATAAGAATGGAACCCTTCCATGCCATATTTCAAAAGGTGTCCTTTCCACTTTCTTGGTTGGTGCCATATTTAGAATATGGGCTGCGGAGATCAATGTGAAGCCCCAAACTGATAGAGGTAATGAGCTTCTAGCCATCATGGATCGAACCATATCCAATAGAGTTCGATTCCTCCTTTCAGACACACCATTATATTGTGGTGTTCCGGGTGGAGTAAGTTGTGAGACAATCCCACAACTCCTTAGATGATCTAGAAATGCATCATTGAGGTATTCACCTCCTCTATCGGATTGAAGTACTTTGATTTTTTTGTTGAGTTGATTTTGTATTTCATTTTGGTAGACTTTGAACATTTCAAAGGCCTCATCTTTGTGTCTTAACAAGAACACATACCCATAGCGACTATAGTCATCGGTAAAGGTAATGAAGTATCTTTCACCGTTCCCTGTCATTATCTTAAAAGGACCACATACATCCGAATGTATGATACCTAATAAGTCTTTCGCCCTTTCATTAGTTCCACTAAAGGGCTCCTTGGTCATCTTTCCCAATAAACAATATTCGCACTCATTAAATGAATCATCATTTGATTTCAAAAGACCATTCTTTTGAAGTGTATGAATGCGATCCTTGTTTATGTGACCGAGGCGACAGTGCCAAAGAAAAGTTTTACTCAAATCCAATTTGAGTGTTTTGATGTTAGCTTGGTACAATGAGTTATCAATGGATGTATTATCATGAACCAATTCATAAATTCCATTAAACGGCATTGCTTTAAAATAAAAGACATCATTCATGAATACATAAAAACCATTGTTTACAAACTTGAAATCATAACCAAATTGTCTAAATACAGAAACAGAGATAATATTCCAAGTCAAACTAAGAGAATACAGAATGTTTTTCAAAAGAACTTCCAAACCATTCGGAAGCTTCAAAACATAATCTCCTCGGGCTTGGACGTCAACCTTTGCTCCATTGCCCATGAAGAGACTTATTTCTCTTTTCTTGTAATCACTCCTTCTTTTGAACCCCTGCAATGAATTGCATATATGAGTTCAACATCCGGTATCTAATACCCATGTGTTAGAAGAAATAATATTAAGATCAATATGGATCATGAAAGTTGTACCTGAGGTTTGCTCCGCATCCCTCTTAGCTTTCAACTCTTTGAGATAGATCGGACAATTTCTCATCCAGTGACCTATCTCCCCACAACCAAAGCACGGATCCTCAGCGCTAACCTTTAGCTTCTTAGTTTTGGGTTCCGCTTTTGCCTTTCCCTTGAATCCCTTCTTGACTTGCCCCTTACCAACGACAACCTTTGCCTTTGGTTCCGGGTGATGCCTCTTCTTCAAGCCACCCTCATTGATCGTGAGAACGGGTAAAACCTTTTTACCCATTTCGGCTTCGGCTGTCTTAAGCATTGCGTGAAGCTCACTAATGCTTTTGTCCCATCCGTTCATGCTGTAGTTCATAACGAATGTCTCAAACCTTTTAGTTAAGTCGTTTAGGATCAAATCCGTGGCTAACTCTTTTGAGACGGGACAATTAAGCCGTTCAAGCCGATCACTGTGGCTTTTCATCTTAAGTACATAAGATGAGACAGATTGGGTTTCTTCCATATGACATGCATGAAGTGCTAGAACCGTTTCGAAGCGATTTACCCTAGCTTGAGTAAGGAACATTTCCTTAAGTTGGGTGATCATGTCATATGCCCCATGATTCTCGAAATTCTTTTGGATCTCGGGAATTATTGTTCCCAACATGAGGTAAGAAACTTGCACCGAATCCTCGGTGTATTTCAACCAATCCGCATAGGCATCCAAGTTGTTGACATCATGTTCATCGGGAATAGGATCGTCCAAAATATAGGACTTCTTCTCTTGCTTGAGAACAATTCTCAAGTTTCGATACCAGTCCATAAAGTTGTTAAAGTTTAGACGATCCTTGTCGAAAATGGATCTCAGTGATAGATTATACACATGAGGAATAATAGCGTTCTGAGGATTGTTTGCGGCCATCTATAAAAGAATTTAACAAAGTTCAATTTAGTATTTTCGAAATCAATAAATTTTAATCATTAATACCCATTAATGTCTCCAAGACAATTATTGATTAAAATCTAGAACCCAACGTTTCATCCAAATAGTAGTTAGGTTACCTTTATCCCACTATTCGAATTAACAAGGTAGTCAACGTTTGACGATTGCAACCCTTTGCAACTTCTAGTTTTATGGGATAGGTTAAACATCATATGTTTAGTTGGCATGTTTAATCCCATCAACACCTTTGAACGCCATGTTTCGGTGACCCTATAACCATGGTTTCCAAATCAAGTCGTCCTACTTACACACACACGTGAGTTTACACATACAAGTGGTTAGGTGACCCTCATCCCACAAGTATTGTAAAACCACCTCAAGATCACAAGTTTTCTTGAATGTGGTTAGGTGGCCCTTACCCCACATAAAGTCTACAAGTGACTTAAGTGTCGTATAAAAGGATGGTGTTCAACTTGTTTTAAAAGGGATTTTAGTTTTCAAAAATTCTAGATTGGAAAACTATTTAATGTACCTTCCATTTGCATGCATTCAAATGTATGGTACCTTTGAAAACCAATTTTCAAATTCCTTTAAATAAAACCCATTTTATTATGAAATCATTAATAGTTAATAAAACCAATTTTATCACTTAATAATTTCAAATGAATCACTTTTATGCTAGTTGTCGATTTTAATTGTTAACAACCAAACATGATAAAACAATAAACATAAATCAACCACACAAGCATAAAATACAAACACAAGTCCATAACCATAACCACCTAGAATGACTGCACTTGTTGACCGAAAAAAGTGTGCCAAAAGGTCTCTCCTTAGGGACTAGAATGACACAAGACATGTTTCGGTGAACTCCCACTTGATCCCGCATCCATATGCTTCAAGTGTACACCTTGTGTTGTGACTCTTCCACTTTATTTGGGCTTCCATTTGGGCTCCAACTTCAGCTTCTTGCTTCCATGGGCCTCCAAGTTTGGGCTTTGGTCATTGGGCTAAAATCACATCTTGGACTATGAGGTCCATTAAGGCCCAAAACCAAACCCGTAACCTTGTTACATATTCTTTTACAAAAGAATATATCCTAATACATTTTTCTCTAAATAAAAGAAATACAACTAATCTACTTATTATTACAAACCAATATGAAATAAATAAATAGATTACAAACCTAAATAAATGAATATTACAACCAAATTGAATATTGAATAAATCACAACACAAACACACATCCAAAGGTCATGGCTAGGTTATGAACATCCAAATGCACTTCTAAATATGCAAGGTCTTAGAAGAACAAAATGGTTCCCCTCTTACCCATAAAACTTTCGGCCAAGAGAAACAAAACCGAAAGTTTCGGGTATTATCCAAACAAAATAATTAATCATCCATATGACTTAATTCTTCAAGATTATCACATGAATGTAATGTATAACCTTGAGGAACCAAGGGGTAACCAAAAATCAAAAAAAACTTTCGGCTATATGGTGAACCACACCATAAAACCCAAAAATTTTTAGATCTATGAAGCATGTATCCGTATAAGCAGCTCTTGATGCCATTGTTGGGTTTTAGCAAGATTATCAAAGTCCAAAATAACCATTTATTAAGGAAAACGCAGCGGAAATAAAGTTTTAAATCTTGTTAACCATTACACATAAACCCGTTTATGTTAAACCTAATCCAGGATCCATATACAAAATACATGCTATCAAAACACAACCATAGGGTGTTTAGTATTCTACCTTCAAGTTCGAAAATGAAAGGGATGAATGAGATGAATAGCTAGCTTCCAATGGAGGAAACCTCAAGCTTGTATACACAACGAGCTAATCAACAAATACCTTGGTTGCTAGGGTCCTTAACACTTGATGCAAGAACAATCCTTTTGTTCTTCTTCTTCTTCTTTTGTTCACGGCTCCAATGGAGAGAAATAAGAGAGAGTTTTTGTGTGTTAGAGAGTGTGGAGAATTATTCACCCAAGAATATAATCTCCCAATCTCTCTCTTGCATGTCTTGAAAGAAACAAAAAGGAGGAGAGAGAAGAGGGAAGAGGTTTTTCCCACCCAAAATTCAAATCCCCTTTTATTACTTACAATTTATTTACTTATAATGTTTATGTTATAAACATAACATAAGTAATATGCAATATATCATTTAACCAATTTAAATAACATCTCTCAAAATATAAATTATCCATATAATTTATTTAACTCACAAATACAAATATTTAGAAAACCATTTTCCAAATATTATAAGTGTTGATATTTATTACTTAGATTATATCTAATAACAATTATCGTGGCGTTTGTCTAGCTTGTTATTGGGTATGACCCGACTTGGATCAATACGTACTAGCCACATTAACTCTAATATGTGTCTTGGGCTGATCGTTCTAATAGTTTCCATATCCTCCGGCTCACCCATTTCCTCTATTACATCTTCCTCTTCTTCATCCGACTCAGCATCTACATCCTCTCTTAACACTCTCCATCTCACATTATCACTTATGATCTGAAGATATCTATCATCTTGGGTATATGTCCGACCTGGTCCCAACTCCTTCAACTTATGTTCCTTAAACTTTTTAGTCATCCCAACCGCATCTTCTTGAATAACCCCGTGTAGCTTCAATATTGTTGTGATTAGTCGGCAGTGCGGTATTAATTTCCGCTTGTTGCTCTCTCAGCTAATTCACATATTGTGCATGACCAAATAACGGAAGGAGATTAGTGGTTTCCCACACATCAACGCATACAAGATCGGAATATCACTGTTCCTCATAATCGAAATATCCCCCCGATGGGGCACCACATTGGATAAACAGATTCTCATTAGCAACTTCGCTTCAGTATTCAAATATTTCCTCTTTATATGCGGATTCATACCCCTACCAACTTTTAGAACTTTCGCCAACATAGTATGCCATTGAGATTTTTTGTCAGGTTCCTCAAACAAGTCTTTCACGGATGGGTACACATACGAGTTAGCAGACTTGCTATCAAATAAAGAAATTTTGTTAAAAGTATCAAAAGACATCACAACTTGATTTCCACCCACCGTGCCAATCAGTTTCATATCGGTGGCCCTGTTATACGTTGGACATCTTAGAGTCGATACTCATTCCTTAATCTCTCTATCATACAAAGTATTGTGTTCTTCATCAGAGCACTTAAGGGCGGCTTCCCACCTTAGTGCTTCAAATTTATCAAGCACACCAAACGCTTCAAAGCCTGGATCATTCACCTCTTTCTCACACATAAACGCCTCAATTCTCTTGTTCAAGGTATTCAATTTATCCCTAAATAACTCAGGTCTCCATTCCAAACAGTAGCTTGAAAACACCCCACCCCCCAAGTTGGTTTGGGATTCTGCACACACACTTCCTCTTGTTCTTCCTACATTCTCTACCTTTTAGAATGGGCTGCTTGATCACTGTAAGATGTGGTTTTCCCATTTCCTTTTTCAGAGTTTCTACCCATCTACACACATAAACCACCCAAAACGAACCAAGTTAATTCAATATGTACATCCCCACACTTGCTTATTACTATGGTTGTGGATATTCAACCCATTATTCATTTCACCAAAATCTCAAGACTTAACTAACACTTGATTTTCAAGTTTTCAATGTAAAAACAATATGTTTAAAGTACTTATCTACTATCCACAACCACAATGTATAACCATTACACTAATTAACCAAACAAGCAAGTGGGTATAGTTCAAATCAATTGCACCTTAACAATTTTTGCAATGTATACAAATAATTGAACAAGAACACACCTTGGTTGTTGAATAAGATGATAAACTACTTCTTTCTTCACAAAAAGCAAACCCCCCGCCCCAAATTTTCTTAAGAAATTCGGCACCCAAATGCTTAAAAATCGGATTAAAACTTAGAAATTAGTGGAATTATGGTTGATATTGTCAATCCTCAAAAAAATTCAATCAAAATAGGGTTAAGAATATTAGAAATTGATGATTGTATGAGAAAGTTATGGTTATGGAGATTAGGGTTTTTAGAGAAATTGATGAAGAAGATGATTTGATTTGGTGAATGTGAAAGTAAAAGAGGGAAGTAGGTATAATTTGTTGATTTGATAAAATTTTATTTTCTTTTTCTTAACCAAAGCTGAACCGAGTCTGCTGCCTCGTCCGCACCGTGGGCCACGGTATAAGGTTCCCGTTTTGTGTCGAACCATTAGGTGTGGACCGTGGGTAACGGTTCACACCGTGATCCACGGTCAGGTTGCATCAAGGTGGACAGAGCACACCGTACCGTGGTGTGGCTGTCCACCGTAGCCCAGGGTCCCCTTCACCGTGGCCACGGTCATGTACCGTGGTCCACGGTCCACCAAAATAATTTTTTTCCCAACACGCTAAATAAATTCATAAAAATTTCCCCACACTTGATTTGGACACACTCCAAAGCGAGAAAGGTAATTTTTAAAACCATATTTGAACAAAAAAGCTAAACTAAACTATACAACAAACCTGAGCCTTTACGAAATGGAACCATCCGGTGGGCTTAGAAGGAAACTCACTTTGTCATATTCAAGCATATTAACGTCTCTACCTTCTAAGTATGGTTTGAGGCAATGTCTATTCACAACTTGTTTAACTTGATTTTCCATGTCTTCAATCTAAACATCACCAAACCTCCCTACTCTTGTGATGAAATAAGGATCCATCCACTTGCTTTTTAGCTTCCCGGGAAACAATATGAGTCTTGAGTTGTACAACCACACCTTTTGCCCAACTTCAAATGTTCTCTTCCTTATCTTAGCATCATGCACCCTTTTTAGTTTTTCTTTATAAGCCAACACATTCATACGCTTCTTTCGCTCAACTAAAATTTCCTTAACTCGTCGGCTTCATTATAATCAATATTAACATTCTTAATTGTCCATAAGTCCATAATGCATGGTGAGCCAACTCCATTGGAAAATGACAACCCTTTCCATACACCAACCGATAAGGAGTGGTACCAGTCGGTATCTTGTAAGCGGTTCAATATGTCCACAATGCATCATTCAACTTAACTGACCAATCTTTCCTATCAACCTGAATCGTTGTCATTAAAATTTCCTAAATTTGGCGATTGGAAACTTCAACTTGGCCACTCATTTGAGGATGGTAAGGCGTTGCAGTTCAGTGATTGATGCCATAATGTTTTGACAATTTGCCAAACGTGAAGTTCTTGAAATGAGACCCACCATCACTTATTATTACTCTTGGAACATTAATCTTGAGAAAATTTTGGATTGTACAAACTTGCACACCACGGAGTGGTCATTAGTTCTTGTTGCAACCGCTTCAACCCACTTTGATACATAGTCGACCGCAACAAGAATGTACAAATACCCATATGAATTCGGAAACAGGCCCATGAAGTATATGCCCCAAACATCAAAAATGTCAACCACCAAGATGGGTTGTAAAGGCATTTCATTCCTTTTTGATATACCCCTATTCTTTGAAAAATTATGCAATGTCGAGCATATTAATTAGCATCTTTAAAAAGTGTTGGCAAATAAAACCCGCATGTAAGTACTTTATACCCCGTTTTAGAGTCACTAAAATGGCCCCCACATGCCGACGAATGAGCATGTTTCAAAATCTCTTTCACTTCATTCTCGGGTACACATCTTTCAAGAACTTGATCCGCAACAACCTTGAAAAGGTCCGGTTCATCCCAAATGTATTGCTTGACTTGGGCCATGAATTGTTGTCTCTGTTTCTTTATGTAATGTTTCGAAATCGCACCCGTGGCTAAATAATTAACATAGTGAACATACCACGGTGCGGTTGAAACGGAAAGCAACTGTTCATCCGGAATTTTTTCATTTATCTCCATCGGATCATCAATACCTTCAAGTGATCTCCGAGACAAGTGATCCCACACTACATTCTCACAACCTTTCTTGTCATGAATTTCAAGATCAAACTCTTGTAACAATAACACCCATCGAATCAAGCGCGGTTTTGTGTCTTTCTTTTACATCAAATATCGGACCGCACTATGATCCAAATACGCCACAACTTTACTTCCCAAAATATATGAACGAAATTTTTCCAAGGCATTCACCACCGCAGGCAACTCTTTTTCGGTAGTGGTGCAATTCAATTGTGCCTTGGATAAAGTTTTGCTCGCATAGTAAATCACCAACGGATTTTTATCTACTCTTTGACCTAATACCGCTCCAACCGTGCTATCACTAGCATCACACATAATTTCAAAATGATTTGACCAATCCGGTGATCGAAAAATGGGTGCTTGCACTAACTTTTCCTTCAAACTGTCAAAAGCTTGCAAAAATTCATTAGTAAACTCAAAGGGGACATCCTTCAATAAGAGATTACATAAAGGTTTTGAAATTGCACAAAAACCTTTAATGAATCTCTTATATAATCCAACAATTCCAAAAAATGATCTCACACCTTTGGAATTTTTTGGGGGTGGCAAAGATGAAATTACTTTGATTTTAGCTTGCTCAACTACCATTCCCCTACTTGAAACCACATGGCCCAATACAATGCTCTCTTGCACCATGAAATGACTTTTCTCCCAACTCAAAACCAAGTTTGTCTCAACACATCGTTTTAAAACTTTTTCTAAATCATTAAGACAAGACTCGAAAGTTGAGCCAAAAATGGAAAAGTCATCCAATAAAACCTCAAGTGAATCCCCAACCATGTCTGAGAAATACTCATCATACATCTTTGAAAAGTGGTCGGGGCATTACACAATCCAAATGGCATCCGCCTAAAGGCAAAAGTACCATATGGACAAGTGAAGGTGGTTTTGTGTTGGTCATCCGGGTGGATTGCAATTTGATTGTACCCCGAATACCCATCCAAAAAACAATAATATTTTTGACCAAAAAGTTTATCAATTATTTGATCAATAAATGGTAACGGAAAAAGATCTTTTGGGGCGGTGGTATTTAATTTTCTATAATCGATGCACACTCACCACCCGGTTACCGGGCGGGTGGCAATTTGTTCACCGTTATCATCTTTTATTATCTGAATACCAGCTTTCTTGGGCACTACCTGTGTCCGGCTCACCCATGCACTGTCTGAAATGGGATAAATGATCCCCACATCCAACCACTTGATCACCTCATTTTTCACCACTTCCCGCAAATTAGGGTTCAATATTCTTTGAGTCTCCCTTGTTGATTTAGCCTCCTCATCCTCAGTTATTTTATTCATAACAATATAGGTACTAATACCCTTTAAATATGCAAGTGTCCATCCAATAGCCGCCTATGCTTCCAAAACCTTCACCAACGCCCACTCTTGATCTTCCTCTAAGTTGGAAGCAATGATAACCAAAAGGGATTCATTCTCCCCTAAGAATGCATACTTCAAATGGCTTGGAAGTTCCTTCAATTCAACCTTTGTTGGACACTCCAAGGATGGATTTGTGTCCGAGTTAATCTCTGTTGGCAAGCCCTCAAATTGATGTGTCCATGGTGGTATTCCCTCTTGCATAGCTAAAGCATCTTTTTTTTTGTTCCTCCATCCGCAATGCACACACATATACCTGTTCAGAATCATCACAAATTCAAGCTTCCACACAATCCTCATCATATTCATGAGGAATACAGTGATCCACCACATCTGCCATAAAACATTCTTCACCACTTATAGAATTAGCAACGTTAGTAAAAAAACATTAAGGCGCATTTTCCGATTACTAAACGCCATGTCAACGATACTAAATCTACAATCAATGATTGCATTGGCAGTGTTCAAAAATGGTCGACCCAAAATAATATTTTGTTGTTGACTTGGGTCACCCGATGAATAATCAAACAAAAAAGTCCACATGATAGTAAAAATCCTCCACTTTCACAATTACATCCCGCACGATCCCACGGGGAAGTTTATGAGACAAATCCACCAATACAACCGTGGTCTCAACATGTTTCAAAGGAACATAGTCATATTGGTTATATAAACCCCCACAGAGAATGCTTAATCCGGCCCCAAGATCTAATAACGCCCTAGACTTTTGAAAAAATCGTCAACTTGAATATTAATTAAGGGCGTTCTCGGATCATGAAGCTTAGGAGGAAGATCTCCTCTTAAAACCGCACTTAGCTGCACGATTAAATCCACCCATTTAGGCACTTTTTGTTGCCTCTTCTGAGTGCATAATTCTTTTAAAAACTTTGCATATGAGGGAACTTCTTCGATTGCCTCAAGTAGAGGTAAAATCACTTTTACCTGTATAAACACCTCCCACATTTCATCCTTTTGAGGACCCCGTTTTACAATGACATATTTTTTACCCGCGTCAAGCAAAGCCAAAGGAAATGAAACCGCATTTGTTTCACCTTCCTTGTTTTTATCTTTTGAGTTTGAAGCTTGACCCGAATCTTGTAACGGTTTTACAAAAGTGATATGTTTAGTAGGTTTGTTAGTTTCGATTTCATCATCGTCACTTTCAAGACCCGTAATGTCCTCAACTTCCCCATCAACAAACCCGATGATAAATCAGTTTTATACTCTTTACCACTTCTTAACACACTAATATGTTTAATATGAATAGGGCTGACATATCGTGTATACCCGTACACGATAAGACACGAACACGAAATGGGTATATACATGTACACGACACGAAAACTTATTGTGTACCTGTAACCCAAACATGAACACGAACCTGTTAATACCTGGTATACACGATAATACACGATAGTACACGATAATAGTTATTTAGAAACACACATTTGACAACCTTTTAGTGAAAAAAAAGTCGACGAAAGTTTTTAAAAGTATTATAATAAAACATAAATCCATGCTCCTTAACAAATTTAAGACAACAACACATAGAATTCTAATCAAAACATATATTGAAAACAATATCAATTTCCAAACTTCCAAGTTCCAATTGGTCTTTCTTCTCAAATCTTCAATTCTAAACAATCAAACCTACACACAAAATAAGTATAGTCAATTAGTCATATTAATCATGGACAATTGGACATATTCATATAGTTTTATCAAGTAACATTATTAGAAAGTATTAGAGTGAGGTATCTTAGGATTGTTCATTGTTTTTAGCGAGCAACACTACTTGAAGCAATTGGAGTTGGTACATTAGGTTCACCGAATTTGAAGCATTTGATCCACAACTAATGTCAAGCGACATTATATCTTCAGTGAGCTCTTCCACACTAACTTTGTTAGAGCCTTCAAAATACAAACAAACATATACATTATAAAATTAATATAATATCATGTATAAAACTTATAAAAATCAAGCAAAGATGGACATTACAAAATTCTCTATGTTACTAATCTTTTGTGCATATTAGAGTCTCAATGGTAGCTTTACTAAGTGAACTTTGATGTTCATGATCACTCTTCCACTTGCACTAAATGTCGACTCTGATGCCACAGTAGATACCTGAATAGTCGAAAAGTCTCTTGCCATCCTCGCTAGTATGGGATATCTAAACTCATTGGCTTTCCAAAAAGCCAACACATCAAGTGGTAAGTTAACATCAACTCTTGACTCCTCGTCTCAAACATACCGTTGTTTTGGCTTTTATATCATTCGCCTTTTCGACCTTCTTTTGTGGGCCACTCATAATTACCTAAATAGTAAATACTAACAAATGTGAGCAATCAAAAGCTCAAAACCAAATAAGTGAAATAACTAACTAAAACAGGCCTATAGTAGTATAATTCACCTCAATACTGAATATTTTTGTACAAAACAAAATAAACCCCACCTAAAATTCTTTTGATTTAATCCACTCTATCATTTGCTCACCAAATCCCATATTATTAAAATCAGCAACCCACCGAGTCACCAACTCGTTCACCTCAATCCCCAAATCAATTTTATATTTTAAACAAACTGACAAACCCTTTGGGATAAAATAATAATATGAATTAATGACCAACTAAATATGGAATTTAGTATTTATGAGATGAATTGCAATAAAACAATAACTTACCAAGTTGTAATAGCCTGCTGAAGATGAATGATGAACAGAACTGGAGGCCGGAGAGAGTATGGCTGCGACGGGTGGAGGCCGGAGAGAGTATGGCCGCGACGGGTGGAGGGCGAAGAGAATATGGCTGTGGCGAGTGATGGACGGTGTGAGAGGGAAGGCCAGCGACGGATTTCGGGTGATGGCCGGCTTGAGAGAGAGGATTGATGTCGATACTTGAGCGACGGGTAGTAAAAACTTCTTTGAATTACGGTTAGGGATAAGTTATAACTATATATATTTTATATATACTTATTTAATTTTAAAAATGACCAGGTTTTAACAGGTACCTAATAGGTAAACATGTATTATACCTGTTTAGACACGAAAATTAATAGGTAAATTCGTGTCTACCTATTTATTACACGAAACCTGTTAAGGCCTTACCTGTTAAAGTCGTGTAGGTACGTGTCGTGTATTCGTGTCTCGTGTATAAATTTCCAGCCCTAAATAGGAACATTACAAGATGAGCTATGAGATAGATTTACCTTGGTGTCGCTTGGCAGTTGGCATTTGTTTTTCTTCAATTCCGATACTTCGTTTGCAAGTTGACCCATTTGGGTGGCCAATGATTGGATGGATTTGTCTCGGACTTTATCCTTTTGCATTCGAGCTTCATCATGTTGATTTCTCCTTTGGATGTCTTGTTGCATCATCTTTAACATACCCATGACTTCAATCCCACTTGATAAACTTTGACCCGGAGACCCACTTTGACCACCACCCGTTTGTTGAAATTGACCTTGAAACCCTTAATTGTTGTATTGTTGACGAGGAACATAATTTCCTTAATTCCCTTGGAATTCGGATTGGATTGAGTAGACGGATTTCATAACGAAAATTTTGATGATTTCTCAACCTTGGGTGGTAAGTGCTTGACTTCATGTTGTAATTTCTACCACTTCCCCCTTGACCTTGAAGAGCATTCACCTGCTCTACTTGTACTCATCCCACCATACACACATCTGATTCATGACCCAACTTATTACAATTTATAAAAGCATCAATTACTTGATTGGTGATTTGTACCCCTCCATCCTTCAAGGCATGCACTTGTGGTCTTGCAATTTCCGGCCTTGCTCTTCTTGAGGTTTGAGCCTTACTCTTTGATGTGACCATCATTTGCTCCAAAAATGCATAATCATCTTGTTCATAATTAGTACCAAATGTACCATTCTCAAATCCTGCTCATCTTCTATACTCAACCCCACATGTAAAGCATTCAACAATTCCTAAAGAGCAATACCATGGTGAGGAAAATTCTTAATCGTCATGTTAAACCGCTCAAATGCTTCTAAAACATCTCATCTGGTTGTTGTTGGAAAGTTCTCAAACTTCGTCTTGCATCATTGGCCTTTCGAGCCGTGTAAAATTCTTCCAAAATTCTTTGTTGCATCTCGGCCCAAGTATAAATGGATGCGGAAGGCAGTGTGTAAAATGATCCATTCGCCTTATCTTCCAACGAGAATTGAAAAAGAACCAACTTAACCCCATCTAATGAAAACCCTTGACCCCCCCCCCCCATCGTGTTGAAAATGGATTCATACGCCTCCAAGTGAAAGTAAGGTCTTCCGTTGCTAGACTCGTATAAATTGGTAAACTTTGGAGTGAATTGGTTCTCACTTCAAATGTTCTTCCATGCTGATTTTGAGGAATAACCACCGGAGATGGATTATTAGTGATGACCGGTCAAAAGTAAGCTTCAATTCCCGTTACCATCTCTCTTGAATGCCTTCTTGGTATCCCCATTGGTACTCTTGGTTGACCCATTTTCCTATACATGGGCCTTGGAGGTGCAAATTGTTGAAATTGTGATTGGGGCATTTGTTGTTGAAATTGTTGCTCTTGTTGCCCTTGTAGAGGAATTTGTTGTGGAACTGGTTGTTGTGCAACCAGTGGTGGTTGTCTATTAAACTCGTAAATCGGTTCCGTTTATTGTCTTTGAGCATCACCAAAGTTCCTTTGATTCACCCCTTGATTTCTATCACCTCCCGTGTAATAACCTTCCGCTTCATACCCCTCAAACTCCCCGTCAAACCTATCACCATAACCATCACCTTGTGTTCTTGAATATTTCATAAACGGTGGTGGTTGATTTGGTAACTTGATTGTGGTTGTTGAAAAGTTGGTTGTTGGTTTTGTTGAGATGATGATGTACCAAAGGTAGGAAAAAGATTGGAAATAGGTGTCAATGTTGATGATGTTGAATACGTGAATTGAGTATTTATGGGTTCGGTTGTGTAATTTGGTTTCACTTCACTCGATGAAGTAAATATGGTAGTAGTTATTGGTCGAGGTGGATTTGGTGGAGGTGTCGTTGGCAATGTTTGACCCGTAGTAGGTGCCGGTTATTCCATTGTGATGTTCGATGTAGTCGGAGAACCAAGAAGTTTGTTCTCCCGAAGTAAAACTCGGTTTCTTCTAAGTGTTCGTTCAATCTCAGGATCAAAAACTAGTGGTGATGACCTATTAGAGCCTCTAGTATGCATACACCTGTAAATACCTGCACACTAACACAACCAGCGTAAACGCGAAAATAACAAACAAAAACTACAAAAGTTAACACATGTTGCGCACTAGTCCCCGGCAACGGCGCCAAAATTTGACGTGAGATCGAAGAGTCACTCAAAAATAAACCAACTATAACTAAATAGATAGCAGTAAGTGGGTGTTGAACACAGAGAGTTTGTGGAAGGTGTGTTTACTAGTAGCTTTAACAAACAACTAATTAAATCAAACTAAATTGCATAAAAAGTAATTTCAGATTTTTATTGATAGGAATTGATTACTAAAAAGAAACAAAATAACTTGCAACAATGATTAAAATTGATAAACTGATTAAAAACAAGCGATCAACTTAGATTTCAGGTTTAAATCAACACAGTGTTCATGCTTACTAGAAAGAACCACATAGACATAGTTCATGTTTGATTACTTGTTTGTGAAAAAAGGGAACTAAGTACTTGGATTAATATAATCCAAGGTTGTTACCTAATGATCAATTAACTAATATTCAACCCTAATTCCTCCCATGATATCTCGATTACCAATAGCACCAAGAACGTATGGTTTAAATTATGATCAAACACAAGCAATAATTTACAAAAAATTATTCAAACACCATAACAACCAAACAAATGTTGCAAAGTCATTATTCTAGAAATTCAAGCATAGCAAAGTGTATCAATTAAACCTTACATCCAAAATGATCACCAATGGAATTAGCCACTCATGGTTTTGTAGATCATCATCACTTCAATTGTGTTAATCATAGAAATCAAAGACAAAAACAATTTATTACAATCACCAACAATAGTGTTTTGCATTCCAAATTCGCCTCAAGTCATTCCCAAGTGAAAAGTCTATGAAAAGACATCCCAAAACGGAATAAAAACAAGTCAAAAACGGAAATTTCAACATCGGACCGTGGTCCACGGTGCACACCGTGGGCCACGGTCCAGGCAGAGCTCAGGGTACGGTGAGCTCTGCCGTTTTAGGTTCAGGTTAACCGTGGCCACGGTGATCTTCAGTTCAGCCTCTTTCTTATTGTCTCTTTTAGTCCCTCTCGCCTCTTGGTTCCTACGTGTAACATCCCGAATTTTCAAATAATAATATTTTACATATTTTTTTTTATAATGGAAAGTTACTTGAGTAAATAGATAAATAGTAAAAAGGTAAAAAGGGAAAGATAGGGAGGTAAATTAAAGATAATTAATCATGAACTAAAAGGGAAATATGGGCCTTAGGTCCATGGGCTTAAGCGAGTATAAATACCCCTTAAACCCTAAATCTTTCCATTTCCATCCCTAATATCCATCTTATTCTCCCTACACACTCAAAACACACACAAACCCTTCCTATTTACGGCCGAGAGAGAAAGTGAGAGATCCAAGACCAAATCCAAGCCGAATACCAATTGATATTGATAACACAAGCTAGATACAATATAAGGGTTGATAAACAAGTCAAGACGTGGCCTATTATCCGTATAAAGGTATGTTCTTGACCTTAAAGATTACGTTTTTATGGAAGGTTTGCTATGAAACTTGACCCTACAGTAGATTGGGTCTAGATACTTCATAAAAATGCAAAACTTGATGATTAAAATGAACTCCATAGACCTATGGTTATGTACGGCTCATATATGAGCCCTAGATCTAGCCTATAACGTTTTAACTCTACAAAGGTCTAAGCTTTATGCCTAAAACGGGATAGATCTTGAATCCGTGATAGTAATGGGTGCAATCGGGTATAAATGATGATGATAAAGGATTAAAGATCCATGATTTGAACCTTAGTACAAGTAAACTAGGCAAAATATAAACATAAAAAAGAAAATTAGCTGAGATGGGTGTTTTAGGCCAAATTTGAGAATCCTTAGTCAAACCATAGGGTTCTCGGTCAAACATGCAGTCACCATGTGTTCTCGGTCAGAGTTCTCGATGGCCATGTGTTCTCGGTCAGGGTTCTCGGTCGAAAACACGAGTTCTCGGCCAAGTATGAGATCTCGGCCAAGTATGAGATCTCGGTCAACATACGAGTTCTCGGTCAAACCATATGGGTTCTCGGTCACGAGTTCTCGGAGGGTTCCCAGTCTTGAGTTCTCGGCCACAGTTCTGTTGAGCCTTGGGCCTGAACCCAAATTGGGCCAGATGATGGATATTTGGACCTAATTTAAATAAGCCCAGTTTAGAAAATAATTTAGAATCCTAATGGAAAATGTGTCAAGACAACTAAGGAAAATAAATTTTTTCCAAGCTGACCTGGCAGCTTAACCCCAGCCAGGGGCTCTACCCCTTGGACCCCGCTAGGGGCTTCCGTCCCTAGAACCCCTCTGCCAGGGGCGCTGCCCCCGAACCCCCGTTCGTTGTGGGTTATATAAAGATAGAAATACGATATGAGCAGCAATAGTTAATTGATACATGTACATATTATACAGTTAGCCGTGCACAGCTCAAGAAGGGAATCACTATTAACGGTGAACATAACCGCATTCAGGTGAGTTTCTAGCCCCATTTCCTTGTTATGTTTTCGGGGCTGTGTGCATACTCGATGTGATAGTTAATTACCTTAACTGGTAAGTGTATGCTATGTATGATTTATATGTTATTTATCTATATCTTGAATGTGAATGAAAGCTTGTCGCTACGTGAATGATCTTCGGATATTGTACTTATTGACAAGGGAAGTATGTGTATGATAGTTGAATGTGTATGATAGATATATGTACAACATAAGAATATGTATGAATGATTAAATAAAGTATATGTATGTTACGGGTATGTAAATATAGTATGCTCGAAGATGAAGAAGTAAGGGATCAGACCCTAATAATATCTGAGATAGAGAAGAAAGGGATCAAACCCTAAAAATATCTGAGATAGAGAAGTAAAAAGGGATCAGACCCTAATAATATCTGAAATAGACAAGAAAGGGATCAGACCCTAATAATATCTAAGATAGACAAGAAAGCCGTCAGACCCTAATAATATCTGAGATAGACAAAGGACAGAGGGATCAGACTATAGTAATATCTGAGATAGAATGAACAGTAATAATATAGTATGAAAATAATAAAGTATGAACAAATGTACGAAATGAAAGTAAATTAGTAAAATGATTATTATGTATCTTCGAATACTTAATCGAAGGTAAGTGTATGTATTGTATGATGAATGATTAACTAAAACTCACTCAGCGTAGCTGACTTTTAGTATGCACGCAGGTGAGTAGAATGCGACAGCTGGCGTGAGCGGGACACATGGCAGAAGAATAAAAGCCTGGCATCTGAAGATCTGTTATGTTTTATAAGTTATGTTTTGATTTGAAAGACAAGAAGAATGTTTAAGACATGTTTAAGATTTGATACGTAATGTTTTATGAAAGTTTTTATATTCCGCGAATGTTCTTTATTAACTCTGATGACTAGAACTATGTGAATGAGTAAATCCAACGTCCAAATGTGAGGTACCGATAACGGGGCATTACACTACGGTTGCCTCCTTGTACGCCATATTTGCTCCGGAACCTCCTTTTAACCTGCATTTGACCATACAACCGTAGTTATCTAATTCCATGAAGTTAAAACTTAATACATAGGTTTTTATACCATTTAAGCTCAATTACGGGTCATACTCTGATGCACCCGTCATAATGTTTTTAAAAAAGTATTAACGTGTTAAAAAGCAATGACCGTTAAAAATGTGTGGGGGTAGTTGGTTTTAAATTAGGGGCATTTGTGTAACTATTATTTAAATTAACAAAAATGTAGTGAAGTTGAGGGACCAAAGTTGTAAGTGTATTATGAAAAAATGGAAGTTGCGTAATACTTGTGACTAAAGACTTAATTACCCCTAATAACTATATTTTAGATGGATTGTGTGTTGTATATAAAGCAATGAGTTTGGTACCTCTTAAAATATAAGAAGTTCCTAACTCATGTTATATATATATATATATATATATATATACACACACATATAACTAGTGTAAAATTGTAAGTAAACTAGCAGACTAAAAACGTTGTGTACAAATACTTCATGTGTGTATATAAACCCATATTACTTTTAAACGAGTTATAACATCTCATTAATAATAATAATAATAATAATAAGCGGATCATGCCCGTATAGCTCTTAAACGGGTTATAACATCTAATTTATTTGTTAAACTCTTTCATTATCAAACTCTAATTCAATTTCTCTATATAGATTTTGTTTCAGATTGTATTCTTTGAAGTTTAACTTAAATAAAACGTTTAATAAAATAATATCCAAATTATAACAAATAAACATAAATGAATAAATATAAATATTAAGTATATGATTCATTCAATATTAAACGACAAATGTTAAATAACCCCGTAATACGGGGATAAAAGCTAATAATAATATAAACTTGTAAGTAAATTTATGTGTAGAAATCATAATAAGCACATTGACTAAGTCTCTAATCATTGATATATTGGCATTAAATATATGTCCAATTTTCTCTTTTTCTTTTCTTTCTTTCTTTTTTCGTTTTCTTGTTTTCTTTTTGTTTTGTTTTCCTTTTCATACAGGACGATTTTGTGAACAATTCCATTCATTGCGACTAATGGACGGGATACATATGAACCTATCTTTTTATGTCAAGTCCTTTTAGTTATAGATGTTCACATTTCAAACACCTACGTTTCTGCGTACTTTTTTATATTTTGCACTAAAAAAAATTAAATTTTATAAAAAAAACACAGCCCTTAGCGTAGTAGCACGACGCTTGAAGGGAAAAACAAATAGAGTAAGTTACTTAAAGTCATAAATAATTTATTTGCTACATGAGTTTATTTTCAGCTTGATAGTTTAACTCTTTTGTGAGGAGGATATTTTCTGGGAGGTCATAGAAAATAGCTCGAAGCTATACAAGTCAAATACAAGATTTCAAAATCTCATATAGATTATAAAGTGCATGTACGTAACAAGCTTCCAAATTTTCATACGGATTATAGTGTATGCAATGAGACTTATCACTTTAGCTTATTTACATTCTTTTCCATGTGGTGTAGGTAGTATACTGTCACAAGTCATTCAAAAACCGGTTTCATCTGACTTATAATAATGGTCAGTGGTATTATCATGAACTCATCAGGAGAATGGCAAGAACTCTCAACCAATGTTGCTTTTGATGTGTAAACACATCTAGACACACACACCTTACTTGTCATTAAGGTTGTCCCCAATAAATCACGGACTAGCATTTAAACACAAAACTAACAACGGCCTTCAATATTTTGGCACGTTACAAATTGTTCAATGTTTGTTTGATAAATATCAACAATTGCGACATCCATATAAACACCGACCTCTGTTTCATTATCCACAATATAACATCAAAATCTGAATATTCCTTTTATTTTATGAACATAAAATAACAAACATTAATGAATGACATAAACAAATCTCACAACTGTAAAATGAACAAATACTCACAAGCATAAATGTACAAACTCAAGGACATAATGTATGGCGATGTTCATTCGTTTGATTAAATAAACGAAAAGTTCAGTTTATGATAAAAGAACTTTTTATGAAACCATTCACCAAACATTTAGCTTGTTAACCATTAAATTATTGGACTATTATATATAATAGGACCTTATATATATTATATATTATTTAACTAGTTGTCGCAATAAATATCGTACTTAAGCGTATATGTTACTCTAGTTTCTTTTAGGCTTTAACGTTCTCGTGTGATCCACTTTTGTCTTGTTATCTTTTCATCTTTTGTTCGTATTTGAGGTGAGTTTACATATCCTCCTTTTTCATCTTTTAAATTTTGGGGGGTGACATGTATACCCTACTTAAATTACTCATTTTTGTTTAGTTATCTATTTATAACACAATTCAATATTTGTTTATGTGTGATTATTGCATGCTCTATGTTAATGCTCTATGTGCTTAATTGTTTATTTTATGTTTGGTGATTGTTATCTCATCCTCATCTATCCTCATCTAGTATGATCATACATTTACCCAAGTACTTTGATTTCGTATCAATAAGAACGAGTCTACATCTATTTAGTTATTTACATTTTCATAAGAATTGTAATACTCACCATTTACATATGAATTGTGACTTATATATATATATATATATAACTAAAACTTATATATTCTCACCAACATTCGTGTTGACAAACTCTATTTTTATTCATGCTATAGATACAAGTAATTTATATATAGATACAAGTAATTTATATTGATCAGAATCGAAGATATTAGTTTTTACCTTAGGATATTTATTATAAACCCAAAGAGTATGATGTATATTGAATTTGTGTACTTGTTTTAATGTTAATGAAATTAAATAATTATTTTAGCTTTAATTAGTGTATTTTGAGCTACTGTCCAATTAATAAGTTATGTCCTGGCATGTTTCGCCTTTGATCGGGGTGTGACATCTTGTTTGAATCAACCCGATTTATGTGTATGAATTAGAGTTGAGTCTTCTGACATAGAATAAACAAATGATTTGGTTTGGATTGTACATTGCAACCTATTAACCGAACAACTTATCAAGTTGACCCTCATATCTTAGTCCTTAGATATGAACGATAAAATAAGTTCAACAATATATGAACAATAAATATATACCTTCAAAAAATATACAAATATATAGCTCAGAGTTTATATGGATGCATTAAAAATATAGAAAATCATGAATGAGCTATCACATGGTTTGCGGAGTAGTGAACATATGTTACTTCTTGTCACTTCGTCAAGTTGGTTTAACAATGTATTAGTAATTGGTGTAGCGTTCATCTTATATATGATGGCCATCACAAAGGTTTTCCACGGGATAATCCTCACGGCTTGTTTGTGTATTTGGAAGACTATAAACGAAGCGATCTTCTCTAACAAATTGACGTGTCTTACGAGAACAATCGAGGACATAAAATAATTGGGTTATCTTTGAATAAAAAAGGAAAAAATCTCAAACTTTCCTTTTCATAGTAATAGATTCCATATTTGTCCTAACTTTAGAAAACTTCTCAAAATGTTCTTTAAAAAGAGACACGATATTTCCTATGATGATCGACGATTTTTAAAAGACCCAAAAAAAAGTCACATATCAAAACTAATGAAATCAATGTTTAATTTCTTTGACTATCCTCTCTCTTTATTGTATCCTCTAGCCCTTTAATTTTTGTTTTCTTCTTTAACGCCATCTCTCTATCTCTATCTCTCTCTCTCCACCATCTTTTGAGTTGGTGGGAACGAAGCACTCCAAGATGCCAAGCTTGCATGCAATCTAGCCAATTATACTACATCTTCTCTACATAATTATTGAAAACCCTTTCCAACACTCCATTCCCTCTTCTCCTCGTTGCTTATTATATACAACGCTACCACCGCAGCATATCCTACTCCTGTGTTGCCGTTTGTAGTTTAACTTTTCGGGGATTACCAATCCCAACATATTAAATTTGTAGTTTAACTTTTCGGGGATTACCAATCCCAACATATTAAACTTGTCTTAGACAAGGATATAATGGTTTTTGTAAGAGGAAGTAGGATATTATACATAATTTTTGAGAATATCTTAATTTCAAGTGCGTGGTAAAACTATGCAAATGTGTTCTATTTTTAGCTAAGATTTATCAAGGTTTTAACTAACTCATTTAATCTTTAATTAAATGTAGGGGAGTTGGCAAATGACCCACTAATGATTTATTATATATATCACATTCAAATAAATTAATGTATGTATGTATGTATGTGTCACACCTCGACCAAAGGCGGCAAAACATGCCGGTGCGTAACGTATTGATTAGACAATAGCTCAAAAGACACTAATTAAAGCGACAATAATTATTTAATTTCATTGATATTAACAAGTACACAAGTTCAATAATAAAACAAATGCATTTTATTTTGAATAAATATCCTAAGGTAAAACAAATATCTTCGATCTTGAACAATATCAATTACTTGTACCTGTAGCATGTATAAAAATAGATTTTGTCAACTATCACACAGCGATCAAAGGCGGCAGAACATGTCGGGGTGTAACGTATTGATCGTACAGTAGATCAAAAGACACTCATTAAGGAGACAATTAATATTTAATTTCATTAACATTAAACAAGTACACAAATTCAATAATCATAACAAAGACATCATAATCTTGTCATTTGAATAAATATCCTAAGTTAAAACTAATATCTTCATTCTTGAACAATATCACTACTTGTATATGTAGCATGTATAAGAATAGAGTTTGTCAACACGAATGTTGGTGAGAATACATAAGTTTTAGTTTTATATATATATGGTTAGGTAAATCACAATTCATATGTTAATGGTGAGCATTACAAATCGTATAAAAAAGTAAATAACTAAATAGATGTGGACATGTTTCTATTGACACAAAATCAATGTACTTGGGTAAATGTGTGATCATACTATATGAGAATAGATTAGGATGAGATACCAAACCACCAACAATAAAATAAACACTTAAGCACATAGAGCATAGTTATAGATCATGCAATCATCACACATAAACATAAATTGAATTGTGTGTGAATCGATGTGGTAATAAAACTCAATAGTGAATAAGTTATACATGCTACATCCAAAATATATAAAAGATGAAAAAACGGTGGTATGTAAACTCATGTTAAAGAGTAGAATAAGTGATGAGACAACGGTAAAAAATAAGATAATAGCGGTCGAGCTTTTCTGGATACGACAACAAAAGTTCCTAGTTGTTAACGATAATATTAATTAATTATAACAAACTAATAACAAGATTTACAACGGATTTGAGATTCGATCGGGTTTTAAGTAAAAATGTAAATTGAAGTATTATTAGCTTAACTATCATTACTGTTATTGTTGTTGTTGTTGTTGTTGTTATTGTTGTCGTTGTTGTTGTTGTTGTTGTTAAATAACTTTTATGTTTGATTTACCAATACATGAAAATAAATATATAAGACATTGCTATAATAACGAGGAGGTTATACGAACATTTATTTTGATTAAAGAGTAAAGTTTGGTTCATTAAGCGAGCATGGTAAAAGGTTTTATTATCATATATATATATATATATGTGTGTGTGTGTGTGTGTGTTTAGAAAAGAAGGTTTTTGAAGATATAAGGGTTAAACCATAAGGATAAATAGACAAAATCGAGGTCCGATTTTACAAATAATACTTAACTTAATGTTATATATGTAAAATATCAAATATTGATTAAAGGAACTAAAATTTAAAAAAAATAAAAAATAAAAAACAAAAAACTGGGCCTGGGAAACTCGAACCCGCGCCCCAGGCCGGTTCAGGAACTAAACACTCATGCATATACCACCAGGGTAGGTGTCTAACTTGCTTATAATACGAAACCACTTAAATATAACAAGAACCTGTCGATCTTCCCTAACCCAAATAACCCTGAAAACAGGTTTGGTTCCAATAGATCAAGATTAATCGATATTGTTTAAAATTGGTTTGGAGTTATAATTACCAGTAAAAAAACAAACTTAAAGCATAAATCAATTACCGTTTTGGATGTTGGATTATGGGAGAACGGGGTCTAGGGCTTGCGGCTTGAACTTGATCTTGAAACAGCTCTTAAAGGCTTTGTATGTTGCAATTAGGTTATGGCTTATAGTCGTGATGGTGTAAGGAAGGTGTGGTGGGGTTTAATTGCATTTCAATCGTGCGTTTATAGTGTATTAGGGACGAGTTAGGCCAGTTTGTTAATGTTTTTAAAAATGAATCCATGGCTGTCAATTAGTCATTGTTTACCAAGATTAAGGTGTCGGTGGAGCGCGTTTAGGATCAAGAATGATTTGGTAATAATCAATTTTTTTTGTTTTTGGCCGGATTTTATGGATTAAAGATGGTAACGATGGTGGGTATTGATGGTGACGAGAAGGAGAATGAGTGAATTAAAATTCTGAACAAAATTTGCTAGTTAGTCCCTAGACTTAGGTGGTGGATGCAAAAGTGGTTTAAGGTTAGATAGAGGGGTATTATAGCACATAACTCAAAAGTTATAATATTTTATCACATAAACAAAAATAATGCGAGTGGCGTGTAACAAAATAAATAACCACATAAAGTTCTAATTCCTTGAGTTTATTTAATAAAGAACGTTTGAATAATAAATGAAACAAAAAAAAAGAATAAACGGGTCGAGTTTCGGGTTTGAAAAACAACGAATGTTACATTAACACGAATTTTGGTAAGAATACATAAGTTTTAGTTATACATATAGATAGGTAAATCACAATTCATATGCAAATAGTGAGCATTGCATATGAAAATGTAAACAACTACATAAATGTTGATCCGTTCCTATTGATACAAAATTAATATACTTGGGTAAATGTATGATCATACTAGATGAGAACAGATGAGGATGAGATACCAACCACCAAACATAAAATAAATATTTAAGCACATAGAGCATAACAATAGAGCATGCAATAATCACACATACGCATATATTGAATTGCGTTTTGAATAGATGTGGTAATAAAACATGAGTAAAAGTGAATAAGGTTTACATGCTACCCCTAAAATATAAGATATGGAAAAAGAAGTATGTAATCTCACCTTAAAGGGTGGGTAAATGAGGATGAGATGATGATAAAAGTTAAGATAAAAACGGTCAAGCTTCTCGGGATACGCCTCCAAAGATTCCTAGTTGTTAATGATAATATTAATTAAATATAAATGAAATATTAATAACAAAAATTATGACGGATTAAGGATTCTATAGGGTTTTTAAGTAAATTTGAAATCAAAATATTATTAGCTTAATTATCATAATTATTGTGGCAATTATTATTATTATTATTATTATTATTATTATTATTATTATTATTACTACTACTATTATTATTATTATTATTTATAAATTTGCATTCATGTTTAATAACTAAAATAAACATTAATTATTGATAAATAGATAAACATTAATATATATATATACACATATATATAGGGGATGGATCTTGCGAGAAGTGATATTACAGCGAGAAGTGCGAGAAGTGAATGTGTAACTCCATTAATCCCTATTTTTTCACCCCCCTTGCTTATGATGTTACCTACATGTATGTAGGTTGGTTGTATTTATGTCTTAATAAACATTCAAACCTACCTATACACATACAAATGTACCGATCCACATTGAAACCTACGTACCTACACACATACAAACATACATACACATATACAAACATACGTACCTACACACGTACATACGCACCTACACAACACACTTACACATAAGAAATGGAGTGAAATTAGGGATTAATGGAGTTACACATTCACTTCTCACACTTCTCGCTGTGAAAAAAACTTCTGAAATGATCCAATATATATATATATATATATATATGGGAAAGTTAAAAGATATTTATTTTGGACATCTTAGAAAATTTTTGTTTGTTAAGCGAGTGGTAAAGTATTATTTTTATCAACTTTATTAAATGTGTGTGTCTGTGTGTGATTATTGCATGCTCTATAAGCTTAAATTTTTATTTAATGTTTCGTGGTTGGTATCCCATCCTCATCTAGTATGATCATACCCACGTACATTGATTTTGTATCAATAGGAACGGGTCCACATCTATTTAGTTGTTTACATTTTCATAAGATTTCTAATGCTCACCATTTACATAAGAATTTTGATTTACCTATCTATATGTATAACTAAATCTTATGTATTCTCATCAACATTCGTGCTGACAACTCTATTTATATACATGTTACATGTACATATAATTGATATTGTTCAAGATCGAAGATATTAGTTTTACCTTAGGATATTTATTCAAAATACAATGGATTTGTTTTGTTTATTGAACTTGTGTACTTGTTAATATCTATGAAATTAAATAATTATTGTCGCTTCAATTAGTGTCTTTTGATCTACTGTCTAATCAATACGTTACGCCCCGACATGTTCCGCCACATTTAGTCGAGGTGTGACCTATTGGCATCAGAGCCGAAGGCTATAAGATAGGTGGTTAGATATAACGGCATATTATCATGCTTAGGGTCCCTAAACGTGATACTCCTATACGTGTTCGTACCCTAAATTATATTAATGATTGTCATAGCTTAAATATTATCTAATGATTTGATATTATTCTTGTACACAAAAGCACACACAACTCCGAGGCTATGTCTCATTCTCAAAATCATTTTCAAAACCCTTGATGTTATTTTAAATTGGGAAATTCTTTAAGAATTCTCACAATTTCTATTTTTGTACTCCCCCTTTCTTGAGGTTGATTTGTGTTAAGGATATGTAGTAACTGTAAGGGGGACACACTTGTTCTCCGAACCCTTGACACCAAGGCTTGAGAGTCTAAGGAAATGAAATGCGTATAAATCTCAATCTACTGTGAGACCCTGTTGCTTTCCTGGAGGTTCGGCGAGGGTTTGAAACTTATTAAGCCAAAGCATATCACACCAAACATCCACGAATCTACTAACCTTAATGTATCAAACGTGGTCATGTGACGACCACACCTTTAAATCATAACAAAATTCACTGTGATACGTGGCTAAAATCGGTTCCTCCTTATGATGTTTTACTTGAAAGAATGGGTGGGAAAAGTCATGGTGATACATGGATACCCCTACCATTCACCTCAACGCCTCATCTCGATTTTAATCAATTTTAAATTTGTGTTTGGGAAATTAAGCCAGGGTGATACATGAATATTTCAACGATGAGATTTTGTTTAAATCTTTTATTTTGTTATGAATGGTTATATTCTCAAGCTCATGATGATTCATGTACATCACAACCCACTATTTAAGTTTTACTATTTCATTTAATTATCAATTTCATCAATATTCCAAATTAAGGATAATAAAATTTTGATTTTGTACCCTCATGAATTCTCACAAACCAGGAAATTTCGTATAGCTATACAACTTATCCCAAAACCTAATAAATTTTCACACTTCGTCCTTGTAGCATGTCTTCTTCTCGCCTCATCAACCGTAACCGTCGAACCGGAAACTCTGGCCGTAGCATGTCGTCCCAGATTGCAAATGGAATCGTGGATGCTCTTCCAACAATGAATGCACAAATCCAAACCGTGAATGCTGCCACCACACCCGTGAATCAAAACCCAATTGCTTGCTCCTTCAAATAATTCACGAACGCTAACCCAACTGGTAACGTTGGGGCCGATGGGGTTACCTCCCTCCTCTAATGGTTTGAGCAGATGCAAAGTGTGTTTTTTCATTGTGTGTTCCTGGAAGATAAGAAGACCACCTACGCCTCAAGCATTTTCAAACTAAGTGCCCTCACTTGGTGGAATAGTAAAAAGCACTCTCTTGCGGCTGAAATTTCCATGACCTTGCTGTGCGATGATTTCAAGAAGCTCATTCTGGAAGGGTTTTGCCCGAAATATGAACTCCGGAAGATAGAAGAAGAGTTTTGAAACTTGAAGCAAGAAGGTGGTGATAATACCGCATACAATGATCGGTTCGAAGAATTGAGCCTCCTCATCTCGCACGTGATCACTCCTCTGGAGCGTGCCATTGATAAGTACATCTCGGGTTTGCCTATGCAAACTCAAGATTCCGTCATGAGCCATGACCCAGAAATCCTTCATGATTCCATCACTTTAGCCGGTTCCCTCACCGAGAACCACGTTAAGGACAGGACCTACTTAGAAGCCCAATGATAAGCCTGAACCCGAGCCCACTAAAGAATCCAAGACTGAATCCTCGAAGCCCGAATCCAATAAGTCCTAATCCTCTAAGCACAACAACAACAACTCATCCCATTAACGCAACAACAAAAGAAAGTCCAATTCCCAAAAGTATGTCTTGGCCCAATCGCAAGCCCTACCCACCAAGAAGCCCTACACAAGACCCCGCCCTTTATGTGATACATGTAAATTTCACCATTCACCTAACCTTGAGTGTCGTCAACACACCCATTGAGGTCATTTTGGTCACCTCTTTAGCACATGTTGAGAACTCAACTAACCCATGATTCAACCATAACCTCACTTATTACCCAATTCCAAGATTTACCTTATGCTTAACCGTTTACTCAAGCACCCTCAACTATTAAAACTTGTTACAACTGTGGAGATCCTAGCCAGTTCATGCCCAAGACTTGCACACTTGAACCAAATTCAATCCTACCCAACCCAAGCCACTCAATATCAAGCTTACAAAGCTTAAGTCTATCCAACCCAAGTCACCCAAGCCCAATTCTACCAAGTCCTAGTGAATCAACTTCAGTCGATCCAAACATAACCCATTCAAGCAATTCAAGCCCCACATATACAAACTATCCAAGCCAACCAAAACCCAATTAACCGACCTCAATCTAAGCAAGCTGCTCAAGGTACTCAAGGACACGTGTGTTACATCAACGGTTCCCAAGTCTAAGCCTCACCCTTCGTGAAGACATGCTACGCAAGATGACGTTTTTTGTCTAGTTCTTTTTATCTAAATTTAATGTAATAACTTCACAAAATTTCAATTTCGTCATGAATGGAAATTTATGGTTATTTATGTTTGAATTCAATTGCTCATCTATTTCTATCATTTATTGCACTATTTATTGTTACATAATTAATTATCACAATCTTAGTGGTCTATGACCGGTTATTTGCCGGGACTATGTACATGGTGATGTGCATGGTTATCTAATAGTACCGTATTTGTATCATAAACTACCTATGACCGATTTCCTACAAATGTTTTGTCTTAGAATTTGGGACTATGAACATGTATTATACATAGTTATCTAATAGGCGTCATATGTACAAATTTTATTTCGATGTTTTAATACATGGCTACTCAAATTCCCCAAAACTCACCTCATTCTCATCGTACTCTTCCCTCATATTATCCGATTTTATAATCTTGATTTCAAGGCTCATCTATTATTATATTCTATAATCATGTGATTTGTTGTTGTGTGAACCCATTTACGTGTATAGTCATTCATGAATTTTGTTGTCGCCTCAAGTATTTCAATACACCTATTGTGTAAGATAGTGATTGAATTTCAAAATTTACTCCATCTACTTATTTAACTTTGTTGCTATTACTTTCAAAGATTAACTTAATAATTTCATAATATTTTGCAAAGTTGTTTACTAGTTATTTATGGTCATCAAATTTCACTACTCTTGATCTGATAGTTCCATTTAATTATTGACATAAAAAGTTTTCTTTTACCTTGTTTTTTGAACCAGCACAATGGGACGAACCATGTGCATCATGTGAAGATCTAAATAATTATGAGTGCACACGTAATTATCGAAATACTTACATGGAACTCATGGTAAATACGGTTGCGTGTCATAACTCGGAAACTAGGGTGATTTTGGGTAACGATACAAATATCAGTGCGATAAGGGCATGATGGATACGTCACTGTTGCATCCTATATATAAGTGTTCTTATCATATTTTCCATTTGTAGCGTTATTTGGGTCATTCGAAGGTTTGTGTTATTTTATTTTAAAAAATTAAAAATAAAAAATATTCTTGACTCTTATTTTCTTTCCTTATGTTATGGTTTTTTATTAATTTTGGGACAAAATTTACAAAAAGTTGTGAATACTGTAACATTCGTTATTTTCAAACTCGACCCGTTATTTTTCTGTATCATTTATTATTTGAAGTTCGCTATTAAATAAATTCTCGCATTCGTTTAAGTATAAGTATTTCTTTTATTTATTTATTTATTGATAATAACTATGGGTTATGTGTAAAATATACCCCTCTAGCTAACTTTAATCCCCTTGTACACCCACCACCAAAGCCTAAGGACCTAATTGCAAAATAACCAAAATCCTTTCCCTCTTCTTGTAAGGCCTAAATCCTGGTGCCTACATTATCGTTGGATTTACTCATAAACACAGTTTTGAATATCAAAGTGAATAAAAACTTTTGCAGAAACATTAAACTTCAACCATATATTAAATAATCATTCAAATCTTTTGATAGTAATCAAAATCTTGCATTTAAGCGTAATATAAAAAGTCATATTAAAACATTCTAACATTTTCCTCACGATGCCAATCTCTTCAGTCCAATGCCATGTAACTTCATTCAAGATAGCTGTCTTAGCCTATTTACCTGCGTGCATACTAAAAGTCAGTTTCGCTGAGTAAGTTCTAGTTAATCAGACAACATAATTTACAAACACACACACAAATATATATATATATATATGCCCGAAAGTACATATTACATACTTAACATCTTTATTATTCTTCCATACATACATTCATTCTTTCATACTTTCTTGCTTGAATATACGTGGTACATGCATAACTATCCTTATGTTATAAAGAGCATTTTGCCCAACATAACTCGGATATTATTAGGGTCTGGTGCCCGTCATCCTCAGATATTCTTAGGGTCCGGTGCCCTTCATCCTCGGATATTATTAGGTTCCGGTGTGCTTCTTTCAATACGTCCATACATTCATTTCATTACCTTTATATTTATATAATTTCATACATACTCTTAACATTTTCTGTATCATCCATCAAACATTCACATATCAGACACTTACAACTTAATGTAAGTGTATCAACTAATCACATCGAGTATGCACTTACCATTTGTTCCCATTCGATTCGATTAGTTTCCATTCGATTCAATTCGTTTTATCTCCAAATGAATCTAGTTTCTCCAAAACTCGATTCAAACATGATTTTTCGTATTTTTTCTTTCAAATCACATCCTTACATCCCATTATGCCCATTAAAAAAATATAACGTGTTCCGGGCCATAACGACTTCATTTACTCACTCTAACACGGTCCAAAAGTCACTCGTTCGCCCCGTTTCATTCCAAACATCTTGTTTATGTTAAAGTTTGTATTTTTCTTACATAATTAGGCCCGATTTGCCTTAGTATCAAATCCTAGGGCAAACCGACCTCAAAAGCCTAACCTTTAACCTAAAACGTACCTTTCTGGTTCATTTCTAGCTTCGGGTTTGATTCAACATGTGAATCTAGATGTGTTTCTTGCTTGTGTGGAGAAGGTCTAACACAAACCCTTCTTGGTTTAGATTCGGATCTGAGACGAAATAGAAGATGAGTGTTTGTGTGTGTTTTTGAGTGTTTATGGAGGTTGGATGGATGAAATGAGGGTTTTAGAAAGATTTAAAGGTGTTTATATACCCTTAAGCCCATGGACCTAAGACATCACCATACCTTATTCGATTATTATCCAAACCCACACTCTATTACTTTTATTTAACTTAACTAAAGAGTAGCACACCATTAAGTAAACAAAATTATTTTATTTATTATTGTTAAAAGTAGGATATTACACCTCTCCCTCCCATTCCCATAGCCAACCAACGCCTCACAATTACCATATTTTATCCATCAATTAAGCCGAGATCAACGAATTGATCATACATAATTGTTGGTAAATAAAAGGCGTGCTTAACCGATACCTTAAACTAAGTAATCAAGCCTAAGACAGCTAAATCAATGCAATTTAATCCGCGGCTTTCTTGTCCTTAAAACACTATATAAACATGACTATAATGCAATTAAACGATATCATACACTCCTTACAACTTCACGAATCAAACCCCTAATTTAATTTCACCAAACAAAGCCGTCAACATTTGTTTTGAGTTCGGGTCAGAGCCAAAAGCCCTTATTCTCCGTTCACACTTAATTCATTGCCATTCAAGGCAATAATTACTTGTATTCAATTCGTTTTCAGTGATTAACATTAACCTTAAATCAATTGCAACCAACAACAATCAATTTAGCCAATTAGAATCCTAATGTTTGATTTTGAAGAACATGAATTGGGTTCCAGTATATTTAATTTATCCTGCTCATCTATAAATCAAGTTATGTGCTGGCTTGATGGCCAGCGCATGTTTTCTTAAGGCACGAACCAGCCTGGGGCGTGGGTTCCAGTCCCCTAGGCCCGGTTTTTAGTTTTTATTTCTTTAAAACTTCTTTTTATCATTTTTGTTATATTATTACACTAGATAAACATTATTTTTGATAAACCGAACCCCCAATTTATTGTTTTTTTAACCCTTGTTTCCTTATTAATATTAATATGCATACACACACACACATTTAATAAATTGGATAAAATAACACTTTGCCACTCGCTTAGAAAACCAAAATTTTCTTAGTTGTCCAAAAATAAATTTTCTTTTAGCTTTCCCGTTAATATATATATATATATATATATATATATATATATATATATATATATATATATATATATATATATATATATATTAATTTTTATCTATTTATTAATAATTAATATTTATTTTACTTATCAAACATGGATGCAAATTTATAATAACAACAATAGCGGTAATAATAATAATCATTGCCACAATAATTATGATAATGAAGCTAACATTATTTTGATTTCAATCTTACTTAAAACCTTGTCGAATCCATAATCCCTAATAAGTTTTGTTATTATTATTTCATTTATAATTAATTAATATTATCATTAACAACTAGAAATCTTTATCGGCGTATCCCGAGAAGATTAACTGTTTTTATCTTAACTTTTATCATTATATCATCCTCATTAACCCACTCTTTAAGGTGAGTTTACATACTCCTTTTTTCATATTTTATATTTTTGGGGGTAGCATGTATAGCTTATTCACTTTTACTCATGTTTTATTACCACATATTTTCAAAACGCAATTCAATATATGTGTTTGTGTGATTATTGGATGCTATATGGTTATGCTTTATGTGCTTAAATGTTTATTTTATATTTGGTGGTTGGTATCTTATCCTCATCTATTCTCATCTAGTATGATTATAAATTTACCCAAGTATATTGGTTTTGTTTCAATAGAAACGGATCCACATCTATTTAGTTGTTTACATCTTCATAAGATTTGTAATGCTCACTATTCACATTTGAATTGCGATTTACCTATCTATATGTATAACTAAAACTTATGTATTCTCATCAACATTTGTAACATCCCGAGATTTATTTGAGTTATATTAAAATATTAATTGTGTCGGAAAAAGTAATTTGAGTTAGTTGAATAATAATAATATTATAATAATAATAAAGATAAAAGGATGGTGGACTAAAATTGAAGGAATTAATTATGGACTTAAGATGAAGATGTGCCTAAGGTCCATGGGCTTTGGAGTATAAATACCCCTTAAACCCTAAATCCTTTCCATCTCCATCATTCTACATATTAACCTACACCATCTAAAACACACACTTAAGCCAAACACTCTCTGCACTATTCTATTCAACGATCCAAAACAAACAAAAGGTAAGAAATAGTTTATCTCAGCCGACCTAACAATTTAGAACCTGACACAACAGCCTGAGATGCCGAATGAGCCGTTTGAATCTAGATCTAGCTTTATTCGGGTGTTTAATCAACTAAAAACGAGCTTAAGGGCCACCTTGGCTTAGATCTGGACACCGCGAAGCTACCTGGATTATAAACGATCAAAATCCGGCCAACCATGGTGGTTAACGGCGGCTGAAGGCGCCGGAATCAAAGAAAAACATTAAAAAACTCAAAGTAGAAAGCTGGTCTGATATATAGGCCAAGTGTAGGCCGTATAAGTATAGGTCGTATAAGTTTGGCTATATATGCACGGGCGTATATGTATGTGTATGTCGTATATGTATATGTATGACGTATATGTATGGGCATATATGTTTGTTTATGCCGTATATGTATATGTATGAAGTATATGTATGAGCGTATATGTATGTGTATGTCGTATATGTATATGTACGATGTATATGTATGGGTGTATGTGCATGTGTACACCGTATATGTATATAACGTATATGTATGTATGTATTGTCACACCCCAGCCTAAGACGGATATGCCGGGGCGTGAGCTGATTGCTCACAGCTCTCAAGGTAATATCATGCAATAAAAAAGTGACAATATCTATTACATTTAATTCATTATTCAAATTAATCAAATACAAGTACATAATTCACATAAACAAAATAATTTTAAATTCTAAATTTAACTAAGTCTTGATAATCTCTTCTCTAACATAGCATATCCTAAGTTCTTCACCAAATCTTGCAACTGGATCAAATGTTAACCTGTATATGCGCATAAAATATAATAGGTTTTGTCAACACAAAGTTGGGTGAGTAAAACACCAGAGACACTACAATAATAATAAATAAAAGTGCAAATTGTGTCAACTGAGATAAACAATTTAACCAATGAGCAAGTAAAAGTTGTAGATACGCTCGATGCCAGATGAACTAGGCGATGACTACTACATAAGCAGGTAAATAAGTTGTATATACGCACGATGCCAGATACACTGGACGATGACTACTACATAAGCAAGTAAATAGGTTGTAGATATGCACGATGCCAGATGAACTGGGCGATGACTACTACATAAGCAAGTAAATAAGCATATAACACGATAGGCGTAAATTGTTAAACACACATGATTAAAAGTAGCAAGTTGAGTATTAAATAATAATAAAATATTTAGAAACGTATATGTCCTTAAAACGGTAAAGATGATTAAAAGGGGGAGTGAGACACTCACCTTAACAGATGAGCATGAGTTAATGATATGATAAGAATAATGACGGTAGATCAAGCTCTGACGAAGTACACTAATAATGAATATATGCGGAAAGTAAATATAAAGAATTGACGGTTTAAAAGAAAAAGAGTTGAGAATCTTGATAGTTAAATATTATTATTGCGATAATTATCTATTACTTTAGATTTATTACCTTATATTTATTTTATAGATCTTTTAGTTTTACTCCATAATTAATATTTATTATAGCTTGTTTAATATATAACAAGATTATAAAATACATCCTTGCGAAAATAAAAATAACTTAATCAATTGATTCATATATATATATATATATATATATATATATATATATATATATATATATATATATATATATATGTAAAGAAACCTTTTTTTAACTATTTAGATACTTTTAATAAGATTTATTTATATAAAACTTAAGGAATAAACAAGTTATTTTATTTGTTTATATGTATACTTATACATATATATACATATACATATACATATGATTATAATACTTAACATGTTGTGGGAAAATACAAGTAATATTGTCGGTTTTATAATAAATATATTTTATTTACTGGTTATTATATTTACTATGAATTAAAATGGCCTTAAATAATTAATTATCAAAAAATACCAAAAATAGGGTGTTAGGTCTCGAACCCGCGACATTACACTGAAGTTTAGCCACAAGTGCACCAACCAACTGGGTTGGTGTCTAACCTGGTTAAAATCTTACTTCAGATAAATATAAACTAACAATCATACAACCCGGTTTGTATGAGCCCTAGTTATTACAATTGATCAAATCTGTTAACGTTGATCGATTAAGCCTTATGGCTTTTGTTAATTGACACCTGAAGAACAAGAATCATACTTTAATTACCTTTTAAATCATTGTTAGGATAGGTTAATTGTTCCAACAGTGGCCAGTGATGTGAGGTGATGAACGAACAAGCAATTGATGATAAGAATTCAATTACATAGAGGGGTTATGTCAGGTTTGGTGATTATAACTGGAAGTTTAATTGTGTTTATATAATCGTTTATACGTATAACGATCTAGGTTAAATGTCGCCTCATTATAATATAAATCGCAGATTTGTTTTGATCCGACTAAGATAATAGTGATGTCGGTTTGGCCGTAATAGGTATGTACGATATGATTCTTGATTCAATTTCCATAATCAGGTTGAGAATTGAGGTCCAAGTCTCCACAATTTGATAATGGGGTTCGTGGTTAGGGTTTGGATCAGGATTCGGGTCTGAGAGAGCTTGAGCTGCAGTCGATTGGTCAATTCATATTGATTAACCAATAGATCTAGTTATATGATATGTGTATGTGTGCAATAGGTTAATTAGTAACCGAAGTGTGTGAGTAAATAATCTAGCAGCGTAACAGTGTAACATACTGCTTTTGATAATATTAAATAAAAGGAACTTCGTTTACTTACGGTTTTATATCTAGTTAAGATTTAATAAAATATTAGAGTGCGGGCTTAGACCTTAAAAGACGGAATAAGGGATGGTGTGGGCCTTAGGTCCATGGGCTTAACAGTATATATAAATCTCTTAAACCATCCTAAAACCCTCATTCTTATCTCTAAGCTTCCATACACTCTAAAAAACACACACAAACACTTTCCTTTATCACGGACCAAGATCCAAAGGAAAAGACCCGAGCTTGTTGACGTTAGAGCATCATGACGAGCAAAACCTACATCAAGACTAGATCGTGTTTGTACACCGATTAGTTTATAGGTACGTTTTATAACGAAACACGTGTTCGGCTCGCTTAGTATTCCTAAATCTGTACAAATGATAAAGACGAATCAAATGCAATGATTCTCATTGAAATTCGATAACATCTGATGGGTTAACTAATCCAACGTTAGGCCGTATGTATATACCGATCAAACACATTATTTAAACATGATGTCTGGATGATTGGATGATTAGGGTTTGTAGGCGCTATATATACGAACCTATTGATACCAAATTTGTGTTGTTTCATTGTGAATTGAAGGTTAATTGAAAATCTGTTGTCTGTTGACTGTTATTGTTCATATCGATTTTGACTTTGACAACTGGAGTCAAAGACTGGATAATATCTGATATCCATTCGTTATGATAAACGAATGGGTGATCATTCGTTAAGCAGTCATAGCTAATAAGATACATTCGTATGTTCTGGTAACGAATGAGCCTTCCATTCGTCCTATAGAAGTCACGAATGACCTTATTTATTCATTATCCACTCATTCTCCATGAGGAGACATCGAATGGAACCATTCCATATAAATACATTTGTGTGCTCCTTTAATGAATGAGCCTTTCATTCGTCTCAAAGAAAGCACGAATGGCCTTAGTCATTCGCTATGCACCCATTCATCTCAGATCAAGCCATTCGTTATAACGAATGGAATCACTCGTCATAACGAATAGGATAGCGAATGATGCTTAACCAGAGACCATTCGTCATAACGAATGAGATAGCGAATAAAATAATCATTTAAGAATTCTAATGAAATTCGAATGATGCTTAACCAGAGACCATTCGACCCCAGCCAGGGGCTCTGCCCCTTGGACCCTGCTAGGGGTCGCCGCCCCTAGACCCTGCTTCCAGGGGTGCTGCCCCAGACCTCTGTAGCTAAGGGTTACCATAACTTAGAAGTATGATATAGTTATAAGTAGTTAATTGATACGTGTAATTGTAATACAATTAGCCGCTCCCTGTTAAAGAGAGGAGTTACCATTAACTCAGAAAGGAACCGAGCTCAGGTGAGTTTCTAGCCCCACTTCCTTGTTATGTTTTCGGGGCTGTGTGCATACTCGATGCGAACAGTTAATACACTTACCTTAAGTGGTTAGTGTATGTTGTGTGAATGTTTATGGATGAGGTATGCATGATATATGAATGTATATGAATGATGTATGTATGATATATGAATGATGTAGAAAAGTTTAAGAGTATGTATGAAAGTAAATAAATATAAAAAAGGAAGATATGTATGAATTGACGGTAAGAGGGTGGCAGACCCTAATAATATATGTAAAGGAGGGTGGCAGACCTTAATAATATCTGTGAAGGAAGGTGGCAGACCCTAATAATATCTGTGAAGAAGGGTGGCATGTAACATCCGAATTTCGATGATAATAATAAAAGAAATTTCGTTTATTTGATAATGCGTTATTATCTTGTTTAGATAAATAAACTATTAGATGGTGGTCTTGAACATTAAAAGGTGGAATAAGGGATGGAATGGGCCTTAGATCTATGGGATTAAGGGAGTATAAATACCCCTTAAACCCTAATCCTTTCCATTTTATCCATCTCTACACCATAGCCTACACCTTCAAAAAAACGCACACAAGCACTTCCCTTTATCTCAGACCAAGATCCGAAGGCAAGAACCCGAGCTTGCTAGTGCTAGAACGTTGTGACGAACAAAACCTACAACAAGACTTGATAATGTTCGTAAACTGATTCGTTTAAAGGTACGTTTTATAAAGAAACACTTGTTCGGCTCGTTTAGAATTTCTAGATCTCTACAAATGATAAAGTCCAATCAAACGAGATGATTCTCAATGAAATTCGTTAACGTTTGATAGGTTAATTGATAGCATAAAGAACCAGTTCTATTCATAAACTAAACACACCATTAAAACGTGATGTAGAGATGTTTGGTTGATTAGGGTTCATAGTCGATGTGTTTATGAGTTGATTGATGCTAGATTTGTGCTGTTTCATCGTGATTTGAGGTTTAATTGCAAATCTGGTGCGTGTTGATCACTTGTGTTCTTGATGATTTTGACTTTGACATTGTGAGTCAACGATTGGATAAGTCTGACACTCATTCTTTATGCCAAACAAATTGTTGGTCATTCGGTAAGCATTCATAACGAATAAGATACATTCTCATGTCTCTTATAACGAATGAACCCCTCATTCGTCTTACAGAATTAACGAATGGCATTCGTCATCCACCATTCGCCATGATAAGACAAAGAATCAAGCCATTCACTTAAGATACACTCGCCTTTTCTTGTAACGAATGAACCCCTCATTCGCCTTATAGAAAGCACGAATGGCCTTAATCATTCGTAATGCACTCATTCATCTCAAATCAAGCCATTCGTTATAACGAATGGAACCATTCGTCATAACGAATGGAACCATTCTTCATAACGAATGGAACCATTCGTCATAACGAATGAGATAACGAATAAGATAACCATTCGACCCCAGTCAGTGGCTCTGCCCCTTGGACCCTGCTAGGGGCTGGCGCCACTAGACCCCACTGCCAGGGGCGCTGCACTCGGACCCTCGTTCATGGAGGGTTATATTAAACTAGAAATACGATATGGGTGGTGACAATTACTTGATACGTGTAATTATTATATAGTTAGCCGCACCCAGTTGAAGAGAGGAGTTACCATTAACTCATAAAGGAACCTAGCTCAGGTGAGTTTCTAGCCCCACTTCCTTGTTATGTTTTTTGGGTTGTGTGCATACTCAATGTGAATGTTAATACACTTACCTTAAATGTCAAGTGTATGCTATGATGATTGATGTGATAATATGGTATGAATGTTATGAATGAATGCTTGTCGGTGCGTGAACGATCTTCGGATATTGCACGTATCGTCAGGGAAAGTAATGTCTAATATGAGATAAGTATGTATGAAATTACATAATGAAATGAGTATGTATGAATGTATTTTTAAATAAGGAAAGGTATGTATGGTTATCGGATGGATGGAATGTATGCTTAAAAAGGGAACAGACTCTAATAATATCTGAGAATGTACGGAACAGACCCTAATAATATCTGCAAATATAGGAAACATACCCTAATAATATCTGCGAATGTAGAGTATAGACCCTAATAATATCTATGAATGTAGGGAACAGACCCTAATAATATCTGCGAAGGTTATAGGGCGAATTGCTCTTTAAAATGTATATGTATGGATGAAAGTATGTATGTATGTATGAAAGAAAGGTAATAGGCTAAGTATGAATATATATCTTCGGATACGTATATGTATGTAAGTATGTGAATGTATTGTATGTTTCCTGATTAACTAGAACTCACTAAGCGTAGCTAACTTTTAATATACGCACAGGTGAATAGGTTGAGGCAGCTCGATTGAATAAGGACACATGGCATTGGACGGAAGACACTGGCATCTTGAGAAAAATGTTATGATGTTATTATGATTTATGTTTTAATTTGAAAGACAAAAGAAATTTAATTTGGAAGGATTTGGACGATTCTGTAATATATGTTTGAAGTTTATTATTCTGCGAAAAGTTTTAATTAACTTTGATATTTAGAACTTTGTTTATGTGTAAATTCAACGTCCATGTAGGGCATCAATTGGCGAGAGTCCGCACATCCCACCTCGACAGTGAGAGAACATCAGTAATATAACTGAACGCCGTTCTCCTACTTGATAATACATACCCGCAACTCCGAATCATATAACCAAGAGATGATGTCACCTTTAACAGTTTTCACGGCCTTGAACGTAGTCTTCTGATTTGCTTTGGAACGTGAATTGACATCCAGCTTGTGATCTTTATCAACATGCCGATAAGCTTCAATAATCTTCAAAGTTAGGGACTTGTTGTGATTCCCGAACCATCCTTTAGCATCAGTTACCAACGAACTCGACCCCTAAGCTGATATTTTACTCTTCTTCTTGGTTGTCTTCTTGAGATGATCTTCGGCAGCTTTGACGTACTCTTCAGTAAATGTTGGAACCCCTGATCAACATTTGAATGTGTATAAAGATCAAGGTACTCCTCTGCCGTCACATCTTCAATCTCGATCTCCTCGTCTTCATAAATAAACAAAGTATTCCCATGTGGGATACTCGTCTCAAACTGGACTTCCTCATCATTAAATACCTCAACATCTTCCTCAACCTCTAACGCACCCAACTCTTCATCGTTCAAACCCAACAATAACGATATTTTATCACGAGTCAAGGCATGATAAACAAACACACCCTCTCGATCTCGTCAGCATTAGCGGTACTCATCACCAGACTCTTTTCATAATCCATAAATAATATGGTGTTGGCTTTGATCGACTCTATAGGCTTGACATTATTAGTATCTTGATAAACTACTATCTGTTGATCATTGCCCTCACCACTTGCACCAGCAGCATCAGGATCCTTATCTTCATCATCGTTCTTCAATTTCTTTAAAGCATCATCTTTACATGTTAATTGAAGAATAAGGTCCTCCTGTTCCTTGATTCTCTCCCCCCTGAGACGTAACAATCTCAGCAACTCTTTTGTCTCCTTTTGGCAGTATGAGATATAACTCATCAATCTTCGTTGATTTATCAACATTATCTGGTCCTGTTGTTGACGATAAGCGTTCATTTGATTCTCATATAAATGAGTCAAGCTAAGAAGCATGTCCATCTGATGAGCATGCGGTAAGACATGAAAGTTTGGCGGAACAGGCTGCGCTGGGCCTTGTGGAAGAGTAATTCTTATAAATGATAAGGCAGAAGGTTGTGTAGGCATCATTGTAGTGGCCGGAGAAGTTACCGTCGATGTCATAGGAGGTGTAGGCAAAGGAGATAGAATCGATTGAGGAATCGAGCCAAACCGCAGATCTGATGAAGTTGTCGTCGTAGGAGTGATTCAGGGGGTGCTAACAGTAAGCGACACCACTAGCATTTGTTGCACAGATGACCTAGGCATTTGTGGACCTACCTCCACACCCGAACCATGCCTAATACGACGCTTAGGCGATTGATCTTGAAGTTTCTCCTTGCCCTTGCGTTTACGTTGAGCAGCATATGAACTAGCTGCCTCAACTTCAGCACGTCGTCCATCACCCCCATTTCCACCTTCTCCACCATCATAATCATTTCCACCATCACCACTGTTCCCACCTTGTCCCTCTTCACGTTCAGAATCCGAGTCATCATGGATCCAACGATCATTAGAAGGACATACATAATTAGTATTCATAAATGACCAATTTGGCGTTTGGTCCTTGGATGATCCTCAGGCGACTATTGCATATAAGTCTTCATCCTTTTCATTGTATCAGCCGTCATGTGATCAAGCTTCAACACATCATTTTGTAATGTCGGATAAATGACAAGATCAAGAATCAGATCTTGTATAATTAGCTGCACGAATTGTGGATACATTAAAAACTTGTTGTGGCGATTCTTAACCAGACAATTCTCTTTCAAATGGAAGAAGATGAGCTCGAAAAAATTGAACGGTTTGTTCAATATAAAAGCAACAAAAGCGGATTGGAGCATTATCCAACATTCGTCATAACCACCCTTTCGTCCCCCAAGGCAATGGATCAAGACGTGTTGTAAGTACTCGTATGGAGCACACAAGTACGCCTTGTTATATTGGGAACGATCAAGGTTTCTAGTATAAAACAATCTCTGAAATAATCCACGTATCAGTACCTTATCGAATTCACATGGAAGATCCATGTTATCAGCAAATCTTAGTACCAGATGTATCACACCAGGAGTGATCGAGATAGTCGTCTTGCTAATCTCGGCAACAATGTGGTTCTTGGACTCCACATACTTAGTTGAATCCAGAAAGGACGGATCACGCAAAATTTATAGAAACATTAGCAGTTTTAGCGTAGTAGATCCGGGATCAGCGTAAAAATGCAATAATATCTCCAAAAATGTCCTGATCAGCGAACTCCTCCTCTACGAATGCGCAAATATCGTGCTTCTGTTGGTGCATGATGTCAGTAGTTCAGTGTCGAGTGTCTTTAATCGTGTTAGTTAGATTTGAGTTTTGTATGTAAGCGAAGTTACTAACAAGTTCGCTTATATGGGCGAACTTGTTAGTCAAGCGAAGTTAGGGACAACTTCGCCTGAACATACCAGGCGAAGTTGTCGAGTCTATATAAGCCATTTGTATACGGCTTATTCGATATCAGTTAAGAGTTTTACAGTTTGTGTATTCGAGTTAGAGAGTTTTGTATCTGGTGGTCTTTGTATCACGTGCTTACGGTTGGAATACAACGTGTGTTTGGTTATCGTATCGTGTGTTAGCTCGTATTGTTTTCTATACTCGTAACGTCTTACGTAGGGATTCCGCACCTGCGTAGTACGCGATATCTCGTGTAGATCCGGCTGGGAACCTACAATTGGTATCAGAGCATTTGCTCGATTGTGTGGTTCGGGATTATCACGCGGGTATAGAAATCGTTTCGTTCGACTATTCGCGGGACGAGTTTTCTGAGCTTTTGTGCTATACTCTCCTCCTACAATCTTAAACAACCTATAACACCTTCACAAACCTCGAAAAACCCAGAAATCTAATCTGCAGAAACTTCGTGTTCATCAGGCGAAGTTGCCGTTAGTGTTAGTAGGGTTTCGGCGAAGATATAAGGTTAAGCGAAGTTATCCACAACTTCGCCTACCTCTTCAAGTTCGCTTACCTCAAGCGAAGTTACCCACAACTTAGCCTACCTCCCAAGTTCGCTCAGCTTAAGCGAAGTTATTCTCAAGTTCGCCTGTCCAGCGAATTTAAGAAAGTGAGCGAAGTTACAAATTCACGCGAAGTTAAGCTATAAGCGAAGTTATCCACAACTTCGCCTACAGAGCTGTTTGAAAATATATTTTTGATTTTCGGATTTCTTTGAGTTTTGAGAAAGATGTCTTCGATAAACATTACTGAACTGGTAAAGATGGAAGTAGAAGCAGGTTCGGCTACAAAGGCACCTAAGATGCTTAAGAAAACTGATTATGTAGCGTGGAAAGATCTTTTTGAACAATATGTCAAGTATCAAGATGCCAAGATGTGGGTATGTATACAAGATGGTTACATTCCACCTACTGCTGAGTATGAAGGTCGTGATCAGATCAAGAAATACAAAGAGATGGAAGAAGAGGAGAAGAAAATGTATGAGGCAGAAAGCAAAGCTCATGCAGCAATTACAATGGCTCTTCCACAAGAGATACTTCACACCTTCCGAAAGTATAAAACTGCTAGAGAGCTTTGGGAAGCACTTGAGAACCGGTTTGAGGGCAATGTGGGAATTCGTGCCTCGAAAATTAAACTTCTAAAAACCCAATTCTCGGTCTTCAAGTATCTGAAAAATGAATCACTTGATTATATCATCACTAGATATTATCATCTGATGACTGAACTCAGCAACTATTCAATTGCTTACAAAGAAGATGAGATAGTTGAAAAGCTTCTTGATGCTCTCCCACCAAAATGGGAGATGTATACTGTGTTGATGAGAGAAGATAAAGACTTTGCTGACTATGACCTTGAGACAGCAGTTAACAAGCTAAGAACGTTTGAACTGAATATGGTACGAAAGGAGACACCTACCGATCAGGTTCAAGATCCGGGTATGTATGGTGCAAAGGTTAACTCTGGATCAAGTTCGAAAACTGAATCATCTGCTTATTACTCTAAGGGAGAGTCAGGCGCGAGCTCAACACATGAGGGACATGTATCTCTCAACATGAACGGTGATGTGTGCTATGTAGCTGGAGGGTCAAATGCTTCTCAACCTCAAGCGACCAAGAGTAGTTATTCCCCAAGTGTTTCAAACAACAATTACTCGAAGATGCCCATGAGTGTCAAATCTGCTGAACAGCAGTTTGCTCTCTATGCATCTTTTATTGCTTCGTATGAGAACTACATTCAGGGAAAGATCGTTGATCCTGCAGTTTTGGATGAAGACTATGACCAGATCAATGCTGATGATCTGGAGGAGATGGATCTGCAGTGGCAGATGGCTATGATTGTCAGAAGGGTGAAGAGGTTCATGAAGAAGACTGGCAGGAAGTTTGTCGGAGAGAGGCCAGGGTTTGATAAGTCGAAGGTACGTTGTTACAACTGTCAACAGAATGGCCACTTTGCAAAAGAATGCAAAAATGAACGTGTAGAACGCAGTCAAAACAGATCTACACAGCAGAGTGGTAGTGGTAATGACTATAGAGCCATGATTTCCAGACAGAACGAGGAGTATAACTGGAATCTGCATGTTGAAGAAGTATTTGAACAGGCCAACTTGGCAAACATCGAAAATGCAGATAGTGAGAAGGGAACTGGCGAAAATGAAGCGTACATGGCAGATGTAGCAGACCAGCTCTCCGAGGTAAGTACCGAACTCCCTTGTACTAAGTGTGAACAGCTGTCTGAACAACTGACAACTCTAACTGATCAGTTTGTTAGTTTGGATGCGCAATATAAAACTTTAAAAGAAGATCATCATTTCACTAAAGCTAGAGAAAATAGTTACAAAGTAAAAATTAAAGCTAGTGAAACAGATATTAAAAGTCTTAAAGCAAAGCTTGCTGAAAAAATTAAAGTGATTGATCTTAGCTATGAAGTTCTAGAAGAGAAAACCAAACTAATAGCTGAAAGGGAAAAACAGATAGCTGATCACCAGGTAAAAGTGGTGGAACTTAACAGGAAACTGGAGCAATTCAGAAATTCCTCCGCTATACTTGATCACCTCGTTAGTGATCAAGGTTCCCCAAAAAGGGGAGGAATTGGTTATCATGAAGTTCCACCTCCTTTCAATCATAATTACACTTATGACCCTAGTAATCAGAAATCTGTCGATGTTGACTATGGTCTGACAGTTCCGGTTAAAGTAACGATTAAAGAACCAGAAGTTATTAAGCCTGTTGCAAGTATTAAGATTTCTGCTCCGAGTCCTGTCTCATCTAACTCGGACAAGTCTTCTGAGTCGAGTGAGACAAAACAAGAGGAAGTGTTACCAAAAAGTGGAGAAAAAAATAAAACACCTGAAAAGAAGTCTCCACTAAACCCGTATGTCCCACCATATGTGAGACAAACGGGCAGTAATACAGCCTCAACATCTAAGACAACTTTTGATAAGAAAGTTGAAAACAGGTGTTGTTTTAGATGTAATCAACAAGGACATCTTGTTGCTGATTGCCCTCTGAAGCAGAGATTCAGAGGTGTAAGGCCTTCGAGAACTGAGAATAGAACTAACAATAATGTTAAAACTGAAAACCCATCAAAATTCAGAAATTGGTCTAATTCAGGTTTTCAAAGAAAAGGATCTCAGTTTTTCACTGCTAACAACCAAACCATAACTAATAATTCATTTAATTCAAGACGGTTTGGATGGCCTCATAGACAATCCACAAGAAGGTATCCTGTTAGGACTCACAGAAATCATTATAATACTAACTTTGGACAGCCAAGGTACGGAATGTATCGACCCAAGACCAATCGGTGTTGGGTCCCCAGATATTAATCATCTGCTTTAATCGTGCAGGAACAGTTGAACAGGGCTGCCAACAATCAATGGGTTGTGGATAGCGGCTGTTCCTGGCACATGACGGGTAACAAGAATTTGTTACACGACTTGAAACCTGTTCAAGGAGGAAGGGTGAGTTTCGCAGGAGAGAGCGGTGGAAGGATTACAGGAATAGGGACGGTGTCGAATGGAAAGATGACTTTGGAGAAAGTAAACTTTGTTGAAGAACTGAAGCACAATCTGCTGAGTGTTTCGCAGATTTGTGACAAAGACTACACCGTACATTTTACAAAGAATGAAGCGATTGTGTTGTATCCTGGTTTTAAGATACCAGAAGATTGGATTGTTATGAAGGCTCCAAGAGCGAAGAATACGTATATCATGGATATGAGATCGACTGAGATGGCCACAGAAGAATCGTGTCTTCTGTCAAAAGCGACTGAATCGGAGTCCGAGTTGTGGCATAGGAGAATGGGGCACATTCATCTTCGGAAAATGAACTACCTTGTCAAAAATGGGCTTGTGCTGGGTGTTCCCTTGAAGAATTTCAACTTTGAAGACAAATGTTTATCATGCAAAAAGGGAAAGCAACACAAGAAATCTCATCTCACCAAGAAGGTCAATTCAATTGTTAGTACCCTAGAATTACTTCACATGGATCTCTTCGGTCCCGTGAATGTAAGAAGTCTAGGAGGAACGTCTTATTGCTTGGTGATCACTGATGATTACTCACGATATTCCTGGGTATATTTCCTGAAGTCAAAGGATGAAACAGTGCAGATGGTAAAGCATTTGATTACCAAGGTGGAGAATATCATGGGGAAACTGGTTAAATTCATCAGGAGTGACAATGGAACTGAGTTCAAGAACTACGAGATGGAGATCTTCTGCTTACAGAAGGGGATAGAACACCAATACAGCGCACCGTATACACCGCAACAAAATGGAGTGGCTGAGAGGAAGAACAGAACCTTAATTGAAGGAGCCAGAACGATGCTGGCTGATTCGAAACTTCCCGTGGTGTTCTGGGCTGAAGCTGTTGCAACAGCCTGTTATATCCTTAATAGAGTGTTAACTATTAAAAGATTAAATAAAACCTGTTATGAACTTATGCATGGGAGAAAGCCCAACTTGAGTGGTCTTGAACCATTCGGGTCCCCATGTTCGATATTAAAGACCAATTCTAAATTTGGTGAAGTAGCCGACGAAGGAATCTTAGTCGGATACGTTGTTGGGACTCCCAACAGACGGGTCTTTAATACATCGAACAGCAAGGTTGAGGTGGTGTGTAACACTGATATCACAAGTTACAAATCACCAAAACCAAGCTCGGGACCCGCTGGGGTTTTCGACTATGATAGACTCTTTAAATCTTTTAACATACCTTATCTGGATTTTGCAGATGTTTAGGAAAGAATTGCTACGAAGATGATATGCGATGAGGAAGACACTTTGGTACAACGACCACAGTATGATGAATGTCAGCCTTCCTCGTCAAATGCTATAATACCCCTGCTGCCTCTACTGAAGAGGAATTCATCAATCCGTTTCACTCTCAACATAATTCACCCATTGATGAGCTATCTTCGAACTTGGAAGATAATCTGAATGTCAGTTCGGTTCCGACTACGAGAATTCACAAAGATCATCCTTTGGAGAATGTGATAGGTGATCCGTCCGCCGGTGTACAAACAAGACAAAGCTTGAATGAGCACACCTGTGTTTACACAAGCATTAAAGAATCAGGCATAATCAACGAGTGCTTGTACACCTGCTTTATCAGCCAGATTGAACCAAAGAACTATCAAATGGCTCTTAAGGACAGCTCGTGGGTCGAAGCCATGCAAGAAGAGTTAGCTCAGTTTAAGAAAATGGAAGTATGGAACTTGGTTGCAAAACCAAGAAATGTGCATGCGATAGGCACGAAATGGGTCTTCAAATGTAAGAGAGATGAGAAAGGGATTGTTATCAGGAACAAGGCGAGGCTGGTTGTTAAAGGCTTTAATCAACAAGAGGGGATTGATTACAATGAGGTGTTTGCTCCTGTGGCAAGATTGGAAGCCATTCGGCTGTTTTTGGCATTTGCTGCTCATAAGGAGATGAAGGTCTTTCAGTTGGATGTGAAGAGTGCGTTTCTAAACGGTAAAGTCGATGAGGTTGTGTATGTTGAGCAACCTCCGGGTTTTACTGACCCTGACTTTCCCGATCACGTGTACAAGCTGAGTAAAGCGCTGTATGGACTACATCAGGCACCTCGTGCCTGGTATTCAACCTTATCAGATTACTTGCTTGAGAATGAGTTTGAAAGAGGTAATATTGATAGCACATTGTTCTTCAAGAAAAAGGGTAGCGATTTCCTACTGGTGCAAGTCTACGTGGATGACATTATCTTTGCTTCATCAAAGGTCGCCATGTGTCAGGAGTTTGAGGCCGTCATGAAGAAGAGATTTGAAATGAGTGCTATGGGTGAACTAACTTTCTTTTTAGGATTGCAGGTTGATCAGAAGAAAGACGGGATGTTCATTCATCAGACGAAGTATGTCAATGATGTTCTCAAACGCTTCAAGATGGAGGACAGCACTCCATATGATACTCCGGTCTGCGTCAATCACAAATTGGGTGCTGATTCAGATAACGATGCAGACGTGGACCCAACCCAACATCGGGCTATTATAGGTTCTTTAATGTACTTAACTGCTTCTAGGCCTGATATAATGTTTGCTGTTTGTCTTTGTGCACGCTTTCAGGCAAACCCAAAAGAATCTCATTTGAAGGGTGCGAAGAGGATACTTCGGTATCTCAAAGGCAAGCCGAAGCTGGGGTTGTGGTACTCGAGAGGAGGAGACTTGGAGCTAGTCGCTTACACAGATTCTGATTATGGAGGGTGCAATCAGAGTCGGAAGTCTACAACTGGTGGATGTCAGTTTCTTGGTGGCAGACTAGTGTCGTGGCAATGCAAGAAGCAGACCTCGGTCGCAATTTCAACCTGTGAAGCAGAATACATGGCAGCATCCAACTGCTGCTACCAGGTTCTTTGGATTCAACAACAGTTGCGCGATTATGGTCTGAATTTCTCACTTACTCCTATTTGCATTGATAACACTGCTGCTATCTCAGTAACTAACAATCCCGTGAAGCACAGTAAAACTAAACATATTGACATACGTCATCATTTTATACGGGATTGTGCTGAGAAGAAACTGATTGAGCTCGAAAAGGTTGACACGTTAGATAATTTCGCTGACTTGTTCACGAAAGCGTTTGACAAAACTAGATTTCAAAACCTTGTTGAGCTGAATGGGATTATCAATCCCGAGTAACCATGCTTTGTGTTTGTGTTATATAAAAAAAAAAAAAAAAAAACGTCACTATCGCTTAGAATTATGTCGGTTGCCTCAGTTTGAAGGACATGTCTTCGGATATGTTTGGTCCACATTTCTACTTGTAGAATATGAGGATAGCCATTAACCAGATGACTGAAAGTGACCGGGGCGGTTTATGATGAGTTTTCATTCTTTCGTTGAAAATAAGTCGATCATACTTAGTTAGAAGGACACATACTAGTATGTGGTCGGTCCAGCTGATCCATTGGATCTCCGGGATAGCCGTTTACCTGAAGACTTTGATCTGGTCGGGACGATAGAAGTTAAAATTTTTTCTTTCGGGAGATGAAATTATTTTTCAAGTCTACTACTTCGTAAGAAGTTGCTTTACTATGATTAACAGAAAATTGATCTAACCTTGGAAAGTGATAGATATACTGATTGTGTGTGCTTAACTAGTGAAGTTATTAGGCATAAAAGACTTTAGGACAGTCATTGTATGTCATGGTAGCTTTATATGGTGCGTAAAAGTAGAAGTGATACTAACTAAATCTACTCGATTTTTTGTGGAAACTCCTTAAGAGTTGTGCATGTCTTCATACATATCTTTCCGAATGATAGGCAGAAAAGCGATTACCCAGTCATACACGAGCCCGTGAGTGTTCTGATTCCCGTGAAGATAGAGTGTCAAGACGCTGCAGTGATCCAGATTCGGGACTTGCAGTTATTTTCTACTTGAAGTTGTGTATATACATGTTAGATTAAAAAAAAAATCTAAAAAAAAAAATCTAGAGTTCATAATGATAATGATTATCAATCAAGACACAAGAAGGTGAACGGGAAACAGAGTCTAAGATCGAAGTGTAATCACTACTTAATCAGACACTACGGGTCGAGGTCAATTCGGGGTGACTTGGGGAAAGCCAAATACGCCTTGAGAATAGATAGGAGGCATCATAATCTCTGAGTTGTTGCCCACTTAAGTTTTGAGCTTAATTGAACCTAACTCGTATCACAGAAACGATGAAAACCATTTTAAGTAGATTACCTGCTTACAACCTGTTTCTTTATGTCATAATACAGCTGAACACGGATCGGTGTGACAGTCACGAAATTAGTATGATTCATGTTCGGATCTTTTCTAAAACATGGTAGTCCCTGTCGAGACTGAAATTTGATCACGTGTACTTTAATTTTTTCAAATTTTTGTTACTTTTGTAATTGTTTGATTTTATACCTGGTTACTTGGTCTTGATCGTATCATTTAACGCTTTAAAGGATGTTTTTAAAACTTTATTGAAAATTGTTAAAAGTATAGGGGTTTGTTTTGTAATTACAGGCGAACTTGTTGATAACTTCGGCTGGAATAGGCGAAGTTGTCGATAACTTCGCCTGTACTAACTTTGACCCTATATAAAAGAATTTAAAGGTCAAACGATTTCATTATTTCAAAATACCAGCGAACTTATCCTCTGATATTTCAGCGAACTTATCGATATCACAAATCAGTTTTTGTTACCTCGATTCAGATCAAATTAAAGGTGTGTAGGGTTAGATTATCATATTATCAATGTTTTTGAGGTTGATCATCGGTCGTTTCGACTCGATTATCGACCTCGTCTTTCGAAACCTTAAACACCCGATTTCAAACCTGTTTTTATGTGATAGTAAACTACTTGAACGTCTAAAACTTCATAAAATCATGTATTTCGGAGTCCTCGATCTCCGAAATCATCATCTACACGTCATTCAAAAACTATAACTGTTGCCGATTCAAATTCGGCGAAGTTACAGTTTAGGCGAAGTTATCCGTAACTTCGCCTGAGGTTTAACTTCGCCTGATTATTGATTTTGAAACAGTTTATGAGGCGATATTGTGATTAGGCGAAGTTATCAGTAACTTCGCCTGGACCATGTTACTTATCTATTATCAGACGAAGTTCAAGTTGAAGCGAAGTTGTTTCCCAACTTCGCCTCACCTTTAACTTCGCCTATACAGTATTGATCACAACTTCGCTCATGGTAACAGGCGAACTTGTGATTCGCTTTGACGTTTATCTAACTTAACCAGTTTGTTGCAGATATGGCTGCTGTTGCTGGAGCAGGTGGTGCAGGCGGTGATGACGGAGGTGATCATCAGAGACAGTTTTTCCCGGGTCATAACATGTACATTACATTAGACCCGGAGGCGAGCGGAGTTAATGATTTCCGCGAAATCATCACATTTCTTTTACGCTCGAGGATATTCCACGCCATTACAACAACTCTGCCAATATCCTTGCCCAATATTGAGGATTTCTGGCAGACAGTGGAATACGACTGTAGAGTCGAGCCCCCGGTGATGCGCGCAACCGTCAACAATTATATTGTTCAGTTCTCTTCTGAACAAATCCGGGCGGCTTTACGATTTGGGAACGAGACAAGGGATGACCCAACAGAGTTTGTAGCTCCTTTCCGTGATGGAGCGTTTTTGAGGATGGGATACTCTGGTCCCTTGGGGGATACGCAGAGGAGGAAAGGCATTTTACTTGACCAGTGGCGCTTTCTCATGCATGTTATGATCGTTTGCATGTCAGGGAGAAAGGCGGGCACTGATGGCATGGGCGCGACCATGCAGTCAGCGATGACTGCTCTGACTTACAACAAGAGATTCAGCTTTAGTCAGATGGTCTTTTATGAGATTGATCGTCAACGAAGAGCGATGGCGCGTGAGTGATTCATCATGTATCCAAGATTCCTACAAATGATCTTGAATCATGTTGCTCCAACACTTCCTCAGCGCTGTCCGATCCGATACGTTGAGAGTGTGAACAAACGGATCTTCGCCCAATGTCGATCCTCCAGTGCGAGGAGCAAACCTGAGCTCCGTCCTCGACATACTCCACTCTTTGGGTACTTGATCAACCCGGGGTATGTGCCTGCTCGAGGAGACGAGTTTAGGGACCCGGCACCACAACAGGCAGGAGCACCTCAAGCTATACCTGCTACTCCTGTTGTGTCACCGGAGGAGAACGTGGACCTTGATGCAGAATTTGGTGGTCAAGGCTTCTTTGATATGGATCGGGTGGATCCAGAGGAGAATGTTCAGGTCCCGGTTGAACGTGCTTCGACTGTGAATGTTACTAGGGCAGCTACAACGGTAGCGGGCTCAGATTCTGATGATGAAGTGGCAGAGGCCAGAAGGATTATGGTGACTCGAGAAAGACTACATGGGAAAAGAAAGAGAACAGATGATGATAGCGAGTCGGATTATGAGGAAGAAGTTCAACAGTTGATCCGGAGGTCAAGAAGGGAACGGATAGGTGCAGGATCAGGAGCCGGTGAGAGCTCTAGGGTGGTACGTTTCACTCCACCAGCACTATCCGGTATGACAATGGTTCCCTCATCACTACAGGTTACGAGGCCAAGCGCTACGGTTGTTCCCGTGGTGGCTACCTCGTCTACATTTGGCCTCCCACCCACTACTTTCCAACTTTCGACTCCTGTGATCGTTTCATTGCCGCCTCCGACCGTTACTTCATCGGAGGTCGTGGCACAATTTATAGAGTCGACTGTTGTGGCCACTGCAGGGCTATCGGTGACGATACCACCTGCGGTTACGTCTATTTCTACTTCTGAGGTTCCGGTGACATCGGAAATCCCTCCTCAGTACACTCAAGATATATCGCATATGAGGTTCGATTTCGATGCAACCCTATCAGACTCAGAACGAATAGCAGCACTGGAACGGGTCGTGGCAGAGCAGTCAAGGATTAATCTTATCCAGACCCAGGCTATTCAGCGCCTAGTTACAGAGAATCAGATGCAGTCGTCCCTCCTGGTACAACATGGAACAATCATAGATGCTTTCAAGGAGTTCTTGGCATCTCAGGGGGAGACGAGCTGTAAAGGCGACGAGTTGAGGACCAAGAGACGAAATGATAGAGACGATGATCCCAATGCATCGAAAGATGCAGGTGGTGAGTTGCCAAGAACTGATCAAGCTCTTGGAACTTCCACAACTCAGGGGGAGTCGACATCTGCAGCTGGTGGTGATGATGTGGTGGTGGTGGACGTAGAGGAGATGGATGATGTTTTGGTTGGTGATGATGATGATGAACCACCGAGTGATGTGATAGAGAAATTGGTGAAGAGATTGTGATTGATACAGAGATAGAAGATGGAGAGATAGTAGAGGAGAATGTGGAGCATGAGATACCGCAAGTCGAGAACGTAGATATGAGTCAACAGATTGGGAATGATGAGTCTGAATAGGAAGAGCAGCCTAGGTGGAAGGAAGGATATGCTCAGTGGTTCGTCAAAACGAAGAAACCGGCGGTCCCTACAATGTTTAAGAAGAGTTACAACATTAAAGGCTATGCTGAAGCGAAGAAAGGGATTATTTGCTGGATATATGATGAGCAGTTGAGGCTCTTCGTGATTAAAAGGTATAACGGTGTTCAGTACTTTAGAAGGATGTTAAGATCGTTGAATACACTACCAGAATGTGAAGTGAAAGACTTAGCCAGATTGGGATTGATAAACAGAAGTGACGATAATATGGCTAGAGTCATTGGGAAATTTGTGTGGAAAGAGAGTATAAAAGAGAAGAAATTTGAGCTGTTGAAGCCACAAAATGGAAAACTTGTTGAAGACAAGGATAGAGGTTTGAGAGCTGATGGAAAGCCTTGGATGATCATGAAGTATAAACCGATCCGGTGTTTGAAAGAAGTACCGATGAAGCTAATGCCCAAGGATGTGCTTAAAGACCTGAAGTGGTGGTTTGTAGATTGTGAGACAGCTGAGGCGGTGATGGAAGACGAAAATGAACAAGAGCTTCTTAGAGTGTACGATCCGATGCACTTGGTAAACTTATCGCAAGCTGATTTGCAGGTGTTGAATGACAAGAAGATATTTTATATTCCTGCTTGGAAAGACGAAGCGAGGAAATATCAAAGAGTTGTCTCGGTTTGTGTTCGAGAAGGAGTGCATGCTTGAAAACAGAAGATTGAAGATTACAAGACACGTGTTTGAAGCTAAAGAGATGAAGCTACTGCCAAGGGGGAGTCTGTTGGTGCATGATGTCAGTAGTTCAGTGTCGAGTGTCTGTAATCGTGTTAGTTAGATTTGAGTTTTGTATGTAAGCGAAGTTACTAACAAGTTCGCTTATATGGGCGAACTTGTTAGTCAAGCGAAGTTAGGGACAACTTCGCCTGAACATACCAGGCGAAGTTGTCGAGTCTATATAAGCCATTTGTATACGGCTTATTCGATATCAGTGAACAGTTTTACAGTTTGTGTATTCGAGTTAGAGAGTTTTGTATCTGGTGGTCTTAGTATCACGTGTTTACGGTTGGAATACAACGTGTGTTTGGTTATCGTATCGTGTGTTAGCTCGTATTGTTTTCTATACTCGTAACGTCTTACGTAGGGATTCCGCACCTACGTAGAACGCGATATCTCGTGTAGATCCGGCTGGGAACCTACAGCTTCTTTTCATACGATAATGCAGGAGCAGCTTGAACTTATTGTTGCTGTGTTGGTGGTCGTTCTTGTTGTATATCAGGTTGTGGATCAACAACTGGTACATCTTGGATTATTTCGTCATCCATTATTGTAGTCACAAAAACCCGAGTATTAGTAAAATCAAACTTAATTAAGTTGAAATCAAATTTTCATAAATACTTAATGAAAATTTCATTTTCGTGAAGTATCAATCGTTACCACATTCGTTATAAAGAACGACTTCATTCGTTATGACGAATGGACATATTCGCTATATTACAATGACAAATGAAAGCGTAACAAATGTTCATGAATGAATAAGTTCATTCGTGGAATCTGTAAGATGAATGAGAGGTCCATTTGTTACAAAATGACACAAATATAGTTTATTCGTGATTGAGACTCAACGAATGGGTTAATTCGTTACAGTTCAACACGAATGACCAACTATTTGTTGCGCATAATGAATAGATTACAATAATTATCTAACTTTGTCCCCGGAAGTCAAAGTCAAAATCAATAAGAATTCAAACGGTCAACATGCATCCAAATTTCCAATTAATCCATGAATAACGATGAATCGATGGAAAACATGTATCATTGGACTCGTATACTCATCGTTAATTAACCCCAATCAAACATTAATCCATAAAACATGTTTTACTGGTTCATTTGATTAATATAAAAATCAATCTAAAAATATTATTCTTAGGTGAGTCTTGGTTAGGGTTAAGTATTAAGTACGTTTTCTCGTGTCCTTGTGTTCGATACTCGGACTTCCTTAGTGCTATACTATTAGTGATCGGTACACTTGCCGGTTTTGTGTGGTTTCTTTAGGATTTTCGTTTAATAAATTTAAAGCTTAGTTGTGAGAGCATCATTATACACACATCAAGTTTTTAGCACCGTTGCCGGGGACACGGTTAGAGGCGTATTAATAACGACTCGAGTTAGGACTTGCCTTGTTTACTACTTGTTTTTCTTAATTTTTTTGTTTGTTAGTTTAAAATAATTTAGATAATTTTAGTTTATTTTGTTTATTTTAATAGTTGTATGCGACGTACTCGATCTCTAGGACCACCAGAAACCGAAGGATTTTCCGAACCAGAGAGAGAGCTTCGTGAGAGACGTCGTACACACCCGTCTTCCAATTCATCTACGCCCATCGGTAATACATTCTCTTCTCCCACTTTTTCTGAACCCGTCATTAGGGATAGGATTATGGGCGACGCGAATCCACCACCGAGGAGGACAGTTGCAGACCGGGACCGTCCGGTCGACGCTGGCGCGAGATCCAGCATTGCTCCACCAGCCATCGGAGTTCTCACGACTTGACAGATTCCATCTAATATTCTGAACACGATTGCTCATTTAGCTCAATTTCACGGGTTTCTCCATGAGAACCCACATGCTCATCTCACTCACATTACACGAATTTGCGACACGTTTCATCTTGCCGGCGTATCCGAAGACGCCATCAAACTCCGAATCTTTCCTTTCTCAGTCACCGATCATGTGAGTCTGTGGATTGAGTCCCTCCCACAGAGATCCATTGCTACTTGGGCTGCCATGCAGACCCAATTTCTTGAAAAATACGATCCTCCGGCTAAGGCCGCTCGTTTGCTTAACCATATTCATTCATTCCAGATGGAGGACACCGAGATCTTCTACGAGGCGTGGGAGAGGTTCAAAAATCTACTTGCTTTATGTCCGAACCACGGCCTACAAGACTGGGCAGTTGTTGAGAAATTCTATAACGGAGTGACATACGCGACTCAGAGCATGCTTGACACGGCTGCAGGAGGTAACCTATTGACGACAAAGGATACGGATGAGTGCATTGCCTTGTTTAACGGTTTAGCCATGAGTTGATACCAGTGACCACCAGCTAAGAGTACCAAGACCGTCGACTCCTTATCATGCGGCATGCACTTGCAGCACGTGTTGAGGCGTTGGCAAAGATCGTGAAGGACCTGCAGGTGAAAAGTAAGTTATGCGAGATCTGTAGAGGGGGGAATGATACCGTTCAGTGCCCCGTAGGTTTCCAGGAGGAGGCAGTAGACTTTGACAATAATCCAATCCGAAATCAAAAATCTTTCAATTCTTATAATTCGGGGTGGAGGGGTAACCAAAATTCCAACTGGAGGAACGGAAATCAGTCCGGCTTCCAGCAACGTCAGAGCCTATTTCAGGATTTCGATGAGGGAACGAGTAGTGGGGAGAAGAAGCCCACGTTAGAGGAGATGATGGCACAATAGACACAGATGCTGTCGCAGCTCATGACTCGAGAGGACTCCCGTCACAAAGAGACTCAAGAGAAATTTTGGGAACACGAGTCATTCTTGAGAAATCAAGGAGCGTCAATTCAAAATCTTGAGCGGCAGATGGGAGAGATAACAAGTCGTCTAAATGAGAGGTCGCCAGGTACACTTCCAAGTAACACTGAACATAATCCGAAGGCGTTCGCGAAGGCTGCGACGACAAGGAGCGGTGCAGGGGCACATAGCGAGCCCGTGATTCAGGAGGCGACGAGAGGAGTGGTTAACGAGCATGCGGGAGATGTAGAGGAGCAGCTAGACGAGGAGATTCAGTTGGAGTCTCCACCGGCCAAGGTGCATCAGAGGCACAGCCCAGGAAGTACAACACAGGCCGAGAACCCGCCATTACCCAGCACACCACCGAGAGTCTATAAACCTAGACTTCCGTATCCCGGGGGAGTCTGTAGGGATAGAGACGAGGAGCAGAACTCCAAATTTCTTGATCTTATAAAGCAGCTTCATCTTTACATTACATTCCTTGAGGCACTCACACAAATGCCCAAATATGCAAAGTTCCTTAAGGATATTCTTTCGAACAAAGAGAAGTTAGCCAAAGTATCTTCCATTCCTCTTAGTGCTGGTTGCTCTGCAGTCTTACAAAGAAAGTTACCAAAAAAGATGTCCGATCTTGGGAGTTTCACGATTCCCTGCATCTTGAGTGATAATACGGTTGTTCATGCGCTGGCGGATCTTGGTGCCAGTATTAATCTCATGTCGTATTCCGTGCATCGCAAGTTGGGTCTAGGAGAGCTGAGGCCTACCCGTATGAGTATCCAGCTTGCTGATCGTTCTGTGAAATACCCCCGAGGGTGGTCGAGAACATGCTAGTTCGTGTCGACAAGTTCATCTTCCCGGTGGACTTTGTCATCCTGGACATGAACGATGACGATAGTGTCCCACTTATCTTGGGTCGACCATTCATTGCCACTACACAGGCGTTGATCGACGTCTGCGAGGGTAAGTTGATCATAAGAGTTGGGGATGAGAACGTCACATTTGATGTTCGACAATCACTGAAACACCCCAAGTCTGCTGATGACTCCTTATACTTTATTGATACCATCATGGAGCATGTCGGGGAGTTTCTCAGCGAAATCTGTGGAGGATCTGCCTCCGATACCCAGATTCTCGATAGGGAGATTCCGGAGATTGAAAGGTTGCTGTAACCAATCAGTCCTTAGATGACGACACCGAGTCGCATACCCCTGAATCTGGTGTGTTTGTTGAGATCATACGAGACGATCCTATGGATCGACCTTCGGTCGAGAGTCCTCCTTCTTCCTTAGAGCTTAAGGATTTTCCTTCCCATCTTGAGTATGCATTTTAAGATGAAGAGAAGAAGCTGCTGGTCATCATTGCATCTGCTTTGACCGAGGTCAAGAAGGAGAAGTTGTTGAGGGTGCTAAGAGAGCACAAAGAGGCTATTGCATGAAAGATTATCGACATCAAGGGTATCAACCCTTCGTTTTGCACTCATAAAATCCTCATGGAGGAGAATTTCAAAACTAACGTTAAGCCGCAGCGGCGGCTTAATCCAAAAATGCAAGAGGTCGTGAAGAAGGAGATCATTAAACTCCTTGATGCGGGATCATTTTCCCCCTTTCTGATATTGTTTGGGTGAGTCCAGTCCAAGTGGTTCCTAAAAAGGGTGGCATGACTATCGTCACCAACGAGAGGAACGAGCTTATTCCCACTAGGACTGTGATGGGATGGCGAGTCTGCATCGACTACCGCAGACTAAATGATGCCACCAGGAAAGACCACTTTCCTTTACCCTTCATTGATTAAATGTTAGAGCGTTTAGCAGGTCATCAGTACTACTGCTTCCTAGATGGTTTCTCCAGGTATTTCCAGGTTCCTATAGCTCCCGAAGAACAGGAGAAAACCACTTTCACTTGCCCTTATGAAACATTTGACTACAAACGTATGCCGTTCGGACTGTGCAACGCTCCGGCTACATTCCAGAAGTGTATGGTGGCCATTTTCCATGATATGATCGATGACTCCATGGAGGTGTTCATGGACGATTTTTCCGTATTTTGGAGTTCCTTCGATCATTGTTTGTCTAATCTCGATAGGATGATGTCCCGCTACGTTGACACCAACCTAGTCCTTAACTAGGATAATTGTCATTTCATGGTTCGCGAGGGCATTGTTTTGGGTCATCGGATTTCAAGTGCGGGGATAGAGGTTGACTGAGCAAGGTCGAGACCATTTCCAATCTTCCCCCGCCAACTTCTGTGAGATCCATTCGTAGCTTTCTAGGTCATGTTGGGTTCTACCGCCGGTTCATCAAAGATTTTCTAAGATCGCGAGACCCATGACCAAACTTTTGGAGAAGGATTCTCCATTTTTTTTTCTGGGAAGTGTATCGAGGCGTTTGATCTTCTAAAAGACAAACTCGTCAACGCCCCGATCATGGTCTCTGCCGACTGGTCGTTACCATTCGAGTTGATGTGTGATGCGAGCGACTTCGCAGTCGGAGCGGTTCTTGGACAACGAAAGGGTAAACACTTCCATCCGATCTACTATGCTAGCCGGATCTTAAATGTCACACAGGAAAGCTATACCACCACCGAAAAAGAGCTTCTGTGGTGTTCGCTTTCGACAAATTTAGGTCCTATCTGGTCCTGTCCAAGACGATTGTTTACACGGATCATGCCGCTATTCGATATCTCTTCAGTAAGCAGGATGCTAAGCCTCGTCTTATCCGATGGATCCTATTGCTTCAATAGTTTGATATAGAGATCCATGAAAAAAAGGGGGCCATGAATGTGGCGGCCGATCATCTTTCACGTCTAGAGGGATTTGATTTAAGAGATTCGGGGATCAGGATCGACGATCATTTTCCGACGGAGAGTCTGATGTTTATTACTGCACAAGAGGAAGGTTTTCCATGGTTCGCTGATTTCGCGAACTATCTTGCTGACGGATACTTCCCGAAGATGCCTTACCAGCAAAATAAGAAATTATTTGCTGACATCAAATTTTACCTTTGGGACGACCCGTATCTTTTCTGCATCGGTGCTAATCAGCTTATTAGGAGGTGTGTAGATGTCAATGAAGGATGGCAAATTTTGAGCCATTGTCATGTGGGACCGACAGGAGGTCACCACGGTGTGAGTTCTACGGCGAAGAAAGTCTTTGATTCTGGTTTTTACTAGTCGTCTATCTTAAGGATGCTAATCTGTTCATTAAGAGTTGTGATCGTTGCCAGCGTGTCGACAACATTTCTTCGCGAAACGAATTGCCCTAGAATGCCATTCAAGTTGGTGAGGTTTTTGATATTTGGGGTATTGATTTCATGGGACCGTTTCCATCTTCGCATGGGAACAAGTACATACTCATGGCCGTCGATTACGTGTCAAAGTGAGCTAAGGCCGAAGCTCTACCGACGAATGATGCCCGAGAAGTAGTCCGTTTTCTAAAAAGTCTATTTGCTCGTTTTGGAGTCCCGAAAGCCTTGATCAGTGATCGAGGTACTCATTTTTGCAACTCGCATATGGATAAGGCCGTGCAGCACTATGGGGTCACCCATCGGCTTGCGACCGCCTACCACCCACAGACTAGTGGGCAAGTAGAAGTGAGTAATCGAGAAATCAAACGTATTCTTGAGAAAACGGTTAGTTCAAATCGTCGGGATTGGTCCGAAAAATTAGATGACGCTCTGTGGGCCTTCCGTACAGCCTACAAGACTCCTACTGGTTCCACACCATTTCGGATGATTTATGGGAAGGCCTGTCATCTTCTTGTTGAATTGGAACACCGTGCTTCATGGGCCCTTCAAAGGGTTAATCTTGATTTATCCGCCGCTGAGAGTAATCGTTTCCATAAATTACATGAGTTAGAGGAGCTCCGGGATCACGCTTATGCACAATCATTTAGGTATAAGGAGCATACGAAGGAACTGCATGATAGGATATTGAAGGGTAAAAAGCAGTTCAAGTGTGGGGATAAGGTCTTACTGTATAACTCCCGGTTGAGGTTATTCCCGGGAAAGTTGAAATCCCGATGGTCACTGAGGTATTCACGTATGGCACCATTGAGATACAAGATCAAAGCGGGAAGTTTAAGGTGAACGGTCATAGATTGAAACACTACATAGGCGAGCCGATAACTGATCAGACAGTCGAGGTGTTCTACCTTGACTCATTCACCGAAGCGTAGACGTGATGGATGCATCACTCGGGAGACCGCCCGAGTTGTAGAGTTTGTATTACGATTTTCTTTATTATCTGTTTTTATTTGTTTTATTTTTATTTATAAAAACATAAAAATACAAAAAATTATAAAAATCAAAAGAAAATATTAAAAAAAATACAAAAACACAAAAATATGTTTATTTCTTATGCTTCTGTTTTCTGTTTTGTACGCCGCTACATGCGAGCGAGTTTGAGTTATTGCAGGTATTGTTATGCGCATGTTAGCTCTGATGGCTTTCTGGAACTGGTTCACCCGAGGCTGCGGCAGCGAATGAAATGCTATACGGTCGTTTGATTGATACATAATTGATGAAGAATCTGCATCTAAACCAAGGGAGTAACCCGTTCTATATATTATTTTCTGCTATTTTAAGTTTTAATTTTATGCTTTAAGTTTTATTTTTATTTTATTTTTTTTCCTTGTTCTCATCGAGGACGATTTCGTTCTAAGTGTGGGGATGGGAATTTATTTTACTTAGTTGTAGAAAAAAAATAAATAAAAATAAATAAAATTAAAAAGCTTATAAAAAATTATATAAAAAGTTTTTTTTTAAAGAAAATTGTCCCTTGAAAATTGTTTTTGTTCTATGTTAAGCAAGAGATGATATTATTACCAATGTGCTAACGAACTCTCGGAACTTTTGAAATAGATAATAATAATAATAATAATAATAATAATAATAATAATAATAATAATAATAATAATAATAAAATGGATGGTTTGCATATTGATTTGGGATGTGTCGGTAGGCCCAACTAGCTTTGATAGTCCTTTTTAGCATATTTTTTTTATATATATAATAATTTAAAAACGGTGAAACCGAATTTCGATGCTTAGGGAGGATTACCATAATCTGAAAACTTTGAGATGGTAAGAATTAAATGCACTCAAAATAGCACACACCACATGTCCATCTTTTACAAGCTTAGAAATAGTTATATATTTTAGGGTGATATAAAAAAAAAGAAAAAAAAGTATGTTTTGAAAGTTTGTTATGTATTGTATTATCCAAAGTTGTTCAAGACAAACAAAATGCTTATGAAGAAAGTTATGTATTGTAAAATGCCAAATGAGCATTGTTTAAAGCTAGAAAAAGAGGCCAATGATGCACATACTAGACGGGACTTAGAGTTTACGTGTTACCTTGGGGATGGTGACTCTGAGGATATACTATTGGGGCTCGAAGGTTCTTAGTCAATAAATAAAAATTAGGAATTTATAGGACAAAGTCCAATAATATTTAGGGATAGCTCGTACGACCTCCACATGACCATTCATCCGTCCAAATTTCACTGAGTGGTTCTAATTAGTACTATCAACGAGTCATTGGCTTATGGTGATTTGTCGAACCATTTTTCTTCGACTATAGTTTTTCTAGCTCTCTTTGTCTGAGATGGGGTAGGTGTAGCCTTAAATTTTTAACCTAAAATGTTTAATGCAAAACGGGGCTTGATTGGTTGGTGGCTTGGTTTAAGTGGACAACAATATCGGCAATCGCGGTCAATATGTCAGGCTATTTCTTGTGCTTTGAAAATGATAATAATCTGATAGTTCGTTTTTTTTTCACTTGGTTATGATCCTGTGTTGATTTCTTTTTCAGGGACGAAAAAGACTTAAGTGTAGGGATGTTTGATGTGTTGTAAAACACACTTATTTTCCATACCTTTTTATCATCTTTTTATTAATAATTTATATAATAAATAATGTTTTTTAACTCGTTTTAACTTGATCTTACAAAGTTTATTATTTTGTGTAGGTGACGAGTTTTAAAAGAGAAAAGGTTCGGGTTTTGGAAGATAAAGAGGCTCGTATGATCAAGTTTGAAGAAACAAGTTAAAGCCCGGCCCGACCCATTTATATGAAGCCTTGCATGTCTTAATATATAATATAACTTAAAAAAAACACCCAAGCACCTTAACCCTAAAGTGTCGTTCGTCAGTTTCATTCACCATAAAAAAGGATTATCTCAAGTTTTTGAAAAAGTTTGGTTGGCTAATTGTGTAATAGTTTTGTTGCTGGTTTTAAAGAAACACACAAAGTATTTGTGTGTGGATGGGAATTGATTCCAACGTGACGCAGAAAGCACAACAAACATATATAACATATAAACTAAACCAACCCTAAAAGCCACACTAGTTCCGAACGGATTCATCAGCAGCAAGGAAAGAGAGAAAAAATCTTTTTTGTGGCTTTGTGGTGGCTGGAAGCAAAAGAAAGAAGACCGAGAAGGCTTGTTACAGCAGCTACGAGTCTTAATCATTGTTTGTTTCAGCCATATATCTTAAGTAATCATTCATAAACCTTGATCTTTAGTTCAAGATTGTTAACTTGTTGAGTTTGATCTTCTATTTGGATTGTTTTGCAAGTAATTTGAAGTTTGACTTGTGTTTGATTATTCTTGATCATTGAATGAGTTTTATTATGTTTATATTGATGTTTATGATGTTTAACTTGAATATATGCTGCTGTCCAAAATCAATGTGTAGCTAAATTTGTAAGTTCTACCTAGGTTAGATGATTATTGTTAGGTTTTAGTAAGTAGTTTGGATTGTTGATGATCATGGCTTGAATTGTTAATGAAAAGTTTGTTTTAACATTGAATTAGGTTGTGTTTAGTGGCTGTGAATTTGTTAATTACACTCACATACCTCTTGCTTTGATTAATTGAATGAGTTTTGATTGATTGTTGCCTGTTAGGACTCTTTACTTGGTGTTTAGGGTTTGTTTGCGGGAAGTACAACTGTAGGGTTTAAGTGAGTGTATTAATTTAATATAATCAGCGGGTAGACAACTTCTTAGAGACCGAGAGGTGATAGGAAATAAACTCGTCTCATAGCTTTTACTTGTTAGGATTAGGATCGCGCGAGAGCGGGTTCGCTTCTTGTCGGGTTAGGGTTTGTGAGCGATTAGTTGACCAAGTTTAAGTTAAACTAAATTGTTCCTCTAACTTTGGTTGCGTAGTATTCGTCTCCATTAGGGTAGTGTGTCGGTGAGACCGAGAGGAGAGTCGGCATTAGAGCACTTTAACAGTTCGTCACCCGGTTGGTTCTTAAAATCAACTAAGTGTAGGTTAGGGTTTGTTAGTGAGACCGAGAGGTGATCTAGCTTTCTTCAGTGAACCTTAGTTGTGTCATCCTTAGATACCGGTGTTATGAGGTTCTACAATCCATTAGCTTATTATACCTTCAATAGGATTCTTACCTAGGTAGACGTTTTCTCCATTGATCAATCTTATTTTCAAAGTTTCGTCTAGTTTTCTTAATTTAAGTCTTTTAAGTTAATTAAGTTACGTTAACTAGTTAATAATATAAAAATCAATCTAAAAATATTATTCTTAGGTGAGTCTTGGTTAGAGTTAAGTATTAAGTACGTTCTCTCGTGTCCTTGTGTTCGATACTCGGACTTCCTTAGTGCTATACTATTAGTGATCGGCACACTTGCCGGTTTTGTGTGGTTTCTTTAGGATTTTCGTTTAACAAATTTAAAGCTTAGTTGTTAGAGCATCACTATACACACATCACCTCGAAATGGGTCGGGTATCTAATTAAAACAAAAATTTGAAAAGTTCGAGTTCTTAGAGTCTCCCCTACTTTAGGGAATTTCATCCCGAAATTAGTGACTACTATAACAACACCATTAAATCTTGAGGAAAAGAAAATTTTAAAATAATTTTAAAAACTATTCATAATACAGAACTTTGAATAGTTAAAGCAACACTCAAAATAAAAATCAGATAAGGGCACTTATATATAGGATGTATAAGCGGCATATCCACCATGTCCTTATCATCTTTACATTTGTACCATTATCCCAACTACTCTCGATTCTATATTATGACTCATAATTATTCAGATTATGATTTCCATACGAGGACTTTGGTAATTACGTGTCAACACATAATTACTTAGATCGTCGGATGGTCCACATAACTCATCCCATTGTGTGGGTTACAAAAAATTTGAATGAAAACATGATTTTGAGGAGACAAAAGTTTTAATGAGTTTTAAAACTATAAAGCTGGAAAGTCACTAGTTGACCCTTCCACCTTTTTTTAGCGTACCATCTTATTCTTATATCTTTATTATTATAAATGGAATTAGATAATGGACTTAGAATGAAGATGGTCCTAAGGTCCATGGGCTTAGGGAGTATAAATACCCCTAAAAGCCTAAATCCTTTTCATCTCCATCATTCTACACCTTAATCTACATCATCAAAAACACACATGTAACATCCTAAATATTATATCAATAAATAAAAGGAAGTGATGCTCATTTATTTTAAATGTGTGTAATATTTAATTAAGATTAAATATATTAAAGGAATATGGACTTGATTAATAAAAGATGGATTGAAGGGATGGGTATGGCCCTTACGTCCATAGGCTTGAGAGGGTATAAATACCCCCTTAAACCTCCTTAAAACCCTAAAACCCTCGTTTCTATATTTCTTATTCCCTACACACTCAAAACACACACACAAACCTTCCTACATACGGTCGTGAGCTAGGAAGAAGATCCAAGGCTAAACCAAACTATATCTTGTTAGATCTTGGACACACAAGCAAGATACAAGATTATTGTTCATAACCAAGCTAACCCGTAGCCTAGAAACGTCAAAAGGTATTTTCTTTACCTCTAAAGGTTACGTTTTTAAGAACGGTTTGCCCTAGAACTTAACCCTAGAGTAAATCAGGTATAGACGAGCCATAAAAATGCAAACTTGATGTTTAAAATGGATTTAATGAACTCATGGATACGTACGGTTTATAAAAGAAACCCTAGATTTAGCTTAGGAATGTTTTAACTCATAAAGGTTCGAGCTTTATGGGTGAACGGGGTAGGTCTTAGCCGAGGATGGTAAGGGAAACGTTTATGGGACGATATAGGATCATAATAGGGGTTTAAATGTTAAAACATGTAATGATAATGAGAATAAAGGACCTAATAGTAACAGCTCGTTTGAATATAATGCAGCCGTTCGATTACAATATTAAAATCGAATACAGTGGTTGTATTCGATTACATTGTTAATATCCGCATACAATGGAGAAACTCGAATACAATGGCATACTCGCATACATGTCCATAGTCGATTATATCAGAGAACTCGAATACATCATATATACTTGCATATAATGGTGATATTCGATTACAATGGAATATTCGAATACAAGTATATACTCGATTACATTATGGTCCGAACACAAAGTGTAAATCCGATTACATTATGGTTCGAATACAAGGTATAGACTCGATTTCACTATGGTCCAAATACAAAGTGTAAATCCGATTACATTATGGTTCGAATACAAGGTATAGATTCGATTACACTATGGTTCGAATACAAATTGTAAACTCGATTACACTATGGTTCGAATACAAGGTATAGACTCGATTACACAATATATAATCGAATACATTGTATTACTCGAATACAATGTACCTATTCGAATGCCTTGTATGACCCGATTACATTATGGACTCGCTTACATGTGTAGACCCGGATACAATAAAGAAATGAAAGGCAAGGAATTCACAAGCATGTTATAATCAAATATCAAGGGTATTCATATTGCATCCGAATACATGCATATTGACTACGTGTTATGTTCATATACACATCCATGCAAGTGCATGTGTATTCTAACATCAAGTCAGTTGAATACCTTAATGATGAAATTATATTCTAAGTAAATTGTATTCTAATACAAGGCTATGCTTATGAATAAAATTACTTATAAGGCCATTAGAATGGACCAAACTTAACCATTTTGGCTGAAACTTGAATAATGTGAATAGGAAAAATATTGATACATGTAATTAATGTACAGTTAGCCGACCACAGTTAAAGAGAGGTAAAAGTATCAACAGAGAACGTAACAGGATCCAGGTGAGTTTTTAGCCCCATTTCCTTGTTATGTTTTTGGGGTTGTGTACATGCTCAATGTGAATGTTAATACACTTACCTTAATTGGTAAGTGTATGTCTTGATGATGAATGTGAATGTATGTTTATATTATGAATGAATGCTTGATAGTACGTGAACGATCTTCGGATATTGCACGAATTGTTAAGGAAAGTATGTATGTTTATATTATGAATGAATGCTTGATAGTATGTGAACGATCTTCGGATATTGCACGTATTGTTAAGGAAGTATAGAAATTTATGGATGGTTATAGGATGTGTGGAAGATTACAGGGTTGCATACCCTAATAATATATGTGAAGGTTACAGGATTGCATACCCTAATAATATATGCGAAGGTTACAGGATTGCATACCCTAATATTATATGCGAAGGTTACAGGGTTGCATACCCTAATAATATATGAGAAGGTTATAGGGTTGTATACCCTAACAATATATGTGAAGGTTGCAAGATTGCATACCCTAATAATATATGCGAAGGTTATAGGGCGCAATGCTCTTTAAAACATAATGTATGAACATGAAAGAAAGAAGGTATGATGGTAAGTAATCATATTATAAATGAAAGTATGAAAGTATAAAGTATGAATGAATGTATGAGTTGTATGTTGTATGATTAACTAGAACTCACTCAGTGTAGCTGACTTTTAGTATGCACACAGGTGAGTCGAATGAGACAGCTAGCCTGAGCGGGGCACATGGCAGAAGAATAAGGGCTGGAATCTGAAGACTCAAGTTGTTTTTATGAATTGATGTTTAATTTGAAAGACGAGAATGTTTGATTAAGACAAGATTATGAATTGTCACGAATGTTTAATGAAAGTTTTAATATTCCGCGTAAAGTTTAAATTAACTCTGATATTTAGAATTGTGTTTATGAGTAAATCTGACGTCCAACGTGAGGCACAACGGGGCCTTACAAGTTGGTATCAGAGCAAATGTTTGAGAGAATTAAGCATCCTACATGCTTAGACTCAGACAGAGAATGGGATTAAAGTAAGAAACGAAAGAAGATGCCAGTTCAAGAAAGCTATGTGTCACTCAAGCAAGCTGGGAAAAGGTAAAGTATGTGATTAATCTCACATATAAAGTAGAATGACGTATGAATGCTAGCTTAATTGATAGGGATAGGAGTATATGATGATATGAACCGTTTGATTGTCTAACTGTTAGAAGTAGAACTTGCACAAATGGACTCACAAAGGGAAGTGTATGGGACACGAAGAGTAACGTGATCAGCTAATCATAGTTGGCCACTGTAATTACCTGTTAGCCTTACTATCCTTGTACTAAATAGTTCCTTGAGTGGTGATGTTTGTGTTTCCTTATAGAATATGAATGGTTGGAGCCAGGAAAGTTGCTGGAAAAGGAGGGCGTACGGGATGTCGTGTTAGGCCACGCATTGTTCGAGAACCTTCTGAAGAACAAGTTGTTAACTCTGATGAGGGACCAAGTGAGACTCTGCGAGGGCCAAGCCAGAATGAAGGGTATCAACTTGACCCTGCTATTCAAGCTGCGATTGCTCAAGCTGCGATTGCTCAAGCTGTAGCAGCTGCAGTGAAGAACTTGAATCCTGAATAGTCGGCTGGAAGTCATGCAAGAACTGCTGAAAGGTCAGGTGTAAATGGTAAAAAAGATAATAAGGGAGAGAAGGGTGATTCAAGTGAAGTTCAATCTGTGCTCTATAAGAGGGCTGCCTCATAATGTCCGCACATTGGTCAGGACTAATAAACCGGCTACTTTTGACTCTGCTGTCGAACTCACAGAGATGGTTTATGATGACTTGGCAGTATACAATGTGGGGATAGAAGAAAAGAAAGATAAGAAATGGGTCACTCCTGTCAAACGACCCAGTACTCAATTGTGGAACCCTAGGGATAAGAAGCAGAAGGTGTGGGAGAAAAGATCATGTAAGACATGTGGTAACAAGCACTCTGGTGAGTGCAAGTGGGGTGTGGGGACTAATGTTTGTCGCAAATATGGAAAGGCGCATGGGGCAGAGTGCAGAGTTGGATAAAACGCATGTTATAAGTGCGGGAAGGTAGGGCACTATGCTCGTGAGTGCAGTGAGAATCCAGTGTTTTTCCGTTGTGGTAAGACGGATCACATGGCCAGGGAATGTACTGAAGCTGGGAGAAGCAGAAAGAAGGATGTTGAACCATCAAGACCAAAGACCAGAGCCTACATGTTGACCCAAGAACAGGCCAAGCAGATCTCATATGTCGTGAAATGTACGTTACTAGTAAATGGTATTTCTGCTTCCGTATAGTTTGATTTGGGTGCAAATAAAAGTTTTGTAGCTACGAAATTTAGTAAATTAGCTAAAATGAAATGTTGTCGAGTGCCTGAAACGTTTATAGTAGAAACCGCTAGTGACACCTCGGTTAAAATAATGAAAATGGTTAAGGATTGTAAGATAGAGTTAGAGGGACGTGAGTTCCCTGTTACCTTGTATGTGATAACCTTAGGAGGGTTCGATGTGATTTTGGGGATGGATTGGCTATCTGAGTTTGAAGCTCAGATAGTTTGTAAAAGTAGGATAATAAGGTTAAAGTCCTTGGATGGTAGTGCGGTGATGGTTTATGGTGATAAGAAAGTTCGGGGCTTAATGTCATTTCGATGATAAAAGCCTAAGGATTGTTAAGGAAAAGGTGCGGTGCCTACCTCCTTGCGTATGTTGTCAATGATACAGCCTAGACGAAAGAAATGAAAGATGTTACCATCGTGTGCGACTACCTAGAAGTATTCCCTGAGGATCTTCCGGGGTTGCCACCAGAGCAAGAGACAGAATTCCAGATAGATTTAATACCAGGAGCCCAGCCTGTCGCGAAAGCACCTTATCGCCTGGCGCCGTCCGAGATGAAAGAATTGATGTCCCAACTACAAGAACTCCACGATAAAGGGCTTATAAGACCAAGTGTTTCCCCGGGGGGCGCACCGGTGTTATTTGTTAAGAAGAAGGATTGAAGTATGAGAATGTGCATAGACTATCGTGAGTTGAACAAGTTTACGGTGAAGAATAGATATTCGTTGCCACGGATTGATGATTTGTTTGACCAAATGCAAGGTTCGAGTTGGTTCTCCCGAATAGATCTCAGATCAAGCTATCATCAGCTGAAAGTGAAAAGGGCAAACATCCCTAAGACAGTGTTCCGAACGCGGTATGGACACTACGAGTTCCTCGTGATGTCATTCGGACTAACGAACGCTCCCGCAGCATTTATGGATATGATGAATAGGATGTGTCGGCTGATGTTGGATAAGTCAGTTATTGTTTTCATTGATGATATATTTATTTATTCAAATAGCGAGTCTGATCATGCCGAGCATCTGAGAGAAATATTGGAGGTTTTGAAGGAAGAAAAGTTGTATGCTAAGTTTTTGAAATGCGCATTCTGGTTGCGAGAAGTACAGTTTCTAGGTCACGTGATCAATCCTGAAGAGATTACCGTGGACCCAGCTAATATTGAGGCGATAACAAATTGAAAGACTCTGCATAACCCGACTGATATATGAAGCTTCTTAGGTTTGGCTGGATATTATAGGAAATTTATCGAAGGCTTCTCCAAGATAGCTGAACCGTTGACCAGTATGACCCGAAAATCTGTAGTATTCAGTTGGTGTAAGTTCCAAGAAGAAGCTTTTGAGGAATTAAAGAAAAGACTCACGCAAGCTCCAATCCTTGCTTTACCCGATGGTGACGAGGATTTGGTTGTTTGTACTGATTCTTCGTATCGTGGGTTAGGTTGCGTATTAATGCAATGAGGGAAGGTTATAGCTTATGCGTCCAGACAGTTGAAAGTTCACGAAAGTACTTATCCGACGCATGATTTAGAGCTAGCAGCAGTAGTGCATGCTCTCAAGATATAGAGGCATTATCTATATGGTACTAAGTGTACTATTTACACAGATCATGGAAGTGTAAAGTACTTCTTCGAGCAGAAAGAATTAAACATGAGGCAGATAAGGTGGTTAGAATTTATAAAGGACTACGACTACGACTGCAATATCAAGTACAATACTGGAAAAGCTAATGTGGTCGCCGACGCGCTAAGCCGTAAGAATGAGGAAGTCATTGCAACAGTGAAGTCGTATAAGTTGATTGTTAGTTCAGATCTCTTAGAAGAAATCATCAAGGTACAATCTGAGGTGCTGGAAGATGATGGACTAATGAAGAAGAAAAGAATTATAGGGCAACAAGACGAACTGACGAAAAATATTCATAGCATTAATATTAGGTTTGACTATATGTGGGTTCCACGCCATGGGAATCTCATAGGTCGAATCTTAGATGAAGCTCACAAGTCGAGATACTCGATTCATCTAGGATCCACCAAGATGTATCAGGATTTGAAAAGAGACTACTGGTGGGCGGGAATGAAGAATAATGTAGTAGATTATGTTAGTAAGTGCTTAACTTGTTTACAAGTTAAAGCAGAGCATCAGAATCCTTATAGGAAGTTGCAGCCTTTGGAGATACCTGAATGGAAATGGGAGCACATCCCCATGGATTTCATAACTAAGCTACCTCGTACAACTAAGAATCATGATACCATTTGGGTGGTTGTGAACCGTTTAACAAAGAGTGCTCACTTTCTGCCTATACGAGAGGCTATCTCGTCAGAAACGTTAGAAAGTTTGTTCATAAAAGAGGTCATGTATAAGCATGGAGTGCCACTGTCGATTGTGTCTGATAGAGATACTCATTTCACTTCGAGATTTTGGAAGAAGTTCCATGAAGCTATGGGAACAAGGTTGAACATCAGTATGGCGTATCATCCTCAAACAGATGGACAGTCTGAAAGGACGATCCAAACCCTTGAGGATATGCTACGTGCTTATGTTTTAGACTTTGGAGGAAGCTGGGATGATCATCTGCATCTGGCAGAGTTCTCCTATAACAACAGCTACCATTCGAGCATCGGTATGCCACCGTTCGAGATGTTGTATAGAATGCGTTGTAGAACTCCTGTATGTTGGGGAGAGATTGGTCAGAAAGAGCTCGAAAGTTTGGAAGTTTTTCAAGAAACCTCGTCAAGGTTCGATCAGATCAGGAATGAAAGTTGCTAAAGACCGTCAGAAGTCGTAAGCTGATAAGCGGCGACGACCGATTGAGTTCAACGTTGGTGACAATGTGATGCTCAAGGTCTCGCATTGGAAAGGAATTATTCGTTATAGAAAGAGAGGGAAGTTAAGTCTGAGGTACATTGGACCGTTTAAGATTATGGATCGTGTGGGTTAAGTGGCTTATAGGCTAGATTTACCCGAGGAGTTAGAAGGAATTCATTCAACCTTCCATGTTTCTCATATGAGGTAATGTCTAGCTGATGACACGTCTCATGTGCCATTGGTAGACATTGAGGTTGATGAACGGTTGAACTACATTGAATAGCCGGTAGAGATAGTTGACCGCAAGTAAAAACAACTTTGTCATAAGGTTGTACCTTTAGTGAAGGTGATATGGAAGCATCTCAAATGATCAGACGCTACTTGGAAAGCTGAGGAAGAGATGCGCAAATTTTACCCATAATTGTTTTAGTAATAGTTAGGTGTCGGGGACGAAACCTCTTTAAGAAGGGAAGACTTTTAACATCCTAAATATTATATCAATAAATAAAAGGAAGTGATGCTCGTTTAGTTTAAATGTGTGTAATATTTATTTAAGATTAAATTTAACAAAGGAATATGGACTGGATTAATAAAAGATGGATTGAAGGAATGGGTATGGGCCTTAGGTCCATGGGCTTGAGAGGGTATAAATACCCCTCTTAAACCTCCCTAAAACCCTAAAACCCTCATTTCTATCTTTCTTATTCCCTACACACTCAAAACAAAGACATAAACCTTCCTACATACGGCCGTGAGCTAGGAAGAAGATCCAAGGCCAAACCAAACTATATCTTGTTAGATCTTGGATAAACAAGCAAGATACAAGATTATTGTTCCATAACCAAGCTAACCTGTAGCCTAGAAACATCAAAAGGTATATTCTTTACATATAAAGTTTTTTTTATGAACGGTTTGCCCTAGAACTAAACCCAATAGTAGATCGGCGAGCCATAAAAATGCAAACTTGTTGTTTAAAATGGATTTAATGAACTCATGGATACGTATTGTTCATAAAAGAAACCCTAGATCTAGCTTAGGAACATTTTAACTCGTAAAGGTTCGAGCTTTATGGGTGAACGGGCTAGGTCTTAGCCGAGGATGGTAAGGGAAACGTTTATGAGACGATATAGGACCATAGTAGGGGTTTAAATGTTAAAACATGTAAAGATAATGAGAATAAAGGACCTAATATTAACAGCTCGTTCGAATACAATGCAGCCGTTTTATTACTATGTTAAAATCGAATACAGTGGTTGTATTCGATTACATTGTTAAAACTCGCCTACAATGGAGAAACTCAAATACAATGGCATACTCGCATACATGTCCATAGTCGGAAAAATTATATCAGAGAACTCGAATACATCATATATACTTGCATATAATGGAGATATTCGATTACAATGGAATATTTGAATACAAGTATATACTTGATTACATTATGGTCCGCATACAAAGTGTAAATCCGATTACATTATGTTTCAAATACAAGGTATATATAGACTCAATTACACTATGGTCCGAATACAAAGTGTAAATCCGATTACATTATGGTTCGAATATAAGGTATAGATTCGAGTACACTATGGTTCGAATACAAATTGTAAACTCGATTACACTATGGTTTGAATACAAGGTATAGACTCGATTATACTATACATAATCAAAAACATTGTATTACTCGAATACAATGTACCTATTCGAATGCCTTGTATGACCCGATTACATTACGGACTCGCTTACATGTTTAGACCCGGATACAATAAAGAAAAGAGAAGCAAGGAATTCACAAGCATGTTATAATCATATATCAAGGTTATTCAAATTGCATCCGAATACATGCATATTGACTACATGGTATGTTCATATACACATCCATGCAAGTGCATGTGTATTTTAACATCAAGTCAGTTGAATACCTTAATGATGAAATTATTGTTGGTGCATGATGTCAGTAGTTCAGTGTCGAGTGTCTGTAATCGTGTTAGTTAGATTTGAGTTTTGTATGTAAGCGAAGTTACTAACAAGTTCGCTTATATGGGCGAACTTGTTAGTCAAGCGAAGTTAGGGACAACTTCGCCTGAACATACCAGGCGAAGTTGTCAAGTCTATATAAGCCATTTGTATACGGCTTATTCGATATCAGTTAAGAGTTTTACAGTTTGTGTATTCGAGTTAGAGAGTTTTGTATCTGGTGGTCTTTGTATCACGTGCTTACGGTTGGAATACAACGTGTGTTTGGTTATCGTATCGTGTGTTAGCTCGTATTGTTTTCTATACTCGTAACGTCTTACGTAGGGATTCCGCACCTGCGTAGTACGCGATATCTCGTGTAGATCCGGCTGGGAACCTACAATTATATTCTAAGTAAATTGTATTCTAATACAAGGCCATTCTTATGAATACAATACCTTATAAGGCCATTAGAATTGACCAGACTTAGCCATTTTGGTTGAAACTTGAATAACGGGAATAGGACAAATATTGATACATGTATTTAATGTACAGTTAGCCGAGCACAGTTAAAGAGAGGGATAACGATCAACGGAGAATGTAACAGCTACCAGGTGAGCTTCTAGCCCCATTTCCTTGTTATGTTTTCGGGGTTGTGTGCATACTCATGTGAATGTTAATACACTTACCTTAAATGGTAAGTGTATGTCTTGATGATGAATGTGAATGTATGTTTATATTATGAATGAATGCTTGATAGTACGTGAACGATCTTCGGATATTGCACGTATTGTTAAGGAAAGTATGTATAGAAATTATGGATGGCTATAGGATGTGTGGAAGATTACAGGGTTGCATACCCTAATAATATATGCGAAGGTTACCGAGTTGCATACCCTAATAATATATGCGTAGGTTACAGGGTTGCATACCCTAATAATATATGCGAAGGTTACAGGGTTGCATACCCTAATAATATATGCGAAGGTTACAGGGTTGCATACCTTAACAATATATGCGAAGGTTGCAGGGTTGCATACCCTAATAGTATATGTGAAGGTTATAGGGCGTAATGCTCTTTAAAAGGTAATTTATGAACGTGAAAGAAAGAAGGTATGAAGGTAAGTAAGTATATTGTAAACGAAAGTATGAATGTATAAAGTATGAACGAATGTATGAGTTGTATGTTGTATGATTAACTAGAACTCACTCAACATAGCTGACTTTTAGTATACACGCAGGTGAGTAAAATGAGACAGCTAGCTTGAGCGGGGCACATGGCAGAAGAATAAGAGACTGAATCTGAAGACGCGAGTTGTTTTTATAAATTGATGTTTAATTTGAAAGACAATAATGTTTGATTAAGACAAGATTATGAATTGTCACGAATGTTTAACGAAAGTTTTAATATTCTGCCTAAAGTTTAAATTAACTTTGATACATAGAACTGTGTTTATGAGTAAATACAACGTCCAACGTGAGACACCGGTGATGGGGTCTTACAACACACTTAAGCCAAACACTCTTTACACTATTCTATAACGATCAAAGACCAACTGAAGGTAAGAAATCATTTATCTCAGCTGACCCAACAATTTAGAACCCGACACCGCAGCCCCGGGATGTCGAATGAGCCGTTTGAATCTAGATCTAGTTTTATTCAGGTGTTTAATCAACCAAAAACGAGCTTAAGGGCCACTTTAGCTTATATCTGGACATCCCAAAGCTACCTGAGTTATAAATGATCAAATCCGGCCAACCATGGTGGTTAACGAAGGATGACGGCGCCGGAATCGAAGAAAAACCCTATAAAACGCGAAGAAGGCTGGTATGAACATATAGGGCGTATATGTATATTGCCGTATATGTATAGGGCGTATATGTATGTATGTAAACCGTATATGTATAAGGCGTATATGTATGTATGTATGCCGTATATGTATAGGGGATATATGTATATGGATGTATATGTATTGGGCATATATGTATGTATGTATGTATGTATGACCGTATATGTATAGAGCGTAAATGTGTGTATGTATACCGTATATGGATAAGCCGTATATGTATTTATGATTGTCGTATATATATGGGACGTGTATGTATGCCGCATGTGTATAGGGCGTATATACATATGTATGTATGCAGTGTATGTGTGTATGCCGTGTATGTATGTACAACGTGTATGTATGCATGTTGTGTATATATGTATACCGTATATGTATCTACAACGTGTATGTATGTATGTCGTGCATGTATATAGGGCGTATATGTATGTATAACGTGTATGTATGTATACCGTATATGTATGTTGGATGTATATGTATGTATAACGTGTATGTACGTATGCCGAATATGTATGTATAACGTGTACGTATGTAAGCAAAGAAGATTGACTTATACGGTATATACGCTAAGAATAAGGAACTAATTACTAATGAAAGGTAACGTTTAAAACAGGAAATGACCTAGAAAGAAAGACCGAACTTCAGTTTTCTGATGAGGTTTTTAGTAAACATTTATTAATGAAAATAAAATTTTTCCAAGCTGACCTGCCAGCTTGACCCCAACTAGGGGCTCTTCCCTTGGATCCTACTAGGGGCGATACCGCTACCCCCGGTTCGTTAAGGGCTATATTAAACTAGAAATATGATATGGGTAGTGATAGATAATTGATACGTGTAATTGTTATACAGTCAGCCGTGCCCAGTTAAGGAAAAGAGTTACCATTAACTCGGAAAGGAACCGAGCTCAGGTGAGTTTCTAGCCCTATTTCCTTTTTATGTTTTCGGGGCTGTGTGCATACTCTATGTGATTAGTTAATACACTTACATTGAGTGGTAAGTGTATGATATGTGAACGTGTGTGAATGATATATAAGGGTAAGATTATGCATGAAAGTATATAATAAAATGTATGTGTGTAAAGAAATGTATGTATGGTTGTGTGGACCAGACCCTACTAATATCTGATATGGTAAAGATAGTTGTGCATGTAGTATGAAAGTACGAAAGTATGTAAGTATGAAAGAATGTGTGTATGAATGAATGTATGTACGAAAGAAAGGTAAACAAGTATATAATACGTATCTTCGGATGCGTATATGTAAGTAAGTGTATGAAATGTCTGTTACCTGATTAACTAGAACTCACTCAGCATAGCTGACTTTTAGTATGCACGCAGGTAAATAAGTTAAAAGAGTTAGCATGGGGATGGCACATGTCACGGATTGAATGGATGGCATCTAAAGATGTAAGAAATGATGTCTTACTTTATGTTTTATATTGAGACAACTTGTGATATTTTAAGACAAGAATTCTATGGTTTGTGAGAAATGGTTGACTTTTATTATTTCGCGAAAAGTTCTACTTAACTCTGAAATTTATAACTGTGTTTTTGAGTAAATCCAACGTCCAAGTAGGGCATCGGGACCAAGGCCTTACAAGGGTATTTTAACATTCATCATCAAGTGATAATTACAACACAATCTTTACTTTTTGTAAACCAATCACATGTTTAACCAATATTATTAAACTTCAATTAAGGTTAATTTTAAACCAAGATGATACTATGAAAGTTTAGCCAATAGTAGACATAATGTTATACATCAAAGTAATAGATACATATATGAGCAAATTAAAATAATCTAACTAATTTGGATGACTAATCTTTGATACTAATGACTTCTTACAAGAACTAAATCTCCTTTATCTTCAAAAGTTGGATGGATGAGATAATTCCCTTATTAATGGTGGTGAAAATGAGTGGGTGGAGTGTATTAAGTGTTTTTCCTAGTCCATTGAATGTGGTGGATGAACATTCAATTTATAGGCTGACCAGGGCACCAAAACACGTAAGTGTTTTGCATTTTGTCATGTTGTAATTAATGCTCGTTGACAGATTGTATAGCAGAGAAGTGAACACGCCCGTGGTGAGGTGGCACAGCCGTGGTGACTCTAGAAGAGTCCAAATTTGTCTTTTTCGCTTGTACTTTCAACATGTGGTGTGTTTTGGTAAAACATGGCCATGTTGAGCTTTAGAATCTTCTATTTTGTTTTTTCATCTTGTTCTTTATAAGGCCCCGTTACCGGTGCCTCACTTTGGACGTTGGAATACTCATAAACACAGTTCTAAATATCATAGTTAATTAAATCCTTTGCAGAATATAACACCTTAACCGTTTATTACAAAACATTTAATCCTTTCTTTAAAACCATAACATAAGCATCGTATTTAAAACATCATTTCTTCCATCTTCAGATGCCAGCCGTTCAATCCATGCCATGTGTCATCCTCATGCCCTCTCAATAAACATATATATCTGCGTGCATACTAAAAGTCAGCTACGCTGAGTGAGTTCTAGTTAATCAGGCAACGTACAATACATACACATATCATACATACTTACGTATCCGAAAATACATATTCATCCATAACCAGTTACCCTTCTGCCCTACTTACATACTTACTACTACATACCTCAATCCACAGAGAGTATGTTCATAGTCCGCCGTCTATACCTATACTCAAGGTCGTGAACACGTAAAAGGTCTGCAGTCCTTACCTATGTTCACCAATTATGGTACGTGCAAGGTCCGCAGTCCTTCCCTATACCATCCTATATTAACAACACGTACAAGGTCCACAGTCCTTCCCTATGTTGCAACCTAATTCATAGCACGTACGAGGTCCACAGTAATCCCCTATGCTACCACAATGCAATTACAGCACGTATAAGGTCCGGAGTCCCTTCCTATGCTGGCTCCTATCTGAAGTACGTATAAGGTCCACAGTCCTTAACTACGTTCTCATCTATCCTCTATAACACGTATAAGGCCCACAGTCCTTAACTACGCCATCACATGCCAAGTCTATGTCCAACGAAAGTTAGAGGGATTTGCCATCCTAACTTACTACGTCAGACGTAGAACTCACATACCATTCATGTACCTGCATACACTTACTTCGCGTATACAATAAATACATCATAGCATAAGAACACTCTAGGCGTTCATCACATCATTCATTTAACAATCATACTCCTTGTCAGTATGTGCAATATCCGAAGATCGTTCACGCCCCGACAAGCATTCATTCATGACGATTATACATCATCCATATATAATATTCATATCTTTATTTACAACCTGACAGTACGCGCAATATCCGAAGATCATTCTCATACCGACAAGCAATCATTCTTACCTTTCACATATATCACATATGGCATACACTTATCACTTAGGACAGATGTATTAACAATTCACATCGATTATGCACACAGCCCCGAAAATATAACAAGGAAGTGAGGCTAGAAACTCACCTGATTGCGGTTACGTCTTTCGTTAATGGTTATTCCTTATCTTTAGCTGAGCTTGGCTGACTGTTAAATATATGTTTGTTACTTAACTATATAATCAATTGAGTTGGCATTTTAGCTAACCAACATACTCCTCTAGGTTGGGCTCGTTCATTTAACTTATATAGATGGGCCAACTAGTTAGTTTCAAGCCCACTGATCATTTTGGCTTCTGGGTTCAGTTGAGCCAGGCCCACGGACCACAATAGGCCAATAACTGGCAGAGAACTCAGCCGAGATCTCGAGGTTGACCGAGAACCCATATTTGACCGAAATCCATATTTAGACGAGAACCCATGTGTTTAACCGAGAACATAAGGTTACCGAGAACGCATGCATGACCGAAAACCGTTTTGACCGAAAACCCATATTGACCGAAACCGTGGGTTGACCGAGAACTCTATAGAATGGCCGAGAACCCCCAGTCTTGGTTGAGAACCCTCAGGTCAGGTGTGTTCGGCTCATTTTTCTATCTTTCTCATCTTTACATAGCCCAGTTAACCGCTTTATGGTTCGTATCATGAACCTTACCCACCCTGGTTATTTTCCCAACTGTTTTACACCCCATATCAGTACATCATCAAGATCTAACCCATTTTAAGTACAAAGTTTAAACCTTTATCGATTTAAAACGTTCTAAGCAAGATCTAGGGTTTCCTTTATGAATCGTATATGCCTATTAGTTCATTGAGTCCATTTCGATTATCAAGTTTGTATTTTATGATCCATCTAGACCTGATCTACTCTTGGGTTAAGTTTCATGGCAAATCGTTCATAAAAACGTAACCTTTAAACGTAAGGAACATACCTTTAGACGTTTTTAGGCTACGGGTTAGCTTGGTTATGAACTTCCGGGTTGTATCTTGCTCTTGTAGTCAAGATCTATCAATAATGAACGCTCAATCTTGGTCTTGGATCACCTTTTTAATCGCGGCCGTAAGTGAGAGAGAGTATGTGTCTGTTTTATGGTGTAGGCAAAGGTGTAGAATGGGTGGAAAATGGAAAGGATAATGGTTTATACTCCCTTAAGCCCATGGACCTAAGGCTCATCTTTCCTTTTCGGTCCATAATTAGTCCTTTCTAATTAGCCTACTAGTCTTTCCATCTTTACTATTTTATTATTTATCTATCAACTCAAGTAAACTTTCCAATCGTATAAATAATATATTAAATGTTATTATTCGAAATTTTGGGATGTTGCATTCTTGATAACATGGGTGTGTTGGGGTTAACATGGTCATGTTATGGCTTCCTGAAGTTTTGTCTTTTATTCTAATATTCTTGACATGTCCATGCATTGATTCACCATGGGGTGTGTTAAGTCTGTTTTCACTGTTTTACTTCATATATCAGCTCGTTTTATCCTAATATAATTGCCAAAAAGATGTATAAATTATTATACATCAGTTAGACTAACACAAGTAAAACGTCATATAACACCGCGTAAATCACCATATAAAAATTAGCCACAAATACTAACTTATAAAGTATAGGACAAAAATTGAACATGCTGAAATCCATATCGCGATACGCGACGGGGAGACCTATTCACCCATCACGTATAGGGATGGCCTTGCACACATATCAAAATCTGGGCAGCATAGTGATACGCGATGGCTCAGTCCATACGACCATCGCGTAGCACGATGACTAGGCTAAGTAACCGTGGACACGTGTCCAACCACGTGTCAACACGTGGCACGATATGACAGGCCACATGTCACGACCAAATAAGGCGGCATCAAAATGCGGCGTCGCAATACGAGACGGTCTCTGATTTTGCCTATAAAAGGGGTGTCGGGTTTGATGCCATTTCCATCCCAAATCAACTCTCACAATCACATAGTTAACCTAGGAAATCGTGCCCGATAGCCGTGACGAGCCGACAATCTATTTTCTCGAAGTGTGTGCAAGTAACAAAATCATAATCGAGTAGAAATCACATAAGCTAGTAGATCAAGATCCTACCATCAAGTTTTCTTAGTATTATCATTTCAAGTATCCATACTAAGGTAGGAGTTATGTTTAAGTTATTTGAATAATAGCTTAGATATCAATCGAGGCTATGGCCTTTAACCTTGAAAGTATTTTAAACATTCACATTCATAAACGAGTTTTCATAAACGTTACTTCATAACAAAGTAACGTTAACCAAAGATATATTTTGACGGGCATGCTACTAGTAATAAGTTTCTTACCTATGGAAAAGTAATAAGTTTCTTGCCTATGGAAAAGTAATTTGTACAAATCCCAATCAACCGAGAGACCCGTTTACTTACCTGGAGAAACTTACCAACGTGTGATAACCTATTAAGCCAAAGCATGCTACATCAAACGTCTCATAAAAACTAAATGTTTTCATTCACAATCAAAGATAAATGATTTCAAGGTTAAGCTTAAGAGTTATAGCTTAATCAAAACACCTTCAAATATTTATACAAGCCTAATTATGTATAGGTTAAATATCATTCTCAATCAATCAGTCAAGTTTTCCAACACCGACGATACAAGTGAATACGCTAACCTTTTCAATCAGTCAAAACATATTTATACTCGATAGATGAACGGGTGTTTGTCTTAAAGAGGCAGTCAACATTTACATGAGATTACATGATCTCTAAAAAGTTATTATACAAAGTAGAAAATAAAAGCAACTCAGACCGATTACACATGTGTCTGGATCCAAACATAACTGTTAAGCCTAAACAATCTAAGACTAAATGGTTGCGGGCTAACAGTCATAACTAGTTCTCCATGCAGGGGCTACATGGCTCGGGGAACACTTGTGTGTATGTGTAGGGTAGTGGTACAAAATCCAGAAGTAGAAATACTTCTGCTGAGTGTACAGAAAACTATAATTGTATTGTAACTAACATTCAAATGTTTTATAGAGTCATACATGTTCACCAGCATATAGCTGAAGTATTTTTCCAACCCATTGCAGGCAATTAAGCATAAGTAGCAATAGCAAGGATTGGAGTCGTAATGAAGATAAAAGCGCGTACAAGATGGCTCCGTTTTTTATAACTAAAATCCTTGTAATATGAAACATATATTTTGTAAACTAATACTTGGGTATTTAATTCCCAAGTAAATTTTCAATGTAAATTAATATTATATTCAAACCTAAAGTTTTCCGCTAAAATTAACCCATAACCCTGATATATTTACAAAACATGTACAAACTTGTGGTCACACGTCTAGGCCCTAAGTCGGGGTGTGACACGTCAAGTAGCATAAAAATATTGATAGATCAATCAGAGTGACCCCTATCCATCGACCATTCACGCTTGTAAATAAAGGTGACAAATATTTCGAGTTTGGTAGGTTTTAATTATGGATTTAGTTTTCATGCACGTGTCATATTTCTTGTAACTTGTGTCTATCATAGGTTGTATAATAAATAAATGTTATATTTTTACACTTCCGCAAGTAAAACGAAAGTCTATTTTTATGCTTTCACAAGTAAAATGAAAGCTATATTTTTGCACTTTTGCAAGAAAAATGAAAGTTGACTTTTAATGCCTTCGCAAGTAAAACAAAAGCTATATTTTTTCACTTTCGAGAGTAAAAAGAAAGTGGACCTTTGAACTTTCGCAAGTAAAACGAAAGTTGAAATAATTATTTAAAATTTACCATCGTAAAGAAAGACAAAAGGATATTTACGTAAATATTTTATCGAAGAAAACGCCTTGATAGAAAATATTTAAATTATAATATGAAAATTCCCTAACCTTTGTGTTGACGTATTTTAAACGCGTTTTTCAGGTACATGGGATGGAAGCTTTGTGAAATGTTTGTGGGAAAAGCTGGTTGTATTTCGAATATGTAGTACTTGGACTATGTTTTAATGAAGTTGTGTATACAACTACTAAAAATATTGTTTTATGAATTAAATAAATGCCCATATTTTATATATTCCTCGTGTTCGAAATACTATTGGCTAAACGCCCTCCGTTACCACCATGCTTAAGTTAATAAAGTCTTCCGCTGCTAAGTTAATTTGGGGTGATAGAAGTTATTGTCAGAGCCAATGATTATAGTGAACTAGAAATGTTTGATAAAAAGTTATAGACTATAACCCAAGTACTTATAAATAAACATTTTTCCATTTCATGAAGCCGAAAATACGTATAAACAAATTTTATATTAGATGCAAAGGAAAAAAGTGGCATTTAATTTATTTATATGTGTCTTATGTGAATAAAGTTGAGAAATTTTACATGTATATTGTATTTATTTTATCACGATTACTTAGGACAGATTATGTCATATGTCACAGATGTCAGATTCACACCAGTTCATAGAGCTTTCACATTCAGGCGGTGACACCAGGGACATACCCTCGCTAAATACTGTCATACACGAGACATTAAAAATGCAGACAACAATCATGTTTGCCCTATCTCAACCACATCACTCATTTATACTACCACTATGTCATCCTTTTATGCTGATTTATCTGCATATGCTACTTAAAGTTGTCCCATTTTTAGTTAGAACACTTGATCGGTTAGGGAAGACGACACGAATCCATCACTATCGATCTCTAAGATTGATGGAACGTCTGAGTCAGTATCGGTTTTGGGTAGTTCTTATGGTACCAATGTTCTGGTAGTGGATGCTATTATTACTGCACATGTGAAGCTATTGTTGGTTTCTAGTGTCTCACTAGTTATTTGAAGGTTTATTGGATTTTAATAATCTCTATTAACTGGTATTGATCGATCATAATCCCTATTCATTTTATCGCTATGGTCCTTATTAAAAAGAATTTAACGTTGTTATACTTATTTGGGAGTTCAAACTAATGTTTTAGAGATTTTGATGAGAAGGAGAATACGAGTCGATTGATATAAAACTTAGTTTGAAACAGTGCTCCAAAATGAAGAAACAATGCTCCAATTCGGGTATTTGAACTTCCAGTTAACAAAAACCAAGCCGTTTGGATCACCGTTTTGAGCTAAGTTTTACATCAATCGACTCATATCATCCTTCCGATCAAAAGCACTATTACATAGCTTGAAATTCAAAAAAAAGTACAACGTCGTTAATTCTTTTTTAACGGGGACCATTATGGCGAACTGTTTTAAATTTGGGACCATCAGTGGCGATAAAATAAATAAGGATTATTACAGGCCAATGGTAAAGTTAAAATACAAAAGAAGAGCAAAACGAGAAGTGTGAGAAGAATTTGTGGTCACACAAAAAACCATTAAAAAATTCAAAAAAAATAATTAAAAAATTATAACTCAAAATATAAATAAAAAACAAAAAAATTAAAAAATCAAAATGTTTTCTCCGTCATTCCCGTTCCAAAAAAGAGAAAAAGAAAAGAAAATAAAACAGCGAAAAGACACAATGTCGAGAAAAAAATGCATAATGCCGAAAATGAACAAACAACACATTGATAAATAAAAAAAGACACAATAGGCCGCAAAATTAAACACAATCCCGAACAAAATATAACACAATGTTAAGTAATATAACATAATATCAAGAAAAAAAAGACGCATGTCAAGGAAAAAAGACACAATCAATGACGAAAATAAACAAAAAACACAATGATAAATAAACAGATACAATGATGTTTTTTCCTCAACATCGTGTCTTTTTCGATTTTGTTTTATAACGAGAAAGACGTGGAAACATTTTCGCATATTTACATTTTAAACGGTGGACACATTTATGTGTTTTTACATTTTTCAATGTTTCTATTAAATTTTCGGTTATGATTTTTTTACTAATTTTTCATTATTTTTTTGTGTGGTTTTTTTTTGTGGCTAAAAACCTTTCTCAACATTTTTATTTTTGTCACCCTTTGTAGAATAACTTAAGCCATAATCCAATACCATTCATTAGAGATTATTAAAATCTAATAAACCTTATTGGGATTACTCCACAGAATTATAACCACGTTTTGAAATTGTTTCAATCAGGTCCCTCATAAAATGTTTTGTTCAATCAGGTCACTAAAATTTCCTTTGTATTCATATCCTAGATATTTTAACTGGATAACAAGTTATGTAGGTTTCTTTATTTCTAAATAGTTTGGCATTGAAAAATATTTTTAAGAAAACCGGGAAAATAATTTTTAAATTGCGAAAAATTGCAAAAAAAAATTGAAAAATTGCAAAAATAAATCTTAATTTTTTTTTTTTGGGTTGGTAGGTTTGCACTTGGTAGACTTGAGCAGTATTGTAACACCCAACCCGGAATGGGCTGACGTGTCACCACTTACGGAGGTATACAGAGACGGAAGACATCATTCCACTAGACAACAATCTTCGTAATCATCTTAAAGTTTAATTCACTATCTTCATCTCGCCTAAAGTAACTTGTGAACCTGTGTGAAGGAAAAGTTTACGGAATAAGCCGAATGCCCAGTACGAATAAAAGGCTCAAATAACCATGCAATAAATGAAAACAAATATAACAAGATAAAGAGATAAAGTAATCATAAATGATACGATACAAATTATGATAGTCAATAAAATGAATCGTATCATACGGATGATACCCATGAGCCGAAAACATATAACATACAAGTGTGGCTACATAGTCCTGCAGAACTATGCACCCAAAATAGTGCGATGGGGTGTTAGCATACACTCAGCCATCCACAAATATCAAATACATATCCATATAACCTAGGATCGATCATACGCCTCCTAATAGTTGTGGGTCACACCTGCCCTTAAGAGACGCCGTGAACTAATCTTTTCGTCACGGAAGGAGCACACAACATCGATGCCACAATGTTGTGCCTGTGGGACACTCCACAGGAAGCGTAGAACTCAGGGTACCATAGTATAATAAGCGAATACAGGTAACACGCTCAAGTACAAACAATGTCAACAAATATCTATACCGTGTAATAAGTAAGGAACATGCGATATTGAGTACAAACTTAAAAATTATCGCATGCTTACAACATCAATCTATTTGAGTTCAAATGACCGTAACCGGATCTCGAACCAAAATAAATTTGGATCCGATTAATAATCAAAAGACGTTTAGGAGATCCAAAAGAACACGAAACATCAACGGGGTTTTAACAATCAAACACGACGATACAAGTGGAGGGGTAAGAATCCGTACCTCAAAAGATGATTCGGAGCGATGTCATATTCGTTCTATTCAAGGAGGTTTTGAAATCTACATGTAGTTTAATAGTTGATGAGAATTACTTATTTTTTTTTTGTGTCAAGATGTTATATATATTCACTAGATTCACTGGATATTATTCCAGCAACATAGATTGCATAATTTAGACCGAATGTTAGTTAATATCCATGAGTAATTATAGGGAATTAGAACGCTGAGATAAGTTGGTTAAGAATCATACTTCTAAGCATTTATAGTCACCGTTATATGTGATTTGAGATGACCAAAAAAACATTACTTATTATAAAGAGACATTTAATTGAAAAGCATTTTTTTTTTATAAAAATGTGTGTGATATGAGTTTAATTTATCTTTCGTATACTAAAATGAAAGAATACTTTGCTCATTATTTAAATCAAATATGTATTTTATGTTTATAATATACGATATTGATATTTAACGTTCTAACTTAGAAGAGAATACATATAGATTTATTATTTGACAAAAACATGCGCATGATACAGCAAGATTTGAGAGGCTATGGGTAAATAAATGATTCTGGTTAAAAGTTTTATGACATATGAGAAAATAATAGGTGCTTTAACCAACAATTAGAAGACAAAGGGGTAAAAGGGTTTTATATGAAAAGTATCTAATAATTTGCATTTATATAGGGAGATAGGAGTTGTGGATACTTACACAATAGAGGTTAAAATGGAAAGACAACGCAAACACCCATCGTCTTCTTTCTTGGCAGCAGCGGTGCTTCTAACGGATCTTTGGATTTGAGTTTTTGATGTCGCTTTCGTTCGCCGAAAGCCTTGATGTCTGCCCGAATATTTATAAGAAAGCAAAGAGTGGAGGAAGGGAAACAGAAGGGATGAGTGAGAGAGTTAGATGAGGTTCATTTGGTTGGATCTTGATTTATAGGCGGTGTGACTTGGTTTTTGATAAGCTTGTCGGCGATTACGGCGGTTGCAGGTGGGTGCCAGGTTGTAGGTGGGCGTCGGAGTGCAGGTGGCTGGCGAGTTGTCGGCGGCGGCGGCGACGACTCTGGTCATCCATATCTTGTATGTGCACAGTGGTGCATTAAATGATTTATTTTCTTTCCTAAAGTATCTCATTTTCTTTTCCTTTAGTATTGTATTTACTTTCCTTTTTATTTTACGCTCATATTTTTCTTATTCTTTTTATTACTATTAATATACTTGTATCATATATTTTATATTCATTTCTTATTTACATTCATTTTGTTTGCAAGTTCAAACATGAATAACAACGAAAACATGCAAGTAAAAGTGTCAGAAATATTCATCTTTATATATATATTATATATATATAAATAATATCCAGGTATTTCAACTCTTATTCAGAATGATTTTTTTTTTTTTAATTTATTTATTTATTATTTTTTTTTTTCAAAGAATATTTACGAGTGGAAACTTATGACCTAAGGATAAACAATAATATACTTGAAGTACACATTTGTAAAAGTGTAGCTGGTCCAAATTGGGTCAGAAAACGGTGCTTGGTGGTGGGTTAGGGTCACTGGAAAACGAATGACGGTGGCTGGGCGTGAATGGTCAGGGTAAAAATAAAAAGGGCAGATGGGAAGATTTGTACTTGCTGTTAGTTGTTTCACGTGATAATGGAGGTTGTTGGAGACGTTGCAGGTCTCCGTAACACATTCTGTTCACCGGAAAACCGTGAAGACGTGATCTGGCGGTTCAGATTGGTGTCAAAAGCTTCGACTTCGTCGGGGTAGCGAAAGATGACATCCGATGTTGGTAAGGTGTGTTCGGTCCCGATTCGCAATGCGGTTGATGATCCCTTGTCGGAACCGAAAAACCATTGTAAAACAATATGGGATGAAAAGTCATGAAGATGGAACGGTGAGGTGTCTTTCTAGAAAACTCTCGATCAGCAACTTGTTCTAGTGAAATGTTTGGAATTTAAATATTTATTGTTTTAGGCTATTATGAAGAGTTCCCATTCAAAAGTTTATTATCTTCATTTATTTTAAAGATTATTTTGGGTTATTTCAACTATTACACCCTTAAAATAAATTTTCCTCGAAATTTGTAGATGAGAATACGGATTGTTTCATAGGAGAGGTAAAGGAAACGATGGTTACGGAGGGCAGACATAAATCTACATAATGGGAATCCAGTTACACATATTTGTACATGTAATTGACAATTACCTCGCAACCGTAATTCTCAATTACCTTACAACTACGCCCAAGAGGTTCTCCCATAATGCATCTGAATGTCATAGAGAAAGTTGACGATGAACAATCAGATAACAGAGAGGTTGTCGGTATACATACCGTAATCTCAATAATTGTTTAGAATTCTTCACACAGGTTACTTTAAAAACAAACCACAAAAGTAGAGAGCGAAATAAAAAAAAAGAATATATAAAAGAATAGTTGAGACAAGGTTCACATTTTCTTGCAATAGAACTAACTTGGAATAACAATTTATGGAAGCTTAGGATACTAACATTTGGATAGTCAGTAATCAACCCAATAAGAATCCTTATCTTGCATACGGAAAGTCAATCAATCAATCATGCCCAGTAAAATCTCACCGACAGCAAAGCTATAAGTAGGGTCTGGGGAGGGTGGGATGTAGGCACACCGTACCTCTATCTAAAGGAATAAAGAGGTGGCTTCCAGAGAGACCCTCGGCTCTAAGTACATGTGTATGAAGCAAAATAAAGGAAATCAAAGTTTAACAGTTATATAAAAATTACTAATAATTATAATAATATTAATAATAAGATCACAGTTTAATAGCTATATAAGCTAATAATAATTATAATAATAATAATAATAATATATGTAAGGGAAATACCATTATGGTATGTGACCTAAATAAGTTAAGTCTAAGTCCTAAGGTATTCAAATCTCTCTAAAAATCCTTAACTTTAATTCTACTTCTCCACGAAGTCTAAGCATTATGGTATGTGACCATTATGGTATGTGACCTAAATAAGTTAAGTCTAAGCATACGGAAAGTTAATAGACATTCTATTTCATATCGTAACGCTAATCCTTGTTTCCCTCATACATATGTGAGGACATTCATGGATAACAGGATCAGTTCCATATCGTAATGCTAATCCTTGTTTCCCTCATACATATGTGAGGACATTCATGGATAACAGGATCAGAATACTAACATCTCCTACTAAGATAATGGAACCTAAAATCCAACACAACCATGAGAGGTTTACTGACGAGTTCTGAGCGCAAAAGATAAGCCTAAGCAATTTACCGTCTTAGATCTCAAATAGATAGAATCAAGGTCACAGAAATGGGACGTAGAGAACACAGTCGGTGATGAACCAACAAATCCATCTCGAGGTTAATGTCACGGTTGCTCACACACTTTCGAATAACGTGAATATTTTATATATATATATCTGTTATCAAGGTTGATTTCCATTTTGTATAAATCTCATTTACTAATTTCGTGTTGCGTATCAGTATATGCGTGTGTGTATATATATATATTCAAAAATAAATTTATTTTGATTAAAATTAATCACTTGCACACATATAACAATATTCTTACAAAAGAAATGGTAACCAGATCCAATTAGTCTATGAATAATTGCTCCATTTATCAAAAGTATCCAAAAACGTTCTAGGCCCATATCTTAATGAAAGTAATAATATTATGTAGTTTTGAACGGATAATGTACTTATTGATCATTTGGGTCTCGATCTATTATCAATATATATCTGCCACATCTTTATGATATAAGTTATTTCACGTTAACAACACTTAACCTATCATGGCTGGTAATAAATCCGTTAAATCGTTAATAAAACGTTTCGGAAAAGAAAAGAAAAGAACCGTAATGGTTATCCATTTTAACGCAAAGCTAAATTCTTGAACGTTTTTATTTATTTTATTTACAGGTTTGAATATCACCCTTATCTAGCTTAAAAACACTTAACAAAAGATGACTTAATAAAATTATACAGGTTTATAGAATTATGGGTGGATGATTCATTTAACAGGAACATGTTTATAAAGGCTGAATTTTTTTAATTTTTTTTTAGCGAAGTTCGTGATGCTCGTCGGAAATTAAAAGAAAACGTGGGGGAAAACAAGAGATGGGTGAGAGAAGGTTTGATGAGATGAAAACTAGTTAGGAGGTGAGTTCTTATATATAATCAAAGCATGATCCTTCTAGTTGGTTGTAGATGGGTGATTGCAGGCGGCTAGGTCGGTTGTTGCAGCAAGACAACTTGAGTGACACTGTGCAAATATGAAATATCTACTTACATTCTTCTAGATTTTAGTATTTAATTATGGATATTTTTATCTTTTATTCATTTCTTATTTATTAATTATTATATATAAATTTAATTGTATATATATTAACCGAAAAGAATCTCACAACTTCCTTATTTTATTTATGTATTTTATCTCTTTCAACATTTTTATTATATAGTAATACAATTATTTTTAATTTAATACATTAATCTTTTTTTTTCTGGATATTTCAAGTATAGTGTGTAGGGTACACTTGAGCTTGTGGGGCATGGGTAACATAGTGGGGTGCAGGTATAACATGGGCTTGATGAGCATGGGTAAGTAACGGGCAGGTGTTGCGGAGATGGTTAGAGTCTCCACAATGATAACAAGAACGGGTATTAGGAACATCGGGTTGAGCAGGGTTAGTAGCAGGTCTAGAAGTAGGTTGTGCAGACCGTGTTTGAACGGCTTGCGAACCAGGCGGTGCACAACAAATGTTAGCAAGATGGCCATAACGGTTGCATTGGGTGCACAATCGGCAATGGGATTGAGCAGGGTGATGACGGTTACATTTGGCACAAAGGGGATGAGGACCAGTGTAGGCTCTTTTGGTTGGGGCATTTGGGTTAGGTGAAGGTTGGTTATTGGGTTGGTTGACAACATAGTTTTGGTGGTTGGTTTTACGCTTATTGTTGTTGTGATTCTTGTTGAAGCGGTTATTGTCGTTGTAAGCATGTTTGGGTTCAGCTTTGGCATCGGTGGATGAGTCAGTTTTGGTCTTGTCAGGATTAGGCTTGGAATCATTGAGGGACAAGGTTCCATCCCTAACATGACTATCGGTGAGGGAAGCAGTTAGGTCCATAGTCTTACCGATGGTTAAGGCGTCACAACTCACGACAGCATCACAGAAAATGGTTGGTAAACCGCGAATTTATTTAAATATGGCGCAGTTCTCTGGGGCCACAAGGTGGGGTACGATGCGGCTAAGTTTACGGAAGCGGTTAGAATAGGTGGAGTTATCCCCACCAGTCTGCTTGAGCTCCCAAAACTCAGCCTCAAGCCTTCGAAGTTCATGATCACGGTAAAACCCTTTCTTCATAGCCTCTTTAAGGTCCTCCCAAGGCATGGCTACAACCAAATCAGTTCCTTGGTCGGCCCTCAAGGAATTCCACCATATGATTGATCGGTCCTCGAAAACGCTCGAGGCGAACTTAGTATGTTTGGCGTCCGGACAATCACAATGGATGAACAGATTCTCCATCTTCTCGAACCATTGTAGCAACCTGGTAGCATCTTCCTCACCACGAAATGAAGCAGGTTTGGTACTAAAAAAGTTACGAAGATCATAATTGTTCGATGCAGCTGAAGTAGCAGATCCATTAGAGTTGAGGCTCTGGAGCAGCCAACTCCTTGGTGATTCTATCAGCCAAGCGGCGATCGTGAGAACCAGATGAACGTTGGTGACGACGGTGGTTTCTGAGCGAAGACATTCTACGAGAAACTAAAATAAATAATTGTACTTGTGTAAATATTTATGAGATGACGCAACTAATGAGCTTAACGTGAGGTAACTAGATGAGGAGACGGGGTTAGTTTGAAAGTTAAATTTTTTGTTGATTAAGTTAACTTTACAATAAACTAACGAAATATATTGCTGGGTGTTGGCCTTCCATGAGCTTTCCATGACATTTTGAATGGCCCAACACAACTAACAAACAAAAGTAATGGAGTTGGACGACCCATGAGCGTTACATGGCATTTTAACTGTACCAACTAAATAATGATTTAAAATAAGTGAGTTCGACGGCCTATGAGCGTTACATGGCATTTTAACTTTACCAACTAATTATCGAATTATCAATACAATAGAGTTGGACGACCCATGAGCGTTCGATGGCATTTTAACTGTACCAACTAAATAATGAACTTACGAAATAAAAATGTGGGTAGTTGGAGTATCTCGTGCACCACGTATGATTACTCCAACAAAAACACAAAAACAAGTTGGGAAAATGGATAGTCGGAGTACCCAACTAACCATTTAAAAATAATATAACACAATAATCGAAAAAAGTTACCGAATTTAGCCACGAACCACCGTGAATTCGGTTTAAAAATATATGGAATGCAACCACTAATGCGGTTACGTTTGACAACCTAGGGTGTTGGTTATATGACAGTTGTGTCCCGCTTCGGCGCTTTGGCTTATATGATCGAGTATTGTGGTTAGGTTATCCTCCAGGTATGAAGTAGTGTCTTACCTTGGGTTCTCGGAACCGTTTTTCCAAGGCCGACTCACAATTCTCTCCCCTTTCCAGTTACGACAGGACTTGTCACACAACCTAGCCCTAAAGTGAAGGAGTAAAAACAACACTAGTGAATTCTTAAGGAATTTCCCGAAAATAAAGGCAATCTAATTGATTTTTAAATTAAATAAAAAAAATTATTTTTGAGGTTAAGGCATAGCCTCGGAGTTGTGTGTGTGTGTGTCCATGACGATAATATAATAATCAAAAATAAATTATTAACTAAGAAAGCGATAAACAATTAAGTAATTCACATAAGGCAAACAAGTAAGCACGTATGGGGCTCCTAAGCATGTTATTAAGGCACCATTAACGACCTATACTAAACTTTCGGCTCTGATATCAATCTGTCACACCCCAACCTAAGGCATAAATGTCGGGGCGTGAGCTGATTGCTCACAGCTCCTAAGGTACTATAATGCAATAAATTAAAAATGTCAATATCTATTAATTTAATTTAAATAATCAAACAAATCCAAATAAACAAAGTACATCATTCATAAATAAAGCAAACAAGATAATAAGTAGTTCAAATTTAACTACATCTTGAATTAGTCTTGATAATCATCTCTTCTAACATAGCAATCCTAAATCCTTTAATAATTCATGACAATCAATTTACACGATGACATGCATATGCGAATAAAATACAAATAATTTGTCAACACGAGGTTGAGTGGGTAAAATACCAGTTAAGTGAGATACAATATAATATATAAAAGAAAACGCAAACTGTTCCTGTGAGATAAGCAATTTTACCAATGAGCAAATAATAAGTGTCGGTAAAAACTGTTGCCTTGCGAAGTGGGCATGGGCTACTACGACGGTCGTATGATCATACTATTGCTGTGATTATAATGGACCTCTCCGAATGTGATCAATTAAGCAAATAAACATATAGCAAATTAGGCATTAATCCAATTTACACACAAGAATTAAACAGTTGCAATTGTGAATACTATATAATAGGTAAATAAATAAGATACGCATATGTCCCCAAAAGGATTAAAATAAGTAAAAAGAGGAATGAAATACTCACCTTATCAATAAACAAGAAGATAATGATTTGATAAGAAATAGGGGGTTGATCAAGCTCTTTGGAAAATACCGACGAGAAATCCTAATAGAGAATGGTTGCGGAAATAAATATAAATGAATAGCGGATTTATAGAGATTTGGGAATTTTGATGATCGGGTATATTATTGCGAAAATTAAATATTAATTAGATTTATTATCAACCTTATTATTTTTCTTTATTTATCAAGCTTTTATAATATATTATAATTTTAATTACATTCATAATTATAAGTAAAATACTCTTATATATTTATATAGTTGTCGATAAAATATATATAAAGATTTTTTTAACAATTTAGTTTAAATATATTTATTGTATTTACAATTATTTTTATTTTTCAAAAATGTTTATTATTTAGATTTTAAATCAATTTGTGTTATATATGTGTGTGTGTGTACAGATCAATATAATAATAAGAAGTGGATTTTTCCTAAGAAGTATAGAAAGTGTGTTTTCACCATTAGATCTAATAAAACACACTGCATTATAAACACACCGCAACTAAGATAAAACACACAACACAATAAACACACTTTCCCGATCCACCGTAAGATCAACATATCTAACGCACCAGATTACTTATTACACTTCTTAGACACACTTCACTTCTTGTTATAACCCCACCCTATATGTACACACATTTACATATATATACATACATAGGGTTTTAGTAAAGATTCAAAAAACAACACGTTAAACTTGTCGTTTTTAATAAAATAAAGTGTATTTATGATTTTCTGTTATTAATATTACTTGTTTAATAAACAAAAATAAGAAAATAAATCCTAAAACGACGGGCTGGGGGACTCGAACCCGCGCCCCTGTCGTCTCCCAAACTCTAACCCATGGTGCACCAGCCATCTGGGCTGGTGGCTAACTCGTTCATAACAAAGATTGAAAAACTTAAATATTAACAGAACAAGAGAATCCCAAATCGCATAAACCCTAATAATAACAATTGATTAATTATGTTAACGTTCGTCCAATTTATCATAGGGTTTATGTTCAAGGATCAAATACGAATCAGATACAATGTTTAATTACCTGTTACGATGATATATTAAGGGTTAATTGATATGAACAGTGGCCGACAATAACGAACTCAAGAACACGAACCAAACAGAAATGTTAATTTAATTGGGTCGAGGGGTTTTGACGGCGATGGTTTAAGGATTTTGTGTATGCAGGTTTAGTTGTATTATTATATTCGTCATGATGTATATTGATGAATGGGTAAGGACGGTGTGGTATAATAAGCAATACGAATCAAATTTGATTGATATATCATAATTACGAACGTCGGTGAGCCGGCAAGATTAACACAATTCTTGATTCAATTACTAAGTTAACAACGACAATTGTGGTGCAAGCAAATCATTTGGGTCTCGGGTACACGATTTGGGTCACGGGTATGGGTATATCCGATGGGTTAACAGGTTGGTGAAATATTATTAACAAAAATTGCAATTTGGTCCTTGTAGTATGGAGGTGGAAACAATAAAGGGTTAACATTTAGTGTAGGGTTAAAATTGTATTAACTTGAAAGTTGTTATATATATATATTAAATATAATCAATTAAACAATAATATTATAATAATTAAATAACTCGATAATTGCGGTATTTTATTGATAGGATAACCCGAAAATAGAAATGGTTCGGGTAATGGTTATTCATGTTTTGTCATCTTTTGGAACAAAAAAGTCGAGAGACGGTGGTGGTATTTGACTCAAGTTTTGTTCCATCTCAGTATCGCCAAACACGGCATCGTCGTCTTGACCATACAACATTTCCGGTCGATAACAACTGCCCCATTGATCCATACTTTTAAAAAATGTGAAGGAGAATGTAGAATATATTGTTTTTGAAGTAGTGTAGAGAGAGTTAAGAGTGTTGTTAATTTGTTAAATGTAATTGTGGGGTTTATATAGGTTAAAAACAATTAAAAAAAAAGTTTTTTTTTTTAATTTATTATATCAAAGCTTCAACGATCATCTTACTTTTTTTCTCCATGCCTAACATTTACTTTAGCCATGCCAGTGAGCTCGCGGTGGCTCGCTCGCGACACCCGTTGCGGTGTTCGCGAGTGATGTCGCTCGCGACGACTGCTGAAGCTCTTGGTGGCTTGATTAGTCTTAGAACAAAACATTTGAGTGAACGTTTAAAAAAATAAAATAAAATAAAGGGTTATGACGTGGTTATATATTTCGGGTAGAATTTGTCAAGTTTTGAAACATGGGAGGGTAGACAAAGCACACCGACCTTCGTTAACCAGATCCAAATCTTATTTCTTTCACACACACACCATACCATTCATCATTCATTATCATATCAAACCAAATCTCATGGCTCGTCTTCTCACCCAAACCCTAACCCTAACCCGAGCAACACCATCAAACCCCTTACAAATCATTTTCAAACTTGGTAATCGATTCTCCAGCCGATCAGGCAAATATCAGTTGACCCAAATCGACCTCGATTCCGACGCTGACGTGGAGGTTCTAGGGATACGAAAGCTCGAAGATGCCATCCATAACATCATCGTCAGGCAGTCGGCTCCCGATTGGCTTCCGTTTGTTCCTGGCTCCTCATATTGGGTGCCGCCTCGTGCCCACCGACCTGAGTCTCATGATCTGTTTCAAGCGTTGAAGAGGTTTACGAATCCGTTGACCGAGGATGAGTCGATGGCGGTTACCTCGTCTCGCGGTTGGCCTTCGTCTGCTTATTTTATTCAAGGTATGGTATTTGTTTTGTTTCATGAAATTTTTAATTCATAATGAATGTTTTGTGCCATTTAAAGGTGTGGAAATTGAAATAATTTGTTGTTTGTTACTTATGTGGTTAGTAGACAAGTAAATGAACCGAACGCTTGGCGGGAAGTTCGTGTAATAAGTGAATGAACATGAACAAGATATTTCGGTAGATTAACTGAATGAACGGACACTAGGGCTGTAAACGAGTTGAGCCAGCGTGGGTTCGATCTAAAGTTTGAAGTTTAACGAGCCTAAGGGCTAGCCGGCTTGGTTAGAAAAATGAGCTGGCTCGGCTCAGATCGTTTCAAATCATGTTTTTTTAGCTAGCTTTATTCGAGCGAGATAAGAACCGCGGGGTTTTTTGAACAGCCCTAACGAACACGAAGAGAGGCGATACTTGTTTAATTGTGTGAGAATTTTCGATAATGTTTGTTTGTTTATGTTATTTTATTAAAGGGTTTTAATATTTTAGTGACTTCTAAGCTTATCATATAGAGTTAAGCAAAGTTATTAATTATGAAACAAAAATATATGCGAGTATTATGTGATTAATAAGTTGTATGTAAGTTAACGTATGAATATGAATGTTAAAAGAAACACTAACACAAGCTTGATAGCCAGATCAAATCATTGATACTGACTGCTCCTGGTTAGTCAAATCAAATAAACATGATTTGTGTCCGTGAACCATTCACCAACAAGAAATTTCGTCTGGTTTGGTGTTCGGAACCATTTGCTTGTTCGATAAAAGCTTAATGGACAAACATCAACAAAGCCTAGTTCGGTTCGGTTTGTTTACAGCCCTAGTGGTTAGAATTAAGTCAGGTATCTCAAGAACAGTTAGGTTTTAGAAATCAACTTACAAACTTAATAACACCTGATAAGAATTATCAAATGCAATTAACTCATTCTTAAGAATTTTTACATGGTGGATATTTTATTGCTGCAGATTCTCCCCCTGTGCATCCAGTTGAGGTGAAAGATGATATTAATTTGGATGATGAAGGATGAACTTGCGTCTACCAGTGCTGTAACCTGTAAGTGTATCACCTCTTGTTAACTTTTGATTCCATTATTGTTATTGTCAGTCAAAATAAACGCTTTTTGTAAATATTTATTGAAGCTAGAAAGCCATGGGTTGAATGTACAGTTAGACGTTTCATGGCTGTTCTTATGTAGGTAGGTTTATATAGTATGTTTACTGATGTTTCTGTATAACAACATAAGCATGTATGGATCTTTATAAGCTTTTACGAATCTCTCTGTTGTTTGTATGTATGTATGTTTGTTTGTGTATGCATAGTACATTAAACTATAAGTTTAATTTCTTAACTAGATAACAACACGTTTGATGATGTAATATGGTTTTAAAATGAGATGATTGGAATTAGAGTATGCTTTTATGTTTTATTTTCTTTGAAACATGCTATGGGTCAAACAAAATGTGTGTGACATGCTCGTGAGATATCCACAAACTTTGAGAGGATAAGGTTAATGGGTTAGAAGCAAGTGTGTGCACGGTTCGGTATTACCTCATAGCTAAAACAATTAATGAGATTTGGGTATTGGTTAGATATACAAAATGGTTTGGTTAGTTGGTACTTGGTTATGCTCTCATTTTTGGGCTTATTTTATTTGGGTGAGCTGTAGTATAGATATTGAGTTTGGACTTAGGGTTTAGACGATTAAAAAGTTACAAAAAGCCTATATATACATGGGCCTCAACTTTAGTTAAAGCTTTTATAACACAAATAATGACATCAATATTAGACACTCAACGAAAGCATATGCCTGGCAAAATAAACCCAAGTATCAAACTTTGGGCTCTATGAGCAATTTCATGCTGTGGTGGGTTACTTTGGGTAACAGTCAAGTTGTTGATGGGTCTTTATGCGCTAAGGAGGAAAAAAAATCAGTATTAGCTGGTCAGGATGGGTAGGAGAAAAGGTTGAATGGGCTAGCATATTTTTAAGATTGGGCGGGTTGTAGAGAGAATATCGATTGGACTCGCCATGTTTTACTATTGCGATGTTGAGGGTTGATGTGACCCGTCTTTTCTAGAACAAAGACAACAGATAAAGAGTCGAAGATGATTTCATTGTTTTCAAAGACCTTCAACGTCGCAAATAAGTCGGAAGACAATTCTGGAATTAATATTCTTTATTGATTTCAAGGTTTCTGATTTCAATGATCTAATCGCTTCTAGTTTCAAGGTTTCCGGTTTTTGAGTTTTGGTTCATTGAGCGGAGTTTGGTTCATCAATTTGGGGTTTTGAGTTTTATTTCCAAATTCTAATTCATCAAATCAATATTGGTTGAAACTTATCATCTGATTCCTTAATTTTGGTTTTGAATTCCGTTTCTAATTTATCTATTGTGGTTTCTGATTTCATTAATATAATGGATTCTGGCTTTAAGAATTTCGGTTTTAAGTTTTTGGTTTCTTATTCAGTGATTACGGTTTTGAAACTCATATTAGTATAAAGAAGACGATTGAACAAATATAAATATGAGATGAAAAAAAAAGCATATTGATATTGATTAAGCAGAAATCCACTGGAATGTGTCCTTCAGAATTTTGATCCGGTGTTGGTTTTTGATGTTTGAGGTTCTAGTAGAACGATTTGATGGGACAGATTTTGATTAGGTGTTGGTTTCAGAATTTTGGGTTCTGCATGAATGATTTGATCAGCAAATTTTGATCTTTGGTTGCTTCTTCAATTGGGAAGTTTTGTCTTTGATCTTTTTTTAATATGGCTCATTCTAACCCTAATCTATTGTTGCCAAAACCCGTTATCACTGGAGCTAAAATGACTAAATTTTAGCGCGGCCAGTTCTGACCCAATGTACATGACCAAAGTTTAATATACAAATTCGTTTTCTAGAGAAATGGCTAACCAAATATACTTGGTTTTTAGAAGAATTGACATGGGTTAAACTGTTAACCGGGTAAAGAAGGAATAACTGGGGTAAAGGAGTCACCATCCCCAGAACATGACAAGGGAAAACAACCTCACACGACCACTTTCAGCACATAGCGAAATCAAAGAAAGGGCCATTATACTTTGCGGTTTGGTACTTTAAAACTGAAAGCAAAAGCAAAAATAACATTCACCTCACAAGCTATAACATTTTTAACGTAATTTGTTCAGCAGATTAAAACCTTAAACAATGCCTAAATCAGATTTACCTTTAAACCTGAAATTAAGCTAAATTTGGCAATGCCGATTTAAACGTTTCTATGTTATGAATGTTGTAACCGAGAATAGAACAGATTGTATGAAATTGAAAGTCTCATAGAAATGAGAAAATAAGATGCTTCATACCAAAATTCGAATGTCATTCATGCCTGTCACGGACCGTTCGCCTCTTGTAAATTGCTCTTCATGATTAGTGAATTGAGGCCTCAATATCGCCTATTTGGATTCGGTTAGTCCCTAACTGAATCAAGTATGTGGTAAGTCGATGACCTACGACATCAAAACAAAGAAGTACCTATGATCTATTGGTCTTGTGGTATGGTGTTTCTTTTTACTGAAGTAAAGTGGGTTCAAATCGTTTACAAGTGCAATGTTTGGAGGATTTCATAGTAAAAGAAATTTGTTGTTAAAAAAACAACGAAGTGAGAATCTAAATTGTTGTTAATGAGCCGAATTATACATTCAGTTTTTTTTTTTTTTGGAAATTTGAGGCCCAGTAAATTGAGAGTCCTAAACACATGTATGACCATTGACAAATGGAGTTGTACATATAGAAAACCTACCGCAACTAGGGCTGTTCATGAGCCGAGCTGAACCGAGCGAAGGCTTGCTCGTTGCTTGGCTCGTTTAAAACCGAACGGAAACGAACGGCTGAAATTCGAACCGAGCGAAAACCCAAACGAGCCAAAATCGAATCGAGCATTTTTCGATCAAACATAGAGCGATTTCGAGCATTATTTGTTTATTTTTCACTTTAAAATTTTCAATAAGAAACAATTTGAAGGTTGTAAAATACATTTTTATAAATAGATTAGTAGTTTTTAAACAAACGTGTAATATATTGTAAATATTTATTAAAAATAAGTTTGAAGTGAGATATAATGATCATGTAAACAAACTTCTAGTATTCTAAAAATTTAAAGTGAACAAATAAAACCATAAAAATGATGGAATATGAAAATTTTAAAAGGATAAAAATAATTGTAAGCTTATATTTATGTGTTTTGTCTATATATTTATATATTTGTTCATATATAATTATATATAAAATAAATTAAAAATATTCAAGGTGAACCAAACCGAGCAGACCTTTGCTCGTTGCTTGGCTCGTTTACAAACCGAACCGAGCAGAGTGGCTCATTTTCAATCGAGCAAAAAAACGAGCGAGCATTTTCCGAGCAATTTTCGAACGAGCGACGAACAGTTTGGAGCGGCAACAAATATGATGTCATAAGGTTATTTTGATAAGGAAGGTATCTTGTTGCAATTTTTAAGTATTTCATCAAAGAACGCAATTTATCAAAAGATTAATGTCAAGTTTCTATATACTCTCGTTAATAAAATTATTTAAAAACATCAGAAAAAAATGGCATAATTAAGGGTGGTGGTAGTTACTATTAGACCAATGGTAAGTTATTCTATAAAAGGGTAATAAAAATGAGAAGTGTGAGAAACCATAAATAATTGACATGTCTCAAGTGGGGACAAAAGGAAAAAGGGTATAAAGGTAAGTGTGCACATTTTTTCTCTCCACATGCAAGGCAAATGTTCATACCTCCATCATTTTAGAATGTTTATAACTTTTTCGTATAATATTTTTTTTATAAAAAAATTCATCATAACAACAAGCGTTTTTTTATCTTTAATATGAGTATGATTTTTGTTATATAAAATTTAAAACAAAAATCACGTCATTGTGTCTTTTCGCACACCATTGTGTCTTTTCGCTTATCATTGTGTCTTCTTTCGTCATTGTGTCTTTTCGCACACCATTGTATCTTTTCGCTTATCATTGTGTCTTTTTCGTCATTGTGTCTTTTCGCACACTATTGTGTATTTTCGCTTATAATTGTGTATTTTTTCGTCATTGTGTCTTTTCACACACCATTGTGTCTTTTCGCACACCATTGTGTCTCTTCGTACACCTTTGTGTCTTTTTTCGTCATCGTGTTTTTTCGTCATTGTGTCTTTCAACTCATCATTATGTTTTTTTAAATACTAATAACACCATTGTGTAATAATAATATGTACAAATAATGATAAGATAACAACAAATTATCTAATAAATAAAACAAAATGATTAATACATGTTAAACAATAACTTGAAACGTAAAACACAATGGTGAATACGTATAACACAATGGCCTAAAACGTAAGACACAATGGTGAATATATATAACACAATGACTTGAAACGTAAAACACAATGGAAACAACATATTACACAATCACACAATGAACAACAAAAAACACAATTAAAAAACCCATTAATTTTTTTTTATTTCTATATAACAATATGATACTCATATTAAAGATAAAAAAACGCTTATTATTATGGTGAATTTTTTTTAAAAAAATAATGTCGTATGAAAAAGTTATGGACATTTTAAAATAATGGGGGAATTGGCATGTGTTTTGCATGTGGAAAGAGAAAGTCAACAAAGGTGGGTTATTACTTTCATGCCATTTACATCAATTTTTATTTATTAAATGTCACATCCTGTTTTCTGGTTTCGGTTAATAAACGAAAGTATGAGTTATTATGAGTCGGGCTAGTGTTGGGTTAAATGGAATTGGGTTATGGATTTGGGTTATGAAGGAAAGAGGAAAAGACCATGGGCTTAAGCCCATGATCTAAAATTATATAAGTCATTAATACCCATTTAATTTCATTTCACACATATTCCAAACACCTCCCAAAACACACACTTAAGCTTCCTCTCTCTAGTTTCTCTCTCTCTAGCCGAGCATAGAAGAAGAATCGATCCCGACCTAAGGTAATGATAGTATGATGTTAAACCCGTTAGTTATGGTCACGAAACGACGAGTCGATACCGTTAAATCGTTTAAGTCACGAGATCCGGATGGAATCGGGTATAAACCGAGCCTAAGATGAGCTTAGGGATCACCCTAGCTCAGATCTGGATCGAATGGGGCGAAAAACGGTGAAAACGGTGTAAAATGGGGTAATCCGCAAGGAGGCGCGGGTATTTAAGGATGTCAGAGAATGTTTCTGACATTCTCTGACAAAACCTAACCCTAATTCGTTACGGGAGGATAACGAATGAGCTTCAATTCATTATGTGGTTCGTTACGGAAAAACCCTCGTTTGTTAGGCCAGTTCGTTAAGGAAGAATAATAAACTAGTTGAGCAATTCGCTTTGCTTTCCAGTTCGCTATGAAAGACCACTTTGCTGAAGTCCAATTCGTTAAGATGGTCCATAAGTGGTGATTCGTTATGATATAACGAATCAGAACTCCATTCGTTCTATAATTCGTTAAAGAACTGAATAACGAATCAGATAACTGGATAACAAACTAAGTTTACAAGAATGGCAAAAATGGTCCCTAGACTTAGAAAAAGAACGATTTAATTACAAAGAAGCCCTTGAACTTTTACGTAGCAAATTATTTAATAATTCAAAATTCTAATGAAAAATGTGATAAGACAGTTAATGGAAATAAATTTTTCCAAACTGACCTGACAGCTCGACCCCAGCCAGGGGCTCTGCCCCTTGAACCCTGCTAGGGGCTGCCGCCCCTAGACCCCGCTGCCAGGGGAGCTGCCCCCGGACCCCCGTTCGTTGAGGGTTATAATTGGACTAGAAATACGATATGGATAGTGATAGTAATTAATACGCGTAATTGTTATACAGGTAGTCGTGCACAACTAAAGAGGGGAATAACCGTAAACGGTGAACGCAACCGCTTTGAGGTGAGTTTCTAGCCCCACTTCCTTGTTATGTTTTCGGGGCTGTGTGCATACTCGATGTGATAGTTAATACACTTACCTTAGGTGGTAAGTGTATGCCTTGTATGATTTATCTATGATGATTGCTTGATGGTGTGTGAACGATCTTCGGATATTGCATGTACCGTCAGGTGGAAGTTAAGGATATGATTGATATGTATGATGTATGAATGATGTATGTATGAATATATATGACGTATGAATAATGTACATATGATATGTTGATGATACGTGAACACTCTTCGGAGATTGAACACATTGTCAAGGAAAGTATGTAAAGGACAGGTATGTTATAGTAGTACGAATGTAGGGAACCGACCCTAATAGTATCGACGAACGTAGGGAACTGACCCAAATAGTATCAGCGAAGTTAATAGAGCGAAATGCTCTTAAAACATATATGTACGAAAGGAAGTATTATGTAAGTATGAAAGAAAGGACGAAAGTACGAATGTATGTACGCATGTAAGTAAATATGAAGGTGTGTACCTTCGGGTGCATATGTCAGTATGTGAATGTATTGTATGTCGTCTGATTAACTAGAACTCACTCAGCGTAGCTGACTTTTAGTATGCACGCAGGTGAGTAGAATGAGGCAACTTGCTTGAGGGGAAGCACATGGCATGGATTTGAAGACACTGATATCTCAATGAAGTGTTATGTTGTGATATTTAAAAGACAATGTTTTATATTTAAATAATTGAAATGCTCGTTAAGACAAGGATTAATAGTTATGTAATGTAATGGTTTGAATGTTTTAATATTCCGTGAATGTTTTTATTAACTCTGATAGTATAAACTGTGTTTATGAGTAAATCCAACGTCCAAAGTAGGGCACCGGTAACGGGGCCTTACATTAAATTAATCTCAGCCATTCAAATATAAGATCAATGGACTGGATTCCTTCTCACCCTTTTTTGTTGTCCTTTGTATTTTAACTTTACCCTTAGACCAAGGACCAAATATGTAATAATCATAGGATATGTTATTTATAATATCTCCTATATAAGAATACCACCTTATGTAACCCTAATCACGATGATAAAATCTAATAAAACATTGTGTGACTTACGATGTGTTCCCGAGTTCATTTAAGAAAAGAAATGCAAGGAAAAGAAAATTTTCTCTTCGTATGTTTTCTTTTGGTATCTCCTATTTTGCTTCAACTTATTTTCCTTCATAATCTTTCCAATTTGGAAAGATACAAATTCTTTTATTTTACTAATCATTTTCTCTTCCCTCCCCTCCTTTTCTTTTTTTAAATGAAACTCGGGAACACCTTTTTTAAATTTTCCTTTCTTAAATGAAACTTGGGAACACAACATATTTTTTCCATCCCTCATTTTCCTTCCCTTTCCTTATTTAAATGAAACTCGGGAACACAACCTTAATTCTTACAAATCAGGTCAGGCGGTAACAGTGAGGGGTGACTAGTGGATGTACCATCACAAACAATGGTGAACATTGTTAACGAAAGTGAAAAATTGACGAACGGTGGGAATCGATGATGTTAGCATGTTGGTCAATGTTATTCCACAAATGTGTTGTTCTTTCAAGAACACAACAACTTATTGATGAAGTGTCTTTACTGCAACCCACATCCCTTTGGCTGTAGTACAATTACCGGTTTGTGAAGCTAGCTCCTCAGGTAAACCTTGATACGAAAGAGCGATTGCTATCTGATCCTTGGTGATATTGTTTGTTGTTCCTGAGTCGATTACGTTCCATACTCTGTAAATCTTGAAGATATCCTACATTTTAATCGACCAAATCGCATAGTTCGTATTGGTTAACATTGGACAAGGTATGCTAGGACTGTGTTCTTTTGTTACCACGTTTCCGTCGGTGTTAGTCATGACTGTGTTTTAGTTTCTTCCCTAGTTCCCTTGTACGTAGCCGGTGTTATTGGATTCGAATCAATCTTATTTCTTGAACCCGAGCCTTAATCGTTCCTCCACATGTTTATTCAAACCCTTTTGCTATCACCTATGATCACCAATTATGAATCTATCGCGCACAATGATTGATCGATGATGATCGCACCCTAGTTGGACTCATATACTCCCTCTCGATCAAGCGTCCTTAAGCTCTGACAACAATTGAATGATAATTGACACTGAAACTTAACAAACCTTAGACTTTAGGCCTGAGTACCCTTTTACCTGGACTTATAAGATTAGACTAACAATCTATATCTTATTTATTATGGAACACTTGAATAAAAAATAAAAGGTCCGAGTTTTTTTAACACAATGGAGTGGGAGGAAAAACTAGTTACCTAAATAGGTGATTACAAAAGTATTTACCAAATTAGGGGATTTTTGAAAACTCTATTTTTCTCATTCCTAACCTCATTAGATGAAAATATCTTTTTATAAATTTTGTTTATCTAAATTCAACGGACCAAGATATTTAACTGGAAAATAAAAAAAAATTATACTTTTCACCTCTTTTATTTTTTCAAATTACTAAAAAGAGGTATCCTGAAAACTAACCACTAGCTTAGTCTAGCGACAAAAGTGTATAGCCTTCAACCAAAAGATTATGGGTTCTAGTCTCATCTGAGACATGGATATAAATAAGATGAAAAAAAAATTGTTAAAAAAATTAACTATAGTAATAAAAGTAATTGTGAACTACTTGCAATTTCATCACGTCAGGTGTTGTAAAGTTAGTGCATGTATACATGATTTTTTATTTAAAGAGAATTATTTTTTTTAACTACACAAAACCGTTTAAAAGAAAAGAAAATCTATATAAAAACGTTTTTAAATTTAAGAAGAGTAAAGCTTAGACTCGAAAAACACAACATGGTTGTTTAAAAAGCTAGCTGCATCCTTGAATATTACTAAAAAACTCGACTAGAAAAAAATCAAATGTAAATGAGTCAAGCTGGCTTGGTTTATCTCATGCTGTCCTACCTTAGATGTACAGTTGTGCATTAGCCAAACCCTGACAAACTCGCGTTCCGGTCGAATGTAAACCGAGTTGGCTTGACGAGGCTCGTTTACATATGAGCTTTTTTTAGTTGGCATTTTTTTCAAGCAAACTTAAGGCGATTCACGCGCATTTGAAACATTTCTATAGTTTTTTTCAAGCTGAACTTATATCTTTATTAAGTTATTAAGAAAATGTTTATTCAAAGTTTACGTTCTCGTTTGAAAACATTCACGGACAAAAAGAGAACAATTTCAGCTAATATGTTAGTCTTATATATCAAGATTTAATCTCTCATGATTGTTTTCAAAAAGTTTTATAATGACAAATATAAATTGAAACAATTTTTTTCTAGAAAATAATAATGGTTCTAACATAACTTCCACCACCTAATGAAATGTCTCAAAAAAGTTGAAGAAAAAGAAGATGAAAAATAAACATCTAAACTATTTATTTTTTAACTACATATTTTATTTTGGTCTGCTGAATTTTGATAAAGAAAAACTATAGAAATGTTTTCATCCAATGAGATTAGGAATTAAAAAAAAATGAGGTTTCAAAAATCATCTATTTAATAAATACTTTAAAATCACTTATTTTTTTTAAATCTATCAATTTTGATAAAGAAAACCCAAAAAGTCATGTGCATGTACGGTAGAAAAAGTAGATGGAAATAAATGCTTAGACTGTGTAGTTATAATGCTCCACTCATAGATGTTACGTGTTATATGGTGCACAGTAAGAGTTATTTTTTTTTATAAAAACATGATGTAGTCATAATTCTCTATCCCTAGGCTTTATGTGTCCAGTCATTTTTACACTTTTTTTTGTTTTTCTTAAATTTTTTATTAAAAGTAAACAAATAATTTTATCTTAAATTAAGCATTTTAGTTTTTTCTATGTTAGTTTTTATATTACCACTTCATAGTTATAAAATTTTATCTAGTAAGTTTGTTAGCACATAGGCTACATAATTTGTTTGAGGCTTTGATGTGTATTTTATCCCATATTCACATGCATCAATATTGAGTGTTAGCCCAATTAGCCCAATCACTAATATTAAGTGGGGCCCTAAACATTCAACAATGGTCATCTTTTGCATTTGTTGAACGGCGATAATCAGCGACAATCATCTCCATTAGATAATTAGCGAAAATTGCAAATTTAAAACTATTGGACTAAAATCGCAGATTTGGACAAACCACAGGGGCGAAAACCACAATTCACTGAAATAAGTATTAAGAAAGAGTGAAAAGACATGTCTACCTTTGACTTAACGAGTAAATTTAACGGGGTTAGTGATTTGGTTGTAATTGGCAAGAATTGTGAAACGTGGAGGGTTCATATACAAAAAATAAACTTTTGGACTAAATTCGCAATATTTGTCAAACCACAAGGACGAAAATGGCACTTTACTCTTTCTTTTAACCCATTAAAGATTTTATATATTTAGATATATTTGCGACCTCTTCATCTTTTATGGATATATATATATATATAGGGGTGAGATCTAGAGAGAACTCTTCTAAATGAGAGAACTAGAGAACTATATTATTTTCATTGATTTCACCTAATCAAAATTGAAAAAAAAAAGAATCAGATAACAAGACCCGTTTTTATTAGGAAAGGGCAATTAAGGAATTAACAAAAATAACAAAAACCCGCCCAAAACCATCACTTTCTATCTCTCCCCTCTCTCTCCAGATCTCACGCACATCAATCGTTCATCCCAAACCATAGGGTTTCTTCAAACCAGACGAACACAATTAAATCCAGCCGATTAAACGCGAAGAACAAATAATCGAAGCCGAATAACACACCAGGTAATCATCCAATACCCGATTCTCTGTTTTTTTCGTGATTTATATCTCAAAATCGGGTAACAATATGTGGTTAACAGCTCGTATACGTGTGACTGCACATATGTATTACATGATTCATTAGTAGATTACACATAATCGATGCGAACATATGATATTACTGTGCTTTTTTGGTTGTGAGTCAAACATTATTTTGTGTATACCACTACACATACGCATTATTCTCTGTTTTTCGTGTTTTATATCTCAAAATCGAGTAACAATATGTTGATAATAGATCGTATACGCGTGATTGCACATATGTATTACATGATTCATTAGTATATTACACATAATCGAAGCAAACATATGATATTACTGTGCGTTTTTTGGTTGTGAATCAAACATTATTTTGTGTACACCACTACACATACGCATTATTATCTGTTTTTCGTGTTTTATATCTCAAAATCGAGTAACAATATGTTGATAATAGCTCGTATACGCGTGATTGCGCATATGTATTACATGAGTCATTAGTATATTACACATAGTCGATGCAAACACATGATATTATTGTGCGTGTTTGGTTGTGAATCAAACATTATTTTGTGTACACCACTACACATACGCATTATACTCTGTTTTTCATGCTCTCTCTATGAAAATCGAGTAACATTATGTTTTTAATAACTCGTATACGTGTGACTGCACATACGTATTACATGAGTCATTAGTATATTACACATAATCGAAACAAACATATGATATTATTTTGCGTTTTTGGTTGTTACATGAGTCATTAGTAGATCGAACATTATTTTGCATATACCGTTTCACATACGCACTGTACTCTGTTATATATGTATATATTTTTTTAACCAAGTAATAAAACGTTGATGAAAATTTACTATTTTTTTCGATTGCATATACGCAGCACATAATTATCGTGATTGATTGAGCGTTTTATAGATAAGTTTGTAAATATACTTTAATGTTGTCTTACATGGTCATAAAATGTATATAAATGCATAGGTGTGTTACATTATAACACGAATAGAGTAAGGAATTTTATGGTGTTTGTTTAGGTATATGTACATGCAAATATATGAAACTTTTATCACGTTTACTAACACGTGGACATAATTTATACAGGTTTTAACAAAAAAAAGATGACAATATTAAAACTTACAAAGAAAGGCAAACGGAATGAAACAGTCGCTGAAACCGGAAGGCCAATACAAGTACCTATAGTGGACAACGACGAGCAGACGGATCATGTGGTAAAAAAGATAAGAATCGTATATAGCAAAAAAAAGTAAAACACAGCCGGCTGCAGTTACAGAAACAGGTAAGTTATAACGTTTATTTATTTTTTTTCGTTATTTTAAAAGCATGAAATGGTCAGATGTATATTTTTTTTGGTTTTTTTTTTTTAATTTTATGTGTTCATTTATTTCTTTTACACCTATAGAAAAATCAAATAAGTCACGGTCATCAGGGCATAAAAGGAGCAGGACGTCGAATAAAGGAATATCGTCGGAAGTTGAGGATTGCAAGTCCAGGTAAAAAACTCTCAAACGCACACATACTTGTTAACACGTATTATATACAAATATGATATTTCATATATTTTACAGCAAAAGTTATATCAAGATCATCAAAACGTGCATGCGTTTTGAGAAGTGGAACACTGGATGTTGACGTATCCAAAAGCAATGAAAGTGAGTACACGAGCATTATATGTTGTATTACACCTATGCACTACTAATTTAGGTAGATACAGTATTAATTCGTCTTATACGTTTACGCATATATCACATACTCATTACAGATGAGTCGAGCATTTACGCGGATATGGTGTATTAAACATTAATGTAGACATCAAGTAGTGCGCATATGCATTGATTACGCATTATTTGTATCGTTAGTGCAATACGTATATGCATTAATGATTTAATGTGTCTTATACGTTTAGGCGTATAACAAATACGCACTACTGATGTGTTAGACATTTACGCGTATATGTGTGTATTAAATGTTGATGCAGATATAACGTATTGCGTGTATGCAGTGCATATGTGTTGTACGCATCATTATTGCAATACGTATACGCATTACATTAAGAAATGCACATGCGTACTACTGTTGTATTTCACGTTTACGCGGACTCATTGTATTACGTGTACGAAAGCGCGTGCATATTACGACATGTTAGATGTAGGCCATAATCATGTATAACATGTGTTTTAGATATGTATACATATACGCGTTATTAGTGTATTAAACATACGTGTTACTTGTGTTTTAACAGGTAGAAAGAAAACTGCAAAGGGAAAGAGAATAGTGGCAAAAAAGTATGAAGGAGGTGGGTTAAGGACTCGCTCGTCGCCAAAACAGCTAATTTCATGCATCGAAAAGCTGTCAAGGACACAACGGGCCACCGTTTGAAGCATAGGATTTGGGAAAATGCTACAATCTAAAGTAGACGGTATACCGGCTGGGTTAGGGCATTTCGTGGTTGATAAGTTCAACGCGGCTAATATGGAGATTGATTTGGGTGCCAATAAGCTCAAAATAGACAACGACACAATCCACCAACTGCTCGGGATACCAAACAGCGGTATACAGTTATCGTCGACTGATTGTACCAAGAAGTTTGTAGGAATATAAGAAACTTGGAAAAAGAGGTTTCCGGGAACGTATGTCGCACCAACCGAGATAGCTGAAAAGATTGAAGATAACCGTGATGACGGTGGGATGATGTTCAAGCTTGACTTTTTGGCGATGTTCTTTAGCGCGATGGGTGAGATTCAACAGACGGGGAAATGCAAGCTTGAATTCATTTATCACATAAGAGACGACACAAACATCTGTGATATTTATTGGTGCTCTTTCATCGTTAATTCAATGAAAAAATGCAAGTCTGGTTGGAGAAGATGCGATCTGAAATCAATATTCCTGGCCCGCTAACGATACTCGTGGTACGAATTTCATTAAATAAATGATTGTAAATTTTTTTAGCATTATTAAACGTGCGTGTATCTAACGGTTGTAAAAAAAATGACAGTTAACCTATGTGGATAGAGTCACATCTCCTGGGTTTAATATGGAACGTAGCATGAGCCCGATAAAATTTTGGAGCATGGAAAATCTGAAAAAAAAGGAAAGGTTAGAAAAGAAACGTGGAGGTTTTGGACAGGGTGAGATTAGGGACATGTGTTTGGGTGTGGATGGAGATGAAAGCGAGGACGAAACAGAGACTAACACGTCTGCAAATCTGTATAGCCCGAATGATCTGTCGGTACGACTTACAACCATCACACGTGTATATATTTAGTATAATGGGACTGTTAGCATTAATAACTTATGATGTGTTTTTTTATTAACAGGGACATGTGACTAAGCTTGACACGCTATTCGAATATGCCATCAAAGACAAAAAATAATCGAAGGAGCTCTGCGTGAAGCACGTTCGGCTTTTCCAACAATTAGCGAGATAAAGACTTTTTTTGACAGGTATAAAAATTTCTACAAAGATGTTGTAAACATCGAGGACGACAATGCGAACGTTGATGGTGAGAAGATTGAAGTCGAGGCTGAAGAGGAGGAGGGTGACAATGCGAACGTTGATGGTGAGAAGATTGAAGACGATGCTGAAGAGGATGAGGGTGGTTTGAAGCTGTATGACGTGATAAACAGATAAAACAAAAGAAGTCGATTATGAAAAACCGAGTTTCAGTTTCGGTTTCAGCTCCCAAGAATCAGGTGGCATGGATAACAACACGAATGCTAATGAAAACACGGGTATATGGTCGTACCAACCAGTTGACATAGAACAGGTGATGATTGATGAAGAAATGATGGTTTGTCGGTACCTAAGAGGACTGGTAGAGTTTAAAAAGAATAAAAAAAGAAAGAGCACAAGGTTGAAATCTACAGAACTTTCGGAGAAGGATGAAGACGGGATTACTGATAAAACATTCGGGTAAAAATGTTTTATTAATTTTTTATACACGTATTATGTTTGTAATTACATATGAAAACATAGTAGTGCGTGTATGTAGCAATATGCACATATATTAATGCATATATGTAACACGTTAATATGGCAGTAGCGTGTATGTGTACGGTTCATGAAACATTATGTAAGTATTGATGTTTCACGCATACACGTTATTAAGCTGGTGCATATGTACACTTACTATATTATTGCTATACGCATTAAAGTGCGTATATGTGCTGTTAATTATACATGCGTGAATAATACATATATGTACTATATAAACATATGGGGTTTTCAATTTAATATATATAATGTTAGTATTTGTTATCAATTTAATATTACACAGAAAGGATATGTTAGACGTTGACTATGGTGTTTCCACGAGAGCTTATTTGTTGGAGTCTTTGTTGCCGGGTAATCCGGTTCAGCGAAGCGTGGTTGACTGTTGGGTCACGGTTTTAAACTATCAAGAACAATTTAGAAGCCCGGGGTCAATAAACCGTTTATTTTGTCGCGCATCAACGATTGTAAGTTTACAGTATATATAGCCTTAGAATAATTTGAATAACGCTTATATAAACTAATATTGAAGTGGCATTAATTAAATATGCAAGATTGGATGGATGCATGCTTACACAGAATAAATCAACACATGAACAAAGAGTAAACGCGTTTAAAAAAACCTGTTGTCTGTGCTAAATAAGGATGAAAGCAAGATGGGTTTAAGAGAGTATGATGCGGTGTTGTTTCCAATTTATGAAAAAAATCACTTTTGTGTAATCGCTTTCGACATGAGGGAAACTGGTTTTTATGTTTTCGACAACCTGGTGAAGACCGTGTATGGAGTTAGAACCAGCACAGTTTACGTGAACAAAAGCACGCTGTAGAAAGTGGTAAGTCAAGGCACAGTATAAAAATATTATTAGCGATGAATACAAGAAGGCAGTCGGTAATAAACATGCGTAGTATGTTAACAAGTTGAACATGTATTACATTATAAATATATACTGTTGTCATACACGTTTGTTATAATGATATTTTTTTTCGTTTACACAGATTGACATATTCGGCAGGTACCTGACATTGGTTGGACACCCAAAGGCTAAAGAGATTATGCGTACATGGTCGCCAACAAGAGTGGAGTTACCATGGAAAACATCAAGCAACGTAACAGATTGTGCTGTATTCGCGATGCGACACATGGAGTGCTATAGAGGAGGAGATCGTGTCGAATGTGACTTCAGCGTGGAAGAAGACAGAAAGGTAGAGCAGATCAATATTCTTAGGATGAAGTACATAGCTCGCATGTTGATTTCGGGAGTAAACAATGTAAGGAATGGCATGTTGGCGGATGCTAGAGAATGGGAAAGCAAAAAACCAAAGCAGGTTGTGGTTAAAAAGGTTCGTTTTAAGGAGGGTTGATGGATAAATGTTGAAATAAACGGTAATCGTATAAAAACATATGGTGTCATGTAGTTTATGCATGCTTATTTTGTTTTGTTTTGACACGTGTAATTGAATTAGACGGTTGGATGGTATGGTTTTAAACATTTGTCTTGGTTGTGTTGTTTGTTTTGATATTTGCAAGTTAATGGAACAGTTGAATGGTATGGATGCAAGTGTTTGTGTTAGTTGAATGTGTGTAAAAATGCATAGGGAATGTGCAACGTATACGATGATGTTTGACATGTAAACAGAACGTGTGACTGGTACAATATACATGGAAAGTGTGATGCACATGTGTAATGTGAAAACGTAACAAGGATATATACAGGTACCAACGTGTGATGCACACGTGTAATATGAGAACGGATATATGGGGACCAATGTGTGATGCACACATGTAACATGAAAACATAGTAAGAATAGATAGTGACCATACATTACATTATACAATTTTGGAGATTAAAAAACACGTTAAATTAAGAGGTGCAAATAAAAAAGAATGAACATGCGTATACGCATTATAATGCGTACACGCAACCTGATAGTCAGTGTAACATTAAAAAGCGTGTGTAAATGTGTATACACAATACAATATTCAGAACGTAGAATGTAAAAAAAACACAGGTATATAAAACATACAACACACAAATGATAATGCACGAGTCAGAAAACATGCGCAAATGATATATACCACGCAACTGCACCCGTCTAAAACAGTTTAAACACAAGTATAAAAATCAAAATATTAATCTGTATTACACAAACATAAGTTTCATTGGGCTGTACCAGCAGTCATTTCAAATTTTATTAAAATGCATAATCGTCTAATACGAAAACATAAGACGCGCTTATTGAATATATAACAATGCATTGCGCGTATGTAACATCAAGTGCATAAAATAAAGGACAGAATTACAAATTTTGTCCTTTAAAAAAAGAAAAATTACGGTTCGTGTCCTTTTCTTACTTTCCTTACAGGCGGTGTACTTTAAACTTTTTTTTCTACAAGTTTTGTCCTTTACGCTAACTGGGTTAGAAAAAGTCAGTTAAATCCCCTCACGTGAGGTGCATGTGAGGGCATATTGGTCTTTTTGCCTACCCTGCAACTTCTTCTTCTTCTTCTTCATTTTGCAGATCTTTACCTTCCCCTCCTTTCTCTCTTATTTCTCTCTCTACGCCACCACCATCACCAACGCCCACCCCCAGCTCCGGCTCCGTGAATGCTGCTCGCCGTGATCTGCTCCGGCCACCGATGACGTCACCTTAGGGTTTGAAGCCACAAAATAAGACGACGAGGACGATGACGTAATCATAAACCCACTGAACAAGCCATCGCACCGGACTCTCTCCTTAATGCATTCCTGTCCGCCGGTGCGCATGGCGGCGTGTTTTGGCTTCCCTTCGCGGTGTGACTCCACGCGCCGTAGCGTGCAGTCGCCGAACCCGGTTGAGATTCGCTCGAAGAAGTCGCCGGAGAAGCTCCGGCTACCGCACCCGACGGATCTGGATCTGGATACCTTCCGGTTGTACGGACATGGGCTTTCGGTTTCGGTTTCTTCAACCACGATGATTTCACTGTCGGTTTGATTAGATCTGATATTGGATGCACGTAAGATGTTCGACGAAATGTCTCTGTGAGTTTTGGGGTGTTTTTGTAAGTGGATGAATGACCAGAACCCACGTTTGTGTGGGCTGGTTAAGTTGTCGTCTAAGTAAGTTGCTGACGACTTGCTTCGTTTCAAAAGTATATTATTATTATTCTTCTTATTATTATTATTATTATTATTATTATTATTATTATTGCCATCAATAATAATATCATGGTCTTTCTTTTTCTTCTTTTTCTGACCAATCATATACATCATCCGTGACCGGTTGGAATGGTAGTGGTGACGGTGACACTTGGTGGTGGTGCTACTACTAGTGGTTGTGGTGTTGGTGCTTGGGGTGATGTGGTTGTTTGAAATACTTGAAGTAGTATTTGAAGCCATGATGGAATGGTTGTTCCCATTGTTGGTGGCGTAGAAAGAGAAATAAGAGAGAAAGGAGGGGAAGGTAAAGATCTGCAAAATGAAGAAGAAGAAGAAGTTGCAGGGTAGGCAAAAAGACCAATATGCCCTCACATGCACCTCACGTGAGGGGATTTAACTGACTTTTTCTAACCCAGTTAGCGTAAAGGACAAAACTTGTAGAAAAAAAAAGTTTAAAGTACACCGCCTGCAAGGAAAGTAAGAAAAGGACACGAACCGTAATTTGGCTTTTTTTAAAGGACAAAATTTGTAATTCTGTCTAAAATAAAGCATGCATGTAATATTAAATGCATAAAATCAAATAGAAGCAACACGTTTGGACCGTGTGGCATAACGGTTGACGGAACGGTCGGTGGTTGACTTGGAAACAACAGCATCAGCTAAAACAGCAGCGGTGGCGGCTTCTTTGGCAGCTTTGACCTTTTCACAGTTACGGGAGTCATGATCGATCACGTATTTGTTGCATTTGTGACACAGCCTTGGGTTTTTGTTACAATTTTCCAACAGTTTTTCAACTACGCTGACTTGACGTTTAGTACCCGACCCCTTATTTCTAATACCAGTCGGTGGCTTGATAGTCACATCAACCGTGTCGGGCTGTCCAACAAGCTCGCTTATAATCGAACGTTTATTGTTACAAGGTGGCTCAGACGGGAACTCTTTAAACACCTTGTCTTTTATATCTTTAAGCTGGACAAGGAGGGAATTGAGGCAATCCGGTTTGTGTCTCAGCCGGTCAGCGCATTCAGTTAATATTTCAAACATGTTGCATCTAATAACGGACTCCTCGTCATCTTCAGTCGAATATCTGTTCGAGATGTCATGAACCCTGTCCGGAAGCACGTTTCTCATCCACCGAGCAGGCAGGTATTTGTCAGGTATCAATTCGACCTGGTTGTACCTAAACACGCAAAAAGCATGTCTGCAAAGATATCCAACACGCGTGAACCCCATGCACGAGCAAGAAACAGTTGTATCATGTGCATTAAAGTCGACCTAGGTATTCTAACCAACAAAAAATATAACATGAAAAATAAGGTGAATGCCGAGGAATGTAAGCGTTAACATGTAAACATAAAAATAACAGAAAACATAAACAAACTTACCACATAATTGTTGACTACTTTGAATCTTTTGTTGGTATGTGCAATGTTGAATTTTTTAACGCCGTCTATTTTCGAAGAACTTGTAATATAACACCGCCTCATTCCTCTGTAAATTTCCTTTTGAACCTACAGGAATATTTTGCGTGTATATATCTTGGACGCGTGTATTTCCAAAGGCAGTTTTTCGGGCATTTTTGGTGTCGTTGTACTAGTTTCAATGTCAAGCTCGAGTTGAGTTTTTCGTTGTCTGTCAAGAGCAGTGCCAAAACACAATAGAAACTGGACAAGCGTGTTGGCATGACTGGTGTTGACCTTAAAAAGAGAATTGGAGCTTTCACATATCAATGTGGTTTTCATAAGGCAACACCATTGTATTTCTCTGAAATAACAAGGGACCCATTGCTCCCTAATTGCATAAATCTCGGTAAGCCAATGATGATCACTCAAATTAGGGTCATCAATAAGCAATTTCCACTGCTCTTCAAATGTAGAAGGTGTTATAAACAAGTTCCACACCAGTTTATGTATGGAAACTTGCAAATCTGTATTTGCTAATAAGTCACCCGAAATCTGTTAAAAATTGCACGAGCGTTACATATGTTCATCATATATAACAAAAATAAAAAAATTAAAACAAAAATTAAAATAATTGTACCTTTAATGGTATCTTCTTAACAATGTGCCACATGCAAAGTCGGTGAATTGACTGGTCAAACACAACACGAACAGCTTATTTAACCGCAGCATCTTGATCGGTTAAAACGAGTTTGGGCTGTTTTTTATGTGTTTTAAGAAACTTGTCGAGTAACCACTTGTAAGACTCGATAGTTTCGTCATATATTAGACCAGCACCAAATGTCACACACTTCTTATGATGATCCATGCCAGTAAATTGTACAAATATCATCGTTGCATTTTGAAACATCGTCAGCCCAAAATATATACCGGAGTTCACTTCCAACAGCTTTGTACTCAAACGAGAAATTTGGCAAGTTGACCGAACGAGACGTCATTGTGTCCATAATCATTTGCGCATCTCTGTCAGAAATAAAGAGGCGGACATCCCTGGTAGCATTTTGGAAATCAGTTTTAGTGCCATTGACGTTGTGAGATCCACCCTTTAACGAACATTGCAAGTTATAGGCAATGTTTGGACCAATTTTGTTTAAACTTAGTTTGTGAATGAAATTGCGTTCAGAATACCCAATTTTTCGTCGTTTCTTTGTAAACTCCATAGCGTTCGGTCCAATCAGCTCATGGATATGAATATCAACAAAATCATATATCTTGAATCTCATGGTGTTTGGAACGGGTTTCAATCTTAGGCGGGCATTGCAACACACGGCCTTGGAGCTGCTGCGACGCGAGGTCGAAGCAGAGTTTGTGTTAGTTGAATCAAAATCTTGAAATTTCGGTTTTCCAGCTCGAGTACAAAGCATGTATCTGTGTGTTACCGAACCCTTGACTCGTGTAATATTGCTTAAACGTATTGAAAACCCAGATTTTTCAGCATACGTGTTATACATATTGACAGCATCGTCTCACGTTTCAAACTCCATATCTTTGACAGGCACAAATTCTTTGGGCACGTTAGGTTTCCAGTATGTTGTTCCGTTTGGTGTATGGTAAACAATACTCGACACATATCCTGTATAAGGTCGAATATATTGTAACAAATACATTAACATTTAAGACGCGTTACGTGAAAGTAACAAATATCGCATAGTGTTAACATTAGATAACACGTCATGTAAGACAGATTGTTAACAGGTATAGTGCACATGTGTATTGTATAATATGGGGAAAAGGTGCTATAATACGTATATGCAATATAAAACACATACGTAATATATATCATTTACGCATTGAATATCAGGTTGTATGCAGATCCATAAAGTCAATATGTTACCTCGATGTTCAACACCAACAGATTGCATATTATTATCGGTTTGGACACAATAGCTTGAAGCACCATCGCCGGATGACACTGAATATGAAACACTTGATTGATTGGCACAAGATTCTGATACAGAGTCGGTTATTTCAGCATAGTCGTAACCGTTTGTTGCAGTAACAAAGGTTTTTGACATAGAATCGTTCAATTGAACCGATAATGCACCATTAATTGCAACAATGCTTCCAGACGAGTCGATTTCTGATTAAACAAAAGCAAAAACACGATTATAATTGAATCTAAGGTAGTAAAACGAATTTAGCCTAACAATACCTTCGATCAACATGTTAGGAATAACGGGATGAACAGCGTGCGTGATTAGTGGAGCTCGATTTCAATTAGATTAGGACGATTCAATTAATTGATCTGGGCATCGATGGATTGAGATTGAACTTTGAACAGGGGAAGGAGATATACTGATAATGGAAGGAATCGTGATAAGGGAAACAATATTTGGGGGAAAATATAGTTTTGAGATGTTTTACATATTTACCCCCTTAACTTAGTAGTTCTCTCCATAAAATGGAGTTCTCTCATGATCCTCTCCCTATATATATATATATATATATATATATATATATATATATGAAAACCTGTGATTGAATAAAAAACCGAGCTCCGAACAAACTATTCGGAACTGAAAAAGGAATTTACACCAATAAGAGAGGATTCTTAATCCACTCATCCCAAGCGACTCTAGCTTTATGATTTCTACTAGTTTACCATAAAAAAGAAAATTAAACAATATTCTCTAAAATCTCTCCATTTCTAACCTTGTTCGGTTAAAAAACAATCTTATTTATGAATCTCCAAAAACTCCACCAAGTTGTAAACAAACCACTTCAATTAATACTTTTTGTTTCAAACTAATACGATTATCATCCATTAACATCAACGGATAATATTTTAATAGCTTTATTTGTGGTTGGGCGAATTTTATTAAGTAGTATTAGCCAAGAGCTAAAGGTGACAACAAACAATAACAAGAATTATAACCAGAAATTACACCAATTTTTTCACAAAACATTTTTACACTTGGAACGATTTCTAATCCAAGGTACCGATACCGGTACCGTGTATGTCCACCATCGCTTTGGAGAGATTTGCCACTTCTTCCCAAAAAATAGCCTCATTTCTTGTCTTTCATATGCACAAACATGCCTTGAGAGTACTTCTATATAAAATCTTATCTTTACAATGACTCAAATTACTAGCTTCATGAATCTTTAGTAAATCTCTTTACCGAAAAGGTGAAAATGAAAAGGATATTATTGCACCTATTACCAACCAAATTTCAAACCAAAGTGACGAAATAACAAGACATAAAACGATGATCACTAGTTCTTCTAATCCTTTAAAATAGTAATATATATATATATATATAGAGAGAGAGAGAGAGAGAGAGATGGAATGTGATGCACTTTGATCTATTAATGTTGGTTACAGTCTGTATTCTTAGAAATAGAAGAAGAAAATAATAGTTGTCTTTCACATGATGATTGGAGTTTGAGGATGATTTAAAGCGGATATAGCTGTTTCTATGTGCATCTTCAAAAGATCTATCTCTTCCTTCTCAGCCTGCACTTACAAACAATCATTTTCTTATTAAGAAATCGGCCACATGATCATATATAAAGCATATTTTAGAACATATTCTCCTATTCTAAATACTCTAAATAACTAATCACTTATTAATATTGCTGGTTACTTTGTCATTATTCCCATAAAGACGGATACAAGGCAGCGTCAGTGTCAAGTTACATTACAAAATTTATAGTTAACTTGTTTCGCATTATATAGTATATTTTATTCAATCTTATTTATAAATTATCATGTGTTATATAGAATTAGGTACTCGTTTATAATGAGTTGTATATTTATTCAACATCTAAGACGCTCCAACACTGAATAAGGCGTGAAACGAATAATGAGATTAAAGATGTCATAGATAATGCTTAAAATAATAATCATATGCTTTTGTTATAGTTTAAAAAGCTCAAAATCCGTGATTTATAGGTTTAAAAAGGTCAAAAATCAAAATACTCCCGTCACTTTTATAGTTGTGGCAAAATGCTCTAATATTAAAGAGAAAGAGAATATAAATAATTCCCAAGTTGTGGAGATAGTTTAATTGTCTAATCTATTTGTCCTTTCCTTATATGTTTACAAACGTGATAAAATAGCACCAATGATTTTATAAACAAAGGGTTTTGTATAATAAATAATCATTAAAGTGTTGTCATATATGATAAGATACCTTTTGAAGGATAGTCGCTTAGTATTATGTCATATTAAGTAACTTCTAAAATATTTGATATAATCATGTACAGTATCAACTAAATAAATTAAATATAAATAACAATTAATTCATTACAGGTGTACTGATCATCTTAAAATAATATTGAATAATTTTCTAAGTTTTCCTTGTAATTTGCGCCGTAATATTATATGTTTACAAGCGTGATAAACATAGCATCATGATTTATATATTTATAGAGGAGTTTTGTATAATAAAATATTTTTTTTTTAATATAATGTCACCTTTGACAGAATACCCTGTAAAGAATAGTCGCTTAATATTATGTTGCATTCCCTTTAAGGCTTTAACTCATCAAAATGATGTTTAAAAATAAATAACACTTGATCCGTTTAAAAATAAATAAAAACGGCTTCATGCATCCAATGATTAGTAATGCGGTATTTAATACCCAGAAAATAACACTTTGGCGACAAGCTACCAATTAGTAATACACCCTTTATCTAAAGGATATCTTTTTTTAAAACAATATCTATATATTTAAGGTTCTCTTTGATTTTGGTGTTTTAAAAATGGGCCTGGACTGGATATTGAATAGGTTGCTCTATCATTTTAAGCCTGAAAAACAAACAACATAAGTTTTATAATATTATTTTCTTTATACTTTTATTTTTTAGTATTACACTATAAGTTTTGAAATAGAGTAATTATTATTACACTATTTTATTTTCTATAACATAATTACTTTAAATCAAAACTATAATTACTTTATTTATATGTTAATTTTATTTGCACCGGACTCCACCTGTATATATCTATATATAAGTTAAAAAATGTTAATTTTTTTAAATTAAATTATTGGTATTTCATAATTATTTAAGGCCCAGCCACCATCGATGTTTCCATGATTTGGTGAGACATGTTAGATAATTGAGAAATCATGTCCCATATATGTAATTAACTATATTTCTTTAAGACAAATTATCCTCCCGTGATCTTTGGACCAAATTTTTTAAGCTGGATTATTATAATGATGTCTAAGTTTATCTATACACAGTTAAAACAATATATTGCATGTTTTAGAGGTAACCATCGATACATAATAAGAAAAATAGTACTCTGACTTGGAGAACTAACAAGAATCATAATATAGTTATCAAGTGAAAATGATATAACTGTAATAAAATTAAATAGTTTTTCTCCCTACTAGTTAAGTTAATTCATTGATATTTTAAAGCATGATAAGCAATTACATAATTATTTTATGTAACAAAGTTCAAAGCAGCAGGTGAATTACATGGCTCTCATTTTTCTTCAACTTAAAACGGATAATAATATATATGTTAACTTCTTCATTTGAATATTTTACAAAGAAAAAAAGAAAGTTAAAAAGGATACCTGAATAAAGAGAGTATTTAAAAGCCTTTGAGGAAGAGCAACAATTGTGGCCGTAACAATATTAAGCTTTAAAGATTCAAAGACCTCACAAAGCTTTACAATTGTGTCTCTTCTTTTGCTACATTTTAAGGTCACCAATGCAATCTTCTCCCCCACAGATTCCACATTCAGCTGTCACATTTGTTTGTATTTTTTTTATATTATATATATTTACAAACAGTTGCATATATTCAATAAAAATAGATTACCAAAATTCATGACTTACTTCTTGAATTTCAATTGGATTCACCCACGATCCACTCGGATCAAATGCCTGATCAGCTCGTATCTTCTTCGATCGTTCCATTGCCATATACACCTCAGCTTCTTCACATAGTTCCATATTATCAGGCTCTACTTTTCGAGACTCCAGTTCCATCAACTCCAACTGGATCGTTCGCTCTTGTTCATGCAATACTTGAATGTAATCGATTGCGTCTTTAATTATTGATGCCTTGTCCATCTTCACAAAACGAAAAAAATGCACAGATCATGAGTCAACTTTAGGAGAGTAAACAAGCCAAGCCACTCGTGAGCTCGATTCTAAAATTAAATATGTATAATAAATAAGCCGAGCTTGAGCCTAAAATAAGAATGTTTAATAAACGAGCACGAACTTGACCCTAAAAATAAGCTCGTTTAATAAACGAACCTGAGCCCGAGCTTCACTTATCAAGCTCTAGCCGGCTAGTGAGACTGAAGAGCCTATTATTTATATAATTTTTATTTAATATTTGAAGTATGTATTCATATTACCGTTATTAATACACACATACACATACAGATTTATGATAAAAATACTTAAATAATATATATATGTTATATATAAAATTATTAGTTAAAACTCATATAAAAAATATATAAAATAAATAACAATAATTAACGAGCCTAATCTAGCTCGAGCTGGGTTCTTATTTACACTTGTAAGCACTAGTCAACTTTCATTTTTGACTTTTGATGTTTCAAAGCAAATTCAATAAAATAACAATTGTTATGATTATTATTATTATTTTTATAATAATGATTGCAGGATGTTGAACAAAATTGAAGAGTTAGTGGTTGAGTGCGGAGGGAGGATCAGACCTTACCAATATTAGGGACAACTGCCCTAAGCGCATAGAGCCGATCATTAAGCTTCTTCCTCCGGTTCCGTTCAGACATGATGTTTTTGGAGGCTGTTGCCGACTGGCTTCCGTCAGGCGAGCTCGAATCATAGTAGCCCGAGAGTGTTTCCTCCAATCCGCCCCAACTATATATATATATATATATTACGTAAAATAATATATATATTTATTATTATGAGAAATTTGAAATAAGAGATTTGCAAGTACAAGTACCTGAAATCTTCGGCTGGATGGACGGAATCCCAATAGGTGGAGTTTGAATCGCCAGTGTTTTCCATGGAAGATGATGGTTTTGGTATGGTGAATGCAAATAATAATAAGTGCAAGGAAAGACAAGGGGCCTATTTATAGGGAAGTTTGGGGTTCTATTTATTGAACCTGCATTCATAGTTTCATACCATATCAAGTAATTGGGGAGGGGTGGTGGATGTGGTGTGATAACTCATCATACACCTCACCTAATCAAATGGTGTCACATCATCAATCTCAAATCCATTACATGTGATGGTTTTTTACTAGAGGTGGTGGTGTGGTGTGATGGTGTGTGATGGTTTTTTTAGTAAATACTAAATTAAATAAAAAAAAACAATATTTTACATTAATTAAAAAATAAAACAAAATTATATTAAACAAAGACAACTAAATTAAAAAAACCGACAAAAAATAAAAAAAAACCTACGGCCCTTCCCAACCCCACTTGTCGTATATCTCGCGTTTTCGTTGAAGTAGGAGCAATTTAACGGGTTCATCAAGATGCTCGTGCGGTTGTAGGAGGATTTGTAGATCGGCGTTTTTTTGTTTTTCATTCAAATGAGTGATATACGCCTCCTCACGCTTCATTTTTAACATATGAGCCTCTTTCCTAAACTCCTTCTTCTCGGCCATTTCCCCATCCTAGCCGACTTGTATTCGGCGAAGTTTTCGGCCACCACTTCCTTTCCAAGTCTTGACGGTTCCCCACTTTTCTTGCGATTCGGCCGTGTGGGTGTGGGTATGTCTTCGTCGGGATTGTCTTCGGGTTCTTCGTTCAAGTTCATGTTCGGCATGTTGCATGATAGGCCGCCGGTTGACGTCGTGTAGTCCCCGGACTCGGAAGTTTTTGATCTTTTTGAACAAGATCCTTTCTTCCTTGGAGCCGTTGGTCCGTTCAAATCGACGAACGGAATCGGTACCCACTTCGTGTGACGTCTCGCAACCTGCCACACATCCAAGTGGGGAAAATCCTTACATTTGTAAACTGAGACATATTCGCGCATAGCGTTCGTTATCATAGTCGCCTCCTCGCTCCGCTTTGTGGAGTTCGGGTCTACAAAACATTTAGAAAAAATATATTTATAACAAATTGTAAAAATAAAGTACTAGATTATAAGATAAATAAACTAAAATAGTTACCTCTTGGACGTAACAAGCGTTAAATTTTGACATTTTTCAATTCAAATCTCCCCACTTGCCAATCATTTGATCCTTGTTTCGTTCGGTTGTGCCGGGAAGTTGCGAGAAATGTTCTTTAATACGTTTCCATAACGCGTCTTTTTTTTGTTGGTTTGAACGTTTTTTGATTCGGAGCAATGTAAATAAGCCTTGGTCAAGGCGACCTCCTCATCGGGCAACCAACGCCGAGCACCTCTTTGACGCGGCTCCTCATCCTCGGATTCATCTTCATCCAAAGTTTGCACTTCGTGACGAAAAACACTTGCAAATTGATGTATAACATCGTTATTGTCTAGGGGATCGACGGACATTTGAGACGGTTGAGAGCCAAACATTTGAGACGGTTGAGATCCAAAATTTTGAAAAGCATTATTTGAGTAATTTTGGGTAGAAAAAGGGGGTATAAAAGGTTGGTTTTGATACGATTGGTTTTGGGACGGTTGATAATAACGTTGTTGTTGGTTTTGGGACGGTTGAAAAGGTTGGGGATAATAAGGTTGTTGTTCGGAAGGTTGGTTTTTGTCGGGTTCGTATTGTAAGCGAAATCTCGTCGGTTCGCCTAGATTTTGTCGAACCTTTGGTCGGGTTTGGGTTTTCTTTGAACCCGACCCACGTTTCTTAGAACCCTCCATTTGATATGTTAAAAATGGTGTGTGTAATAGAAGATTTTGAGTTGGATTTGAGTTAGATTTGTGTATGTTTTGAAGATATATATAATGTTTTTATTGTGTTTGGTTTTAATGTTTTTTTATTTATTTATTCAATTCCAACGGCTACAAGACCCCCCCCCCCCAACGGCTCTTTCTTTCTTGGTAAACACCCCCACCAAGCGTGATGGCCATCACTCAAACTTGATTTTTTGGCGTGACCAAAGCACCGGCGGCGATGTGGCCAACCCCATCACGCGTGACGGGGAGGCCACCACACACCGCCCCGTCCCCTCTAATAATGACGTTTTATGGGTGTTATTAAACCTACCCTTCTCTATATCATTTTATATGGGTATAATCCCTCCTTTTCATATAATCATACATTCATACATTCATACATATATTTCTTCATACTATCATTCATATAATTACATACATACTTTAAACTTTTCTATATAATTCATTTATCATTCATTAAACAATCATATAACATACACTTACCACTTAAGGTAATTGTATTAACTAACCACATTGAAGTATGCACACAGCCTCGAAAACATAACAGAAAAAAGGCCGGAAACTCACCTGTGTCCTGTTCCTTTCCGAGTTAACGGTAATACCGCTCCTTAGCTGTGCACGACTGACCGTGTAATAATTATGAGTGTCAATTAACCTCTTCTAACTATATCATACTTCAAGGTTAGTGAAACCCCTAGCTAACGAGGGTCCAGGGGCAACGCCTCAGTCAGCGGGGTATAGGGGCGGCAGCCCCTAACAGGGTCCAAGGGGCAAAGCCTCTGGCTGGGGTTTGAAAATTTTTATTTTCATTAATAAGCTTTTACTAAAAACTTCATCAAAAAACCGAGTTTTCAAACCATTTGAATTGAGTTTTCAAACCAATTGAATCGAGTTTTCAAACCAATCGAATCAAGTTTTTCAAACCAATCTAATCGAGTTTTCAAACCAATCGAATCGAGTTTTAATTCAATTCGATTCGTTTCTAATTCGATTTGAATCGTTTCCAATTCGATTCGTTTTCCAAATGAATCGAGTTCATGAATCGAGTTTCCCTAGAACTCAATTCAAACATGGTTTTTCGTGTATTTCCATTCCTAATCATATCCTTACATCCCGTTATGCCCGTTCTACTGATAGAACGAGTTCCATTCCATAACGACTTCATTATTCTCATTCTAACACGGTCCAAACGTCACTCGTTTGTCCCGTTTCATTCCAAACATCTTGTTTACGTTCAAGTTTACATTTTTCTTACATAACAAGGCCTGATTTCTTAGACAGATTTCTTATTGTTTGATGATGCTTGAACACGAAATCCAACCTTCTTCAGCTCAAATATAGGTCCAAAATGATGTGTGTGTGTGTGTGTGTGTGTGTGTGTGTGTGTTTTAGTGTGCAGGGTGGAAAAATTGGTGAAATGATGGGTTTAGGGTTTTAGGGAGGTTTAAGGGTGTTTATATACTCCTAAGCCCATGGACCTAAGGCTCATCACCAACCCATATTCCATTATTTATAGTCCAAGCCCACATTCTATTTTTTTTATTTAACTTAACTCAATAATAACACACCATTAAGTAAACGGAATTCTTTTATTTATTATTATCAAAAGTAGGATGTTACACAATCCCATCTTAGAAACAATCAAATTTCGCAAAAAGGTCATCTTGCAAAGATTGACCACCTCGCAAATTCATAAATCTATGCTACTCGCAAATGATATCATCTCGCAAACTTTACCTCCTCCCAAAATGGAGACATCTCGCAATTCATGCCTTTTTGCAAGAATTTGCGAGACACTTCGTTGTACAAAATTTACTATCTTTGCGAGACTCTCATTTTGTGAGTACCTAAATTTTGAGCAATCCTATTATGTGAGATCTTCTAATATGCGAAATTCCTACACTTCGAGATCACTTATACTGTGAGATCTCACTTTTTGCGAGTAGATCTAGATTAGGTGTTTACAAGATCTTCTAAAGGGTGTGATATATTAATATGGAGCTTATATCCAATTATATGTATATATATAAAAGACATATGGTAGTTACCTTACATTAGGTAACTATTCATGATATAGTAAATATATTAACCGCTTACTTTTTGATGTGTCACATACTTTTTCCTATTTCAATAACTAACTTTTGATTTTGACATATTATGTTTTTCTCATGCATATTTTAATATACTATATATATATGGTTGTTAAATATAGCATCGTGAATACTTTTTTTTTATTTACGTTTCAACATAAGTTCATTCAAAACCGACGTAGGTCAAACAATATATAATTTTATCTTTTTTCTGTTTGCAACATAATGCTACTTAAAATTTGAATATAAACGACAATGTTTCTATATACGTTTCGATGTAAATTTGATTCAATACCGAGCTTATGAAATGCACGACCAAAATGTCACAGCCCCCGACCCTACCTTGGGAGGGGAGCCCATGATCGCAAGCAGTGGTACTAGTATTTATTAAAATATTTGGCAGCAGAAAATTTTATCAGGATCGTAGTTAGAAAAAAATCACAAGAGTGTGAAAACACCGTCATTTCTTATTTCAGGGGGGGGGGGGGTAAAACCCCTTTTTATACAAACATAAGTGTAACATTCGTCAAATTCAGAACCCGAAACCTGGCCCATTTAATTTTTGCTGATTTATTTGAATGCCCGTTAACAAATAACATCCATGAAATTTGTTATTTATATTTGCTCATTAATCGTTTATTTACGTCGCTTGTTACTCGAATTCATTTTATTCGATAAACGAATATTTAAACTATTAAACTAATCCACCCTAAACCATGTTTTGAACCAACTGAACTAACCAAGCTATCCCGAGGAAACTTAATTGAAAAATCCTTAAAATTTTCTTCCATCTCCCTCATTTCCCCCCGTTATTAGCGAGTAACCCCCTTTTTGATTATTTATCCGTAATATAAGCTGAATATCACCAAATTGATCACCTCTACTCGTCTATCGTTTAATTACGCGTTCAATCATGCTCTAAATATGTTAATTGACAGCCCATTTGACAACCAATTCACTCCTCATCGAACCGCGAACTTGATTCATCCTAAAACACTATAAAACCTCGTCCAAAATACAATTAACTTGTCTCACACAATCCCTTCATAATTCGGAATCAAAAACCTATGTCAATATCCTACCCCGAAGTTGTGTTAGAATGTTAGATCGAGTTTGTTGCGAGCTCTCAGCCAAAACACTAAGTTCTCCTTAGCCTTCAATTCGAGTTCATATCAGGTGATTATTATATGATTCCGGGTCGGATTTTGGTGCTTAATCAAAGCTCTCTGTCAATTTTAATTAATAGAGGGCAATAGACCTTCAATCTGGGATTTGGTAAATTAGGGTTTATATGGATTTGGGGTTATTTTCTATTAGTATGTAAATTAAATATTTTCATGTTTTATACAAGTAAAACACCTGGCCAGTGGCAGGTGCAAACTTGATAAGGAATTGAACTGGCTTGGGGCGCAAGTGCGCCTAGGCCCGATTTTGATGGTTTTTTTTCATTGTTTATTTTTATTGTTTTCAATGTTTAATTCAATATAAATATATTTGAACTAACTTTATATAAAACTAACATTTATTTCACTCGTTTAAATGACTGAACACCAACTCTCTCCCGAAGTGAATTTTTTCCCTTAAATCTATAATATATATAAACGAAAGCTAAAAAATCATACGTGTCGCGATGTGGTCGCTCCCCCTTTTATAGAAGCCATCAGATTTCATGATTTTTAAATGAAGATTTCTCATGCATTTGACCCGAATTACCGTGTATGGGTCTCGCCATACCTAGACAGGCCTTAAATGAGTTATAACATCTCATTAAATTAAAAAAATTAATCTCACCAAATATTTGATATGAAAATCCTATAAAATAAGGATATACTAAAAATTAATATTTATTGTTTTTTTAAGAAAGATATGATTTATAATTAAGAAACAATTTTATATTAAAAAAAAGCGGGTCATGGGTTTACCAAACCCATATAACTTTTAACCGGGTTATAACATCTAGTTTATTTGTGAAACAATTTTTATCATCAAATCCTAAATATATAATTATTAACTTCCTTAAAATACATAAAATTAAAATCATATATATATATATATATATATATATATTAGAAACAAGTAATATAAAATAACCCCATAATACGAACGAAACCTTTAATATCCTACGTGTCGCGCTATGGTCACTCCCCGCCCCCTCTCAAGCCACTAGATTGCTTCATTTGTAAATGAAGTCTTTTTATGCGTTTGAACCGCTTTGACGGGTATGGGCTTCCAACTAAACCCGGATAGCCCACGGGTCATAATAACTTATCTTAACATTTTCCTCTTTCCTCTACATGCGAGACCTTGCTCACACTCACCTTATCACTGGTGTGGATTGAAATAGGGAGAAGACTGAGCGAAAGTCATGGTGGATTGAAAGTCTCTCTATCTTCACAATTGCAAAACATTTCCTTTCAATCAACTATTTATAATTAAGAAACAATTTTATAATAAAAAAAGAAGCGGGTCATGGGTTTTACCAAATCCATATAACTTTTAACCGGGTTATAACATTTAATTTATTTGTGAAACAATTTTTATCATCAAATCCTAAATATATAATTATTAACTTCCTTAGAATACATAAAATTAAAATCAAATATACATATATATATATATATGTTAGGGCACAGAAATTTGAAACTGTGGATACGTTATCCTGGCATATGTCTGGATCAGTTATCCTTAGCATGTATTCCAGATCATATCAGGATCAAGATTCCTCAGTACTTATTACTAATTAACAGTTTTTCTCATGTGTAGTCTTGTATTTAGCAGGTGTAACGGTTAGAAGACTCAGTCTATCCACTAACTTGTAGTCAAGAAGATATGACACGTGGTCAAATGGCTATAAAACGTTTACTGGGGATAGTGGCGGATTTATAGGACTTTTTGTTGAGTTACAAATAACTGAGTACTGAGGATATGTTATTCTTGAAGACGTGTCTGGATCAGTTATCGTTCTGAAGATTTCCAGAGCTATGTCAGGATTAGGATCCTTAGTAATTGGTATCGTTAACGATTGTTTCTCATGTGTAGTCTTATATTTGATAGATATAACGTCTCCAGGACCTGTTCTACCATATATTTCTCTACAAATCATCTGCAGCACGTGGTCAAAACTGAAGACTAAGCTAGTGGGGAAAGTGGCATAAAAATAGGAGTTAGTTAGCTTTTATTTTTATTTATAATTGAGATTAAGATCAGTTAGAAAACACTTGTATACACACACACTCAGAGCAGAACTAGTTTTTCTCTCTACACATTACCACCCGTTGTAACATTGATCGTAATCTCCAAAACACTTGTAACCTTTTTGTGATTAATAAATTGGTGATCGACGAGTTGTCATCACCCGAGGTTTTTTTCTTTTGATCTGAATAAGATCAAAGGGTTTTTCCTCGCAACAAATCGCTCTGTTCATCTCAATTTCGTTCATATATTCATTGTTATCAATTCAGAACTAAACCTCACCTAACAAATTTGGATACATTATCCTTAGCTTATTTTTATCCAAAACAATTTGGCGGCCACCCTGGGGCAATTGGTGCTATAGTCCAGAAAATACCCTATCATTTTCAACCTTTTCATACCCATATCACCATCAATGGCCTCTCAATCAACCTCTGCTTCACCAACCATGCCAACTTCGGTTCCTCTCTCATCAAGAACCTTGCCGCCGATGCCTCCGCCAATCACGGGAGCACCACGAGCCAGCGCTGCTGGGAACAAGACACAACTGCTAGTCTTCTAGAGCTCGAAAACTACCGCTGCCACTTCGGTAGTTAATATTAACAATGATGTTTCTAATATGTTTTCACAGGTCAAAGCATACTTGGAGCAACAAACCAAGACTAACCAGAGGATCCTCCGGGATATAGAAGACCTCAAGAGAACTAAGAGGCCGGCAGAGGATCAAACTACTCTAATGCCTAGGATGCTAGATTTCACTACTCCAGGATTCTTGGCTCAACATGCGCAAGGATCATCCATCCTTCAACTGGGGTCCATGGGTCAGCCAGCTCAAGGCCTCAACTTTTCAGCAAGGATCATCCATCCTTCAACCAGGGTCCACGGGTCATATAGCTCAAGGATCCTCAGTATTTCAGCAAGGATCATCCATCCTTCAACCGGGGTCCATGGGTCAGCGAGCTCAAAGATCCTCGACCTTTCCGCAAGGTCCATCCATCCTTCAACCAGGATCCTTCGGATCATATCCTCAAGGATCCTTCAACTCCCAACCACTGGGATCCTTTATCTACAATCAAGGATCCTTCTTCAGGATCTAGGATCCTCTGGGGTTCAACATCAACAATCCTCTGAGGTCCATGAAGGAGATATAATCCCCATGCAGACCATAGCTTCGAGTGAACCAACTCCTGTAGTAGACGCTTCTTATCTCAGTCATTCTTCTAGAATTCCAACCTTTACGCAGCAAAGAGGTAACACGTATGATCCCATATCCTTGGATGCTAACCGTGGTTCCATGCAGGATGCAGGTATCAACCAAGCAATGGCTAAGGAACTGCAGAAACATAAGGATATGATATCCAGCGTACCCGGGATGATCCGTCCAATCCCTGAGATACCAGAGGGAAGCCACAAGTTATCCAGATTTGCTCCACCTACCTGTGATGCTGAAATCCCGAAGCGATTCCATGCCCCCAACATGAAGACTTATGATGGGACTACTGATCCTGAGGAGCATGTAGCTCAGTACAGAGAAAGAATGGAGATCAACCCCATTCCTGAGAGACTTAAAGAAGCTTGTTTGTGCAAGGGCTTCGGATCCACACTGACAGGATCTGCGTTAAAATGGCTACTAAGTCTTTCTCCCTTTTCAGTTACTTCTTTCTCGCACTTAGTTAACTTGTTCAACAGTCAATTTTCCTGTAGTAGGAAATTTGAGAAGTTAACTAGTGATTTATACCGAGTTATCCAACTTAGTGATGAATCCCTTAGGGATTTTGTTACGAGGTTTGGCAGGGAAGCTCTGGAAATCCCTAATATTGACATTGCTACTGCTGTTGAAGCATTCAAGATGAGAATTCAGAGGGGCTACCCCTTTTATGATGATCTTGTGATGACTCCTTGCATGTCCTTAGATGAAGTTAGAAACAGGGCACTCAGAGTCATATGGTTGGAAGATGACAAGAGGATCCACGATCGTCTGGGGAATCAAACAAAGCAAGAATCTTCCGACAAGAAGCAAGGATTCTCATTCAAGAACAACAATTCGAAGCCTTACTCCAAATTCAACAATCAAAACGTTCGAGCTGTTGAGGATGAGGATGATGATGAGGATTACCCCAGCATCTCAGAATATTGCTTCTCGGTAGATACTCATGGTTTAATTTGTGCCATGAAGGATCTAGGTGAGAAAGAGAGGTGGCCCCGAAAGAACGAAAAGTCAACCACCTTCAGAGACAAGTCTAAATGGTGTGCCTTCCATGAAGATTTTGGCCACATGACGTACGATTGCATCGGTTTGAGGAGGGAAATCAGATACCTTCTAAGCAAGGGCCACTTTAAGGAACTATTGGGAAGAAAGAAGTCCAGGATCTAGGATCCTGAAGAGGCTCCCCAAAAAGCAACTCCGCCCCCACCAGATGCTCAAGTGATCAACTTCATTTCCGGTGGCTCAAGCATATGTGGAACTTCTTTCTCCGCAGCTAAGAGGCTGGCCAAAGAGACCAAGTTGGATAACGGGGAACGACCGGTCATATCCACCACCTTAACAACAGACAAAAGAATCTTCTTTGATGAAGAAGATAAATCAAGCATCTAGAATCCTCATCATGACGGTTTGATTGTTACTTTGTTTATTGATAACCATTACGCACGTAGGATCCTTGTCGATGGTGGAAGCTCGGTCAATATCATCCAACATGATTTCCTCCAGAAGATGAACATCCCAGATTCAGAAATCATCCCGAGGACGTTGGTGTTAGTCGGCTTTAGTGGAGAGACCAAGAAAACATTGGGGGATATCAAACTCCCAATATACATCGAAGGGTTAAATTCTTACAAAAAATTTTGTGTTATAGATAACCTTTCTTGTTGCAATGTTATTTTAGGTAGGCTTTGTCTACATGGGATGAAGGCAGTGGCCTCTACTTACCATCAATGCATCAAACTACCAACTCCTTGGGGAGTAGTAAGGATAGATGGTGACCAAGTCGAAGCCAAGAACTACTACTCTTCATCAATGAAGCCAACAACTAAACAAACGATAGCATAGCAACCACAGAAACATCCTAGGGACGTGCTGGAAACTCGTGAGAAGGAATTAAAGGAAATATCCTTGGACCCCGAGGATCCAGATGTGAAAGTGTTCCTAGGATCCAGTATCCCTAGTGAGATCGAGGAGGATATAATAACCTTCCTAAAATGAAGAAAGTCCATATTTGCCTTCAAACATTCAGACATGACATGTATTTCTAAGGAGGGGCAACATATCAAAAACTGGTCAACATGATGTTCAAGGATCAGCTAGGCAAAACCATGGAAGTCTACATAGATGATATGGTGGTTAAGTCAAAGAGAGCTGAGGATCACCTCAAAGACCTTGGAGAAGCTTTCAAAATCCTGGATCAGTACAATATGAAGCTGAATCCTTCAATATACCACTTTGGTGTCAAGGCTGGGAAGTTCCTAGGATACATGGTGACCAAAAGAGTAGAAGCCATCGTCAATTTGAAGTCTCCTGCGAATGCTAAGGATGTCCAAAGACTGACAGGGAGAATAGCTGCTCTCAACAGATTCATTTCCAGATCCTCGGAGAAGTGCAAAGACTTCTATGACATCCTTAGGAAAAACAAGAAGTTTGAATGGACTGAGAAGCAAGAAATCGCCCTCAAAGCATTAAAGGATTACTTATCCTCAGCTCCAGCTCTAATGAAGCCTGTGGATGGAGAATCCTTAAATCTCTACCTAGTTGTTTCAGGAAATGCCGTAAGTGCTGTTCTTGTGAAGGATCATGAAGGTGAACATCATCCCGTTTATTATGTAAGTAAAAGTCTATTAGATGCAGAAGCCAGGTATTCTTATTTAGAAAAATTAATTCTTGCAAGTATTATGGATTCCACTAAATTAAGATATTATTTTGAGACTCATAATATTATTTTGAGAACTAACTATCCTGTTAAGAATGTTCTTAGAAAGCCAGAATTGTAAGGTAGAATGGCCAAGTGGGCTGTGAAGCTGAGTGCGTATGACATTCAATATGAGCCTAGAACAGCTATCAAATCGTAGGCACTAGCATACTTTGTGGCTGATTTCAGCAGTGACATGCAAAAGGAAGCTGACTTAGAGGTTCAAAAACTAGAAGAAACCAAGGATCCTTGGATCCTCTTCACAGATGGAGCATCCAAAGTAAGAGGAACGGGATTGGACATACTACTGAAATCGCCACAGGGGGACATAATACCACATTCCATTGCATGTGCATTTCAAGCCACAACAATGAGGCAGAGTACGAAGCACTTATCGTGGGTTTACTTTTAGCCAAACAAATAAGGATCAGGTATCTTCAAGTTTATATGGATTCTTCACTTATAACGAACCACTAAAACGGTTCTTATACCGTGAAAGGTGAAAAAATGATCAAATATTTAGAAATTATGAAGGATTTAGCAAAATCCTTGGAGTTGTTTAGTATCATACAGGTACCAAGAGAAGAAAATGCTGGGGCAGATGCCTTAGCTAATTTAGCCTCATCCTTGAAAATTCTAGAAGATACGAGGATCCTAATCATCCATATACTCTCCCCAGCAATAGGAGAACAAGAAGTTGGGGAGATAACAACTGACAAACAGATCGTACTTTGGGATCCATTATCCTCAGCTAGCTAAGGATCCTGGATCCTCCCAATTAAGAGATACATTCAAATTGGAGAGATTCCAGCCACGGAGAATCCCAAATCTTTCAAACTCAAGGTATCACCATATATTTTGTTAGATGATATGATATACAGAAAATCTCTTGCAGGTCCACGCTTGAGGTGCATCGAGGATCCTGAAATTCAAGAGGTGCTTAAAGACTTTCACGAAGGTGATTGTTGTAATTACAGTGGAGGTAGAGCTTTGTTTTCTAGGATTCTAAGAACATGATACTTCTGGCCAATAATGAAAAGAGACGCCATGGAGTACTCAAAGAAATGTGATGCTTGTCAAAGGCATGCAAACAATCTACATCAACCAGCAGAACCTATGTATCCTATATCCTCATCATGCAAACAATCTACATCAACCAGCAGAACCTATGAAGTGGGGTATGGATATTGTGGGTAAACTGCCTAAGGCACCAGGAGAAAAAGTATTCATGCTTGCAATGACTGATTACTTTTCAAAATGGATAGAAGTAGAAGCTTTTGTTCAAGTTCACGAAAAAGAGGTGATATCCTTCATTAAAAGAAATATTATTACTAGATTTGGCATTCCTTTTGAGATTATTTGTGACAATGGTTCCCAGTTTATCGGAAAAAGAACCACTAAATTTTGTGACAGTTGGGGCATCAAGATGATTACATCTACTCCAGTACATCCTCACGCTAATGGCCAAGCAGAGTCAAACAACAAGATCATCATCAACAACCTAAAAAAGAAGCTTGGATCCAAAAAAGGAAAGTGGGCTGAAGAGCTACCTTATGTTCTTTGGGCTGACAGGACAACACCCAAGAATGCAACGGGCCAAACACCCTTCTCATTAGTGTTTGTATCGGAAGCCGTAATCCCTACAAAGATGGTGGTTCCTACAGCCAGAACAAGCATCCATGATCCTGAGGCCAATGAAGAAATCCTTCTTGAGGACTTGGATACTATTAAAGAACTCAGATCCTAACCAATATCAGAATTGCGGCATATCAACAAAGGGTAGCTGGGGCATACAACAAAAGCATAAGGATCGGAAGATTTCAAAAAGGAGATCTAGTCTTGAGAAAAGCCTTCCAGAATACAACTAATCCGGCAGATGGGAAGCTAGCAACCAAGTGGGAAGATCCTTATCTGATCGAGTCGGAAGCAGGAAAGGGGGCATATCATTTGCTCACTATGGAAGGTAACAGGTTACCAAGAGCATGGAATGCTATCCACCTCAAGAAATACTTTTTCTGATCAGGATCAAGCATCCTCTGAGGATCAAGTATTCTTAAAGGATCAAGGATCCTAAAATCGTAACAATGCAGGATATTAATGAGACATTCAATGATCAAGAGGTTGGCCACCTCTCATTTACATTCAAGGTACTAAGCTATTTCCCTTGGCCTAGCCCACAATTGGGTATGATCCCCGATGGTCATATCCCCTAAGGTTTAAAGGTTTTCACCTTTCTTATATATTAGAGTTGCTACACTCTCGCCTGGAGCACATGCTATCCAACGTATAGTCCGGGGCAGCGAGACCAGTACACGCTTAGTGGCTGACAATTTTGTTGTCTTCAGCTATATGGAGGATCCAACGATTTATGGTAGACGTACCATACCACCGGTTTATAACATTTTCATGTTATCTCACGTTTGGGCTAAATCCCGGTTTGGGCGAGTCCCCAGTTGACATCTGTATCTTTGGGCCAGTCCCTAGTTTGGGCTTGTCCCCAGTATTTGGGTTTTTCCCCAGTTTGGGCTTGTTCCCAGTTTGGGCTTGTCCCAAGTTTTGGGCTTGTCCCCAGTTCACGGGCTTGTCCCCCGTTAATTTATGGGCTTGTCCCAGGTTAATGGGTCTAACCCCAAATAATCTTATAAGTTATTTGTAACAGATGTTCAAAGGTTCTTCTAAGTCGAGACTAGCGGATTCAAAATCCTTAACTTGCTCCTACAAGGATCATGGAAGAATCACTATTTATGGTAACCTAGGTCTAGTCAGACCTTGTGGTATGATTTTCTCCTATTGATTTACATTTATTTGATTGAAATCATTATAATCCTTTTTTCTAAAGGATTTGAAATCTTTAAACTATTTTTTGCAAGGATATTTTATCCTAAAAATCCTCTTCAAAGATGTTTTTAAATTCTTCAACAAGACTAAATTTATATCAAATAAACTTTCACAATAACAAGCAAATAGTCAAAAACTTTTTATTATTAATCATAAGTCACCTGGACTTACCTAAAATCCTTAACCCGGACTTCACCATTCAAAATATGGACCATCCATCCGGGTTAAACATGTGTTACTAGCTGTTCATGATGTGCAGGGAGAATAAGAGGAGTTGAATATATAGCCGGAAGGGAAGTTCTCTAGAGATATTTGATAATTATATCTAGCTTGTCAAATCTCATATGTTTTTGCAGGAAGTTTGAATTCAAATGAAAAATGACACCTGTGATCTTATCACAACCGCCATTTTGGGGGAAATTGTTAGGGCACAGAAATTTGACACTGTGGATACGTTATCCTGACATATGTCTGGATTAGTTATCTTTAGCATGTATTCCAGATCATATCAGGATCAAGATTCCTCAGTACTTATTTCTAATTAGCAGTTGTTCTCATGCGTAGTCTTGTATTTAGCAGGTGTAATGATTAGAAGACTCAGTCTATCAACTACCTTGCAGTCAAGAAGATATGGCACGTGGTCAAATTGCTATAACACGTTTAGTGGGGATAGTGGCGGATTTATAAGACTTCTTTTTGAGTCACAAATAACTGAGTACTGAGGATATGTTATTCTTGAAGACGTGTCTGGATCAATTATCCTTCTGAAGAGTTCCAGGGCTATGTCAGGATCAAGGATTCTCAGTAATTGATGTCGTTAACGATTGTTTCTCATGTGTAGTCTTATATTTGGTAGATATAACGGCTCCAGGACCTGGTCTACCATATATTTCGCTACAAGGCAGCATGTGGTCAAAACTGAAGACTAAGCTAGTGGGGAAAGTGGCATAAAAATAGGAGTTAGTTAGATTTTATTTTTATTTATAATTGAGATTATGATCAGTTAGAAAACACTTGTATATACACACACTCATAGTAGAACTAGTTTTTCTCTCTACACATTAGCACCCGTTGTAACATTGATCGTAATCTCCAAAACACTTGTAACCTTTTTGTGATTAATAAATTGGTGATCGACGAGTTGTCATCACCCGGGGTTTTTTTTCTTTTGATCTGAACAAGATCAAAAGGTTTTTCCTCGCAACAAATCGCTGTGTTCATCTCAATTTCGTTCATATATTCATTGTTATCAATGTAGCACTAAACCCCACCTAACAGATTTGGATACGTTATCCTTAGCTGATTTTTATCCAAAACAATATATATATATATATTAGAAACGAGTAATATATTAATACCCTCGTAAGACGAACAAAACTTTAATATCCTATGTGTCGCGCTCTGGTCACTCCCCGCCCCCTCTCAAGCCACCAGATTGCTTCATTTCTAAGTGGAGTCTTTTTATGCGTTTGAACCATTTTGACAAGTATCGGTATTCTAATGTAACCCGGATAGCCCACGAGTCATAACAACTCATCTTAACATTTTTCTCTTTTCTCTGCCTGCAAGACCTTTGTCACACCCACCTTATCACTGGTGCGGATTGAAACAGGGAGATGACTGAGCAAAGGTCATGGTGGATTGAAAGTCTCTCTATCTTCACAATTGCAAAACCTTACCATTCAATCAACGATTCCATGGTGCGATTTCATCGCTTCAGCAACACATTAATTGCTCAGTAATTTTGAATCTTTTTTTTTTGCAGGCTTCTTTTTCTTATTAGCTAATTTTAAATCGAATTCAATAAGTAACTTGTATCATTGCCCCTAATCTATATGTATACCTAAAAGTGATTGGCTTTTGTTCTATATTTAAGATCGACCTTTGTTAACTATTAAAGGTTCATAGTTCTTTATTAATTAGGCTTTTTCATTAATTTTTTTAAGGTTTTATGATATATATTATTATTATTATTATTATTTTATTTGAAACATCCCGAAATTTCTAAAATAATATTTAATATATTATTTGCGTCGGGTGAAATAATTGAGTTAGTGGAATAATAATAATAATAATAATAATAATAATAATAATAATAATAATAATAATAATAAATATGAAAGGATAAGTAGGCTTTTTAGATGGAATTAGTTATGGACTAAAAAGGAAAGATAGGCCTTAGGTCTATGGGCTTAAGAGAGTATAAATACCCCTTAAACCCTAATCCTTTCCATTTTCCATCCATCTTGTCCATCTTATTCTCTACACACTCAAAACACACAAACATACCTTGCCATATACGGTCGTGAGAAGGGAAGGAGAAACGAGATCAAACGAACGTTGATTCTTGGTAGATCTTTAATATACAAGATAAATACGAGATTAAAGGTTCATAACCAAGCTAACTGAGACCAAACGAACACGTAAAGGTACGTTCTTGATCTTAACGTTTACGTTTTTAGGAACGGTTTGCCTTGAAACTTAAACGTAGAGTAGATAAGGTATAAACGAACCATAAAGTAGCAAACTTGATGCTAAAATGAACTTAACGAACCTACGGCTTTGTACGACTCATTTAAAGAAACCCTAGATCTAGTTTTGAACATCTTAGCCTTAAAGATCCAAGCTTTACGTTCGTTCGGGTCAAGTTTGGACCACAAACGGTCAAGGGAACGTTTGTGGCTAAGGCCGAACCATAATAAGGGAATCAAGGTCACGAAACGTGCGTTTTGGATGATAAAATTAACCTTATACAGAAGCTGTTCGCTTACAACAAGTTCGCTTACATGCAAGTTCGCTTACACGCAAGTTCGCTTACACTCAAGTTCGCTTACATGCAAGTTCGCTTACATGAAAGTTCGCTTACACGCAAGTTCTCTTACATGCAAGTTCGCTTACACGCAAGTTCTTTTACATGCAAGTTCGCTTAATGCAAGTTCGCTTAATCCAAGTTCGCTTACATATAAGTTCGCTTACAATTATGTTCGCTTACATATAAGTCCTCTTACATTTATGTTCGCTTACACTTTAAGTTCTCTTACAAATCCAAGATTCGATTACATTAAGGCTCTATTACTTTGGAATACCTTGATGGTTCGAATGCAATGGAATGAAAGAAAGATTGTCAAAGAAAGAAATATATTAAAATAAATGAAAACCATAAATTTAAATATGCTAGGGTTTAAGAATTAAATCTATGAAAAAGTAATCTAATACAATAGGACAAGTATTGATATGTGTAACTCATATACAGTTAGCAGAGCTCAACTAAAGAAGGGATTAACAATTAACGGAGAAAGAAACAGGTTCCATGTGAGTTTCTAGCTCCATTTCCTTGCTATGTTTTCGGGGCTGTGTGCATACTCGATGTGATTAGTTAATACACTTACCTTAAGTGGTAAGTGTATGCTATATATGATATATGTGATAGATATGAATGATTGCTAGTTGGTACGTGAACGATCTTCGGATATTGCGCATACTGTCAGGTTATAAGTAAAGATGTGAAAGTTATATGTAATGTACGGCTGATGTATGAACTGTTTTGGTCAAAAATCGTTTAAGAATCAAATAACCAAATTTGTAAAGTGAGGTCTAGTGTTATGATGATAATATCGATTATGTAAAGATTGCAAACACAAACACAAACACGAGGATTTGTTATGAGGAAAAGCCCTTGATCTTATTCGGATCGCCGGCACAAAAACCCCGGGTGATGATAAATCGTCTATCGCCACTTTATTAATGTAAAAATCAGGTTACAAGGGTGGAGTTTATGATCAAAGGTTACAAAGTAGCTAAGTGTGTGTAAGAACTGCTTAGAGAGTTCTTGAGAGAGTTTATGAATGTCAGCAGTAGGTGAATGTGTTCGTGCGTATATAAGTGTGTAGTGACCTAATTTTGATCATAACTCGGTATATAACAATAATAACAACTAACTAGTCCTACAAATCCGCCATTTTCCCACTATCTTCATCCATGACTTTTGACCACGTTTTTGACAAGTCCAGTAGCAAGATATCCTGTAGAATAAGTCTTGTAGCCGTTGCATTTGTTAAATATTAACCTACACACAAGAAACAATTATTAAGAATACCAAGTACCAAGGATCCTTGATCCCGACACAACTCTGGAGCTCTTCAGAAGGATAACTGATCCTGAATCGTCATCAAGAATAACATATCCTTAGTACTTAATTATTCGTGGCTCAAAAATTGCCCCCAATTTGGCGGTTGATGATAAATTCATAGCTGTCAAATTGCATTCAAATTTCAAAAAAGCTGCCGAAGAGATTAGGTGAAAAGTCATAAATAGAGGTTAGATAAAAAATAAATAATTAACTTAGGGATCAAATATAAAACCCGGCTCCCTTTATATTCTATTCATTCCGGAAGCTTCTCATATTCAATTCTCTATATTTCAGGTAATCCTTTATCCCTTTCCTCCTTTTATATCCAGTATCGATCAATGTCTACCGATAGTTGCTTTTCAAACTCGTCCAACCATATGGGCGGAGATATGAAAGTCAAGGGTTATTGCAAAACCTTCATCGGAAATTTGCAAGTTTACAGACCCTGAGACTGGCCAAATAGCATCCTCTTTTCCTTCCAACACCGTATTCAGACCTTACGATTCCTCTACCCCAAGAGACATATCATCAAAGATATGGGTCTGTTTTCCGGCCTGTCCTTTCCTGCTTGGTTATTCGTACCCATTCCAGAAGTTTACCCAGAGATTCTTCACCCTTACTGGCATTAGTTACATCCAGGCCATGCCGATGATATGGCGAGCATTATCGACTCTTAAAGAAATCATAGCCGACCATGACCTTGAGTTTGGACTCTCTAAACTATCATACATATACTTTCTGTACACCCACGGTTTCACTCGCTTCTTGCTCAAATCCAAGCCTCACCAACCGATTCCGCTTGACAAACTCACACAAAACGATTCTCACTGGAAGAATAAGTTTTTCTTTGTCAAGCGAGACTCAATTCCGAAAGGGAGTACCCTTCCTACTAAGTGGATTAGGCAGGGTAGGGTTTCTGTATTTTTTGTTGTTTACTGATTAAGGTTGAAGTACTGATTTGCTTCTTTCTTTTTTGCAGTTGACAACTTCGTACATCTGGCCAAGCTTCTAGGAACCAAAGAGAGAGTAGCTGCATTCCTCGCATTGAGCCCAACAATCCGGACTTTCAAGATCAGGATCCTTGATTCTGATTCAGAAGCTGAACAGTCAGACTTCTCACCTCAAAGTAATATGTCAAGTAAGTATAATCATAAAGATAAGTATATTGATTTTGTATAGTAAAAAATGAAAAACTTATCTGTTTTGTTATGTTTTGAAGACATGCCTAAGTCTGCCAACAAGCCTACTACCCAATTTTCTCTGGATGATATAGACCACTTTATTTCTCCAAAGATGGTTAAGAATGAATCCTCCAAATCCACCCCTGCTCCTAGCCCTCACACAGTGACTACCAGAGTGAAGACTCAGTCCGGGAAGAAAAGGAAGCTACCAGAACCTCAATCAGAAGCCAAGAAATTTGAGAAGCATCTTCAAGAAGGGGTCACTCAGGCAGTTACTCAGGTAAGGATCCTTTATTCTTCTTGTCAGTCTTGTTAGATACTTGTTGTTGATCCCAAGCTTGTGACTTATAGGGCATCCAAAGTTTCCACTCTTACTATAGTTCAGTCATCAAGGACCTTAAGGATACTTTTGACGGGAATGAGGACTCTTGCTGCTGCCAAGGACACACAGGTTTCTAAGCTCACAAAGGAGAAGATACAGGTTGACTCCCAAGTCCATGCTATGGAAATGAAGATGAAGGACGGGATCAAGGCGGCAACTGATGAAGCCAAGATGTCTGCGACAAAGCTTATTTTGCAGGCAAGGATCCAATTCATGTTTGGGCGAATGATCCTTCTTTTGACAGGGCTAACTAGGAGGTGGATGAATGGAAGAAGTCTCTGGCTAGGTTGGGAACAACATAGGAAGAAGAGGATGTCGGAGAAGGGAGCAAGGATGCAGATGAGGGTGAAGGTGGAACGAGTGGTGTGAAGGATGCAAGTGCCAAGGATGAAGGAAAAGAAACAACAACAGATGGGGATGCTGTGGAGACGGGCAATGAAGGATGATAAAGACAAGGCCAGAGCCCGTTTTTTATTTTGTTGATGTTTTCAGGATACTTGGTTGTGTATTTTAAGACAATAGTAATCTAGGGTAAAGGATCCATGATCCTTAAGACATATATCAGGGGTAGCAAAGGTGGAGGGATCCTCTGTTTGTGGGGATGAAGCCTTTGATGCCCCTGCCTTTATTTTCCTACACTTGGTTGAACTATTAGTAACAACTTACTCTAACCCGAATGGATGGTCCATGTTTAAATGGTGAAGTCCGGGTTAGCTTTTGGTAATTTTAAGTAAGTTTTAATAAACAATATCTTTTGACTATCCACTTGTTGTTTGTTACTTTGAAAGTAAATTTGATATAATCTTAGTCATGTTGAAGTTTTAAGAAATATTTTTGAGTAAAAAGTTCTAAGGATAGAATACCCTTGTTAAAATGTATATTATGGATCTTAAATCCTGACAAAAAAGAGTTAATGAAAGATTTTATCCAAGTAAATGTAATTTGATAAGTAGAAATCATACCATATGGTGCAATTAGACCTAAGATACCATAAGTATTTAGCCTTCTGTGATCCTTGTAAAGCTAAGTTAAGGATATCGAATCCACAAGTGTTGTTACTTCTGTAATCATCATATTTGAACTTAGGATACCTGTGGCAAATTACTTTTGATATTAACTGGGATTAAACCTAACAAACTGGGTACAAGCCCATAAGATAAACTGGGGAAAAGCCCATAAGATAAACTGGGGACAAGCCCATAAGATAAACTGGGGACAAGCCCATAAGATAAACTGGGGATAAGCTCGTGCAGCTGGGGACTAGCTCGTGTAACTGGGGACAAGCCCGTGAACTGGGGACAAGCCCAAAAACTGGGGACAAGCCCAAACTGGCGACACGCCCAATAATACGGATGTTAACTGTGGACTCGCCCAAACCGGGATTTTGCCCAAACGTTAGATAACATGAAAATGTTATAAACCGGTGGTATGGTACGTCTACCATAAATCATAGGATCCTCCATATAGACGAAGACAACGAAATTGTCATCCACTAAGTGTGTACTGGTCCCGCTACCCCGGACTATAAGTTGGATAGCGTGCGTTCCAGGCAAGCCCAAGTATACCATGCACCGTACTACACTGCTCAAGCCTACTAAGTGCAAACCTACCAACCTCTAGCCTATGCACCCCAAACCCATGCACCACTGGTGCCTCAGCTCATGGCTCCTCCATTGGCATCAACACAAGCCCCTACTATTCAAGCTCATCACTTGAATCAAGTTGCTCAAACCCCTCAAGGGTCCAATGGTCGTGTGTTTATAATGAATGTGAATCAAGCTAAGAGTTCTAGCAATGTGGTGAATGGTACGTTCTCATTGATAATCATCATGCTTTAGTTTTATTTGATACGGGTGCCGTTAAGAGTTTTATATATTTGGATTTTGTGTATATTATTAATAAGCCTCGGGATAAGTTGTCTTGACCTTTTTCCGTAGAAGTAGCCGACATAATTCAATTATGATTGACTTGGTAGTCAGGGATTGCGTCATAGTTCTTTACAAAGTCGAGTTTTTAATTGATCTCATTCCGATGCAAATGGGTAGTTTCGATGTAATTGTAGGGATAAATTGGTTAAATTTTAATCGTGCGGAAGTTGTTTGTTTCAAAAAGTTCATTCGTATACCTCTCGAAAACGGTCGTATTCTTAAGGTTTTCGGTGTTACTCCAACGTCTAAGATTAACCTCATGTCGTTCTTTCAAGCTCAACGTTATTTGCGCAAAAAATGTGTCGCCTTCCTAGCTCTCGTGGTGGAGAGAGCAGAAAGAAAAGAAATTATCCGATATCCCGGTTGTTCGCGATTTTCCCGATGTTTTTCTCGATGATGTCACTGGTCTTCCTTCGGTTCGTCAAGTTGAATTCAGAATTGATCGTATACCCGTAGCTAACCCTGTAGCTAAAGCCCCTTACCATCTTGCGCCTTCTGAAAAGCAAGAACTCTCAAGTCAACTCCAAGAACTTTTGGACAAGGGTTTCATTCGCCCGAGTTCTTCTCCTTGGGGCTCACCTTTGCTATTTGTCAAGAAGAAGGATGGTTCTTTCCGTATGTGCATTTACTACTGTGAACTCAACAAGCTTACCGTTAAGAATCGTTGTCCGCTCCCTCGAATCGACAATCTTTTCGATTAAATTCAAGGAGCCGCATACTTCTCGAATATCGATCTCCGTTCGGGTTATCATCAACTCAGAGTTAGTGAAGAAGACATCCCCAAGACCGCCTTTCGTACTCCTTATGGTCATTACGAGTTCTGTGTTATTCCTTTTGGGTTGACAATCGCACTCGCAGAGTTTTTGGACCTCATGAACCGTGTTTGTAAACCTTATTTAGACAAGTTCGTTATTGTTTTCATCGATGACATCTTGATCTATTCGAAATCCGAGAGCGACCACAAGAATCATCTCCATACCATTCTTGATCTGCTTCGAAAGGAGCAATTGTATGCCAAGTTTTCTATGTGCGAGTTTTGGTTGAAATAAGTTCAGTTTTTGGGCCATATTGTTAACGAAAAGGGTATTCATGTTGATCTTGCAAAGATTGAAGATGTAAAGAATTGGAAGCCGCCTACTTCTCCCACCAAATTTCGTTCTTTTCTCGTTTTTGTGTGTTATTACCTTCGTTTCATTCAAAACTTTTCCAAGATTGCATTGCCCCTCACCGCCTTAACACACAAAGGTAGAACCTTTATGTGGGGGTCAAAGCAAGAAGAAGCATTTGAAACTCTTAAGGACATGCTTTGCAATGCTCATATCCTTGCTCTTCCAGAAGGAAATGAAGATTTTATCGTTTTCTGCGACGCTTCTAACCAAGGTCTTGGTTGTGTTCTCATGCAACGAGGCAAGGTTATCGCTTACGCTTTAAGACAACTCAAGGTTCACGAGAAAAATTATACGACGCATGATCCCGGCCTTGGTGCTGTCGTATTTTCCTTGAAAATTTGGAGACATTATCTCTATGGTACGAAGTTTGTGGTGTTTACTGATAATAAGAGTCTCTAGCACATTTTTTACCAAAAAGAACTCAATATGAGACAACGTGATGGGCCGAGTTGCTTAGCGACTACCAATGCGAAATTCGCTATCATCCTGGAAAGGCGAATGTCGTGGCCGACGTTCTCAGTCGTAAGAAGCCATTCAAATAGATACTTCTTACTTGTGTTCTTGTTCAAAATGATCTCGAAAAGCGTGTTCTCGATGCTTAACACGAATGCGTCACCGAAGGCAATATGTATGACGAGATGTCGTGTGGTGCTGAAACCCAACTTGAAACTAAACCCAATGGTCTGCTTTACTTTCTAAACCACTTATGGATCCCCAATCGTGATGATCTTCGCACATATATTATGGACGAAGCTCACAAGTCACGATATTCCATACATCCTGATGCGAACAAGATGTACGCTGACCTTCGTTCTGTCTATTGGTGGTCTGGTATGAAGAAAGATATCGCTTTGTATGTTTCTAAATGTCTCACTTGCTCCAAAGTGAAAGCCGAGCATCATCGACCTTTTGGTTTACTCGAGCAACCTCCGTCCCCGAGTGGAAATGGGAAGGTATTGCTATGGATTTTATCACTAAGCTTTCTTCTACCCGCAAGCAACATGATAGTATTTGGGTAATCGTTAACCGTCTGACCAAGTCTGCTCATTTTTTTCCCATCAAAGAGACATATTATGTTGATCAATTGGCGTGTATCTGCGTTGAGAAAATTGTTTGTCACCGTGGAACTCCGTTATCCATTATCTCTGATCGTGATGGTTGTTTTACTTCTCATTTTTGGAAGTCGCTTCAATCCGCTATGGGTACTCGATTAGATCTTAGTACTGCTTATCATCCGCAATCTGATAGCCAATCCGAGCGAACAAACAAACTTTAGAGGATATGGTCCGTTCTTGTGTCCTCGATTTTGGAGGAAATTGGGATATTCATCTACCGCTTATCGAGTTCTCTTATAATAATAGCTTTCACTCTGGTATTGGTATGGCACCTTTTTAAGCGGTTTATGACCGTAAATGTCGATCTCCGATCTGTTGGAACGAAGTGGGTGAATCTCAAATCACTGGTCCTTAACTAGTCCAAGAAACGACTGATCGTATTGCTCAAATTCGTCAAAACTTCCTTGCTGCTCATAGTCGTCAGAAGAGTTATGCTGATAAGAGATATAAACCCCTAGAGTTCAGTGTTGGTGACTTTGTTTTACTCAAAGCTTCCCATTGGAAGGGAGTTGTTCATTTTGGAAAGAAAGGAAAACTAGCTCCTCGGTTCGTTGGTCCTTTTGAGATCATTGATAGAGTTGGTCCTGTTGCGTATCGACTCAAACTTCCTATTGAACTCTCTAATATTATGTAACATCCTACTTTTGATTATAATAAAATAAAGTTCGTCTATTTTATTGTTGGTCGTTATCGGTTTAGATAAATAGAATGTGAGTTGGGCTAGTGTTGGGTTAAATGGATATGGGTTATGGACTTGGGAAATAAAAGAAAGAAGGAAAGACCATGGGCTTAAGCCATGATCCATAATTATATAAACCTTAAATCACCCATTTAATTCATTTCACACATATTACATACACCACCAAAACACACACTTAAGAAGCTCCCTCTCTAGTTCTCTCCCTATCTAAACAGAAACCAAGAAGGAAATCGAGCACCGACCCGAGGTAACGATAATATGATGTTGTATGAGCTTGAACCCGTTAGATATGGTCACGAAACGACGAGCCGACACTGTTAAACCGTTTAAGTCACGAGATCCGGGTAGAATCGGGTATAAACCGAACCTAAGATGAGTTTAGGGATCATCCTAGCTCAGGATCTGGATCGAACGGGACGAAAAACGGTGTAAAATGGTGAAAATACGTTTTTCCGGTGAGATTAGCGGTTTTCCGGCGACGGCGGCGCCGGAAAGGCGGCTGGTACAAGGTTAACATGTCAGAGAATGTTTATGACATTCTCTGACCTAATCCTAATTCGTTAACGGAGAGTTAACGAATTAGAGGTAATTCGTCACGTAATTCGTTAAAAGAAGTATAACGAACCAGCCTTAGTTCGCAACTAGATTCGTCAAGGAAAAAGATAATGAATTAACCACAGTTCGTTATAGTAATTCGTTAAAAGGAGATAACGAACTAGAAGGTTCAGTTCGCTATGAGGTCCAATTCGTTAAAAGGGTACAATTCATCATAAGGTCCAATTCGTTATGACAAACCAATTCGTTAAAGAACCCAGCTCGACCCCAACCAGGGGCTCTGTGCCTTGGACCCTGCTAGGGGCTGCCGCCCCTAGACCCCGTTGCCTGGGGCGCTGCCCCGGACCCCGTTCGTTGTGGGTTATATAAAGGTAGAAATACGATATGAGTAGTAATAGTTAATTAATACATGTAATCATTATACAGTTAGCCGTGCACAACTCAAGAAAGGAATAACTATTAACGGTGAACGTAACCGCATTCAAGTGAGTTTCTAGCCCCACTTCCTTGTTATGTTTTCGGGGCTATGTGCATACTCGATGTGATAGTTAATACACTTTCCTTAGGTGATAAGTGTATGCCTTGTATGATTTATGTATGATGATTGCTTGACGGTGTGTGAACGATCTTTGGATATTGCACGTGCCGTCAAGTGGTAGTTAAAGGTATGATTGATACGTGTGATGTATGAATGATGTATGTATGAATATATATTATGTATGAACAATGTATGTATGATATGTTGATGGTACGTGAATGCTCTTCGGAGATTGCACATATTGTCAAGGAAAGTACGTAAAGGACAGGTATGTTATAGTAGTACGAATGAAAGGAACGGACCCTAATAGTATCGGCGAATGAAGGGAACCGACCCTAATAGTATCGATGCATGTAAGGAACCGACCCTAATAATATCGGCGAACGTAGGGAACCGACCCCAATAATATCGGCGAAGGTTATAGAGTGGAATGCTCTTTAAAACGTATATGTATGAATGAAAGTATGTATGTAAGTACGAAAGAAAGAATGAAAGTACGTATGTAAGTAAGTATGTAAGTAAATGTGAAGGTATGTTAAGTCGGGTGCATATGTTAGTATGTGGATGTATTGTATGTCGCCTGGTTAACTAGAACTCACTCAGCGTAGCTAACTTTCAATATGCACACAGGTGAGTAGAATGAGGCAACTTGCATAAGGGGAGACACATGGCATGGACTTGAATAAGCTGGCATCTCAAGGAAGTGTTATGTTATTTTAAAGACAATTTTTATGTTAAATGATTTGGAATGATCGTTAAGACAAGAAATATGGTTATTTAATGAAATGGTTCGAATGTTTTTAATATTCCGCGAATGTTTTTGTTAACTATGATATTTAGAACTGTGATTATGAGTAAATCCAATGTTAAAGTGAGGCACCGGTAACGGGGCCTTACATATTCACCCGGTGTTTCATGTTTCTAACCTCAAGAAGTGTCTTGCCGAGGGAAATCTCCACATTCCTCTCGATGAAGTTACTATCGATGAGACCATGCATTTCGTTGAGCAACCCGTTGAGAATATGGATCATATGGATAAAGTTACTAAGTGAAGCCGCATTTCTTTGGTTAAAGTTCGTTGGAATTCTAAGCAAGGCGCCGAGTTTACGTGGGAGCGTGAGAACCAGATGAAACTCAAATACCCTCATCTTTTCGTTGCCGATTCTCTAATTTCGGGACGAAATTCCCAAAAGTAGGGGACATTGAAACAATTCGGGTTTTCCCGCTTTTTCATTTGTAACCGTTACCCGACCCACTTACGGGTCCAGGCTTTATCATTAATAATATTCCCGCACTTATCAAGTTATAATCATTATATTTACTTATTTATTTATAACTACATCTTTTTAGCCTTGACACTGTTACCCCAAATTATAAAGTTTAAACCTTTCTGTGTCCACTCTCAAACTTGAGGGTTCTATTTATAAATATTGTTAGGATCCATATTGTAAAATGGATATCCATTATCATACCCGACCCATATTCATGTTTTTGGTGTACCCGAAATCAATCAATCAACTGATTATTTGTCCGTATTCGTTTGTAATCAACTTATGATTTAGGATATCGTTTGTATATACTCATCGCGGCCTCACCGACGAATTAATTTTGTTAACTTCACCATTTTTGACTAGTTTTTCCTTTTTAAACCTAACCGACACCCTAATGATTGTTATACACAAAATCATCGTTATTAATCCAATTAATTGTAAGGATTTATATCTTGTTTGATCGCCAACATTAACCCCCTATATAATTAGATTGTATTGACCTATTATTACTCGTTCATCGCGTCTTCTTTGGCCGACCCTATTCACCCTCTTTCTCCCTCTTCGGATTACGTTTTAAGGTAATTAGTATATGGGTTTTAATCACATTTTCATGAGGATTAAAAGCCTCAAACATGCTTTGACAAATTACAAACGATTTGGGTTAATTGAAATTTCTAGGGTTCTTGGTTAAAAAGGTCAGAACCAGATCGTGTTTTTATTTAATTGGAAATGGGATATGTTGCTTATGGCTGTCTAGCCCAGTGGGTTAACGCATGGGAACGTGGGGCGGAGGTCACGGGTTCGAACCTCTTGCACCCCGTTTATTTTTGGAAAACTATTTTTCTTATTCTTTTAGTTAATAACTAATTATAATAATAATGATAATGTTTAAACAACATTGTTACACTAAAAACCGACCTTTTAATACTCGTAAATTTATGTTTTTATTCATATATATATATATATATATATATATATATATATTTCTAAGACAAGTTTACATATATATATATATATATATCCAGTAACTTTATAAAAACTAAAAATAGTACAATATATTTTCTTAAATCAAAATAATGGTTTAATAATAAATCCTTATAAATAAAATATTAAAATAATATTTCTTTGTTATTAATTATCTAGTTAAATCGTGTACTTAGCGAGTCCTTTTACTCTCATTTTCTCATAGGCTTTAACGTTCGCGTTTAATTCCTTCTCTCATTCTCACTACCTTAATAATCTTCGTTCAATCTTGAGGTGAGTACCACATTCCCCTCCATTTTACTCATTTTATCACTTTTAGTGACATATGCGTAACTTAATATATTTTCACATTTATCTATACACAAAACTGCAACTGTTTGTCTTATGTGTTAACTAATCTCATGACACACTTGTTATATGTTTATGTGCTCATTGTGATCCGCATTCGGAGAGGTCTAGCATAATCTCAGAAAATAGTATGATCATACGCTAGTTGTTATAGCTTTGTCCTTTTCGACATCTCATTTTAATTGCTCATTGGTTGATTTGTTAAGCTCATATGACTCGTTGCAGCTCGTATTTTGTTATATATTGTATGTACAACTGAAATGGTGTGTTACTCACTCAACCTCGTGTTGACAAACAATATTATTTCCAACGCATATGCAGGTCACCGTATGATGTGAAGTGTTTGGACTTAAGGGGGGTGTTTGGGATTCCTTTTTTCCATTAATTTGTAACTTATAAACTTTTTGAAAAGTTAATAAGGTGTATAAGGTGTTTGGAAAACCATAAGGCCTTATGGATTTTAACTTATGGTGAAGGCAAAATAAAAGGGTTTTGAAAAGTTAGAAATATGTAACTTATTAACTTAATGGTTTTGATTTACCTATTACACCCCTCTAACCCTCAAAATTCATTACACTCATTTTAAAAAATATTGCCCCTTTTGGTCATTTTAGTTTTCCCTAACACATAAGCTAATCCAAACATTTATTTAAAAACTACTTTTCCAAAATTCATAAGTTTAGAAGTCCTTTTAACAATAAGTCCTTTTTCACTTCAATAAGCAATCCCAAACACACCCTTAGAAGATTGTTTAAGGACTTATGCTAGGAGTTTTGATTTTGAGACAATAAATTTTTATTATGTTGATTTGTTTGATGTTTTGTTTATTCTGGATATTGTAATGAATAATGGTGTTACTTGAATTTATTAAATATATATTTAAATTTGTAATTTTGAGTGATAGTAACCTTGCGAGCTGTGACAATCAGTCCACGCCTCCGGCATTTCCGCCGTAGGTTGGGGTATGACAATACGTACTTCAGATAGGAGCCAGCATAGGAAGGGACTGCGAATCTTATACGTGCTGTAATAGTAATATGGTATCATAGGGGAGGACTGTGGACCTCGTACGTGTTATGAAATAGGTTGCAACATAGGGAAGGACTGTGGACCTTGTACGTGTTGTTAATGTAGGATGGTATCGGGAAGGATTGCGGACCTTGCACGTACCATAAATGGTGAACATAGGTAAGGATTGCGGACCTTTACGTGTTCACGACCTTGAGTATAGGTATAGAAGGCGGACTATGAACATACTCTCGGTGGACTGAGGTAAGTAATGGTATGTATGTATGAATATATGATAAAAAGGTAATTGGTTAAGTATAGATATGTATCTTCGGATATGTATGTATGTATGATATGTGTATGTATGGTATGTCTCCTGATTAGCTAGAACTCACTCAGCGTAGCTGACTTTTAGTATGCACGCAGGTGAGTAGGTTGAGACAGCTAGCTTGAGCGGGCAGATGGTGGGCGAATAAGAGACTGGCATCCGAAGACTCAAGATGTTTTAATGTTATTGACGCTTATTTTGAAAGACAAGAATGTTGTTAAGGCATGTTTATAAAGTAATATGTAATATTTTATGGAAGGTTTATATTCCGCGAAAGTTTTAATTAACTCTGATTTGTAAGAACTGTGTTTATGAGTAAATCCGACGTTAAAGTAGGGCTACCGGGTTCGAGGCCTTAAAGTATTCAATTTCAAAAGGTTATTTCCGTTAGTGTTCTAATTAGGGTTATTTTTCGTTATGACTTTGTTAGTTATTGAAGATTATTTGAGGTTTATGATCCTGATAACAAAATTATGATTGAATAAGTTGCTGGAACTTTACACCGTTCTAAATCATGTACATTTAATATTATTATTATTATAGATGTTTGCCTAGCATCCCCGGTCCAAAAAAAAACCTTCAAAAAATCGAAAAATTAATTAAAAAATAAGAAAAATACGAAAAATATAAAAAAAGTAAAAAAAATCTAGCATCCCTGTTAATAAAAACAAAAACTCAAAGTTAGTTTTGCCTTCGGGTTTAGTTTAACTTTTAGCGAATGTAGGTTTTTTTAGCTTGCCCGGGGGGCACTTTACATTAATATTTTACACGTAAAACAACAAATCTCATTAATATTTTGCATGTAAAACAACAGTTCATAAAGATTTTACATGTAAAATCTTAAATAACTGTTACTTTACTTGTAAAAAATTAATGAAATTTGTAGTTTTACGTGCATAAGTCTATATTTATAGATGTATATTTCTCATCTTAACCTAATAGTTTTTTAAAATAAACAAATAAACAAAATAATTTTACTCATCTAGGCGAACCTATCACTTAAACAAAATTTTCGTATATAAATAAGCACATATATAACTAAACAATACTTATATTAGCAATATTTTTGGTAATAATATTTTTATCGTTTATACCTTATTTCAAATTTCATAAAATTAAAATAAAATATATTCAACACTTTATCAATCCCCAAATCCGTTATAAACCCTTCATGTCTTGTTTTGTTCGTTTATGTCATTAGATTATTTATTATAATTATAATCTTAAAACTAGGGCTTGTCGTCGAGACTCATTGTGGAACTTACTAACTAGTCCACTTTACTTGTCTTCTCGTTACCGTCTTTATTTATTTTAAGGTGAGTAATCACATCCCCTTTTTCCAATTTTTTTGGAACATTATGCGTACTAGAAACTATTATTATATTTTTTCATTCAAACAAAATTCTCTTATTTACGTCGTCGTGATATTGCTCGAGTAATTGTTGATTGCTATATAAATTATGTGTTTTCTGCTATTATGGTTGGTTGGTATCTCATTCTCATAGTATGATCATACGTCGTCCGAGTAGACATGTCTGAATCTAGTGGCATGTTCAAAAAAATACAATAATTGGTTGCGAACATATCCAAGTAACCATGTCCAAATCTAGTGGCATATTGAAAGGACACATCTATTTGTTTATATTAATTGATGCTATTCACTACGCAAGGAATTTATTTTTATTTCTTCTTTTTGTTATATTTATTCTAAACTGTGGTTACTCGCTCAACATGCTTTGTTAACAAATTAATTTCATAATGCAGATTGTATGAATTGATGTGGAAACGCTAGAATTGGACTTTAGGAAAACTAAAAAGTTATAAAGTTTAATTGTTGTATTTATTTCTTTTTCACATGAACTGTTGGTGTACGATTGTTGTGAATAAATAAATTTAGGTATTTACGCTTTGTTATATTAGTGTCTTTGAGCTATGATACAAATATTGTCGTGCCCCGACATGTTCCGCCTTTAGTTCGGGGTGTGACAACAAGTTTTTAGGAATAAACTATAATTTACAAAACATGTTCCTTTATTATGGTTATAAGTCACTTATTCAAGCTGGAAGGCTCATAGACATAATTCTTGTGTCTTTAACAAGTCACTTGAAACATGTTTAATAATATTTTATTAGCTTTAATACGGGTGAGTACATTTGTTTGTAAATGACACATTTGTACAATTACAATATTAAGATATTTTTACCTTTATCAGCTTACAAATTACCGAAATGTATTTGTCACTCGATCGTATATGTGATTGTTGCCATATTACTCATTGGCTAACAGTTGTTGAATATATTTTCGTGTAATAAGGCAAGTCTTGCATACAACCCCCCCCCCCCCCACACACACACATAGCAATACTAACCATCTCGTAAGTCTACAAAGACTTAATCACTGTATTGTAATTATAATCATTTGAAAATATTAGAAAAACATTTGGACTCTGTCATGAATGTAGATGTTTAAAAATCTCAATGACATTGTTTGGAAAACCAGTTGTCTCAAACAAATGTGAGTTGTACAAAAACTCGAATGTCTCACTTTGAAAGTTTACAAATAAATAGCAGCTTAATTTTAGTAGGATTACGTTTGCTATCCAAAATGGGGTTTGTAAGGCCCTGATCCCGGTGCCCCACATTCGCGTTATATTTACTCATAAACACAGTTTTAAATATCAGAGTTAATTTAAACTTTCACAGAATAATATAATAAAGGTCAACCATTCATTACAACATTCATAACTTGTCCTTTTAAAACATAACATAAAGTATATTATCAAACATCATGACAAGTCTTCAGATGCCAGCGTCTTCAAATCCTACCATCTTTCTCCCTCAAGCCAGCTGCCTCAGTCTATTTACCTGCGTGCATACTAAAAGTCAGCTACGCTGAGTGAGTTCTAGTTAATCAGGCAACGTACATTCATACATTCACTTACTTACATACATATGTATCCGAAGATATATATTACATACTTAGCCTGTTACCTTTCTTTCGTTCATACACATATACATACTTTCTTTCATACTTTCATACATTCTCTCATATCATCACACTTTCAAACTTTCATAACACATGCATACTATCTTTACCATCTCAGATATTTGTAGGGTCTGGTCCATTTCTTCTCTATCTCAGATATTATTAGGGTTTGGTCCCTTTCTTCTCTATCTCAAATAATATTAGGGTCTGGTCCCTTCCTTTTCTATCTCAGATATTATTAGGGTATGGTCCCTTCTATCTTTGATATTAGTAGGATCTGGTCCATTCTTTCCTTTCAACCATACATACACATCTTTACACATACATTTAACTATATAATTCATACATACTCATAATCATTCATTTATCATTCATACATCTGTCATAACTCACATTTCTTGGCGATGCTCGCAATATCCGAAGATCGTTCACGCACCGACAAGCATTCATTCATAATATTCATACATATTATCTCATCATTCATTATATCATACACTTAGCATTTAAGGTAAGTGTATTAATATTCACATTGAGTACGCACATAGCCTCGAAAACATAACAAGGAAATTGGGCTAGAAACTCACTTGCGTTCTATTACGTTCACCGTTAATGGTATTCCTTTCTTTAGTTGTGCGCGAATAACTGTATAACAATCACACGTATCAATTAACTATCACTATCCATATTGTGTTTCTAGTTTAATTATAACCCTCAACGAACGGTAGTCCGGGGGCAGCACCCCTGGTAGCGGGGTTATAGGGTCGGTAGCCCCTAGAGGGGTCCAAGGTTCATTCGTTCTTAACAAATATTCCATTAGAATTCTTTAATAATATTTTATTCCTAACTCATTAACTCTTCAAGGTATCTTTCATCAATTAATAAAGTTCGGGGGTTCCTTTGTAATCTATATTATTCTAAGTCCAGGGACCTTTCTGTCATTCTTTCAAACTTTAGTTCGTCATTTAGTTCGTCATCCAGTTCGTTATCCAGTCCGTTAACGAATGGACTCATTCGTTAATTCTTAACGAATGTGTTCCCTCATAACAAATCGACTCATTCGTTATTTCTTAACGAATGAACCTTTATAACGAATGAACTATTATAACGAATGAACCTTTATAGCGAAAGGGTCTTTCATAACGAACTACCTAACGAATGAGCCTAACGAATGAGGGCTCATTCGTTAATTCTTCGTAATGAATCGCTTAACGAATGACTTAACGAATGTAGCTAATTCGTAATTCATCCTTAACGAATTGGCGTAGTGAATGAGCCTACGATTGAGGGCTCATTCGTTAGTTTTCCAAAACGAATTCGTTGCACGCGCCTAGGATTAGGTCAGAGAATGTCAGAAACATTCTCTAACATCTCTAAATGCTCGTGTCGCCTTTCCGGCGCCGTCGTGCCAGAAAACCAGGTGGTGGCCAGAAAAATGTTTTTTTGCACAGTTTTTCACCGTTTTTCGTCCCGTTCGATTCATATCCGAGCTAGGGTGACCCCTAAGCTCGTCTTTTGATCGGTTTATACCCGATTCCATCTGGATCTCATGACTTTAACGGTTGAGGGTGTCAATTCATCGTTTCGCGACTAGATCTAGCTGTTTAGGATCCATTTAATATCATACTATCGTTACCTCGGGTCGGGATTGGTTTTTCTTCTTGGTTACAATTAGGGAAAGAGGTAAATATGAGAGAGAGCTTAAGTGTGTGTTTTAGGTGGTGCATGGAATGAGTGAATGAATGAATTAAGGAAGGAATATGGTTTATATATGATGGGTCATGGGTCTAAGCCCATGGGCCTTCCTTCCTCCTTATTAATCCAAGTCCACTACCCATATCTATTTAACCCAACACAAGCCCAACTCAAAAAGATAAATATTATTATTTTATAAACCGTAACAGGAAACGGGATGTTACAGGGTTGCGATGTAGCTTTTTCCCGCTTACCTGTCACTTAATTGTAAATCGTTTGAATGTTTTTATAGAATTATTAAAAAGGTAAAATCATTGTATATATAATGCATTTTCCCACCTATAATATATACATAAAGATTTACTTAAAAAATATAAATAAATAAATAAATAAAGTGCTTCTTGGTATTAAGCACCTAATTTAACATACTATGGCATGTATTGTATAAACCAAAAGGCTTTAGCAATAATAACGAGATTGACAACTTTACACAGTGGCGCAATATCTTACCTTGTTCGGGCCGAGATTTGGATTCATGAACTAAAGGCTCGATGAATCAAACAAAGTACCGTTGCAGTGATTGTATTATACCTGCTTATATTATTAGTGAGAGAGAGTGAGTGACATTAGAAGAAGAATGCAGGCCTTGATCAGCACCTTTTCTAGCTGATTTCAAAGTTGGTTCAACTGAAAACTCGTCGCAAAGCGTGATGACCGCAAAAATTTTACGGATAATTACGAAGTTTTGTGTATCGCAACGAGCTTTGTATTTATCCATTGGGTAGAGCAACCATCAAAAATACTATAGCAGATCGCGATGATGGTAGTGTGCGAAGTGCGCCATCAAATCACCACATTGCGCCCATCGCACTTCGCCTGAGCCCGTGTGAATGCGCGTGCGTACCATTGTTTATGGTACAAAAGTTCCTATAAAAATGGGAAATGCGTCAAACCCTTGCTAAGACTACTGAATGTGTCTTGTTATACAAGGATATAATCTTGTGAGACTTTCTACTTATAAGGAGTTCACAAGTTTATCTTTCTAGTAATGTGGGACAAGTCATTTTTTCATTTCACCAATGTGGGACAAACTCACTTTTCAATAGTTTACATGTTGGATTATTGCACAAAAATGTATGCTAAATATAAAATATATTTGTTTTCTCCACGACAACGTAGTTTTTTTTTTACAAAAACAACCTTATTTCTACGTATGTTTCGGTATAATTTTTTTTAAATCGAGGCACTGTAACACATTTACAAACATTATATTTCATCAATTTCCTCTTTGCGAGGCATTGACTATTGTGTATCAACGCATCTATTGCAATGCACAGGATCATTTACTAGTTCTATCAATAAAAATTAAGCTTTTTTTATATCATAAGCCTAACTTTTCATTTAGTGAACTTGACCAAATTCACTCGAGTAGCTCAAAACCGTATATAAAAACTCCGATTGAGGCGATTCCAGTGGCCATGGAACTATATCAATAAGGTATGCAAAAACCTCTTTTCTTTCTTTCGGAAATCACTATCACAGCCGCCGGAAATCCTAACAATCACTGGAAATATATGTTTTTCACTTTTACGGTTCAGACAATAAATCCCCGACATCCATGCCTTCATTCCAAGATCCCAATTGTGAAAGTCTTTGATACCTGTTTTGAAGCTGTTGTAAAAAATCGAGGTCAATTGGACAATAGATCTTCAGAAATTGTCCAATCTTTACTGCTATGCTACTCAAAAACGAGAATGAAACTAGAAATGGGATTTCTCTGTCCCTCCCCCGCCCCCCCCCTCTCTCTCACACACACTTCTACACATTCTTTTTCTATACAAACTTAATGGAAAGGTAAAAAAGGATTTAAAACTCTAATTTCTTTCTTTTGTACCAAGTAGTTGTAGGAATATCACAATCAACCATTGTACTTTTGAAATGATCTAACCAAACTCTATCCTTTATAAATATATAAAGATTGATTGATAACATTGAAATCATAATTCATAAATCTATATTTTAACCTGAAAAGGGGAACAACTGTTAGGATTAGTGAAGGACTTTGGGTCGGGTTCGTTGGTTGACAATTAGAAGAGAAAATGGGGCGGCCCATTTATTTATGGAGAATGACCCATTTGGAGTTTTCTTGGTCCCTACTCTATCAAATGTAATTGCTATACGCACACACACATACACACACCCCTAGTCATGTATTGTAATCTTTGTATCGTGCTTAATAAAAATACCCTAGTTGCAGCCCGTGTACGTAGGTCGCCTTGACCGAACCACGTAAAATCCTATGTCTCTTATATACTGCTTTCGTTTGTGCAAGTGTGTTTGTGTTTCCGCTGCATACCAACTTTGATTAACCCCTAAAAATTGGTATCAGAGCTGTAGGTTCGTTGAACACACGCTGGTTTGCACTAAGACGATTCGCAGGAAGTTTTCTCAATTTTGTTTTTCGGTTGTGGTTCAAGTTGAGGCGTCATTCCGATCATCGTTCTGAAAGAAATGATATTATTTTCTTCTTAGGTGTCTCACAAAGTCAAAAGAAAATAATAAAGGGAATGTATATTTTTGGGAGTTCGTGCGAATTAAGAAAGAAATCATAATTTGATTTTCTTTCTTTGTCTGCTCCACCGAAGTCATAGCATAATTATTAATCTGATTAATTTCTTTTTTATGAAGAAAAAAGTCTTGCAACAGTATTTGAGGTCTTCTGTTGTGCAACAATCAATCGAAGAAAGAAGTACCGTCGGCTTTTTTTCTTGTTGTCAAACTAGAATCGAAGGTTGGGTGTTCAATATTCGCTTTGTTGTTCGTGTTTGCTTTGATTGTGGGGTTTGGGTATTTGTTGATAGGAGTTTTGGGGTTGCAATAAAGGTTCGGGGTTTTGGGTTAGTTTTTTGTTTATTGGTTTTTTCACTGTTTTCTTGTTTGCGATGTCTGAAGACGGGAAGGTTCGAATCGACAAGTTTAATGAGACTGATTTTGCATGGTGGAAATTGCAAATATAGGCGTTACTTGGTGAACATGATTTGGATATGGTATTGGAGAAAAAGGCGGATAAAATGGATAAAGCCGAAGAAGCAGTTTGGAACTCAAAGGACAAGAAGGCTAGAGGTAAATTACATTGGCTTTGACGAGGAACGTTGCATTTAATATTATGAAAGATACCACGGCTCGTGGTATGATGGCGGCTTTGTCAAATATGTATCAAAAACCGTCTGCAGCCAATAAGGTGTTCTTGATGAGGGATTTGTTTATGACAAGGATGCACGAGGGAAGTTTAGTCACGAGTCACATTAATTATTTCAACACAATTATGTCCAGGTTAGCTTCTGTGGGCATGAGGTTGGATAATGAGACTCAAACTTTTTACGTTGTTATCTTTTTTTCCTAAGAGTTGTTCTAGAACTGTAACGGCTATTACTAGTTCTACGAGGGTCGATGGTTTGGCATTTGAGGGGGCCCGAGACATTGTATTGGGTGAAGACGTTTGTCGGAAAAGCACAGGTGGCGGATCATCTTCTGGTATGTTTTATGCTGGCAGGGAAAGGGAAAATAATAGGAGCACTGTGAGTCGGGGGAGGAGTTCTTCTAGAACCCGGAAGAATGTGAAGTGCTGGAGGTGTAATGAAGTTGGACATGTTAAGATTTATTGTCCAAACAGATTACAGGGAAAGGCTGCTGAGGTGAACACTGCTAAACAGGTTAATGAAGGCATCAGTGATGACGAGACATTATTTTATAATGTTGATAGCATGGTGAACTCTTGGGTCATGAGTTCCGGATCTTCGTTTCACGCTACTCACAGATAGGAGACGATGGTGACTCTAAAGGTTGGTATCTTTGGGAAGGTATGTATTGCTAATGGTGATGTTCTTAATGTCATGGGAATGGGAGAAATAAATTTGGTAACTCCACTGGGAACCGTTTGGATCTTGAAGAATGCTAGGGTTATCCAATCATTGAAGAGAAGGCTTATCTATGTTAGTCAACTTGGTGAACTAGGTATGGAAGTAAAGTTTGGTGGAAGTAAATGGAAGGTAACTAAAGGTAGTCTGGTTTTTGCTCGTGGAAACAAGTGTGGTTCATTAGACATGGTACGGGTTCCTACTGAGGTAAGCATGACCGTCCCACAAAACAAAGTCGGGTTCGTTGATTCTAAGGGGCAAAATAAGGTTCAATTTGCAATAGTGGAGCCTGGTGTCAAGGTGATTCAAGCAGAACGGGTTAGGAGGTCTAAAACAGGTCAGGGGTTTGGTGACAGTGGGAGCGCGGGTTGTGTTTCGGGAACAGTTACAAAATAACATTAGGTTTTGAAGACCGTTATTCCGATTGATAAAATCTCTCCTAGGGACCTCTTGCTGAAATAGGAAAGTGGTAATTGTTCTCAGGTTATCTCTGGAGCTGGTGGATTGTGCGTATCAGTTGAGATAGAGGACGGATCAGTTTTGGCTGATGAGTTGGGGCTCGATGGAGCTTCAATTGGCCCTTCTGGTACTTAATGTTGAAGGGGGTTGCTGCAACTAGGTGGTAAGTCTTAGCTTGTTTATGGAAACTGAAAGCTTGGAAGACTTGTTAAAAAAGATTACTGATATTACTGATGATTGGGTTGCTTTGTATTTGAATAGCGGGCTGGAGTTTATCGCAAGGCCTTCAACTGGGATATTGTTAAGATTAGTGAAGGCCTTTGGGTCGGGTTCGTTGGTTGACAACTAGAAGACAAAAGGGGCGGCCCGATTAATTATGGAGGATGACCCATTCGGAGTTTTCTTGGTCATTACTCTATTAAACCTAATTGTTATATATAATAAAAATACCGTAGTTGCAGCTAGTGGACGTAGGACACCTTGACCGAACCACACAAAATCTCGTGTCTCTTATTTATTGCTTTCGTTTGTGCGCGTGTGTTTGTGTTTCAGCTGCGTACCAACTCTGATTAATATCTAAAAACAACATTTATAAATTGTTGAAACGAGTATGTCAATAACAATCCAAAATGCACACAGCGCAACTCAATTCTTGTTATCAAGATTGATTGATAACTATTTGAATGGATTTTCACTTTAGTCTTAAAGAAGATTATATATAGAGAGAGAGAGAGAGAGAGACAAAGAGAGAGATAGAGCAAGGTTATAATCAGAAGTAGATTTTTTCTAAGAAGTGTAGAAAATGTGTTTTCACCATTTGATCTAATAAAACACAATGTACAATAAACATACTATAACTAAAATAAAGCACACCGCACAATAAACACACTTTCTATATTCACCGTCAGATCAATATATCTAACGCACCAGATTACTTCTTACATTTTTTAGACACACTCCAATTCTTATTATAACCTCACCATATATCTATATCTATACTATATTATAATATATATAGGAAGGGCAAAATAGTAATTTAACAAATTTAAAGCCTACAGTACAACACTAAAAGCACAAAGAAGGATTCAAAGCGGGATTCAAAATTCAAATGTTGTGTACAGATGGATTAAACTAGAGAGAGAAGGCAAGGCTTTAAAGAATGTATTCACTCTCATATCTGTGCCAAACCCTAATTCGTTGATTATATACTCCTCAGCCATTCCTCTCAAATCTCTGACTTTTAGTGGTAGTGATTTGCCATCTCTCTCTCTCTCTCTAGGGTTCCTCAAGATATATTTGGTGAATCTCCTTCAAGCTCCAGATGACTTCTGATAACCTGTAGGTTTTTCCGTTCAACTCGGTTTTCTGATGGTTCTCGTTACGACGGCTAGGGTTCCTTTTGAACTCGATTGGTTCCATTTATCTGTTATGTATCCTGATTTGAAAAATTGAACGAATTTTTTGCTTTTATTGTTGATTTGTGTCAGGGATCTTAAACCCCATAATCTTTTGATAAATTGAAAGTCTGGTTGTCAAATCCCAAATGTTAGATTTAAAAATTTGGGTATTGTTTTACTCTTGCAGTTGAAGGTGAGGTGCATATTAATCTTTCAAAGTTGATGCCTCGATGTTGGTAAAGAAATTCTATTTTGTGGATATATCAATAAAGGTTAACAAACTACTATCAAAGTTCCGGATATATTCACAAAAGTCGGTTAGCAGGTAACTGAATGAGTCAATTCAGATTATTGTAACAATGTTAACTAGATAAGCAACCGTAATGAAATGTATTATATGAGTTAGGATATGGATGTGCTTGTTTTTTGTATCAACAGTTAATGTATACAGTTTCAATTAATAAACTCTTTTTTTCAGTATTCTTCAAAATGATTTTGGAACCGCATAAACGATGTTGTGACCCGTTCATGTATATAGGTAGGTAGTATGAAGAAAATGTATGCAATCGTGGTGGTTACTGCAAATTCATGTTTTAAAACGAGATCTGAAACAGTCCTAGCCCGCGTAGTCTTGAAATAGTCCAAGCCCGCGCAACCTGGCTGTGGTAAGCCGAAGAAGAACGAAGATATTTCGATGTCGTATGAAAAATGAAGGTATTGGAAGTGAGTTTATTATTTTTGTTTTTCACACTACACCTGAATTCTGAACAATCCAACACAAGAAAACCAAAAATCGAGAAAAAAAGTTGATTTTTTTTCTGTTTTATTTTAACAAGATGTAGTTTTCTATTTTAACCATAATTGCTTATCGAAACCGAACTTCTACCCGAAAGCTGAGTAAACACTCACATGCTATGTAACTGCTTCCAACACATATTTATACAAAATACTAATTATCTCTTTATCTTTTTACATGTTTTGGGATAAAGATGGGATTTTACTACTTTCGTCAACTTATTGCTACCAAGTTTTAATGGATCTGTATTTGTTTCGGGAGCTGGGATAACTTAAATCTGTGGTAATTTTTTTTTTTAAATTTAGTTATATCAAAAATAGATATATGATAGTTTTGTGATGGTATTGTAGAGTGAAGTTGCATTGTGGTGTATGGGCTTTCAGAAAATAAGAGTCAACGAATTACCTTCTAGGAGGTATAACTTTTAAAACAATCATTTATCCAAAATTTCAATTTTAAATATTTTTTGTTGAAGTTTTTAACTTTTTTTATTTTAATTTTGGTTATAAACGGTGTAGAACTTTTTTTTCTTCCAAAAACAGGATTGTTTTTTATGATCAGGTACTCAAGGGCTTGGCTATGCGAATATGATCGTAAGTTATGTCGCTAAGAATATCAATAAATCAATCAATCATACCCAGTGAAGTCCCACCGACAGCAAAGCTATAAATAGGGTCTGGGGAGGGTGGGATGTAGGCACACCGTACCTCTATCCAAAGGGATAAAGAGGTGGCTTCCAGAGAGACCCTCAGCTCTAAGTACATATGTATGAAGCAAAACAAAGGAAATTAAAGTTCAACAGTTATATAAAAAAATGTCGCTAAGAATATAACATTAAATTATAATTCTCATATAATTAATTCATTTGACTTTCATGTTTTTTTGGTTGTGTTAGGTACTGCATTTGTAAATGGTTCAACTATCTCTAACTCTCTAAGTTGTGGCAAAGGTGATACGTGAATGCAGGCGAAATAAGTGGTATGTGTTTTGTAGTTGTAGGAACAACCTTTGAATGGTATGTGTTTATGTATCTGTATGCTTACGTGTATTTATAAATTTGTATATGTGTGTGTGAATATGTAGGTGTTTGTATGCTTGTGTGTGTTTGTAATTTTGTACATGTGTGTGTGAATATGCATGTGTGTATGTATTTGTGTGATAACTATGTTGTATGTTAAATTGTCAATCGTACAATAATTTTTTTATTAGCCCTGCTTGTGGTGCGCACATATGATGTATATATGTGTGAACCCTCGGGTGGGCAAAAGTGAAATTGCACTAATTTTGACGTTATTTTACTAATCTCGTGAAAATAACGTTAAAAGTGACGGACGGTTAATCAGGCATCATGTAGTGGCGTTGATAGCCGAAAGACAAGGGTACATGCACCGATCAGCCGGTGTCCTGATGATTGAGTGCTATGTGCCTTATGTCCAACGCTTGATGCAAAACTACTATCGAGCCGGGGGTCTCACCGAAAGCAGCCTCTCTATCCTTATAGGGTAGAGGTAAGGCTGTCTACATCTTACCCTCCTCAGACCCTACCATAGCTTTGCTATTGGTGGGATATACTGAGTACGATGATGATGATGATGATGACAATAATTTTTTTATCATGCGGTTTTAGAATATGAGTTTGTGCATGTCGTCTATATGTAATATTAGTGTGTGCGTATATATTTGTGTATGTGCATATGTATATACGTTTATGCATATATGTAAGTTGAAAAACATAAAAAATTGGTGCATATATAGTGAATTTTATTATTGTTGCTATCTCTATTTTCAGTTTGCATTGATTGGTTACAATGCAGTTCCATAGTTGGTGGCTGCTTATTTAACTGGGATGTAAGTAGTTTCTTAGTCAAATCAAAAATTGGAAAGAAGTATTTTTAACTGGGTATGTTGAACGAATTTAAAGTTAGCGACTTAGGCTTTAATCAATTGTGTTATAAACTCTCTTATAAATGGTTCATAAAATATTCTATTTGGCTTGTTTGGCTAAAATGTTTAGCTAAAAAGTTTTAATTGAGTTGGGTGGCCTAAACATTTTATTTGGCCCGTTTGAATAGAACCATCGGGATTTATATATAGTAGAATAGGCTTTGCGATTCAAAAGGGGATAGCGGCGCAACTTGTTTCTCGCTTACCCTTCATCTAGATGTAGCTCGGTTGGTGTTTATAATGAATAAATATTAATACGTTAAACAAAATTGATTCATTTGAAAGCTAGAAATTTCTTGGAAAGAAATGAGTTTTACATTGAAACGGTGTTTAAACTTAGAAATCTTTATGAAATGTGTGTTAGTAATGGGGTCTCTTATAATATTGAATTATCTTACTTATGAGTATTTGATTTGTATAGTCTGATGATTGGAAATGAAAATCCATATAGATTATGTGATGATAAATTCTGATATATGATGTTTGTTATAGAAAAACTAGGGATGTAACACAAAAGGGTGACACTGTATATGTTCTAATTTGCTAATACTATTCTGAAATCATTATTTAAGATATAAATTTGTTATCGTTTATGTCTTGTGTTTAGACTGTGGCATAGAGAACTGGTACAGTATTTTGGTAACTTTTGATGATCAAAACTCAACAGATGCATCTCCGAAGCATTTTTAAGGATGACTCTTCTTATCTCTAGATGTCATTATATTTCACAAATCATAGTTTATCTAAACATTATGCGGTGTAACTAAAACTTTATTCTAAATCTTTGTTAATTGTTTTGTTTGAATATATATAAGTCATGTCGTGTGCTTTTCACCGTAGATGTGCAATAAACATGCCTAATTGAACACACACAAACTTCCTTAGCAAATATAGAGCAACCCTCATGTAGAGTCTGTTTTGGTGTTTACAACTTCTGGTCCTGCACACAATATATATATACATGTAAAGTCTCATTTACAAAGAGAGCATTCCCAGATGTAGATTGATATTGATCATTATACTATCTCACACTTGTAAGTTAAGATTCTAAGGGGAATTCGGTTGTGAAGTGTAAGTTCCCTTCTTATTGTTTCAATTCTGAAAGTTAGTTTGATCATTTTCATATCAAGGGTATTTTGGTCATTTGATATTACAATAATATTATTAATAATCATGACATACAGCTAAACGATATGGTCAATCAAATTCTGTAGGCTTTTGAGGTTTTGCACACTGAAAGTGTGTTGGGCACTTTTGGACATTTGACCGTGTTTGACTTTTACATAGTCAACCAAATTAGTAAGGCGTGTTTTGAATTTTTGGGACAAATATGAGAATCGTATGAAAATCATTGAAAACATTACGAGTGGGTATATCTGTACATGATCTTCGCAATATATTCATCGTTAAAACCCACCTGCCACCGCAACAAGAAATCGTTTATACGAGCACGTAAAAATATGACTTTGTAGATTGTTTCCCCGTCGCATCGCGCGGGCACCTACTAGTATACACAAACACACACACTAGTTTGAGGCTAGTGTATTACACAGGTAATTGGTGCAGTTGATGAAATTTTAAACTTTAATCATAAAGTGAAATACAATCAACAAAATGATTAGATACTGTTAATACAATTACAATTTATATTAAAATTAAAGAAATTATATAACTAAGATTATACAAATATGTTACAAAGAAGTAAACCTTCCTTGTACACAACATTTGTGATTGTATTGGTCGGTATACATTGTTTTCAAAAAATCAAAATCTTTAGTCCATGTCTGATTCTAACTCTTGATAAGGTAACATATAGGTCTTCTTTTCTGTGTGACAAATAAGGTTCTTCAAGTACATACAAACCCTAGATAAATGATAATGTATCCTTGAAACTAACAAAAATAGTATTCATGAGCATAAAATATCATACCTTTTAATCAGTTAATATAATATGATGTCATTTGAGATCTTCTGCTCATGTTTATCCAAAAAACATGATTATCCCAAAAACCAGATAACCTGATTTTTGATGATATAATCATCTTTAAAATCCTTTTAATTTGAAATTGATTGATCATAAATTTGTTGTCATAAATATTTTGTGTATGACAAATTTTTAATGGATTTTAATATTTTACAATTAACAATTGGATAATCAAACAACATATAAAACTAAAAATTAAAATTTAACAAAATGATTTGTTTCATTTTCATATGAATGTAATTGCTAGGAAAATGACAAAGACATACTAATTTTAAAGCCATGTCAAACAACATTGAGTTAGTAGAATATTAGAATATTTAAAGTTGCATAAAATGAATGTAGTGATTATTATTTATAATAGTTGAAAGTATTGGATTAGGAATATTTAAATTTTGAATACTAATCCCGTGTTATTAGTTAATATTATGGGAAGTTGTTGGAATATTTAATTAATAGATATATATATATATTTTTTTACAACATATAGAAAAAAACAAAAATAAGAAGCAAAGATTTCGGATTTTATGAAAGCATGGTAAATGACTTTTTACTGGATTAACTATTTTTTTTTAAATTAATGTGAAAATGGAATATCCTTTAAATGTAATGAGGAGCATGATTAAGTTACAAATAATAAAAAATAATATAAAAATACAATTAATAAATATTTCTATTAGGTTACATTATAACTAAGTTGTGAATCTTAATAAATTTTTATAACATATTTTAATGATAAATGTTATAACTATACAGTTTTGCATATAAACCATAACAAACACTTTAATTATATAGCCAACATGTAATACTAACATAACCCCCAATTCGTTGTATTCTTATAAAAATAATTAATAACTTAATATAATAGTGAAATTATGAAAACTGTAACATCCTACTTTTGATAATAAATAAAAGGAAATGTGTTTATTTAAAAGTGTGTTAATATTTAATTAAGTTAAATAAAATAATAGAGTGAGTGCTTAGTTAATAAAAGATGGAATAAGCGATGGTGATGTGCCTTAGGTCCATAGGCTTAAGGGAGTATAAATACTCCTTAAACCTCCCTAAAACACTAAAACCTCATTCTTATCCTCTAGTCTCCTTACACACTCAAAAACAAAGACAAACCCTCTCCAACCTTACGACCGAGATCTAATATCCACGAACCAAGCTTAGATTTCATTAGAACTTTAGCTAATCAAGCAAGAAACAAGTCCATAGTGCACGTTGAAGCTAATCCATAGCCTATAAACATAAAAAGGTACGTGCTTTATGTATAAATGTTGTGTTTTTAAGAACAATATGCCTTAAGACTTGGTACCAGGGCAAATTGGGTATTTTAATACCATAAAAATATGAACTTGATGTTAAAAGTGGACTTAATGAACCCGTGAATAAGAACAGTTCATGAAGAAACCCTAGATCTAGCTTAAACGGGTTTGAAATCAATAAAGGTTTAAACTTTATTAATAAACAAGCTGGATGTTGGTCTATGATGGAAAGGAAAACGACTAGGAGACGATATAACACTAAAATATGAGAAAGGGTGTTAGTTTATGAAGTGATAATGAGAATAGAGGTGTTGATGCCCCCAACAATGGGCGTATTTGAATAAGGAACTTGCATTCGAATGCAAGTATACAAACGAATGCCATTCGAATAAAAAAGAAAAGAAATAAAGAAAGGAAAGAAAGAAGGAAAAGAGGCTGAAACCTCTGATTCGAATAGGGGGGGCATTCGAATAGAATGGTGTGAACCAAACAGTGAAATCATTCGAATAGAAGAATGATTCGAATGGAGGATCCATTCGAATAAAAAGTTAATTCGATTAGAAAGGGCCTACTAATTCAAAACCCAGAATTCGAATAGAAAGTCTATTCGAATGGGAAAGTCTATTCGCATGTAACATGCCATTCAAATAAACAGTGCATTCGAATAGAAAACCTATTCGAATAGGAAAATCTACTCTAATATAACATGTCATTCTAATAGACAGAGCATTCGAATAGAAAAGTATATTCAAATAGAAAAATTTATTCGAATGTAACATGCCATTCGAATAGACTGAGCATTCGAATAGAAAAGTCTATTAGAATAGAAAGGCCTATTCGAATGTAACATGCCATTCGAATAGGTCTTGCCATTCGATTAGAATGACCCCAGCCAGGGGCTCTGCCCTTAGACCCTGTTAGGGGCTGCCGCCCCTAGACCCAACTGCCAGGGGTGCTGCCCCCGGACCCACGTAGCTAGGGGTTACAATAACTTAGAAGTATAATATAGTTAGAATTAGTTCATTGATACTTGTAATTATTATAAAGTTAGCCGTGCACAGCTAACGAGGGTTATTACTATAAACTCAGAAAGAAACAGGATCCAGGTGAGTCTCTAGCCCCACTTTCTTGTTATGTTTTCGGGACTGTACTCGATGTGTTTAGTTAATACACTTACCTTAAGTGGTAAGTATATGCTATGTGAATGTTTACAAATGATATATGTATGATATATGAATGTCTATGAATGATGTATGTATGATATATGAATGATGTAGAAAAGATTATGAATATGTATGAAAGTATGTAAATATAAAAGAAAACGAAGGTATGTATTAATTGACGGTAAGAGGGTGACAGACCCTAATAATATCTATGAAGGAGGGTGGCAGACCCTAATAATATTTGTGAAGGAGGGTGGCAGATCCTAATAATGCCTGTGAAAGAGGGTGGCAGACCCTAATAATGTGTGTGAAGGAGGGTGGCATAACCTAATAATATCTGTGAAGGAGGGTGGCAGACCCTAATAATATCTGTGAAGTAGGGTGGCATACGCTAATAATATCTGTGAGGTTATAGGGCGAAAGTTTTTTAAAACATATAAGTATGTATGTAAAGTAAGATTAAAATATGAAAGTACGAAAGAAGGAAAGAAAGAATGAAAGTAAGAATGAAGGAATATACTTTATGTACGAAAGAAAGACGATCAGGTTAAGTAAGTAATATGTATCTTCGGATACATATAAGTAAGTAAGTGAATGTATTGCATGTTTCCTGATTAACTAGAACACACTCAGCGTAGCTGACTTTTAGTATGCACGCAGGTGAGTAGGATGAGACAGTTGGCTTGAGGAGGGTCACATGGCTAAAGAATAAAGAAGTTAACTTCTGAAGACTTTATTTATGATGTTTAAACTAAAAGACATGTTTATTATTTATTCAAATTTTAAGACTTATATAATGAATGATTGACATTTATCTATTCCGCAAAAAGTTTTAATTCATTCTAATATTTTGAACTGTGTTTATGAGTAAATCCAACGTCCAAAGTGAGGCACCAGGAACGGGGCCTTACAAAAACGATATTCTAGGTTTCAATATCCTAAATGATTTTTGGGAAAAAATAGTGAAATTTGATTGAAACAGATTTTTTTGTTTAAAATATTTAGTGCTTTTAATTAAGTAATTTGTTTTATAAGGCATATCAAATTAAATATATATCAATGTATATAAAAAAGTATATATCAAGTTATAAAATATATGTTTCTAAAACATTTTGGTCTGAGTTATGAAAGAAAATATTGAAAACTAAATATTGATTTTCTTATTGCTAAAACCCTTTAGAATACACAAAAAATGTCATATAAATAATTGATAGATAATTCATATTGTAAATCGTTATACATATGGATTATAATCATAACATTCAACTTCAATAATTTAATGCTAAACACCAATATATATATATATATATATATATATATATATATATATATATATATAGGGTAAGGTTAATATAAAAAACAATAGTTTTGTGAGAAACATAAGAATAAATGTACACCCTTGGATTTAGTGGTTAAGATTGTTAGTTTCTAAAAGTTGTATATTTCTTATTTATATGTTATATTGTCCTATTTAGGTGTTTTAATTTATTTTAAATTTTTCTCACACTTCTCACAAAACAATTAAAACAATTATTTTTTATTTGAACATCTCTCTTTCTCTCTGTATATATATATATATATATATATATATATATATATATATATGTATATATTATAGCTATTCTCCCTACTTGCAATATTTAAACAAAATGTTTGGAGAAAACTATAAAATACATATTTTCCTAAGTTCAAATGCATATGAGAAAATTTAAATCCAAATTTGAAACCCGTTGTCTGTAAAAAAAAAAGTTATGCACTAATGTTCGAATCCTAGTTTAAAAATAATTTGTAGTTTACCATATAAATCAAAATTCTTTGATAATGATGCATCTTTATCTTTTTTAATTTGCATTTACCTGTGACTTTAAAATTTTATCCTAACATGTGTGCAATCTAAATTTGATAATTTTTTTTTTCTTATTTCACTATTAATGTTATCAAATGAATCGGTTATACTTTACATTTAATAAAAATATTGAATTCATATATTGAAATGACTTAAAAGATAAAGACCATATATTGAAATTAGTTGAAAAAAAGTGAGGAGGGCTATTTGATTGACAAGTGGCAAAAATACGTAGTATTTTATTAGAGTAGATAAATAAAATCGCTACTTAATAACTGACGTATGAATGAAACTTGAAGTCTATGATTCAACATTAAACCTGTAAAGTAACAAGCTAATTAAATATTAATTATCAACAAATATAATAATTCTCAATTTGTAGGACATATTGATGGTTGACGACAAATTCACATATCGACCACCATCACCACCACCATCATCCATTCGTCTTCGGTTCAGGAGAGAGAGATACAAGAAACCTTCTTTAGTTCAAAGAGAGACATGCGATGAAAGTGGCTACGTATCAACTAGAGCCGTCTTTGAAAAGCAAAAAAATTAAAAAAAAAAAAACAATTGGACTAAAATTGAAAAAAAAAATTGGGCATTAAGTCAAAGGGTTTGTTTTATTGGGTTTAAACAATTAAATTTTTAAATGAGTTTACTTGGTTATGATTTAGGTTATATAATTTAATTAGTTGAGTAATTAAGTTTAAACATTTAGAATATATATATATATACATATATATATATATAATATGTATAGTTCTTTTTGTTCTTTAAACTAGAATTAAGCCTCTGCGTTGCGACTGGGGCGTAAACTGTGCCAAGTAAATGTCAAACGACCATCGACCACCAACACCGCAAAAGCTCGAATAAAAAGGAAAATATAAATGGAGAAGTAAAATTGACGCAAAGTAAAAGTTAAAATGTTGAATAACTCAAATGAAATGTGAAATGTAACACCCCGGCTTAAGCAGAAACGTTCGAGTGTGACGTACAGATTGCTCAAACTCATGTGACATTATTATCATTAATTCATTAAAGGCATCAAGTACACAAGTTTGAAAATAAAGAAATACAAGAAAAGAAGAAACAATTCAACAACTTGTCCATTTATTTAAAAAACCCTAAGTTCTAATGTCTTCTCCCAAGTTCATCCTCAAATAACCATTCATGTAACACACACACACACACAGACACACACAAACACAAACACACACACACACACACATATATATATATATATGGTGGGGTTAAAATAAGAAGTTGAGTGTGTCTAAGAAGTGTTAGAAGTAATCTGGTGCGTTAGATATGTTGATATGATGGTGGATATGGAAAGTGTGTTTATTGTGCGGTGTGTTTTATTTTAGTTGCAGTGTGTTTATTGTTCGGTGTGTTTTATTATATATAATGGTGAAAACACACTTTCTACACTTCTTAGGAACAGTCTACTTTTTATTAAAACCTTGCTCTCTCTCTCTCTCTCTATATATATATATATATATATATATATATATATATATATATATATATATATATAAAAGTCAACTAAATGAATAGTTGGTGAGTTCACACAAGTTTGATATAATAAGTAAAACCGCACAATTCCATGAAACTTGTGAAATCATAGCGCAAGTAAGGGTCCTTTCCACTTACTAACAACCAACGTACTAGGATCGGAGGTCCTTTTTCCACTCAAAATAAAATTGGTCTTGAGTACAAAGGGGGACGTAAGATCATACATATTGAGGAAACCACGTACAAGTAATTTTAAGCAAGTAACACACAAGTCCATGATGCGAATTGTAAGTTGATAGTAATAACAAGCAATTGAGTTGGAATAAGAGATATATGTTACCCCCAAAGTATGTAAAAACGTTAAAAAAACGGGGTGTGAGAAACTCACCTTTGAAATTGAAGATAATCATTAAACAGATACGAAAGCGCGTTAGGGCATGTTTGGGATTGAGTTTGAAAATACCTTATTGGCTTATTGCTTTTTCAAAAAGCCAATAAATTAAATGGTGTTTGACAATCACAAAGAAAACCTTTTATTTTAGCTTTTTAAAAAGGTTAAAAAACAGTTTTCCAAAAGCCCAAATCCTGGCTTTTCAAAATGGCTTTTTGAAAATCCATAAGCAAATTTCAAACTCACCAAATATACTCTTAAAGAATCCGAAGCGATTGAACCTCCCGTACTATAATTTAAAAAATACAAAATTCAAGACTAACTAGTGGGATTATAAAAGTTGAATACTTTAGTTTTAGAGATTCTGCATTATTTTAATATATTTTGTTAATTTATGGCATTTTATATTATAATATTATTTGTAAGATTTAACAGAATTATAATGGTTAAATATTATTTATTTACTAGATTAACACTAATTTTAAAATTATAATTTTTATGAAGTATTGATTTTAACGGCAAATTTTACCTCGAAAGCATTCACATTAAAGTTTTATAAAGTTAATGGTATGATAAATAATAACATAATATTAATCGGGTTTTTTTTACGGAACTTGACGGATACAAAAGTTGGTTTTTATGTGGATAATAATTTATAACCAATTTTATTTAATTTAAAATAGTATTATTTAATTTATATTGGTTTTTAGTATATTTATTTGATTAAAATATAAAAGAAAAGTGATAAATAAATAAATATAAATAACATGTCCTGACTCAGGTTTGAACCCGGGTCCTCTCGTCCACCCCCACGTGAACTAACCAATTGGAATGGTTTGTTTGTTTGATAGCATAACAAAAAACATAAATATAAATATACATCTACATGATCATATTTTTCTCTATAAACCCTAGGTTTCTAATTCGTTTAATCTGTTTCATATTTGTTCAAAATAGTTTAGGGGTTTTGCTTTACGGCTCAAAAAGATCATAATGCATATAAATATTACCTGGAATGGTTACGGGCTAATGGTGAACGGAGTTTGGCCGGAAAACAAACTTTGATGAATAAGACAGGATTACAGAGAGTATTTTAGTGGAATTTGATGTTAGGTACAAGTTTAGTTGATGCTTTAGGTTGTAACATCCCGGAAATTCTAAGAATAATATCTTATATATCATTATTTATGAAGGAAAAGTTTACTTGATATAATAAAGAATTAATAAAATAATAAAGATGGAAGGTTAAGTAGGCTAGGGGCTTCGTCCTTCTAGACTAGTGGCCGGCTCGGGCTACCTTTAGCCAATGGGGGCCGCATACTCCGTTACTTAGTTGGTCGTTCCAAAAAAAGTAGGCTAATTAAATGGAATAAGTATGGACCAAAAAGAAAATATGGGCCTTAGGTCTATGGGCTTAAGGGAGTATAAATACCCCTTAAACCTTAATCCTTTCCATTTCCAACCATAAAATTCAAAAAAGGTGGGGATAGTGGAGTAAGTCTGCTTCTTGGTGAACCATAACTTGTACTCTTTGGTTATTAACAATAGATGCATGGTCGGCCCTGAGAATTCGCACACCTGGGCCGAGCTGGAAAAATATGCCCTTTAAGCCTTAACGAGCTAAATATTGTAAACTATTTTTTTAAACGACGATTAAAGTTATAGTAAGAAACCTAACAATTAGCAAAATCATGATATTCAAATGAGTTTATGGCATACCAAATAGACTATAAACTGTTTGGGACTTTGGGTATCTAATCTAACTATACTAATAAAAGAAAATAATGAGGATGATGTGGCAATCTCACATTCATTCTTGGCCTAATCTCTCTTCTCATTCATCCTACCTATCCATGGGCTATGTAGCAAAACCATATTGGCAAATGGGTTATAATTCCCTTTCAAATTCTCTAATCTTTCATCTCATTCATCCTAACTATCCATTGGTCATGCGTCAAAATAATTTTGTCAAATGGGTTATAATTTAATTTCTAATTCTCTAATTTCTCATCTTATTTATCCTACCTATCCATAGGTCATGAGACAAAACAATTTTGAGAAATTGGTTATAATTTCTCTATAAATTCTTTAATCTCTCATCTCATTATTATAGTTATCCACGGGTAATTGGTCAAAACAGTTTTTACAAATGTTGTATATAAAAAAAATTAAATTTCTAAATTTGAGATTCTATACTTCTTATTGTTTGTATTATATATTTTATCTTCTTTTCATCTATAATTTTGTTCGTTCTTTCAGATAATGGATCTTTTTATCTTTATTATTTCACAAATCCCGTGTAATACACGGGGTCAAAAGCTAGTTATATAATATGGGCTTATAAAAGTTCGGAAACTCAAATTATATATATTATATTTGAATATTTTTAGATTTCCGTGCTCCGGCCGGACGTCCACATTAACCACGTACCCTCAAAGCCTTCCCTGAATAGATGTGGTTCAGAGGAATTGTAAATTCACCACTTTTTGACGTATCAGCACCACATTCATTCTCAGCCAATATGACTCCATTTCCTCTCCAACCGGGTCCCTAATGGGGTTTTTATGGTTCAAATCTCCACTTGGTTAGAACAATTTCTGATATAAATTGACCTTAACCTATTTCCTTTTAAACGGTCATCATTCTTTGTAACCTCATCATTTCATTATGTTTGCAATTGAACGACGCAATACTGTTACCCACAAGACACGTGCGATTCCAAATTCATACTTGGATTTTTTTTATTATGTCTATGGGTTCAGTTTTTTGTTAATTTGGTTGAAATCTAGCTGGAGTTAAGAAAGTATAAAATTGATTCGGGTCAAGTCAAAAGGTTCAAGATCATATGGGCCAAACCGGTTCGGTTAACGAGTTTTCAAGTAGAAAAACCGGGTTGGATCGGTATAAACCTGTTTCAACCAATACGTTCTCAAATCAACTTCAAAGATCACACTGGCGGATTGGGTCGGTGATGTGTGAAATGTGTGTCAATTAAAATTAACCAAGTTTTAAAAAGAAAATAGAATTACTAATTTAACCACACACAAACAGCAAGTTTTAAAAAGAAAATAGAATTACTAATTTAACCACACACAAACTCCACTATCCCCACCTTTTTTGAATTTTATGGTACACCATAGCCTCCCTACACACTCAAAACATACACACAAACCCTCTCCCATGGCTGTGACCAAGAAGGAGATTCAAGACCCGAAAACAAGAAAGATATTGATAAATTTTGGATATTCAAGCAAGATACAAGTTTATAGTTCATAACCAAGCTAACCTGTATCCTAAAAACGAGTAAAGGTACGTTCTTTATCCTTAAATGTTGTGTTTTTATGAACGGTTGTCCATGAAACTTAACCCTAGAGTAGATCGGGTCTCGATGGTTCATAAAGTTACAAACTTGGTGTTAAAAATGGACTTAGCGAACCCATGGACAATATACGGCTCACATAAGGAACCCTAGGCCTAGCCTAAGAACGCTTTAACCCCTAAAGGTCCAAGCTTTATGTATAAACGTGTTAAGTCTTGGCCGGAAACGATTTGGGAAACGTTCAAGGGTTAATATGATACCATACTTGGTATATAAACGTTAAAAATGAAAGGTTGATGGAAATAAAAGACCTAACAGTTGCAGCTAATTCGAAAACATTATTCTCATTCGCATACATGGTCTAAATTCGAATACATTATGGCCATTAGCATACAAAGATAAAACTGGAATACAACAGTGTGTTCGATTACGTTGTAAATTTGGCATACATCAGATACATTCGATTACAATATGAGGATCCGAATACAATGCTTGATTAGAATACACTAAGCAACTCGCATACAATGTGCTTATTTGCATACAATAAAGAGATTCGCATACATTGTATGCACTCGCGTACAATATAGAGATTCACATACAATGAATCATTCAATTACAATGACTCGTTCAATTACTGATGTAGTGTGTGATGTGTTAATAAATGTAAGAGAATGGGGTTTTAACTTTTGCACAATATCCTGTTTTAAATTTATAAAAATGATTTATACTAAGACTAAACACACACAAAATAGGCAAGTGTACTTATTAAATATATAGAATAGCATTGGTAAGAACTAAGTATCGATCCGTGGACACAAATATTTCTAATAATGAATTGTCGTTTACTTTAATCGGAGGTTTTAATCATTTTGAGGTTGATTTTTAAACTTTTTATAAAATATAAATACTTATATATAATATATAGGTGACAAAAAAGATTTTCTAAGTGGGTAATTCAATTATTTGAAGGTTTACAATCTAATATCAAGGATCCACTCCATTATTCCTTGATGATTATTAAATGAACATGTGGTAGACTATTCCTAATAATATATAGAACAGTCCCTCATTTCTAAGTGAACATATTCTATGACATAAAAGAAAGTAACATGCGCATTTTAAAGTCCATCCTTTCCTAATGTCATGCTTCTACGAGAATGTCAATTTAAGTAGACAAGTAGTTTGTTATAGTAGAACGATTAGGATTGACTTCAATTTCTCAAATACCATTCCTAACAACTTCGAGTGGTTGTAGTTAACTCACGCAACCTCCCATTGGTTGATTTAATTAGATTATAAGTACACATTCCATTAACATATGATTTCTTTAACTACTATCATAACCTAAGCAATCGTGTTAACAATGTTATTTCAGAATTATCAAAACTAGAGGAATAGATCATAGCTTATATCTCATCATTTCTAAGTACAACATAAGGATCCATGTTTTTTTTGAATAATGTATCAAAGTATTCTTTTTACCATTTCTAGTTTTCAAGAACATGAATTACCATGAATGATTATAAATTATCAACCTTAATGTATTGAATTTAAGTGAAAAAACATTTCTTCATCAATGGATAATTGCAATATAACCACGTACTATACCAAACTAAACCACATGTTTCATGTAATTATTAAATAAAACAAAGCTTCTCCATAGATTATAGATGGTAATAGGTGTTTAGCTCATAATGAGCATTGTTATTAACATAAAAAGAGATGATGATAACAAACACATGATTAAACTATAAAAATCTAACCAAATGTGGATGAACCTCCCTTCTTAATGATGGATGATGATGATAACCTCCAAGCCTTCAAACTCCACACTAGATCTTCAATATGAGTGTAAAGTAGGTGTTTTTATAAGTGAAAACCGTATAGAACTCTACTTCGAGTACACTTCTCAAATGCCACAAGAGCCTCTATTTATAGGCTGTCTAGAGGTAGAAGCACAACCCCGTGTCCACGTATCCCAGTTGCATGTTGTCAGATCGTACATGATGACTCACCACGGGGGTGTGCTTTTAGAGGTACGCCCCCGTGCTTTTATTAACATGGGCTTAAATTCTCTTTTGTCTTATCTGAAGGTGACCACGGCCCCATGGCCAAAGAGGCACGGCCCCGTGCTTTTGTTGACATGTGCTTAAATTCTTTTTGTCTTTATCTGGAGATGACCACGGCCCCGTGGCCAAAGAGGCACGGCCCCGTGCTTTTATCGACATTTTCTTAAATTCTTGTAGATATTTGTCTTTTCTTGTTTCCATAAGCATGAGGGCTTGTTTCTTGAGGTATGGGGGCGTGTTCTTGTTTTTATTGTGTTTACTTTCGTTTTTCTTCGTTTTTTCGCTTGTTTCTTCGTTTGAGACTTGGGTTTACCTGAAATTACATTTTATTAAGATAAGTAGCTTTCTGTGCTATTTTATTTGATAGGAGTTGTAGTTTTTAGAGATTATTTGATGCTTACAAAATGTATAATTTTATATACATCAATTACAATGAATCATTCAATTACAATGAACCATTCAATTACAATGACTCATTCAATTACAATGAACCATTCAATTACAATGACTCATTCAATTACAATAACTCATTCAATTACAATGAACCATTCTGTAAGTCCCCCTGGGGCGTCGCTGATCGATACGAGATCCGCACGATGTCTTGGAGTGCGGAATCCTCCTAGACTCGTTTAATGGTGTAGAAGACGAAGAACACGATTACACATAAACAAACACACGAACAAACACACGAATGGGATAAACGAATCTGCAGATCCTTTATATAATAACAAAGACACGTTACATACCGAACATAAACAAAGACACGGCCGACCCGAGGTGAGCTCTACCTCGGGCCGTCCCACACGAATCTCCCTCTCTGTTTCTCTCTAGATAATTGAATTGAACAAAAAATACTCTAAGTTTCTGGATACTAAACCCTAAACAAGACACACATATATATAGATAACCAACTTCGCGGGCTTGGGCTTGGGCCTGTAGGCGAAGTTGTTCTGGGTGTGTGCTTCAGGTGTGGAAAAGCTTGACATTCCTCCTGGGAATGTAAGGATTACCATAGGTGTCACAACTGTGGAGGACGTGGACACCTAGCAAGGGACTGCAGGAAGTCGAAGGAAGGACGTGAAGCAGAGAAAAATGTTTGAATTTTAACAGTTCCATTAATATGCTTAGAAAAGACCGTTCAAGAAGGCTAGTTACAAGCCATAAGTTTTATTCTATTGACTTGACACGTGTTATTTTATATTAAAGTTTAGACTGATGACTGTTTAAATTAATTATGATATGAATTGTCTTGAATGCATGTTGGTTATGATGAATATTTGTGTTGTGATAAAGCGTCGTCTTAGGTGTTAGCGTTAAAATGATATTAAACAGAGTCCCTTGGGAAGACGAGACAAGAATTGGTACATCGAGGGCCTCATGGACAAGCTACCTTAATAGCTTAAACACATGAACACCACTCAGTGACTACGAAGTCAGGAGTAAGAAGGAGGACCAAGAGGGCAAAGACGATTCGATAACATGTGTGAATATAGGAAATGTTCCTTTTACAAGGAATAATCTAGGTTACGTGGATGAAACCACTTTTAAAGGTGGTAGACTTGTAACATCTCGGAATTTCCAATAATAATATCTTATATATTATTATTATTTATGAAGGAAAAGTTTACTTGATGTAATAAAGAATTAATAAAATAATTAAGATGGAAGGTTAAGTAGGCAAATTAAATGGAATAAGTATGGATCAAAAAGGAAATATAGGCCCTAGGTCTATGGGATTAAGGGAGTATAAATACCCCTTAAACCCTAATCCTTTCCATTTCCAACCAAATACCATAGCCTCCCTACACACTCAAAACACACACACAAACCCTCTCCCACGACCGTGACCAAGAAGGAGTTTCAAGACCCGAAAACAAGAAAGATATTGATAAATTTTGGATATACAAACAAGATACGAGATTATAGTTCATAATCAAGCTAACCCGTAGCCTAAAAACGAGTAAAGGTAAGTTCTTTATCCTTAAAGTTTGTGTTTTTATGAACGGCTGGCCATGAAACTTAAACCTAGAGTAGATCGGGTCTAGATGGTTCATAAAGTTACAAACTTGGTGTTAAAAATGGACTTAACGAACCCATGGACAGTATACGGCTCACATAAGGAACCCTAGATCTAGCCTAAGAACGTGTTAACCCATAAAGGTCCAAGCTTTATGTATAAACGGGTTAAGTCTTTGCCAGAAACGGTTAAGGAAATGTTCAAGGGTTAATATGATACCATACTTGGTATATAAACGTTAAAAATGAAAGGATAATGGAAATAAAAGACCTAACAAATGCAGCTAATTTGAATACATTATGCTCATTCGCATACATGGCCTAAATTCGAATACAGTATATCCATTCGTATACAATGATAAAACTCGAATACAACAGTGTGTTCGATTGCATTGTAAATTTCTCATACATTGGATACATTCGAGTACAATATAAGGATTCGAATGCAATGCTTGATTCGTATACACTGAGCAACTCGCATACAATGTGCTTATTCACATACAATAAAGAGATTCGCATAAATTGTATGCATTTGCATACAATATAGAGATTCATATACAATGACTCATTCAATTACAGTGACTCTTTCAATTACAATGGCTCATTCAATTACAATGAACCATTCAATTACAATGACTCATTCAATAACAAGGACTCATTCAATTACAATGAACCATTCAATTGCAATGAACCATTCAATTACAATGACTCATTCAATTACAATGACCCATTCAATTACAATGGATCATTAGAATACAATGTGATCATTAGAATACAATGTGATCATTAAAATACAATGTGAACATTAGCATACAATGTGATAGTTAGAATATAATGTGACATTAGAATACAATGTGATCATTAGAATACAATATGATCATTAGAATACAATGGAATCATTAGAATACAAATATATTCTAATCACATACCATTTGAATACAAAGGTATTCTAATACAAGTTGAATGCTAACACAAATGTATTCTAATCACATGCCATTAGAATACGAATGGATGCTAACACAAATGTTTTTTAATACCATTCGAATACAAGATATTCAAATACAATGCTATTAGAATAAACCAGACTTAACCATTTTGGCTGAAATATGAATAATATAATTAGGACGAGTATTAATACACGTGTTTGATATATATTTAGCAGAGCTCAGTTAAACAAAGGAATAACCATGAACGAAGAATGAAACAGGATCCAGGTGAGTTTCTAGCCCCACTTCCTTGTTATGTTTTCGGGGCTGTGTGCGTACTCGATGTGAACGTTAATACACTTACCTTAAATGGTAAGTGTATGATATATTGAATTATGTGAAAGTAAGTATGAATGTTATGAATGAATGCTTGTCTGTGCGTGAACGATCTTCGGATATTGCACGTATAGCTAGGAAGTATGGTTGTTAGATGAATGACGTGAAGAACACCTATATTGTTCATATGCTATGATGTAATTATCGTATATGTGAGGTATGTGTAAGTAGGTACATGAATGGTATGTGAGATCTACGTCCAGCATAGTAAGTTAGGATGGCAAATCCCTCTAAACTACTATGGGACCTAGACTCGATATGTGATAGCGTAAATAAGGACTGTGAACCTTATTAGCGTTCCTTATACGGTTATTATATAATTGAGCATGCGTTCCTTCTATGGATTACCTTCTATGGCCAATGTATATGGTTCCTTCTATGGATCAGGTATAGAGTTCCTTCTATGGATAAAGTATAGTGGTCCTTGTATGGAAAGTATATAGGGTTCCTTCTATGGGTAACGCTAAGGATCCTTCTATGGATAATATCTAGTGATCCTTTTATGGATAGTTTATATAGACCCTTATATGGGTGATTCAAGTTGTTACTTCTATGAATGATAGTAATTGTTCTTCTAATAGATATTATGCAATGGTCCTATGGTCCTCTTACGGATAATTATAAAGTGTCAGGAATAAAGTTCGGTTAAGTATAATATGTATCTTCGGATACGTATACGTGAATGTATGAGAATGTATTGTATGTTGCCTGGTTAACTAGAACTCACTCAGCATAGCTGACTTTTAGTATGCACGCAGGTGATTATGTTTAACAAGCTTGCATGAGGATGGCACATGGCATGGATTTAACAAGCAATGACGTTTTAAATATGATGTTGTATTTTATGTTTTAAAGAAAAGATCGAATGTTTGTATGGAATGATTGAAGTTAACGTTTCCGCGAAAGTTTTAATTAACTCTGATTTGTAAGAACTGTGTTTATGAGTAAATCCAACTTCCAACGTGAGACACCGGACCGGGGCCTTAAATAGGTCCTATTTATAATACCAATTGGAGTGTATAGGATTTAATGGTCGTTATTGTATTTTAATTTAGATTCCGGTCATTTCGCTAATTGTTTAGCACGTATTAGTTTGTTATAACACGTTATTATCGATGATTAAAGGTTTACGTTATAGTATAAACAATTTACAAGATTTTAATTTAGTTATTACTTGAGTTTGACGAGATTTGGAGGCTTCACCAGATTTGGTTGCGGCCGCCGCCGTCGATTGTCGGAAAAAAGGATGGGAAAGGGGGGTTGGATTGGGTTTGGATTAAAAATAATATAATTTAAATATATTCACACATTTAGTCCCTCTAGTTTCAATTTTTTTAAAACTTATATTAAATATATTTACATAATAAACCTTAAACTTTAAAATGTTTTATAAATGTAATAAAGTTAATATTCTTGAATTATATCCAAGTTATACCCGCAGAGTTTGGAACTCGTTTACAATAAAGAGTTTAAATCTTTGAGTTTCGTAATTTGAACAAAACGAACGAACAATAAAATTAAATCATCAGGAATAATATATAAATGATGAACAACAAACAAAAATTCATTGTAACGACAAATATGGTTCGTTTAACGAATACAAATATAAATAAAATTTGATGAATGTCACATGAAACATGGAAAAAAATATCTAAGTTTATCTAGGACATGTGCTTTGCGACAGAGCTGCTAGACAGAATTTGTCTAACCACACACACATATTGTGGTGTGATAACTTACGAGTATTCTACTAAAACGTAAAATGAAAAATTTGTAAAAAAGATTAAAAGTATGAGACCAAAGTAAAAATGTGAAAAAGTGTTAAAGTTAAATTGTAAAAAAAAAATAAAAGTATAAGGATTAAAAGTAAATAAGAAAATAAGTAAAGAAGAAGAAAAAAATAATTACAATAAAAATGGTATAAAGTTTGTTCTATATGTACATCCAACTATGGCTTAATAACTTACTACAAAGTTTACTCCACAATATAATTTATAACTAATAATGTTGTAACCCTATGTTGGTCTTGTCAAAAAGAAACCCATAAAGACTTGAAAAATAATAGATTTTCAAAGGCCACGTGGAAATTCAAGCTTGTTTGCATATGGTGGGCCCAATTTCCGAAGATATATCCATTCATCACAATTGTTTCTTGCTTATTACCAATGTTTTCTTAACCGAACGACTTTTGCTTAAAAAAATATTGGAAAAAAGATTTTTCAAAAAAAAATATTCATTTTTAATAGAAAAACCGGTTCAACCAATCCGGTGTTTCGGTCGGACCAACTGATTTTCTGAGAACAGAGCAAACTGTATAAAATCATATCGGTCGGTGGACCGAATCCCGGTCGAACAGGTTCGATCAGTTGGTTCGGTTCGGTCTCAACAACATTGGTTATTACTGTTGAACATAAAGATACAAATTAAGTTACTGTGACAATCGTCAATTTCAGGTTAACTCCGTTAACTCAACTCCGTCAATTCAAACTTAAAGATCACTGAATCCATAACGCACACCTCATTACATTTAAACTAGGGTTTAAATAACGCTTAACACTTTCTACATGTGTAGTCTTTCGAAAATTGCACGGAAACGCAAACGAGTTGACGCAAACAATTGGTGAATAAACGAAAAACGTCAAAACAGTAATTATGTGATAATTATGTGTTAGACTTATGTGTTGTGTGATAACATTGTTATAAACGTTAACTCAATGTACTAGAACTAGTTAATTAAGCTAGAAAAGCAACAATTGAAAGTTGAGGGACTTGAGTGTAACATATTATTATTATTAAAAATAATAAACCTAAACCCTAACTCTCTCTTTCTCTCCTCTCCCCTACCCCGATCGGACTCTTTCTCCCCCCCCTCATGGCTGCCGCCATTCACACACACACATACAAACAAGTTTTCAAGCTTTTGATTGAAGATTAAGGTGCTAGGAAGGTATAAACGACTATCCTATGCTTCCTTTATACTTAATCTGACTTTTATTGGGTTAATTACAAACCCTAGATTCCGATTTTTATACGTTATTGTGTTCATATGATTTTGTTTGATTTGATGATGTATTGATGATGATTTGATAACTAGAATTGATATTGTTACATGTTAATTGTTGTGTCTTTGATTTGAGTTCAAACAAAAACCCTAACCATGTATGTATGGTGTAATTGATATGCATGGGTAGTGGTTATAGTGTCTAGAATGTTATATGAATGATTTGTGGTCCATAAATAGTTAATATGTTGAGTTTGGATGCAAACAGTTTTTGGACAGATTGTGTTTCTGATGTTCAATTGACTGTAATGGGGTGTAAATTTGAAAATTGGTTGATATTATTGATACTACAGTAAACTAAGATGAGTCTAGTTTCTAAAGAATGTAAATTTGCAATTTTTGGACGTGTAAAAGTTAACCTTTATGATTTTACAAAAACATTGTGCAAAGCTGAGTTGTTAGACCTACTGTTAGGTTGTTTTGTAAATGTTATATCTCATGAACTACGAAACCAATTGGGTTGTTTCCACTTCTGGAAGTTGACTTGTTGAGTTAGGAACCTAACCCAAGTGGTCTTGCATTTGTTGGATTTTTCATTTAACGGGAATTGCAAATAACTTTCTGTTGCGCATAAATTTGACTGTTATGAGTTTGCTGTCGTAAATTGATCATTATGAGAAATATATATGGAATAAAAATACAACAAAATATGTTCTGGAAACCTAACACATATATGCTTTTGTGATGATTTTTGGTAAATTAATTGAGATGCTATGATCGATGGAATGGTACAATCTTTCAAGTAGAATTTCTGTCTCGGTGAAACTAGCTGCTGAATTTTGTGAAAATGCATGAAACATGATAATTGCTAGTTAATTGTTATGTTTTGACCAAATTGCCCCTGTGGGGAAATACTTGCTATATAATTGTTGTGCTTTGACCAAATTGCCCTTGCGGGGAATAATTGCTAGTTAATTGTTATGTGTGACCAAATTGCCCTTACGGGGAGTAATTGCTAGTGATGTACATTATTAATTCATGACACGTAAATAGTTGCTCACACATGTAATGTATCACAAATGTACTTGTTAAAGTCACACACGATTCACAAACGAAACACGAAACACATTGTGTGCATAGGTATTATGAGCCGGGTCTAGAGACTCGATAATAGTTCCGACACTTAAAAAAAAATCTCTTTGTTGTTTTAAAATGCTAGAGAGAGTTTTTCTATGACGCGCATCCTTTGGTGATTTATTTTGGGAATTCTTCGCAAACAGTGAGTTCACTTACCCCTTTTTAAACTGTTTTCAAATGCTTTTCACTTGGGGGAGATAACATACTCCGAAAACGCTTTTAAGATTTTGTTAATATAGATTATATATCACTTGTAAAGACTAAGTGGCAAACGCAATAACTAAAGTCCTTCATTCACATCGAACCGTTTAATATTGGATAATAGCGAGTCATTGTTGAGTAGTACTACTGGGTTTGACAAACCCCACCCAACGCTAAACTCGACTGGAGGTCGAGTGGGCGTAATCTTGGCTAAACACATACCATGGTCGGGATAGACCTGGTGGCAAGGCAAATGATAAACAGTCAGCTTCGGTGTCGAACACTTAGTAATACTTGTTTTATAGGCTAGCTACCTATAGATATATAATTGACATAACACTATCTGGTAACGCAAAACGCTTAACGCAAAACGCTGAACGCAAAACGCTGAACGCAAAACGCTGAACGCAAACGCTAAACGCCTTATTTTATATAAACTTGTGAAATCACCAACCCCGTGTTGACACTTTTAGTATGTTATTCTCAGGTAGCCGAGGCGGGCGCGCGGTTTAGGATCATGCATTGCTTGAAACACTTTTAATTATGCAAACTTATTTTAAACTGTTATCATTGGGTTTTAAGTCGTCCTGCGTGACGCAACATTGGTTTCTATGGTTTTACGCTTCCGCATTTAATTACTCGTAAACGTTTTCATGGTTTTGAAACTTTGTTTTATGGTTTGATTATAACTAATGAATCCCATCCTGTTAGTTCACACCCTCTGACGGTAAAACTCCGTTAGTGGATTTTGAGGGTGTGACAGATTGGTACCAGAGCCATTGGTTATAGCGAACTAGAAGCTGCATGCATACTAGACTATAACCGCGACGACCCATTAGTTATAATGATACGCACTGCATATGTTTGTGTAGTCTTTTTTATCTTATCTCTTTACTTCTTTCACTCATACGCGCGCGCATACACGGCTTACCTGTAGGAATGTCGATGCCGCCATCATCATCATCATCCGATCAGATGACTCATGCCCATGGGAAGAAACCGCAGTTCCCCACGTCATCGCCACCCCCGTGTAGTCCCGGAACTCGAAGCTCCCGCACCGAAGAGGTATCGCTTATCCGGAGGCATGTACGAAAACGAAGTTAGTTGGGATTGGTACCCTAATATGATTAGACGTATGGTCTATCGCGAACAAGATCCCCCGTTACCCCACCCGAACCATCCTGCTTACCCCAACACCCTACCACCCATAACCGAACCTGTGGAGCGAGTTCTCGCAGCTGTTGTTTCATGCTTGGAGCGTGACGTGGGTTACATGCGCTATACGAGAGCTAACGTTTCCGGATTGTTAAAAGATGGAACCGAGACTAAGGAGGAAATTTCCCGCATGACAGAAGCCATAAAGGAAATGCAAGAGGCTAGTGATCAATAGATGAAGATTATGAGAAAGATGCAAGCCGAGATGATAGACTTGCAAGAGCAGCTTCAAGTAGCAAGAACCCGAACCGAGATAGCTTTAGAGCGTTGCGATGTCTTAGAAATGCAAATTGCTCAGAACACAGCCGAACCTGAGGCAGAGCCTGAGGCAGGGCCTGAAGAGGAACTCGAAGAAGATCCCGAAGAGGAGCCTGAGGAAGATCCCGAGGAGGAACCCGAAGAGGAACCGGAGGAAGAACTGGCTGAGCTGGAGGCACACTCAGAGGTGTCCTCAGACGATGACATCTGAGAATGATAACACCTAGATGTCTGGAAGAAACGCTGGACACAGACGTGGTAACATCAACTTGACTGCAACAGAACTCCAAACTCTGCTGAACGACCATGCGGCGGCCGCTCTAGCTGCATATGTTCAGAACCAAGCTGGAGGTCCAATAGGGACGTGTACCTTCAAGAATTACCTTGACTGCAAGCCCAGTTCGTTTAAGGGCACTGAGGGAGCTATAGGTTTCCTGCGTTGGGTTGAGAAGGCCGAATCAGCTTTTGAGATTTGTAATTGTCCCCCTGCCAGTAGGGTCAAATTTGCTGCTGGAACACTTGAAGATTCTGCCCTCACTTGGTGGAATTCGAACGTACAGATTCGTGGATTGGAACTAGCTAACGCGAGGAACTGGGAGGAGTTCAAAAACATGATGCGAGAAGAGTACTGTCCAAGAGAGGAGATTGCAAAGTTGGAGTCAGAATTTTGGTCATTGAAGATGGTGGGTTCGGAAATCGAAGCCTACACTACCCGTTCTCACGAGTTAGCTGTGATGTGTCCGCGGATTGTAGACCCGCCGAGTAAGAGGATTGAAATGTATATTGATGGGTTAGCACCGCAGATTCAGGGCATGGTGACGTCTTCCAGACCAGCCACGATTCAACAAGCGATCCGGTTAGCTCACAAACTAACGGATCAAGCAGTGACCCAAGGTGCGTTACCACCTAGGGGTTCAACCACTAATGCCCGTGACAACCCAAGCACTGACAACAACAACAACAGCAACCAGAGCTATGGAAAGAGAAAGTTTGATAACACCAGATCCTCATCCTCGAACCCCCCACAGCAACAACACTACCGTAAGCCCGAACTCACTCGGGGCTTCAACAATCAGGGTCACAACAACAATAACAATGGTGGCGGGCAGGGTTCGAGCGGATATGCTGGGAAATATCCGAAGTGCAATAGGTGCAACTATCATCATGCTGGCCCGTGTGACCGTGTCAAGTGTCAGAGATGCGGAAAGATGGGTCACCAGGCAAAGGAATGTAGAGGAGACCTTGCGGCAAAGGGTGCTCCTAAACCACCCATGACAACCAAGGGATGTTTTGAGTGTGGACAAGAGGGACATTTTAAGAAGGACTGCCCTAAGCTGAAACAGAACGACAACAATGGAGGTAATGGAAGTGGCCGTGGTGGTGGAAACAATGGAAAAGGAAGAGCTTTTGTTATTGGGTCGGGTCAAGCCCGCAATGATCCGTACGTGGTGACTGGTAAGTTCCCTGTGAACGATTGTTTTGCTTCTGTATTGTTTGACACTGGAGCTGATAGGAGTTTTGTGTCGAAAGCCTTTAGTCAACTCTTAGACCTAACTCCAACTCCGTTAGATGCTAAGTTTCCTGTTGAACTAGCTGACGGTAAGACTATAGTAACGACTCATGTACTTGCGGGATGTAAGTTGAAACTGTCAGGTCATGTCTTTGATATCGACCTTATTCCTTTTACGCTTAGTAGTTTCGATGTCGTGGTCGGCATGGACTGGTTATCCGAGAACCTAGTGGAGATTATATGTCACGACAAGATAGTCCACATTACTACCCCTTCCGGCGAGATCATTTCGATCCGAGGTGAGAGAAGCGGCATGACCACCAGCGTCATTACCCTCATGAAGGCGCAGATGTATCTAAGAAAGGGTCATCCGGCAATTTTGGCACATATTGTTGAGAAACCCGCGGAGGAGAAGCGAATTGAAGATATACCGATTGTACGAGATTTTCCGGAAGTTTTCCCGGAGAATTTGCCTGGACTCCCTCCTATACGACAAGTCGAATTCCAAATCGAGTTGACACCCGGTGCAGCACCCATAGCACGAGCCCCGTATCGGCTCGCACCGGCGGAGCTTCAGGAACTGTCCACTCAGTTGCAAGATTTGTTGGATAAGGGTTTTATCCGACCTAGCTCATCGCCATGGGGAGCCCCTGTCTTATTTGTCAGAAAGAAGGACGGGACTTTCCGAATGTGTATCGACTACCGGAAGTTGAACAAGGTGACGGTCAAGAACCTTTATCCTTTACCCCGAATTGATGATCTGTTTGACCAGCTTCAAGGATCGAGTTATTACTCGAAGATCGATTTGCGATCTGGTTACCATCAACTAAGAGTGCGCGAAGAAGATATTTCAAAGACGGCTTTCAGAACACGGTATGGTCATAACGAGTTTTCGGTTATGCCTTTTGGTCTAACTAACGCACCAGCCGTATTTATGGATCTCATGAATCGAGTATGCAAGGAGTACCTCGACAAGTTTGTGATTGTGTTTATTGACGATATCCTGGTCTACTCCAAGGACAAGGCTGACCATGAGAAACACGTAAGGGTAATTCTGGAATTATTGAAGAAGGAACAACTGTACGCAAAACTCTCGAAATGCGAATTTTGGCTTCGCGAAGTTCACTTTTTAGGACATGTGATCAATGAGAATGGTATCCATGTCGATCCCGGTAAGGTAGAGGCCATCAAAAATTGGGAAGCACCTAAGACTCCGACTGAGGTGCGGCAATTCCTAGGACTGGCCGGCTACTACCGACGTTTCATCGAGGGATTTTCAAAGATTGCTCAACCCCTCACCGCTTTGACTCACAAAGGCACTAAGTACAATTGGGGTGACGCGCAAGAGTCCGCTTTTCAACTGTTGAAAACCAAACTCTGTAGCGCCCCTATCCTAGCCCTCCCCGAGGGAACGGAAAATTTCGAGGTACACTGTGACGCATCAATACAAGGTCTCGGTTGTGTGCTGATGCAACTCGAGAAGGTTATAGCTTATGCCTCTCGACAACTACGGGTTCACGAGAAAAACTACACGACCCATGATTTGGAGCTCGGAGCTGTGGTGTTTGCCCTTAAGATATGGAGGCATTACTTGTACGGTACCAAGATTACCATTTACACCGACCACAAGAGTCTCCAGCATATCTACGATCAGAAGGAGCTGAACATGCGATAGCGTCGTTGGGTCGAGCTGCTTAAGGATTATGTTTGTGCCATCAAGTACCACCCTGGAAAGGCCAATGTAGTGGCCGACGCTCTCAGCAGAAAAGAAACAGATAAACCCAGACGAGTGCGAGCATTGCAACTCACGATTCATACCAACTTACCCGATCAAATTCGCGAGGCGCAACTCGAAGCTTTGAAAGATGATAATCTTCCATCGGAACTCATGCGGGGCATGAACAGGCAACTTGAAACCAAATCGGACGAGGTCCGATATTTTGAGAACCGGATTTGGGTTCCACGATACGGAGAGTTGAGAACTCTAGTGATGGACGAAGCCCACAAGTCCCGATATTCTATCCACCCTGGCTCAGATAAAATGTACCATGACTTAAAGGCACTTTACTGGTGGCCGAATATGAAAGCCGACATTGGCTTGACCTGTGCCAGAGTCAAAATAGAATACCAGAAACCATCTGGCCTGCTACAGCAACCGGAACTTCCATTGTGGAAATGGGAACACATCTCAATGGATTTTATCACGGGATTACCTAAAACACCGACGGGATGCGATACCATCTGGGTGATCGTTGACCGGTTGACTAAGTCCGCACACTTTTTAGCGATTAAGGAATCGGACAAAATGGAAAGACTGACTCGCGTCTACATGAAGGAAGTAGTGTCTAGACACGGAGTGCCTGTCTCAATCATTTCTGATCGAGATTCCCGTTTCACTTCGCACTTTTGGAAGTCACTACAAAGCGCACTAGGCACAAGTCATGATATGAGCACAGCATACCATTCTCAGACGGATGGGCAAAGTGAACGAACTATTCAGACCTTAGAGGACATGTTGCGTGCATGTGTGTTGGATTTCGGAAAAAGTTGGGAACCTCACTTACCTTTGGTAGAGTTTTCGTATAATAACAACTACCACGCAAGTATTAAAGCAGCGCCGATTGAAGCACTGTACGGACGGAAGTGTCGATCACCACTCTGCTGGGCAGAGGTGGGTGACAGCCAAATCACTGGTCCAGAACTGGTACTCGAAACTTCGGAAAAGATTGTTCAAATCCGAAATCGCATGGCAGCGGCACGAGATCGCCAAAATAGTTACGCCGACAAGCGCCGAAAACCTCTCGAATTTCAAGTGAATGACCAAGTGTTACTCAAAGTCTCACCTTGGAAAGGTGTGGTTCGCTTTGGGAAGCGAAACAAACTCAACCCACGATACGTTGGTCCTTACCTGATAACTGAACGCGTTGGTCCGGTGGCGTAACGACTGGACTTACCAGCGGAACTCAGCAGTGTACACAATGTTTTCCACGTATCCAATTTGAAGAAATGCCTTTCCGATGAAACCCAAGTAGTTCCTTTGGACGAACTGCAAGTTGATGAACAATTGCGCTTCATTGAAGAACCAGTCGAAGTTTTGGACTGGGAAACCAAAACACTCAAGCACAGCAAAATTCCAATCGTTAAGGTTCGTTGGAACTCGAGACGTGGATCGGAGTTCACGTGGGAACGCGAGGATCAAATGATGAAAAAGTATCCTCACCTTTTTGAAGGGCTGACCAAACACAGAAAACCGCGAAACCCGACAAACCGTCAGAAATCACTGGAGGTATGAATTAAACTTTGGGACGAAATTTCTTTCTACTAGGGAATGATATGACAAACTGAAAATTTTTCTTACTTTTTCAGACACTCATCACGACTTAACTCAAATTTTCGGGACGAAAATTCTTTAACATGGGAATGATGTGACAATCGTCAATTTCAGGTTAACTCCGTTAACTCAACTCCATCAATTCAAACTTAAAGATCACTGAATCCATAACGCACACCTCATTACATTTAAACTAGGGTTTAAATGACGCTTAACACTTACTACATGTGTAGTCTTTCAGAAATTGCACGGAAACGCAAACGAGTTGACGCAAACAATTGGTGAATAAACGAAAAACGTCAAAACAGTAATTATGTGATAATTATGTGTTAGACTTATGTGTTGTGTGATAACATTGTTATAAACGTTAACTCAATGTACTAGAACTAGTTAATTAAGCTAGAAAAGCAACAATTGAAAGTTGAGGGACTTGAGTGTAACATATTATTATTAATAATAATAAACCTAAACCCTAACTCTCTCTTTATCTCCTCTCCCTTACCCCGATCGGACTCTTTCTCCCCCCCCCCTCATGGCTGCCGCCATTCACACACACACATACAAACAAGTTTTTAAGCTTTTGATTGAAGATTAAGGTGCTAGGAAGGTATAAACGACTATCCTATGTATCCTTTATACTTAATCTTTACTTTTATTGGGTTAATTACAAACCCTAGATTCCAATTTTTATATGTTATTGTGTTCATATGATTTTGTTTGATTTGATGATGTATTGATGATGATTTGATAACTAGAATTGATATTGTTACATGTTAATTGTTGTGTCTTTGATTTGAGTTCAAACAAAAACCCTAACCATGTATGTATGGTGTAATTGATATGCATGGGAAGTGGTTATAGTGTCTAGAATGTTATATGAATAATTTGTGGTCCATAAATAGTTAATATGTTGAGTTTGGATGCAAACAGTTTCTGGACAGATTGTGTTTCTGATGTTCAATTGACTGTAACGGGGTGTAAATGTGAAAATTGGTTGAGATTATTGATACTACAGTAAACTAGGATGAGTCTAGTTTCTAAATAATGTAAATTTGCAATTTTTGAACGTGTAAAAGTTAACCTTTATGATTTTACAAAAACGTTGTGCAAAGCTGAGTTGTTAGACCTGCTGTTAGGTTGTTTTGTAAATGTTATATCTCATGAACTACGAGACCAATTGGGTTGTTTCCACTTCTGGAAGTTGACTTGTTGAGTTAGGAACCTAACTCAAGTGGTCTTGCATTTGTTGGATTTTTCATTTAACGGGAATTGCAAATAACTTTCTGTTGCGCATAAATTTGACTGTTATGAGTTTGCTGTCGTAAATTGATCATTATGAGAAATATATATGGAATAAAAATACAACAAAATATGTTCTAGAAACCTAACACATATATGCTTTTGTGATGAGTTTTGGTAAATTAATTGAGATGCTATGATCGATGGAATAGTACAATCTTTCAAGTAGAATTTCTGTCTCGGTGAAACTAGCTGCTGAATTTTGTGAAAATGCATGAAACATAATAATTGCTAGTTAATTGTTATGTTTTGACCAAATTGCCCATGTGGGGAAATACTTGCTATATAATTGTTGTGTTTTGACCAAATTTCCCTTGCGGGGAATAATTGCTAGTTAATTGTTATGTGTGACCAAATTGCCCTTACGGGGAGTAATTGCTAGTGATGTACATTATTAATACATGACACGTAAATAGTTGCTCACACATGTAATGTATCACAAATGTACTTGTTAAAGTCACACACGATTCACAAACGAAACACGAAACACATTGTGTGCATAGGTATTATGTGCCGGGTCTAGAGACTCGATAATAGTTCCGACACTTAAAAAAAAATCTCTTTGTTGTTTTAGAATGCTAGAGAGAGTTTTTCTATGACGCGCATCCTTTGGTGATTTATTTTGGGAATTCTTCGCAAACAGTGAGTTCACTTACCCCTTTTTAAACTGTTTTCAAATGCTTTTCACTTGGGGGAGATAACATACTCCGAAAACGCTTTTAAGATTTTGTTAATATAGATTATATATCACTTGTAAAGACTAAGTGGCAAACGCAATAACTAAAGTCCTTCATTCACATCGAACCGTTTAATATTGGATAATAGCGAGTCATTGTTGAGTAGTACTACTGGGTTTGACAAACCCCACCCAACGCTAAACTCGACTGGAGGTCGAGTGGGTGTAATCTTGGCTAAACACATACCATGGTCGGGATAGACCTGGTGGCAAGGCAAATGATAAACAGTCAGCTTCGGTGTCGAACACTTAGTAATACTTGTTTTATAGGCTAGCTACCTATAGATATATAATTGACATAACACTATCTGGTAACGCAAAACGCTTAACGTAAAACGCTTAACGCAAAACGCTGAACGCAAAACGCTTAACGCAAAACGCTGAACGCAAAGCGCTTAACGCAAACGCTAAACGCCTTATTTTATATAAACTTGTGAACTCACCAACCCCGCGGTTTAGGATCATGCATTGCTTGAAACACTTTTAATTATGCAAACTTATTTTAAACTGTTATCATTGGGTTTTAAGTCGTCCTGCGTGACGCAACATTGGTTTCTATGGTTTTACGCTTCCGCATTTAATTACTCGTAAACGTTTTCTTGGTTTTGAAACTTTGTTTTATGGTTTGATTATAACTAATGAATCCGATCCTGTTAATTCACACCCTCTGACGGTAAAACTCCGTTAGTGGATTTTGAGGGTGTGACAGTTACCCTATGTATAAACAAAAACAAATATGCATAAGAGGGTTTCTAATTATATATGTGTGTGTGTGTATGTGTATGTGTATATATATATATACACTAAGTTATAAATGTGATCTAAATAATTAAGTTACAAATAAAGCAGTACATAATGTGTATAGAAAATTATACTACATGTAATGTCCTACTTTTGATAATAAATAAAAGGAAATTTGTTTGTTTAAATGTGTGTTAGTATCTAATTCAGTTAAATAAAATAATATAGTGTGGGCTTGGTTAATAAAAGAATAGAATGGATGGTGATGGGCATAGGATCCATGGGCTTAAGAGAGTATAAATATTCCGTAAACCTCCCTAAAACCCTAAAATCTCTCATTCTTATCCACAAACCTACTTACACACCCAACCTTACGACCGAGATCCAAGAGCCAAACCAAGTTTAGATTTATTTAGATATTTTGCTAAGCAAGCAAGAACAAGTTCGTGGCTATACAAGGAGCTAACCCACAGCTTAACAAACGTCGAAAGTACGTTTTATGTATAAAGGTTTAGCTTTTAAGAACGGTTTACCCTAAGACTTGGTACTAACGCAAATCAGGTATTTTTATTCCATAAAAATGTAAACTTGATGTTAAAAGAGGTCTTAATGAACTTGTTGGAGTGTACGGTTTACTTAGAAACCCTAGATCTAGCTAAAATGAGCTTGAAATCAATAAATGTTTAAACTTTATTGCTAAACGAGCTAGATCTTGGTCAAGGATAGAAATGAACATGCTTAAAAGATTATATAATACTATAATATGAGAATAGATGTTAATATGTGTAGTGATAATGATAATAAAAAGGTGTTAATACCCCTATAGTGGGTGTATTCGAATGAAAAACAGGCGTTTGAATAAAAAGTATTCGAATGGAAAGCATTCAATTAGAAAAGAATGAAAGGAAAGAAAGAAGGAAAAGGTGTTGATATCATTTGATTCGAATAGGTGATTGATTCGAATGAAGGATCAATTCGAATAAAAGTTGATTCGAACAGAAAGAATAGTCTAATGAAGGATCCATTCGAAGAGAAATTTGATTCGAATAGGAGATTGATTCGAATAGAAGTTGATTCGAATAGAAGGATGATTCGAATGGAGGATCCGTTCGAATAGAAATTTGATTCGAATGGAGGGCCCATTCGAGTAGAAACTGAACTATTCGATTCGACTAAGGTCCATTCGATTCGATTAGGATTTATTCGATTAGAATTTTCGACCCCAGCCAGGGGCTCTGCCCCTTAGACCCTTCTAGGGGATGCTGCCCCTAGACCTCGCTGCTAGGGGCGCTACCCCCGGACCCCTGTAGCTAGGGGTTACAATAACTTAGATGTATGATGTAGTTAGAAATGGTTAACTGATACTTGTAATTATTATACAGTTAGCCGTGCACAACTAAGGAGGGATATTTTACTATAAACTCAGAAAGAAACAGGATCCATGTGAGTTTCTAGCTCCACTTCCTAGTTATGTTTTCGAGCTGTGTGCATACTCAATGTGAATGTTAATACACTTACCTTAAATGGTAAGTGTATGCTATGATGATTGATGTGATAGTTATAATGTTGATGTTATGAATGATTGCTTGTCGGTACGTGAACGATCTTCGGATATTGTACGTATTGTTAAGGAAAGTAATGCGTAGTATGTATGGAATGAGTATGTATAGAAAAGTATGTAAGAATGTATAGATAAGGAGGGACCAGACCCTAATAAAATCTAAGACAGAAGGGACCAGACCCTAATAATATCTAAAACAGAGGGACCAGACCTTAATAATATCTGAGACAGAATGGACCAGACCCTAATAATATTTGAGACATAATAGATAGTATGAAAGTGTGAATATATGAAAGAATGAATGAAAAAATGTATGTATGAATGTATTACTGTAAGAAAGGAAGGTAACATGTAAAGTGTCTGATATGTATCTTCGGATGCATATAAGAAAGTATGTGTATGAATGTTTTTTACCTGATCAACTAGAACTCACTCAGCATAACTGACTTTTAGTATGCACGCAGGTGAGTAGGATGAGGCAGCTGCCTTGAAGAGGACACATGGTAGAAGAATAAGAAGCTGACATCTGGGGATCTGTGATGTTTTTATTAAATGATGTTTTTATGTTGAAAGATAAGAGATGATAAGACAAGATTTTAAATGATTTGTAATATTATGGTTGAAGTTTAAATTCCGTGAAAAAGTTTTTAATTAACTCTGATATTTAGAACCGTGTTTATGAGTAAATCCAATGTCCAAAGTGCGGAACCGGGAACGTGGCCTTACACTACATCTATGTTTGTATCATTACACATAAATTTATTTTATTTAATATCACAAAATGATTTTTTTTCCAAAAAGAAAACGAACTTAATAAAAAAAATAATGCACGTGCAATAATATACCCAAGAACACTCATCTATAGAAAATTTATTCTCAGTATCATATATGTATAATTGAAAGAAATTTGTTAATGAACCAATTTCGGATAATAACTCATATAATAATTGTTTGAGCTACACCATGAAATTCAAACTTTCATTTGTTTTACATTTTCAAGTCAAAACTTTTAACTCGTAACAATATTTACGATATATCTATTTTCATTCTCAAATTTTTAAAAATATTCAAATTACTCTATTTTTACCCGAAACAAATTTGAGCCAAATGTAGTTAATTTGTACCAAACGATCTCCTTATCAACTTTTAACCCTTAAACCCGAAGCAATCCTTGATAAAAAAGACCCAAGAAACTAACTTTGATAAACTTTATTATATTTGATAGTAATTTGTATGTATTATTCTTACAATATAACACATATATGTATAGTTTACTAAATTAACCAAAAAAATAAATAGATAGATTCAAATCATATATTTATAATTTATAATTTATATGACAATCTACAAGAAAACCAACTGATAAATGGATTTATTTTTAAAATATGGATAAAATTTTATATGTATATTTATAATTTGATGATTAAAAAAATTACTTTATAAATTGAGAGCATATTAGAGGTTTTTTTTTTTATTTACAATGTTCAACAATATACATAGTATAATATGTTATTACTAACATTTAAAATTAAATTCTTTTCAATATTTAACAAACACGTTTTGTTGTTGATTTTAAGATATCACCAAACATTTTTTGAAATATATTATAACAATGTATAGTAGTATAATATGTAAATATTTATTATTATAAAAGTGTATAGATATAATATAAATAGAATTTAAAGAAAAGTGAATAATTTAATCATGTTATAAATATAATATAAATGATGTGTAAAAGGAAAATGAATAATCATTGATCTATGACATATATTAGTTTTGGAGAGAAAAATTGTGAGATTAACCATAAACCGACACGTGTATACAATTATTTTACTTTATTAGAATAGGTAGATATAATTTAGGTTTACCTGGTGATCGGGTCGGGGATAATCGACCCCTCTACCCACTCTCAAAATCGACTATGGTATTGAGAAGTGGATGAAATTGGCTGACACTTTTACCCAAAACCGTAACCCAACCCGAAAAAACCCGTACAAACCTGAACTAACCCAACTCGAAGAACCCGAACTAGAGAAAAGACTAAGCTGAACCCGAATCGAAGTAATGTGGGTTGGTACTTGGGTTTGATTTATAAGATTTGGATCAACACAGATAAACTTTTAGTTTTGAAATTAAATATATTTTTATGTATAATAGGCTAAGACTTAGTCATTAAAGTTATCAGAATCTTACTTTAATCGACTGTTGTCATTCTAACTATTATGGATCGATTGCTTATTATTAATTTTCAATTTATTAATAATAGCAACCGTAATTAAACAAACAAATTATGCCCGATTGAATACAATTATGGTTCGAGTTAGTTTTACTCTTCTTTTTTATTGTTTTATCAAGTTAGGTTAGTTTATTATCTGATTGTATGTGTTATAAGCAAGAAGAATATGTTTTAGTTTTAGATTGTAGTTTTTTATTTTTTTTTTGGTTTTGTGTGCTTTTTTTTCTAGGATACTCGAAACTCGATTTACCCAACCCGAAAAACCCAAACCCAAAACACCCGTGAAAGATATGGGTTGGGTTTCGGGTCAAGATTTAAAACTTTGAAACCTGAAGAAGTGAAAAGGAAACCCGAAAAACACCCCTAGCTGACACATAGGAAGAGAATTATTCAGAAGAAACTTGTACCCTAAGTATAAAGGTTTGAACATCTATAAATAGTTAACACTTTATAGTGAGTGAAGCAAACTTGGTGTTTAATATATATTGAGTGATTTTCTCATTACCGCGAGACAGTTTAAACATTATAATGTGGTATTTTATAAGGTTTGGATTAAATACAAATGAAATTAACATGTTAATTGTGATAATCAAGTAGAGTAATTATATATACAAGTAGGATAATTATGTAATTACATCATATATTACTTTATGATGAATATAAATAATTACCCTACTTGTATATGTAATTACTTTACTTGATTATCACAATTAACATGTTAATTTCATTTGTACGTTAACTTTCTGTAACACCCTTGGCAAACACAACATCGTCCCACTCTTAGGCAAATCCCACATCGGCAGTGGACAAGAGAGATCCTTGGTTCATAAGTAAATGTCCTGCCTTTTCAATCACCAACGCGTTTTGGGCTTAGTTGGCTGTGGAGCACATGAAAACTCCATGGATAAGCGTGCTTGGTGGAAGTAGTACTATGATGAGTGCCCTCATGGGAAGTCTCCATCTGGGCAACCAAAAACAAATCCGTGAGCTCTTCGTGGGCAGAGCAGACAATATTGGTGGTGCGAGGGGCCGGATGTTACTGGTGGTATCAAATCCACTCTTGTGCCATTCGGAATGATAGGCCACGCCTCATCAAGGACGATGAGTCCAAAGGGGGGTTCTTTGTAACACCCTTGGCAAACACAACATCGTCCCATTCTTAGACAAATCCCACATCGGCCGTGGATAAGAGAAATCCTTGGTTCATAAGTAAATGTCCTACCTCTTCAATCACCAACGCGTTTTGGGCTTAGTTGGCTGTGGAGCAGATGAAAACTCCACGGTTAAGCGTGCTTAGGTGGATGTAGTACTAGGATGGGTGACCTCCTGGGAAGTCTCCATCTGGGCAACCAAAAACAAATCCGTGAGCTCTTCGTGGGCAGAACTGACAATATTGGTGGTGCGAGGGGCCGGATGTTACACTTTCCTCGTATTATATATATATATTTCTTTATTCTTAATAGCTTATCATGCTTTACTATTCAAAATTCAAATCTAAAACCTTAGGATCGGGTAATACTGAATAATTTGTTTTCAATAAAGTTTATATAAACATAGAAAGAAACATAAGACAAGACTCTGCATTCTCATTCCATTCTTCATCTCCATCTCTATAATTACCCTAAAAACAACATATTTTCTCTCCCATTTTCAATTAAATTATACTTTTTTATACTTTTATCATTACCTTTTATCTCTAATTCACTCACAACCACTTTCAAAAACATTAAAAATTATAGAGGTGAACAGTGCGTTTCTTCAAATTTTACCATGAACAGTAGCATTTTCTCTCTCCTACTCTCACAACAACTTTTAAACATCTCTAAAAAATGAAGACCCCCCTCACATTATTTAAAGAATGGAATGAAAATGCTCTAAAACAATCAAATATTTTTTTTGAACGGCCAACAAAATTTTATATATAAAAAAAAATAAAACTAGCAAGAAGCTAGACCCGCCAAAAACAAAAACACCAAGAAGCCGCCGCAATTGCGACAAAAACCCAACCGGGCACCACCCAAGAAACAAAGCAACAAACAACAAACTAAAAAGATTACAACCGAAACCTTCTCCAATCTTCCCACGTCAACCCATTCCTTTTGGACCTATTTTTTACCCAAAGGAAACTTATCGACTTTATATCTTCGATTGTCAGGTCCCCAAAATGATGGTTGATTCGGCTCGGATCTTAATCAATCATGTCATAACTTACACAAAATTAATCGTGTCGACAAGAGAGTTAATGACGGGTTGCTATATTTAGAAAGATGACCGTTTGTTAAAGGTGGAATCAATAACAAACATACGGTTGCAAAGAATATTCAAAGATCGAAGACACACACAGGATTCACTCAAAAGATTTCCATTTATATAATGTTAATTATACAAAAGGAGTAATCGATTTAGGGTTTATAAGGAATCCTATGACAGCCGTCACACACAAAATATTCTCATCTTAATGTGTCGTGTGCCGTGTGTATTCCGTGTCTCTTCTTTTTCTTCTTTTTGACGGCGTGCCCTAAATATTCTATTTATAGGCCTGCCAACCTAGGACAGCTGTCATTCCTTCTAGAAACCCTATCCGATAGTACATATTCAAATTACATATTCAAAAATAAAACTAAGTGTAAAACAAGTCTTCCGGGTAAGCTTTTCATTAATCTTCAGTCTCCGAGTACGCAGTGTACTCGGCCTTCCTTCAGACTTGGTAAACATATAAGTGTACTCGGGATCAGTTTCCGGGTAGACTTTACTTAAAGAATATTTCACCAAGTAAAATATTCACCGAGTAGACTTCAATCTTCTTGGACTTATCAAACTTTGCTCGACAAATCCTTACGAGCAACCCTGTTCTTCTACGGTCCTGTTCGGCTCATTGTCAATTAAACAACTTATTGATAAGGCGTACTCGAGAGTACATACCTTACTTGAGCAGAACCTTACTCGAAATAACTTAGAGATATTCTATTAACTCATCAAGTATACTCGGACCATAATTATTAAAGAATACCTTTCCCGGTCTTCCAATTACTTGGCTTGTTGGACTTGGTTGACCATACCTTACTCGGAAGAGTAAAATACTTGGTCTTGAAGAACAATCCTGCTTGACAAAGTGAACCTTGCTCGGATATACCAAATCAATGATCCTTACCCGGGAAATCACTAAAAGACATTCCTTGCTCGGATATCCACTTAAGAAGACTATTTGAAGTAAACCTTGCTCGGAAGGCAAAATCTCGTTCTCGGCTAAGTAAAAGCTTACTCGAAGGTCCAAGGTGTGCTCGGATTCAATACTTAGCAGTTTCTGAGGAGGTTGAGAAGATTCCAATCTTCCATATTCTTCGTTTAGGTCAAATCTCCTCATTTGGGTCAAATTCTTGACCCAACAATCTCCCCCTAAATTGGAACACCTCAGCTGACCCAAAACACTCTATGGTTACTTACACTTAGCAAAATACACATCAAATTTCATAATCAAATTACATATGCAAAAATTACATAAGCAAATCCTAAACATTCTTTAATTTAGCCAAAGTTGCTTGTTTAGGCATGGAAAATCCAATTTTTGTTGCTCTCTCAAGAATCTTAGCAATTCTGATTGCTTGTCACTTGTAGGTCTTTGTCTTTCCTTACAATCAGAGAAATACAATGCCGCAATCACAGTTAATTGCCATAGATTGAATTTTCTGAAGTCATTTTTAGAGAAGATCTTCACAATCTCTCCATTTTCCATCATAACATTCAGATGTTCAGTCCTGGAATCATAGAATATTCCACTTGGCATAACATTGTGGTTGACTGACGGGTTTTTGGATTTTTCAGCAACATTTACAGTGGGTTTATCCATCTTCAAGTGCATCTGATTTGATTTTTCCTTAGTAGATACAGACATCTTCCTTTTCTTTGTATTGTTCTGTTTTAAGGATGTTGTCTGTTTGCAGAATTCCTCTACATTGAATTTCCCCTTCACTGTCATCCTTGATAGATCATCCACCTTTTTGGACATTCCTTTGCTCTTACCAACCAGAGACTGAGCGGCTCCCTTCTTCAAGTTTAGCTGTTGTCCTTTCATTTTCTTGAAGTTTCTCAAAATCTCCTTTCTTGTCATTACTTTTACATATTCAAAAGGAATTCCATTCTTAATCAAAAATTTTGGTTTACCACCATATTTGCTTAAGGATTTTTGGATTTCCACTTTTTGTTCCAAATCATCTTTCAATTTCAAACCTTTTAGTTCATTGTCTTGAGTATTCTTTTCTTTACTTAAAGCCTTTGAAATCTTGTCAATGACAGTGTCTAGTTTCTCCTTTGTCTCTTTCTCTGGTTCTTCTTGCTTAATTAGTTTGAGCAGAGAGACTAGCACACCATTTGAAATTTCTTGATCATTCAAGCATTTTTCAATCAGTTCTCGAGGCACATCCTTCTGATTAACCTTTTTCACTTCATCTTTTAGCCTTTTCTCATCTTCAAACATTTTCAACAAATTTTCTTGTTCTTCAAAGTCTTTGTCAAACAACATTTGGCTCAGAAATTCCCTGTCATGAATTTCTGTCATTCTTTGCTCATAGACTCTTTTGGCTTCTGTTTCAGATTCATTCATTTCAGAGTCCATTGTATTCATTTCAAAGTCCATTGTCTTAATTTCAACATCCTCTTGTGCAATTTCTTTTCCTTTTAATTTCCTTCTTTCCTCACGATCCTTCCTTTCATTTTCTGGAACATTGTCAGTTTCATCATCTGAGCTGTCCTTTTTATAAACTGAGAGAAGCTTCAGCGAATTTTCCCCCTGATTCAGTACTTTCTCCCCCTGTTTTGGGGCAGCTGAGATCTTCTCAACCTCAGAGAATAGGGTTTGAACTCGTTCCAATGCTTTCTTCAATTCTTCAGAAAGATGATATTTGTAGGAATTGGAATTACTTGGAGTTGGATCCATTGCTGATTTTCTGTTATATCCAAAAACACAATTATCAGTTAGATCTCTAAAATAAAATAAACTGAAAATAAAAATATAAATATCATTTCAATTCAAACCGTTGTCTTGAATAATATTGAAATCTGCACAAAAACACAAATGTGAGTTACTTTTGAAATGTGAAGTTTCAACTTTGAATAGCATATGCAGGTTTTCTTTTAATGAGAGTTAGGACAGATGTAAGGTACATATCTGTAGATTTATAAGAAAAGAGTTATGAATAAAGGTCTGCATATTTTGCTTTTCTTCAGCTTTTCAGATAAAGTGAGAATCTTTAAAAGTGTTTTGTCTTTTATCACCTAACTTTCTTATCTATTTCAAGAATGGTTTCTTTATCCATTTAAAAATGTGTCCAGAAATGGTAAAGTATGCAAAGATAAAGTTACTCAAGAGTTTCTCAATTTCAAATTAAAACTTATCTATCACTAACTCTAAAAAGAATCATAATCAATTTTATCATACTAACTAACATATTCAATCAACGCATTCATTCAAGTATGAATCTAAACAATTTCATCATACTAACTTACATATTCAATTAACGCATTCATTCAAGTATGCTTGTATACATAGTGTGCTCGAGCACTCTTTCAAATGTAAAGTGTGCCTGGACAACAATCTTATGTAAAGTATACCCGAATAACTTTCATATAGTACAAAGTATGCTCGAAAAGAGATTTTAGCAGACAGTGTACTCGGAAAGTTAAAGTTTGAAATTACAAAGTATATTGAAGGAACACGAGTGTACCCGAAATATAAAGTGTGGTCGGAAAACAAAGTTTGCCCGAAAACACTTGTAATTTCAAATAGATCATAAACACACATATCACAGAGCATGCTCGGAATGAAATTGAACACAAAAAACATTTAAGTGTGCAATAGTCTAAAATTTCATAGAGCTTGCCCGAAAATCCTAAGTTAGCACTAAGCTTGCTAGGATAAACACATTCAATCATCAGGTATGCCCTTGCTCGAGGGAACTCAACATATCAAACCATACCCGAAAAATGACAAACTTAAACAATAACATTTAAGCGTGCCCGGAAAGATTAACAAGTCTTTTCTAAACAACATATTCACACAAAGCTTACTCGGTGTACTTACTCAAGTTCACAAAGTTTGCTTGGAAACACAATCAGCATATAACATGCATAGCTTACTCGAAACTAGCATATAACATGCATAGCTTGCTCGAAACAAGAATTTCTTGTTAAAAGATAGCTATTTCAACACATAATCATCTCAAGACTTCAAGCTTACTCGGGAAAATGAGTGCAACAGTACTCTACCCGAAAAGTGTAAACACTTCAAAGTATGATCGAAAATCATAAAGTTAGTCAGAAATGACTAAGCTTACTCGGAAAGTTTGAAAATTATCAACCTTACCAGAAACAACATATTCACACATAATCAACTGTTTTGTACTCGGAAAGGTTATATTTCATTAACCTTACCCGGAAATACATATTCAAACAGTTTGTGCTCGAGAAGGTTATAAAGCATCAAACGTTACTCGAACTTACATATTCACACATAATCAACTGTTTTGTACTCGGAAAGGTTATATTTCATTAACCTTACTCGAAAATACATATTCAAACAGTTTGTGCTCGAGAAGGTTATAAAGCATCAAACCTTACTCAAACTTACATATTCAACCTATTTTAGGCAAAATGCAACACTTTTTGACTTAAACCACTTGTCAAAGACATTTCTAATTTATGTGTCATTTCAGAACATAGTTTAAGAGCAAATGGTGGATTTAGAGATCAAATTTCAGTTATAATTCATTTCAAAACAATTTCTTTTATAAACTGAAAAGATCTCAGGAATGGGATCATATTGACTAAGTAGCTATCTCATTACTTCACTCTCAGCATTATTATGACAACTTAGATAGGTTAACAGCAGGTATAAACTTAGCATGATTTTCATATCTTTGGTGATATGATTAAAGTTCAATTTGAGCATAATGCAATAATGGTCAGCACTGTGCTATGATGCCTCATATCTCTTCTCAAAGCTTATTTGGCTTTCCCCAGATCACCCCAATTTGACTCCAACCTCCTGTATTTGGTCAAAAATAGTTTTTGTATAACAGAACTTATTGTATTTTTGTATTTCTAGATTCAAACACATATAGAGGTTGAACGTTGGACTTACAGTTAGCAACATGCCTTTCATTCAAGATGAGACAGATTTTGTCAACATCTTTGTAGTTCTTGTTGTAACCCTCTTGTTTGATAAAATATTTAAAACACTTATAAACTTTTGGTTGATTTATTCATTCTTCCCCTTGTTTTTGATATTTTCTCAAATTTTCTTAAAGCATGTTCTTTGTCATATTTAAAAATGTTTCGTTTTGATTGACCAAATAACAACAGGCTCGTGTATGACTGGGTAATCACTTTTCTGCCGTATCATTCGGAGAGATCTATCTTGAGACATGAAAAACAACTATGCATCTCCACATAAAGATTAGCATATTCATTATGTTTATATCACCTTAGATTTTACATCATCATGGGAAAGTAACCATACATGTTAATGACTATACTAAGGTCTTTTTAGCCTATTAATTCCATATGATTAGCTAAGTAGTCAATGTACTATCATTTCCCAAAAATACAGTTTAATATTCAATCACCCCAATATCTCTTTCTTATCAGGTTAATGGCTATCCTCTTTTGACCAAAAGTGGTTAATAGGACCAAACATACATGTGAATATATGTCTTGTCAAAGTCAGAGTTATTGACATAGTTTTAAGTGAAGAAATAAGAAACAAGTCATAATTGCCTCAAATGCATTCAGTTTTTTTCAGATCAATGGCTATCCTTTGAATCTATAGAGATTTAAGGACCAAACATACACAAGTGCATGTCCTTCCAACTGAGCAAATGACATAATTTTCAGCAAAAATAACTACTTGAGACTTTTCCAAAAAAAAATCCTTCTTTTAAGCTTCTTAAAAGCTTGAACTGAATAATCTTATCATATCTCTACACCATTAATCAACTTGCTCATATTTTGACCAAAATATAGTATTTATGCAAAATTCATTATTAAAATTCATTGAATCACTTAATTTTGACATAAAACACATTTTGACACAAACAGTTGCATCACACATTCAAATCTTAATCATTCTTACCATCATCAAGAAAAACAGACTGTACTCACATTCAATGTCTATCCTATCTTAACAACTTCAGAAAATCAGATTAAGAACATATTCAAGTAACCATAAACATGTGATTACTCATGACATCATATAAGCATTCAATTTCATCTAAACAGATCAAACTACTTATCATAACATCAGATCAGTTAACATGATAGGCAAGAATTATCATCAATTTCAAACAAATTGCACAGATATTTACTTAAGCACCTATCAGTTAACTTCAAAACAGTGACATAATCAAAACATATTCAATCAACATTCAGTTGAAACATATTCAATATGTGTAATCTCTAATAAAATTATCAGTTATCACAGAGAGACACACATAGAAACAGTTAAGTCACATAACATTTAACATACTCAGTAACATATTCAGTAACATACTCAGCAACATATTCAGAAACATATTCAGCAACATATTCAGTAACATACTCAGCAACATATTCAGAAACATATTCAGCAACATATTCAGTAAAATATTCAGCAACATACTTAGTAACATATGTGACCTCTTCTAAAATATTCAAGTAGCACATAGAGGTACCCAACCAAGCACACATCCTTAATCAGATTTCATCAGAGTTGATCATCCCTAGGGCTTTCAAAAGAAAGTTGAATCTGGTTCTATCAAGTGGTTTGGTGAATAAGTCAGCCAAATTATCACTTGTATCAACTCTTTGCATTTCAATCAAACCTTTTTCACTGCAATCTCTGATGAAGTGATGTCTGATTTCAATGTGCTTAGTTTTAGAATGTTGCACAGGATTCTTAACAGTAAAATATGCAGCAGTATTATCAATCAGAATAGGGGTGTTTAGAAAGTTCAAACCATAATCCAGCATCTGATTTTGAATCTAGAGAACTTGTGCACAGCAGGCAGATGCAGCAACATATTCAGCTTCAGGAGTGGAGATTGATACTGTAGTCTGTTTCTTGCATTGCCATGACACTAGCCTTTCTCCCAAAAACTGGCACCCCCTGATGTTGACTTTCTACTCATATTGCATCCATCATAATCACTGTCTGTATATGCAATCAGATCAAAGGATTGGTTCTTTGGATACCAAATCCCTAAGTCTGGTCTTCCCTTCAAGTATCTGAATATTCTTTTAACAGCATTCATGTGGGAGACTTTTGGATTTGACTGGAACCTAGCACACACACACACACAGCAAACATGATATCTGGCTTTGTTGCAGTCAGATACATCAGAGATCCAATCTTGGCTCTGTATTCATGCTCATCAACTGACTCCCCCTTTTCATCAGCTATCATCTTTTCTTTGGTGTCCATTGGAGTTGAAGCAGTCTTGTAATCATGACAGTTGAACTTATTCAAAATGTCCTGCACATACTTAGTTTGGTGAATGAAGATCCCTTCAGCTTTTTGTTGAACTTGCAGTCCCAAAAAGAATTTCATTTCACCCATGGAACTCATGCTGTACTTGGACTTCATCACCTCTTCAAACTCCAAACACATATTTTCATTTGTAGATCCAAAGATGATATCATCAACATAGACTTGTAAAAGCAGCAAATCTGACCCGTTTCTTCTGTAGAAGAGTGTCTTGTCAATGGCTCCCCTTGTGAAACCATTTTCAAGTAAATGAGTTGACAGCTCATCATACCATGCTCTAGGAGCCTGATGCAATCCATAAAGGGCTTTGTTTAACTTATACACCCTGTTTAGATGCATTGGATCCTCAAAACCTGGTGGTTGAGCCACATACACTTCTTCATCAATCTTTCCATTTAGGAATGCAGATTTAACATCAAGCTGAAATACTCTTATGTTCTTTGAGGCAGCATATGCAAGGAAAATTCTTATTGCTTCCAGTCTTGCAACTAGTGCAAACACTTCCTCAAAGTCTATCCCTTCTTCTTGAAGACATCCCAGTGCTACAAGTCTTGCTTTGTTCTTAATCACCAAACCCCTTTCATCCCTTTTGTTTCTGAAAACCCATTTGGTTCCAATTGCATATCTGTCATGTGGCCATATTTACAAGATCCCACACATGTAAATCTCTAAACTGGCCCAATTCCTCTTGCATAGCCTCTACCCAACTATTGTCTTTTAAGGCTTGAGCAATATTCTTTGGTTCTAATTGGGATAGAAAGCAAGAATAAAGACAGATGTTTGCAATCTCAGAATGACTCCTTGTTACTCTTTCATGCAAGTCACCAATGATATTTTCAGCAGGATGATTCTTTTCAACAGTAGGAGTTTGTATTATCATATTTGTAGACAAATTTGTGTCAAGATTTGATTCATTAGGTTCAGGTTCTTCAATGATCAAATCTGTTTCTGCATCATGAAACTCTGGTGTTTGTCCTGAAGTAGATGCACCATTGTTTCCCAGATTCAAGCTTTGAAACAAGTCTTGAAATCTTGTTGTGGAAGCATTTTCATCTTCATTTGATTGGTTGCATGTGTCACTCTCATTCTGAACATGATCATTTTGTACATTTGGAATGTCCTGATTGTTTACTTCCTCATCTTGTTCAGTGACATTGCTTGAGGAGCTTTTCACAAAAGTATATTCCTTTTCTTTTCTAGCAACCCTTTTCCACAATTCTTCCAAGTCCAGTTCTTTCTTCTTGTTCTCTTCAACATGTGTACTGGTCTTGTAGAATGAATCATCAAAGTCATTAGAATAAATCTTGAATGACTTGATTAACTTTTCATGATCAAACAACCATGTTGCACCACTGACTGTATTGAATTTATTTTCATTAAAAATGATGTCAGATGACTCTATCACACTCATGTAATCTTTCACATAAACTCTGTATGCCTTTGAGTGAGTAGAATATCCAACAAAGAAACAATCTAGTGACTTAGTTTGAAACTTGTTCAAATAATCTCTAGTGTTCAATAGAAAACATTTTTAACCAAAGGGCTTGAAAAACTTGATGTAAGGCTTTCTGTTATTGAAAATTTCGTATGGAGTCTTGTTATGCCTTTTGTTTACAAGTACCCTGTTCTGAACATAACATGCTGTATTGATTGCTTCAGCCCAAAAAGTGACAGGCAGATTTGCATCAGCCATCATGGTTCTGGCAGCTTCTATCAAAGTTCTGTTTCTTCTTTCTGCCACACCATTTTGTTCAGGAGTTCTAGGAGCTGAGAATTGTTGAAATATTCCTTTCTTTGTGCAGAATTCTTCCATAACTCCATTTTTAAACTCTGTACCATTGTCACTTCTCATCATTTTGACTTTCTTATTCAGCTTGTTCTCAATCATTGTAACACAACCTATAATCAACTCAGCAGACTCATCCTTGGTACTTAAGAAATAGACCCAAGTGTATCTTGAATAGTCATCAATGATCACCAGACAATATCTTTTCTTTCCAATGCTTGGCACACTCACAGGACCAAAAAGATCCATGTGAAGTAACTCAAGTGGTTGATCAATTGAGTTGATGAGCTTTGTCTTATGAGTAGACTTGTGTTGCTTTCCCTTTTGACATGAATCACAGTGATCATCAAACTTAAATTCTCTTGTAGAAACCAATCACATGTTCACCCTTGACCAGTCTATTCATGTTCTTTAAGTTTACATGACACAATTTCCTATGCCACAATTTTGATTCATTTTCAGTGGCTTTGGAAACAAAACATGCACCACCTCTTGAAATGGCTTTTTTCATATTTAACTCATATAAGTTGCCATTTCTGGGTGCCATCATCATAATCATCTCAGGTGGAATTACAAATTCAGGTTTTAAGATGAAGCAATGAGAATCATCAAAACTAACTTTGTAACCTTTATCACACATCTGTGATATGCTCAGAAGATTGTATTGAAGTCCCTCAACATGAAACACATTGTCAAATGACACCTTTCCATTTGTCAAGATTCCTTTTCCCACAATCTTTCCACCATTTTCATCACTCCCAAATGCAACAGGACCTTCATATTTCTCTTCATAGTTCACAAGTGACCTCTTGTCACAAGTCATGTGCCTAGAACAAACACTATCCATATACCATATATCATTCAATGAAGTGGCCTGTTCCTGCACAAAGAGAAATTTGATTAGTCAAGTGATGAGGTGCAAGCTTCATCAACTTGCAACTTATCAGTGGCAGCCTGGGAAGTGAGTGTTGTAGGTTCAGAATCTGCTTGTGTGATCTCCAGATTATCAGAATGATCAGTTTCATACCCACATTCTCTTGGTGTTTTGAAAAGTGAAACTGAACATTGAGGCTCAACTGAGTCAGTGACATTCTCTTTCAAGACATAGTCCTTTGTTTCTGAGTAGTCTCTTACATCATCCACAGCTTCAATTTTAGTTTCTGCTTTAGGTTTCCAAGTGAAACCATGTGGTTCATATCCATGTTTCATCAAGAATTTCTCATCACCAGTCAGTTCATTTGATTTCATTCTCTTATAAGTATATTTTCTTCTTGTCTTTTCACTGTTTGATGATCCTTGAGAGTCAACAGACTTAACTGATTGGGTGTCTTGATTAATCTTCAGTGACTGATTTTTCTTCTTTGTCATCTTCTTGTGCTTCTGTGGTGACTTACTTCTTCCTACACACTCAGTCACTTGTTTCTTTCCTTTGATCTCAACATTCTCTTCATTACTTGTCTTCTTTCCACACAGAATTCCTTTTCCCAAATACATTTCATACTTCTCTTTGTACAGAACAAAGTCTTGACCATACATTTTTCCATCTGGTACATGAAATGGTTTGAGTTTGAATCTCTCATGGCATGAATCTGTGTGGTGACCATATTCATCACACCTTTTGCACCACACCTTGCCTTTGAAAACTTCATGTTCTTTTGGTTTCTTAAATCTTTCACTTGGCTTAGGTGAGTTAACTCCTAGAGTCTTCTGACTTTTCAAACCATCAAAGTCAATTGAAAAAGAAACAAATTCCTCAATCTTGATGTCTTGTCTTTTAACATTGCTTTTGACAAAGACAATCTTCTTCATAATCATAGGTTCTTCATCACTGCTTTCTCTAACCCTTGACTGTCTTTTCTCATATTCTTCCATTGTCTCCACTTCTCCAACATCCAACACTTCATGACTAGAAAAGATTGGATAAACTGGGATAAAGTTTTCTGTATCAGTCTTTTCATTCACTTTCTTCTTCTTGTTGTTCTGCTTTATCCTATTCAAAACAGTCTTGCTTGGTGGTCTGACTGCATTGTAGTTTATCTTCCTCCTTTCACAGATGTCAAAAGAGACCTGTTCCCTTTTAATGTTATCATTTTGCTTCTTTGATTTTGGTGGGACTGGTGGATACTTTGGAAGCTTATCAACAGATTCAGGTTTTTTATACTTTCTCCCTTTTTCAGCAGCCTGAATTTCCTTTTCAGTAATTTGATCACTCAAATCACTCAGATCATCTTGATCCAATTCATCTGAATCAAAGTCATCCTTAGAGACTTGAACTCCAATTGACTTTTCCATTTTCACTTCTTTCTTAATCACAAACTCTCCATCTTCATTCACTTCTACCTTTCTGTATAGATCAACAATTTCTTCCCTGTCTTGAAAGACATCTTTGAATTGTTGTAAGTATGCATCCCTTTTCTCTTTGTCAACCTTTGGCATAAAGTTGTTGTTGAATGGAGGTGGAACTGTTTTGTATTTGTCTTGGTCTTTCACTTGATTCAGTATTCCACAAATGTTGCCAGTTGAGACCAAATTTTTAAGAAATTCAGTTTCAACCTTTAGTCTTGTGTTTTGCACCTTTTCTTCAATCAACATCTTTTTTAAACCATCAATCTCAGTGATGTATCTTGTTTGAGATCTATAAATGATCATGCAATCATCTTGTTTGAGACTCTTAATCTTTTCATCACTTATCATCTCACTTGCCTCATACTCATTTATGATACTTTGCTTTCTAAAAGACTCACCTTCCATCTTGCCTACTTTTGTTTTTAGTTCACTAATAAGTTCATTCAAATCAACTGTAGGAGCAGAGTGTACCTGAGAGGAGGTTCCTTTTTTTTTCTCAATTATGGCCATGAATGCCACATTTGCCTTTCTGATATCATCAGCAATATCCTCTTCATGACTGCTCCAATCAAAACTTCCTTCATGTTGTGTAGTCACAGCCACATTTCCTTGATTTCTGATCCGATTTTGATTTGCTGGAATAGTGTTGTTTTGACTATTTTGAGTTGGTTAAAGGTTTTGATTGTGATTTATTTGAGGCTGAAATCCTTGACACTGTTGCATACTCTGTTGTTGGTTGTTCATATGAGGCTGAAAGTTGTTGAAGTTGGGATTGTAACTGTTGTTGTTATTGAAGTTGTTCATTTGAGTGCTGTTGTGGTTGAATCTTGGTTGATTTTGCTGGTAATGCTGCTGACTTCTTGACTGATTCTGTTGATATTGAGGCTGACCTACCGGTTGTTGATTTTGATGATTCATCTGAAAATTTCTTGGTTGATTGCATTCTCTAGCAAAATAACCAGGTTGCTGACAATTGTAGCATATTGCTTTTGACTTGTCAAACCTAATCCTGTCATTTGGACCAGAGACCAGAGATCTACCAGTTCTATTGTACAGTCTTCTACTTCTCAATCCCAACATAGCAGCTTGCCATTTCAAATCCATGTCTTCTAAGTCATTTGCATCAATTTGTTCTAAATCATCTTGAACCACACTTGTGTGAATCATGTTCTTTGCAACAAATGCATTATAAGACTCAGTGAACATAGACAGCAATGCTTGTGTTTCATTGTTTTGAACATGTCCTGTTACAGGGTTAGTAACATTTCCACTAGACAAAGAGGCTGAGTCAGAATCATCAATTAGTTGCACATTGAACCTCTGCTGATTTCCTTGAGTACTTGTACTACCCCCAATGAAAGACTTTAGAGTCACAACATTATGTTCAGCTGGTTCTTCTATGATGGGAATTTGTTGTTGGTTCTTTGTTGACAGGTTTCCCATAGGTGCAATCAATGCATTTGAAATATTGAAGCTTGGTCTATCTTCCTTGATCATTTCATTCTCAATCATTTCAAGTTCAGCAGCTTGAAGAAAACATATCACATCATCCAATTTCAATTCATTGAAATTCTGCTTTTGAATGATGAATTTGCAAGCAGTATACCATTCTTTTGGCATTGAGTTGAGCAACTTTGTATTCAAATCAAAGTCAGTCATTACATAATCAGTTGTTCTCAACTCATTCACAATACTCAGAAAACGTTCTAGTATTGACTTCAACCTTTCTCCATCTCTATACTTGAACCATTCCAACTGTTGCTTCAGTCTTTGCTTCTTAATGTTCTTCAATTCAGTGTTCCCTTCATACATCTCAAGGATGGCATCATACATTTTTTTAGCTGTTGTGTGATGAGCCACCCTGGTCAGAATTTCCCAAGACAAACCTAGCTTAATCATAGCCAAGGCTTTGTCATCCACCTTTCTCATCTTTTCTTTTATAGCAGCAGTTGCAGTAGTATTTGCACCTTCTTCAACAGTGGTTTGTGGACCATTCTTGATGGAGTTCCACATGTCAATGTCATTGTAGCATACGGTTGCTTCAAAGAGTACCTTCCATTTGATAAAGTTTTCCTGTCCATACAACCTAGGTATCTTGTTAGTAGACACCTCTTGTTCCTCATATCTAGACATTTTGAGAAAATAAAAATCAGTTTCTTATAAAAATTTTTCAAAATAATCAGATCTGAAACCAGAATGCTCAGATCTGATGTGTCTGATGTGATTAGAACAAGATTTAGATATAAAGATTTGAACTTTAAATGAAATAAAGAAGAGAAAACACCGGTGGATTGTAGATCTAGAAGAAAAATGAAAAACAGAGCTGCTGACGTCACAAATCAATCGAACAGCGGTCTTCTTACGTCATTCTTCTTCAAATCTTAATCAGCAACAATCTTTCTAAAAAATAGCAGTAATCAAGCTCAGATACCACTTGTCAGGTTCCCAAAATGATGGTCGATTCGGCTCGGATCTTAATCAATCATGTCATAACTCACACAAAATTAATCGTGTGACAAGAGAGTTAATGACAGGTTGCTATATTTAGAAAGATGACCGTTTGTTAAAGGCGGAATCAATAACAAACATACGGTTGCAATGAATATTCAAAGATCGAAGACACACACAGGATTCACTCAAAAGATTTCCATTTATATAATGTTAATTATACAAAAGGAGTAATCGATTTAGGGTTGCAATGAATATTCAAAGATCGAAGACACACACAGGATTCACTCAAAAGATTTCCATTTATATAATGTTAATTATACAAAAGGAGTAATCGATTTAGGGTTTATAAGGAATCCTATTTCAGCCGTCACACACAAAATATTCTCATCTTAATGTGTCGTGTGCCGTGTGTATTCCGTGTCTCTTCTTTTTCTTCTTTTTGGCGGCGTGCCATAAATATTCTATTTATAGGCCTGCCAACCTAGGTGTAACACCCCGTAACCCCAGCGGAAACGTAAACGGGATGCAACAGACACCTCTGATATCAACCACATTGTTTATAAAGAAAACTGAATACATTAATATACTTCAAATTACATTATCTCGTATTTCATTACCATCTAGGTGATACACACATCATGCATTACGATACATAATTCTATTTATTATAATGTATCCTAACATCCCGCACGAAAATCTTACACACATCAAGCACTTAGCACGTAAGCAATCACTTCATCTTAATTGTACCTGAAAAGCATGTGAGAAAACGGGTCAACTACGAATAGTTGGTGAGTTTCACAATTCGGGTAAACCATGATAAATCATTATCAAAATATAATATTATCGATGTAATTATGCTGAGCCCACAAGTGAAACCTCTGACTATCACAGACAACCCCCGTGGCATATCCCCCGCCTACGGACCTGCCCCAAACCGCTATGTCTAACATTACATAGCAAAATATATATAACAACAAAATAGACATGTGCAACTGGCTGGGAAACATCAGCAAATCCATGCCGGACCAGTTGGGTTTGTCAGACCAATAGTACTATCCACACTCTACCGGCTTTCAGTTAATTACTCGTGTTCCGGGGCCTTAGAATGTTAGCAACTCAGACAATTACCATCTTAGTACATTTCCGTACGATTCCCGTACAATAAAATATATATAAATCCACGCAAATCCATGCGTTCAGTATGTACTTAAACATTTCAGGAGTAACATGCTTCCGCCCCAAAAAATATTTAAAAACAATTCAGAAAAAGGGGCTCGTGAAACTCACCTTAGCACATGCAAGCAGGTAACAACAGTCATTATCAGTTAGCACGTCCAATCTGTAATATGATCCCTACGATCGTTACTATACAATCACTATTAATATAACTTTAACCGTGATAACCGGTACATCTGGGAACACTGTTAACCCAGTACTGTTCCTGTTCGGGGGGCAATGTTAACCCAGAAACACTTCTAGGGACATCTGGGGACATTGTTAACCCAGTACTGTACCCATTCCGGGGGCAATGTTAACCCAGAAACACTTCTAGGGACATCTGGGGACACTGTTAACCGAGTACTGTACCCATTCCGGGGGCAATGTTAACCCAGAAACACTTCTCCGGACTCAGATTGTGATATCGTTTAGAGTTCACTAGTCAAATTTCTATTAGTTGTTTTTCCCGTTTTGCGTGCCTAGCACGGTTATTCGTTTTTACGTTTCAAAAATGAGTTTGGTCACACACGACCCGAAAAGAGTGGTTGACTGATAATTTAATTAAAGTTGTGAAATTAGAGCTCGGTTTAGACGCCCCGTTTGGCCGCGGGACCCGTTTCCGTCTTTAGTGCACCGGAAACTGTTTTATCGGATAAAATTACTCAAATGATCCGAATTATTTTCGGATGATTTATTTTTACTTTTTTAACTCAATTATATGAAAATAGTTCATTTTTAGGGTTTTTATACACCGGTCAGCTCGCTTAGGCGAACTTTACCGGTTTACGCGTTTTAAGCCTTAAAAGTTTGTTTTTACACAAATAATTATCAGTTTAATCTCGAATCTTGATATTTTTCACAAATCACTTTTTGACAGTGGGGAATTTTATAAAATATTTCCAGAATTAATTTTTATATTTAAAATTTATTTATCTATTTTTAAACACCATTTAAACACTAAATATGTCGTAGATACCAAACGACCTTAGAAAAATCCCAAATTTTTCCTGGATATCCCCTGCCATCCACATATTCCCCTGTAATTTTTCCAAAATTTTTCATGATATTTAACTATTTTTCACCATTTTTAGCCAAAACCGAGCATTAAATTCACCAAATATTCATCCTTTGCCCAAAAATTACCAAAAATTCACAGAACTCATATTTTCATGTGTAGATCATCCCTGTAAAATTTTATGACCTAACTATAAACCTACCACAATCTGTCCAAAAATCCAATACCGAACATAAACCGAATATACCTTTCGTTTTCCGCCACTACAAGCTACAAACTCGTCTTTCCGCCTTATCTACCACTACATACAGAGCCTACAACCAACATACCACAATACCAAGCAAGTTACACTCACAATCAAGCCTCTTACACTATAGTTTCTGTTATTGTTTCAAAACTAAAGTTTAAACCGTAAAAATTCGTTTTTGGTTCGTTTAACTCCTTTCTTGGACCAAGATCCCTTGTATAACCCGTATACATCACTTGATCATGCAAGAATCGGTTTTCATCTCGGGTTTTCACCCTTTTTCACTTGAAACCTCATTTTCTTGCAAATAAACTAAAGAAACGAAGATGAACACGTAAATAACTCGATTTTTATCTCGGTTTCCTTGCTACAAACTCGGGTTTTTAGATAATATGGTGGAGAGAATTGAAGATGGATATGAAATGTTTGTTAAAAAAAATAAAGGAAAGGGTTTACACCCTTTGTATTCCGATCGGAAATGTGAGGGGGTGGGGTGGGACCCACCTCTCCATTCTTAGCCACATGTTTGGATTCTCGAAATCAGGATAATGTTTTGGATAATCTGGTTCAGTTCGTTTTTTGGTTAAATGTCTAATTCGGCTTAAAACGAGGCTAAAACGATCGTTTTCGGCTTAAAAAATGAAATTTATTTAAAACCGATTTAAAAACTTTAAAAACTTAAACCATGACATTTATTAACTTAAAACATCGGATTATTAATTATTGTGCATCTTTTTCGGCTTGATCGATCATCTCTTGCTCGGTTTGGTATTGCAGGTTTCGTTTAATGTACCGACGTATCATTAAATCGAAATTCTTTTTCTGTGCTTTAATCACTTATCCCGAAGCTTTAATACTTCGTAAACATCACTAAATATCATATATATCGTCTATAATTGAACCCCCGATTCGTTCGGGTTTTAATAACTATCGATCGATTAATCGCCTATTCAATACGATGAATTATATATTCACGTACAATCAATACAGTGAACCATGTATTCTCGTATAATTATTATGGTAATTCATGTACCCGACATTAAATATAACGTAACTACTGTCTACCGGTTAGGGTATACCTGGTTTAGTCAGAATCGTTACATTCTCCCCCCGTTAAGAAATTTCGTCCTCGAAATTTTACACGCACTCTATCCCCTTCTGAGAGAAAGGTGGGGGGTTTTTCCTTCAGAATTCACCCTCGCGTTACCAGGTATAATCTGGTCCTCGCTGTGAATTCCACTTAATCTTAATCAATAACGCTTGGTGTGTCCAAACTGTTTAGTTTTCCCGTCTACTATCTCTACGGAATTATTTATGATATCAAGCATGTTTTCTATGAGTACCTCCATTACTAGTACTCTCGTTGCCTCGTCGCTTAGGTACTTTTCAATCCGTATACATGGCAAAACATCATGTATAGTACTTAGCCCCTGGAGTGCTTTAATCGATAAACTAAATGACCAATCATGGAGATAGTCTCATGAGGTCCAATATATTAAGGAGCTATTTTCGGTTTTGCCAAACCTCATATCACCTCTCTAAGGTGATGCCTTAAAAATACCTTGTCACCTCTTTTCAGTGACAATAGTTTCCTTTGAATGTTGGCATAAATCCTTTGCCAATCTCGCGCTGCTTTCAACTTATCTTAAATACTATAAATCCGATTGGTTGTTTCTCGAATCAATTCAAATCTTATGGCTTGATTGACGCCCATTTTCAATTTAACAAATTGGTGATAATTACTTCTCCCATAGAAAGCTTCAAGCTCTTCGATGCTTCCTTCCCCGCCTTCCAATAATGGAAGTAGGATGCCCATTTCGATCTGAGATAATTGAAAATGGTATTCCACGATGAGATACCATTTCACCATCATGAATTTGGGCGAGAATTCATTGTGGTAATCGTCATGGATTGGGATGAAATGCGAGGATCGGTTAATCGATCCGCGATTACCCAAATTGCATCATGTCTTTGATATATCTTGGGAATTTGCGTCCCGAAATCCATTGTAATTTATTCCCACTATCATTGGCAAATTTTCTGTCGTTGTGGCGTTCCCTAGGGTTTCCGGTGTGCCGCCTTATCTCTTGCATAACTTAAATATTCACCAACATACGTAACCATATCTTTCTCCAAACTCGGCTATTAATAAAATCCTTTCAGATATTCGTATCATCAATAGTCTAATCCGATCCCGGATGTATGGAATATTTCGATCTATGCGCTTCGTCCATGATTAATTCACGAAGGCCATGGAGGGTCGGGATCCAAATCCGATTTTTGAAATAGAGAATCTCATCCACGCGCTGTTCGAAATTCTTCTCATTGCCGTAAAGTCCCTCCTTTTCCAATTGTTCCTCTTTCAACGCCTCACGTTGAGCGACTCAAATCAGGTCCGAAAGGTTCGACTGGACTATCATCCCCAGCGCTTGCACTCGCAATGGCTTAACCCGATCTTTCCTACTCAAGGCATCGGCTACGACGCTAGCCTTGCCGGGGTGATAACGGATGTCACAGTCATAATCGCTTAACAACTCGACCCATCTTCGATGCATATGAGACTGCGGTCTCTTATCATCTATAAAATTTGTACATTTGTGTCGTACAAAGGATTATGAGTTGGGTAATGCTAAAAGATCTTCAATAAACCGCTTATAGTCTCCGGCTAGTCCTAAAATTGGCGCATTTCCTTGGGCGCCTTGGGTGACTGCCAATTTTAATGGTTTCTATCTTATTTGGATCTATGTGAAATCCTTGTTGCTTTACAACATGACCAAGGGATTATGCTTTCTGCATTCAAAATCACCTTTCGAAAACTTCGCGTACAACTCCTCTTGCTTTAACACTTCCATAATTTTCCTTAAACGTCGTTCGTGCTCTTCTTTACGTTGCAAATATATCAAAATATCATCAATGAATGCTATGACAAATTTGTCAAAGTAAGGTTTACAGACTCGGTTCATGAGTTCCATGAATACTGCCTGCGCATTTGTTAACCCGAACGGCATGAATAAGAATTCATAATGGCCGTAGCGAGTCCGGAACGCCGTTGTTGCAACGTCCTCCTCTTGGATTTTTCATTTGGTGATAACTATATCTAAGATCAATTTTCTAAAAATAAATCGCCCCTTGCAGTTGGTTAAACAGATCATTTACTTCGAAGAAGTGAATACCTATTCTTGATCGTCACTTTATTCAATTATCCCTAATCAATACATATCCTAACACTTCCGTCCTTCATTTCCCAAATAACACTAGTGCACCCCATGGTGACTAACTAGGTCGTATAAAACCTTATCCAATAATTCTTGCATTTCAGTTGGTGCAAGTCGGTAGGATGCTTTGGCAACAGGGCCAGCTTGAGGTATTAAATCGATTCTGAATTCGACTTGTCGGGTTGGCGGTAATCCAGGAAGTTCTTCTGGGAAAACTTGTGGAAATTTGCGTACCACCGGGATATCATCTATATGTTTTCTTTTAAATCGCATACTTTTCTCTGTATCTAATCGCTTCATCGTCCGAAAGAGAGCTTCTAATCATCTTCTTTTCATATTTGATTTCAGCTTCATGTTGAGCTAGCCAATCCATGTTAACTATTACGTCAAAACTTCTTAACTTTACTGGTCGAAGGTCAATAAGGAAAGGTTAATCGTTCAGAATAATAGGACAACTCCGAACAATTTAGTTAACCATTAGGGGTTTACCGTTAGCGATTTTACAGTATAGGGTTCTATAGTTTCACTAATCGGTATCTTTCCAAATGATAGGAGATTAACAGGAACTAACTTCTATCGGCGACCGTAAAGATATTACTGAAGCCTATTGATTTAAAACTACAACATACTTAATACCACCTTTGGATCATGACGTGCTTTATTCGAATTACTCACAAAAGCACGGCTCCTTGCTTGATCAGAGGTTGATGCTTGTCATGAGGTTCGTCTTCCAACGACACCTTGGTTTAACTTTGGGCAACTTCTCTTGAAACGTTCTGTAATGCCACATTCATAGCAAGTACAACTGTTTGGCATAATTTGATTTCTTTGGGTGGATTGTTATTGAAGTTGTTGGGTTCGGAGTGGTTGTACACGAATGGGTTGGGGTTGCAGGTTCACATGGCTTCAATTGGTTCTACAATTGGGGCATTATGTCCATCTTTACCACACCTGTGGCCTACTATCACTCGACATTCTTCTTCCTGCCGATAACCATATTTTCCACATTTAGGGAAGGACCCTTCATGCGGTTCATGTTTCACACCAGAACTAGTCTTAGTATAATCCTGGGTTGTAGGACATACCTACTTATTCAAAAGCCTATCTTGCACTATCCCTTTATCATTTCTCTTCTTTAACACTCGACGTCTCACCTAACGTCCTTCCAGTCCGCTTCCCATAGAGTCAAATATATCAATGTTGGCTTGTGACACAACCCTTCCAAAGGTTGTATATTTTACAGGATTGACTATACTCCTTATCGATGGAGTTAGTCCCCCAATATAGCGCTCACTTCGCTTAGTTTCAGGATTAATTAGCCATGTTACCAGACATGACAATTCCTTCAAACGATTAGCGTGTTCTAAGTGATCAGCACACAACATTTCTCTCTTCCATAGCTCAGTTTCCAATCTCTGAACTTAATTACTCGAATAAAAGCGCTCTGGCACAAGAATTTTAAATTCTAACCATAACATCTGAGTAATAATTTTTCTAACTATAATTTTGTACCATCGTGTTCCACCACGATACAACATAATCTACCAACATATCTGTAGCATATTTCAATACACAGTGTTCTAGACTCTTACCAATATCCTTAACCATTTCGATCTCTTCTATCCACTCGCTAATCTATTCCTCCCTTACCATCAGTAAACTATTAATAATTTCCTTAACACAACCAACAAACATATCCTTCATACCGGATCTAATTCATTACGACTACTATTCATGTTTAGTTTATAACTAATACTTGTAGTCATAATAGTATTCGGTGGGACATTATCACTCTTAGTAATAACATTAAGAATTGAAATATTCATTATCATGTGATTGCTCGATCTATAATTCTGTGATCACATTTGCATCAACACTAGCAGTGATCTGTGATACGACACTCGGTATCATCATCTGCTATCCTTGAGCAATCAACTGAATCATATCAATCTCCATCATTGGAGTTACTCTTTTTATGTCATTCTGCCGTACCCATCCTGTACGCAGTAATCAATACTAATCTCACCGTATAACTCGTTATCAGCTCAATCATAACAGCAGGTACACATACACACCAAATATTATCATACATATTACACATACCAGTATCTAGTATATATATGTCCCACAAGTATAATAACACATGGGCTTAACCTGACGTCGGTTAACGTTTAAATATGTTTCATAACCCTTGTCACCAACTGACATATAGATCTTTCTCAATAAGGATTAATGTTTTAATATGCTTGATTTCAATATCCTTTTGCATGTTAGCATAACCGATACATGCTCACCGTGAGCACCAAACAATTACGTACCACGGAGTTATAATATCCGTGTCTATTCGTATATCCAGCATACACGGTATACCACCTACGAACGAATAACCAACTATGCTATAATGATTCCAACACCTCTTTGTGTATGGGTAATCATTCTATTCGAATATACATGAGTATAGGCATCTAACGGATGTAAGGATAACATAGGGAATTGCAAGGTTCAAGGTAATCGCGCAACCCATGTTGCCTTCAAATATTATCAATTACTAGTATGGGAAACTCTATCGCTTGCTCAGTCAATGTCCTCAGGTGTTCTAGGTTCGCTAAAATCGGTGATTCTCGATCTGGAGGTGGTATGACTCATATGTTTGAGAGTGAGAAATACATATATATATATTTCTATATATTATTTTTATCTGCTCATTTATTATCAAATTTATTATTATTATTATTTTTTATTTTATTTTATTTTATTTATTTATTTATTTACCTTAATGGAATAAGAATGGGTTCAAGTACAGATCCGTCCGTACGTGAAGGTCGGCGGTTCGGGTGAACATATGGGGTTATTAGGATATACAGTACCGGTGTTGGTAGGGTAAGGGATTTATTAATTTTAGTTGGGAGTGACGGTTACTAGATATTTCTGGTTAATGTCAAACGGGAGATCTAACTTGGTACTATCATAACTATGGCCCGATAAGTCAGACTTATCATCAACCGATGCTCTAGAAATTTTCAGCATCCTCAGTACTTTTATTATTTCATCCCCCGGTTCCCTATCCGGGTCCTATTTCTCAATACATGTATCCACAAGATATGTACATATATATATATACACATTAGCACGTATAAATAATATTATATACTTTACACATATGTTGCCATTTTTACCTATTAATGAACCCCGTGGCTTCCCCTGAACTCCCTCGTGCGGACAAGTCTGTTATTATGTTCCGGACCATAATAACTCACTTGTCCATACAAGTTCATCCAGATCTCGTCACTATAAATTATTAGTTGATATTCAGATCCTATAATACTTGAGCTACTGGTTATATTTTAGGTATCTTTTAAAGACATCCTAAATCTTTATAACCAATGGCTCTGATACCAAGTTCTGTAGCACCCCGTAACCGCAGCGGAAACGTAAACGGGATGCAACAGACACCTCTGATATCAACCACATTGTTTATAAAGAAAACTGAATACATTAATATACTTCAAATTACATTATCTCGTATTTCATTACTGTCTAGGTGATACACACATCATGCATTACGATACATAATTCTATTTATTATAATGTATCCTAACATCCCGCACGCAAATCTTACACACATCAAGCACTTAGCACGTAAGCAATCACTTCATCTTAATTGTACCTGAAAAGCATGTGAGAAAACGGGTCAACTATGAATAGTTGGTGAGTTTCACAATTCGGGTAAACCATGATAAATCATTATCAAAATATAATATTATTGATGTAATTATGCTGAGCCCACAAGTGAAACCTCTGACTATCACACACAACCCCCGTGGCATATCCCCCGCTCACGGACCTGCCCCAAACCGCTATGTCTAACATTACATAGCAAAATATATATAACAACAAAATAGACATGTGCAACTAGCTGGGAAACATCAGCAAATCCATGCCGGACCAGTTGGGTTTGTCAGACCAATAGTACTATCCACACTCTACCGGCTTTCAGTTAATCACTCGTGTTCCGGGGCCTTAGATGTTAGCAACTCAGACAATTACCATCTTAGTACATTTCCGTACGATTCCCGTACAATAAAATATATATAAATACACGCAAATCCATGCGTTCAGTATGTACTTAAACATTTCAGGAGTAACATGCTTCCGCCCCGGGGAAATATTTAAAAACAATTCAGAAAAAGGGGCTCGTGAAACTCACCTTAGTACATGCAAGCAGGTAACAACAGTCATTATCAGTTAGCACGTCCAATCTGTAATATGATCCCTACGATCGTTACTATACAATCACTATTAATATAACTTTAACCGTGATAACCGGTACACCTGGGGACACTGTTAACCCAGTACTGTACTCGTTCCGGGGGCAATGTTAACCCAGAATCACTTCTAGGGACATCTGGGGACATTGTTAACCCAGTACAGTACCCATTCCGGGGGCAATGTTAACCCAGAAACACTTCTAGGGACATCTAGGGACACTGTTAACCGATTACTGTACCCATTCCGGGGGCAATGTTAACCCAGAAACAATTCTCCGGACTCAGATTGTGATATCGTTTAGAGTTCACTAGTCAAATTTCTATTAGTTGTTTTTCCCGTTTTGCGTGCCTAGCACGGTTATCCGTTTTTACGTTTCAAAAATGAGTTTGGTCACACACGACCTGAAAAGAGTGGTTGACTGATAATTTAATTAAATTTGTGAAATTAGGGCTCGGTTTAGACGCCCCGTTTGGCCGCGGGACCCGTTTCCGTCTTTAGTGCACCGGAAACTGTTTTATCGGATAAAATTACTCAAATCATCCGAATTATTTTCGGATGATTTATTTTTACTTGCTTAACTCAATTATATGAAAATAGTTCATTTTTAGGGTTTTTATACACCGGTCAGCTCGCTTAGGCGAACTTTACCGGTTTACGCGTTTTAAGCCTTAAAAGTTTGTTTTTGCACAAATAATTATCCGTTTAATCTCGAATCTTGAAATTTTGTACAAATCACTTTTTGACAGTGGGGAATTTTATAAAAATATTTTTAGAATTAATTTTTATATTTAAAATTTATTTATTTATTTTTAAATACCATTTAAACACTAAATATGTCGTAAATACCAAACGACCTTAGAAAAATTCCAAATTTTTCCTGGATGTCCCCTGCCATCCACATAGTCCCCTGTAATTTTTCCAGAACCAAAATCTCTCTTTACATGCCATTTTCACTAAAACCGTGCTAGAAAACCCTAAAACTCGTTTAACCGAAAAGCCTACTTAGACTTTTCCAACTGACCTAAAATTATGTGTGTGACTTTTACAAGATATAAAAAGCTTATCTGCAATTTTCCAGAATTTTTCATGTATTTAACTATTTTTCACCATTTTTAGCCAAAACCGAGCATTAAATTCACCAAATATTCATCCTTTGCCTAAAAATTACCAAAAATTTACAGAACTCATATTTTCATGTGTAGATCATCCCTGTAGAATTTTATGACCTAACTCTAAACCTACCACAATCTGTCCAAAAATCCAATACCGAACATAAACCGAATATACCTTTCGTTTTCCGCCACTACAAGCTACAAACTCGTCTTTCCGCCTTATCTACCACTACATACAGAGCCTACAACCAACATACCACAATACCAAGCAAGTTACACTCACAATCAAGCCTCTTACACTATAGTTTCGGTTATTGTTTCAAAACTAAAGTTTAAACCGTAAAAATTCGTTTTTGGTTCGTTTAACTCCTTTCTTGGACCAAGATCCCTTGTATAACCCGTATACATCACTTGATCATGCAAGAATCGGTTTTCATCTCGGGTTTTCACCCTTTTTCACTTGAAACCTTATTTTCTTGCAAATAAACTAAAGAAACGAAGATGAACACGTAAATAACTCGATTTTTACCTCGGTTTCCTTGCTACAAACTCGGGTTTTTAGATAATATGGTGGAGAGAATTGAAGATGGATATGAAATGTTTGTTAAAAAAAATAAAGGAAAGGGTTTACACCCTTTGTATTCCGATCGGTAATGTGAGGGGGGTGGGGTGGGACCCACCTCTCCATTCTTAGCCACATGTTTGGATTCTCGAAATCCGGATAATGTTTTGGATAATCTGGTTCAGTTCGTTTTCGGTTAAATGTCTAATTCGGCTTAAAACGAGGCTAAAACGATCGTTTTCGGCTTAAAAAATGAAATTTATTTAAAACCGATTTAAAAACTTTAAAAACTTAAACCATGACATTTATTAACTTAATACATCATATTATTAATTATTGCGCATCTTTTTCGGCTTGATCGATCATCTCTTGCTCGGTTTGGTATTGAAGGTTTCGTTTAATGTACCGACGTATCATTAAATCGAAATTCTTTTTCTGTGCTTTAATTCACTTATCCCGAAGCTTTAATACTTTGTAAACATCACTAAATATCATATATATCGTCTATAATTGAACCCCCGATTCGTTCGGGTTTTAATAACTATCGATCGATTAATCGCCTATTCAATACGATGAATTATATATTCACGTACAATCAATACAGTGAACCATGTATTCTTGTATAATTATTATGGTAATTCATGTACCCGACATTAAATATAACGTAACTACTGTCTACCGGTTAGGGTATACCTGGTTTAGTCAGAATCGTTACACTAGGACAGCTTTCATTCCTTCTAAAACCCTATCCGATAGTACATATTCAAATTACATATTCAAAAATAAAACTAAGTGTAAAACAAGTCTTCCGGGTAGGCTTTTCATTAATCTTCAGTCTCCGAGTACGCAGTGTACTCGGCCTTCCTTCAGACTTGGTAAACATATAAGTGTACTCGGGATCAGTTTCCGGGTAGACTTTACTTAACGAATATTTCACCAAGTAAAATATTCACCGAGTAGACTTCAATCTTCTTGGACTTATCAAACTTTGCTCGACAAATCCTTACGAGCAACCCTGTTCTTCTATGGTCCTGTTCGGCTCATTGTCAGTTGAACAACTTATTGATAACCCGTACTCGGGAGTACATACCTTACTTGAGCAGAACCTTACTCGAAATAACTTAGAGATATTCTATTAACTCATCAAGTATACTCGGACCATAATTATTAATGAATACCTTGCCGGGTCTTCCAATTACTTGGCTTGTTGGACTTGGTTGACCATACCTTACTCGGAAGAGTAAAATACTTGGTCTTGAAGAACAATCCTGCTTGACAAAGTGAACCTTGCTCGGATATACCAAATCAATGATCCTTACTCGGGAAATCACTAAAAGACATACCTTGCTCGGATATCCACTTAAGAAGACTATTTGAAGTAAACCTTGCTCGGAAGGCAAAATCTCGTACTCGGCTAAGTAAAAGCTTACTCGAAGGTCCAAGGTGTGCTCGGATTCAATACTTAGCAGTTTCTGGGGAGGTTGAGAAGATTCCAATCTTCCATATTCTTCGTTTAGGTCAAATCTCCTCATTTGGGTCAAATTCTTGACCCAACATCGATCAAGCTCGGAATCTGAATCGGAACCCCATTATGAATTAACTCGTTTCGCTTCTTCCAAAGACACCACATCGTAACCAAGCAAACCGCATGGAGCACCTTAGCTTTATCTTTAGGAAATAACGAGTATAAGTGTAACTCCACCAAATCCCGAACACTAAAGGCATAAATTGAGGGAACCTTACACCATTGGGAAATCAAACACCACACCTTTTGAGCTATAACACAAGAAATAAAAACATGATCAATCGACTCCTCTTCACTACCGCAAGCTGGGCAAACCAAAGAGTTTATCGAAATGTTTCTTCTAGCCAAAGCATCAAGTGTAGGTAAACGAATAAGCATCGCCCTCCAAGCGACAAACCCCACTTTTTTAGGAATCCAGTTATTCCAATCAAAGATAGAAGCGGGCCTGACCAACATTTTATCTGCCAAAATTCTTTTAAAATTCCGAACCGAAAACGCACCTAAAAGGGTCTCCGCACCAAATAGTTTTGTTGAATCCGGACTCCAAAAGAACATGTTGGCACACAGTTAACAAGTCTCTAAACTCCTCTACCAAAATTGGCCCAATTGGTTCTCTACTCCAATCCAATCTTCCACAAATGGTCCCATCCATCATAAAAAGACGATCCCATCTTCAACAAATGATCCCATCTATCATAAAAAACAATCAAATATTAGATGCCATTATAGAAAAGGAAAATGAAAATTGATTAAGAAAAAAAATGAACTTAAAAAAGATTGGGAGATGTGACCCAAGGAATTTCTGTCAACAAAATTCTACGAAATAGTCTAGTCTTACTCTTACTGTTACAAGTTTCTTGTCATACACAAAAGCAAATACAAATAATATTTAGGGCATGTTTGGGATTGCATTTAAAAATATTTTATTGGTTTTTTTAAAAAGCCAATAAGTTAAATGGTGTTTGGTAATAACAAAAAAACCCTTTTATTTTAACTTTTTAAAAGGGTTAAAAAACAGTTTTCAAAAGCCCAAATCCTGGCTTTTCAAAATTGTTTTTTGAAAAGCCATAAGCACTTTTCAAACTCAATCCCAAACAATCTCTTAATAAAATTCCGTAAGAGAAATAATTGGTCATTTTTTTGTATATGGTGCGGTTGTAAAGGTTGTTTAACAGAGACTCAGGTTCAATACTTATAGACAGCACTTTGGAAAGAACATGAATGACTCAATTAATAAAGACCAAGATTTTTGTGATAACACCATCAGTGAGTCTTCCGACAGGTGGGTTTTTCCCGAAACTTAAGATTACTTGGATGCCCTTAAGTGCTCTGTACAACTGGGTTGGACCAGCTGACGATGGTATTTTGCCGTTGAGTCACCACATAGGAAATAACTAGTCAATTCTATGTTTATTGGCGGTTAAAAAGGATAATATAAATAATGACATCATCAGATATAATGAAACCATGCGTCATCAAATTCCGTCATTTTGTTATAAAAAACAAACCGGCTTTTTGACTTCACTTTTTACGTGAAAATTGACGGTCAAATATTTGTGGTCATTGAGACAATGACTACTACTAGATTCTTTGATTACAAATTGCTTTTGAAAACAAATTCATTAGGGTGTAAACGAGTAGACTTCATGATCAACCAATATCATGACTTATTTTAAATTTATGAGAGCTTTAGAATGTGCAATATTATGTCTGACTCATTTAAAATTTATGAGAGCTTTAGAATGCGCAAACTTAAATATTATGAAAAATGCATAGCATTGTTGACAGGGTCAGCACAACGAATGTGGATGTTTAAATCGAAACAAGATTTTAAGACATTTTCATGATAATTGTTAAGGAAGAAAGATCTTTTTATTACGAGATTTGAATACATCCTATATTTTAGTAAGAACCAAGACTACAACCACCACCAATACATTATTTTGAATTTACTTTACCCATTATAATATATCTATATTTAATATTTTTTGGACTTGGAGGCCTTCAGTATGTGTGGACCTAAAACCCTAACTTGCTTTCGATGTCCCACGAGCCACCTCTGATTGTTGAATCAAAAGGCCTTGAAATCTTAACAGAGAAGCCATTGGAAAGACATGGAATGCTTTAATACAATATTCAGATTCAGAATTGATGAATAATTTCAAAGAAATTCCGAAAATTATATACATGGAGAAATGGGATTTTTTGTTTAAATAGGGAAAAATGATAACCTAAAAGGGTTTCTAGGAAAGAGAAAAAGACTCGAAGCTTTTTAGGTGGTCCTTTATTTTAAATGGCGAATCATAGAATATAAAAAGATTATGTAAGATCTTGTCTGGTGAGATGAGCTTTTATCTTGTGTTCCACCATTTCAAACGACGTAAGTGATAAAATTACATTGTGTTCTGTCATTTCAAATGACGGATCCCACAACCTTGTAATCCGCTACTTTGGCTGGCAGATCTTGCATATTAAAGTAGCCTACCCCTATATTTTTTTTGAATATTTAAAAGATATATGCAATTTTAAATGACAAGTGTGAATCAAACATCAATTATTTCAAATGTCAAGTGTGAATGGTAGTTTTACTGACCGATTTGACAACCGAAGCATGTTCTTTTTGACCACTACTACTCACACTTGCCATTTAAAACGGCAAGTGTTAAATAATATTTATAATTATTTAAAACTTGTAACTTGTATGTGGATAGTGTTTGAAAATTCTTTTATTATTTTTCAATAATGGTTCTTTTATTATTATTTTTGATCGGCTATTTTAGATAATATTTTTAAATTATTTTTTATTATCGATAATAAAATAGTTATTTAAAGTTTTTTAACAGTTAATTTGGATCATTAATAAGTCACTAGTCCGCCCTCCAATCTCTATTCTCGAGAGTATCGAGATCATCCTTCCCCGAAGGTTAATATTATTACATTTTTCTATTGAATTAATATTAGTAATATTTAACATAAAAAATATTTTAAACAAGTTATAAATTTAAAATACTTATAAATACTATTTAGCACTTGTCATTTGAAATGGCAGTGTTAATAGCAGTGGTCAAAAAAGGACATTTGTAAGTCATCAAATCGGCTAGAGAAGTTACTATTCACACTTGACATTTGAAATGACAGATGTCTGATTAACACCTGCCATTTTAAATGGCAGATGTCTTTCAAAGGTTAAAAAACTTATAGGGGTGTGCTACTTAGATATACGAGTTTTGCCAGTCAAATTTCTATCTATAAGTAAATATAGTCCCAAGAAATAAAACAAGCTGAAATACGAAGAAAAACAGTGATAAACGGTGAAAACCGAATCAACACGCCCCATGGTGAATCAAGACATGACCATGCATAGAATATACGAAGTAAAGACAAAAATTAAAAAATCAATACATGGTCATGTCAACCAAAACACACCTCCTGTTATCAAAAGAAGGAAGAAAAGACAAAATAAAATGTTCTGAAGCTAAACACGGTCGTGCCTTCCAAAGACACGGCCATGCCTTCAAGTACAAGAGAAAAGGAAAAAATTGGAGAAGTTCGGACTGCTGTGGAAATCAACACGGTCGTGCCTTGCTTAACATAGGCAATTAATACAACAGGACAAAAAATGACGACACGACCGTGCCTAAAGGACCCGTACAGCCTATAAATTGAATGTTCTTCTTCTTCTTCTTCTTCATTAAATGGACTTGAACACCCATTGGAGAATCATTCAATACTCTCCAACAACCTCTTTTCACCACCATTAATAAGAGATTTAATCCCATCCATCCGACCCTTGAAGATTAAGGAGATTAAGCTTTTGAGAGAAGTCATTAGCATCAAAGATTAGTAATCCAAATTGGTTAGAGTGTTTCAATTTGATCATATGTGTATTTATTACTTTAATAATTATCATTATGCTTGTTAGTAGCTAAACTTCCATAGTATCATCTTGGTTTATAGTGAATTTTAATTGAAGTTTAATAATGATAGTAAAATATGTGATTAGTTTTTAATA